>NC_137984.1:47893634-48548634 GCF_963924665.1 Micromys minutus | reverse complement strand
GCCTTGAATCAGCCCACCCTAACATTACCCCACCGATAAACTGCTGGAGTGCCCGAAGGGGCCAATCCCATGACCAAAATTATTGGGCAACAACAGGATATCTAAAGGAGTCCCAGTGAGGTTTGAGTATTGGTAGAATAGCAGAAGCCAGAGGCCTGGTAACATGCCAACAAATCATTGCAATGAACATTTGCAAGCAAAGAAGTGTGGACAAAAGGGTGTACTGTGGGACACACTGTGACACACCACAGCTTCCACAATTTTTGTTTACTGTTGTAGGAAAGCTTGCAAGAGTGGTGGGTGGGTATGAGGGGGGAAGGAGATGAGTGGGATTGGGGTTCATGATGTAAAATTCACAATAAAAATAAGAAGAATTTTAAAAAAAAATGGAGATTAGAATGTTTGTGGGTTCACATGAGTCTGAGAACCAGTTTCTTTTCTTTCTTTTCTTCTTATTTATTTATTTAATTTTTTATGAGACAGAGTTTCACTGTGTAACTGTCCTGGAACTCACTAAGTAGACCAGGCTGCACTCAAACTCATAGAGATCCTCCTGCCTCCACCTCCGCCTCTGCCTCTGCCTGGGAATGCTGTGATAAAAGGCATGCACCACCAGATTTTTAAAAGTTTCTTTTGACTATTTTCCCTTCACAGTCTTTGCTGTCAGTGTTCTAGATATTCCTGAGATGTGTAACATTCTTTGTCTAGGGCTGAAGATGGGTCTCCGCGAGCACCAGACTTCTTAGTTCTAGAAAGAGATGAAAGTGTTTCAGTCTCTATTGGATGCCAGACAGGTTGTGCTTGCTTGGGGTGTTCTTGAGGGCCACTTAGAAGCTGCAGCTCTCTGTACTTGTCTCCTACGTTCTTCACTTCCTGAGACTTTACTGCCAAAACAGCCCCTGAAATTGAATGTCTTCTCTTGGCTTTCTGTCTAGCCACTGCCAAGTGCAAGCTGGGTTCAGTCACTGGGCACATTACACTCTTGTGTTTTTGTACCTGATGTCCAGCTGCTGGGACTGTTCACTCTCACTTTCCCTTCATCCACACTCAGACATGCAAGGATCCTGTTCTTCATTCCAGTTTTGCTCCCATCTGGACCACATCTGGTTCCCACTCTGCTCCACATCCTACAACCTTGGCCTTACTCCGCACTTACCAGCTTGAGAAGGACTCATATGCCTTCATTCAGGAGGAAACAGTCTACAGTTAAGTGAGGCACAGGTCATGCTGTTGAATATTTATGCATTTAGCCTTTTTAATGTTACCCTCTCCCTGCCCAGGAACAAATACCCTTAAAAGATAACTTGACAGAAAACTTGAAATTAACCAAAAGTATTCAGCAATCTTGCATAATGAAACAATCCAATCCAGCTAAATGTTATTTATGGGAGACAGAGAGTGGGGAAATAGAATCAACGTAAAGTGCATTTTTCTCTTAAATTTACCTTTGTAGGCTTCTGTTTTCAGCCCTATATCTGTTTATTTGGAGGGAAGCATACAGTCACTGAAGCAAACATTGCTTTATACACTCGGTGATAGTGGATCGATCATGAGGCTGGCGTACTGAGCAAAAAGACTTCAAGATTATGCTACTGCTTTCTTTTACTGCTCAGTCAACAGGAAAAAGGGAACTCAAAGAAAAGAAATAAAATACAAAGAGAGGTATTTTTATCTCCTAATTTGGGCTTTCATTCTTCTATAACCACAAAGGTGTGACTGTCTAACCATCATCCCCACTGGCAGCTCTAAAATGAAGAGAGACAAAGCATCCAAGGCAATCTTTTTAAACAAAGAAGTAGCCAGAATTTTTAGTGTTAAACATTAATTATTGTGCATATGTGTGGCAAGGTGTTTGTGCACACATATGTGCTATGTGTGGAAGTCAGAAGGCAACTTATGAGAATGCCCCCCCCCCCACCACCATGTGAGTTTCAGGGATTGAACTCAAGGCTATGAGGCTTAGTGTCAAGAAATTTTACACCCTGGCCTATCTTGCCAGCCTGGAAGAGCTTCTTAAATGAAACTCTGCTAGGCTGTTCATATAATTGTATTTGGAATATGTAAGCCATGTGGTCTGCTGATATTGCTAAAGGTCCTGGTCCATGGCCTCTACCAGTCCATGTTTCCTTGGACTCTGACCTTCATTCCTCAATACACACTTCTTTCTGGAGTCTCCTCCATCACTGGCCTCCTGGATTTGCTCTTTTGTCTGCTAGGTGAGTTTTTGAGGGCTTCTTTTATTTTCCTTATCCCTAGGTTCATGTATTACTTCATGATGTGCCTTATTTTTCCCATGTAGTTTCCTGTTTTCCCCCACCCCATTGTTTCAAATAAGAGAGTAAATCAGTTCCCTAACACCTTATCATAACTGTGAGAAGAAATACCTGTTATCTTTGTTTGATTTAAAGCATTCTAGCCTGCACAGTGCACGTCTATAAGTGGAACAGTTTTTCTTGCTTTTGTATGAACATTCCGACTTTGGTCAAGTTTTTCCATTATCTGGGCTCCCATCTGTTAATCTGTTGTCTATTGACAAACGCATAGCAGAGAGTCTCCCGTCAATTTATGGCTCAGCTCTGGAAAGCAGAAATTTCCATGATAAGTTTATCCTTCAGTTTTCGTAAATAGATACTAAATACAAATAAACACCAGCAGGCAGTGATTTAACAATCTTTGAAAGCAGACTTTCATGAACACAAGACACAATAGTACACATAAAACCCACACTAGACTTAGACTCTTCTATTTTGAGAATTGTATAATTTTGTTTTTATGACATACTCATGGTGGGACAATGAAATTCAGAATTACTGCTTTTAAGTGTTCTTGTTGAGTAATTCTTTGGAAGGGATCTCTTTGTGTTCAGCGTAAGTGGACTATTAAAGGTTTCCACTATAATGAAAGAAGAGATTTAGAGTTATAAGTATTTACTTGAATAATTAGTTTTGGAAATAAAAGCCATAGAACACAGCTACAAGAAAATTCTTTAATGAGCTATGGTTTTTCTCAACATTCATAAAGGTTTCCGAGTCTTCTTTCTCTTCTTGTGAATGTACATTTACATGTTCATGCGTGTTTATCTGTGCTTATGTGTGCATTGGGTGCATGTAGTGTTAAGCCCAGATAGGCTGCTCAGTTCAGCTGACACACTCTCTTTTATTCCCATTTACAGAAAGCACCATCATTAGAGCATCATGAAGCAAGCTCCTGGCACTGTAGAGGTTGGACACACATCTCTGAGTCTGAAGACCCCAAGCATTAAGTTACAGAGACAGATGGGAAAAAATTTTATTATCACCTATCACAACCTGCTTTATGTTATATAAACACATTTTAAAAAATCCTCTCCCTTTTAAATTAATCCTGTGGGGCCAATGTCTTAATTGATTTTTATACATAAATTTGCATATATATGTGTGTATATATATGTGTGTATATATATATATATATATATATATATATATATATATATATAACAATCAAGTCAACAGTCATAACGAAGCAGTGTCTTTTCTAATTAAAAAGAAGTTAACATTGAGTGTTATACAGGCTCATGGATAGTATTTGTGGTTGGTTAAAATGATCACAAATTATTTGCCAGCTTTCTTGTGATGAGGTTATGTATTTGCTGCTTGTCTGCCCCTAGGCAGGCCTGTGGCTTCTTTTGATTGACGCAATGAAGTAGAAGTTTTACCATGAGGTCTCAGCCAGGGCTTTCAGAAGCTTTGGGGCATTTGCTTTGATCCTTCAGAGGCCTGTCTGTTGAGGGATGAGAGACAGGTGGACAAAGACCCCCAACACTGTAGTTATCCCACATATTCAGCGTACCCCAGTTATGGTTCTAGACTTAAAAGTAAAGTCAGGTAGTGTCATACAAAAAGTGGTCTTTTCCTAAAACACAAGTGAATCGCCACTTGAAATAAGTAAACTTTGTGTTTAGTTTCTTACGTGGCAAGAGGCAGCTGAAAACAGTATAGATGAATTGTCCTCCTCTACCCTGCCTGCCTTTAGCTTTCCTTTCTTCTAACTTTATAATTCTTTTAAGATTTGTTTTACTTGTAATTTTCTTCCCCCATCCCTTCTCTCTGTTGTAAGCATTTGTATTCCCTGTCCCCCATAGTGACACCCAAAATCCCATGTTTCTTTCTTTTTATTAGATACTCTGTATTTACATTTGAGATGTTATCCTTTTACCCTGACCTGCTCCCATCCCCCCCTCCAGTTGCCTTCACAGTGCACTCCCTTCTGATCCTCCTCTCCACCTTGTCATTCCTTTGAATTGGGACAAAGTGCCCTCCCTGGAACAAAAGCCTCTTCTCACATTGATGCCAGACACTGCTACTCTCTTCAGTTACATATGCAGCTGGATCAATAGGACTCTCGAAGTGCACACAGACGTTGGTGTTTTATTCTTTTGTTTTTGGATGAAATGTCCTGTAGATGTCTGTTAATTCCAGTTTGTTCATAACCTCTGCTAGTTTCACTGTGTCTCTGTTCAGTTTCTGTCTCCATAATCTGTCCATTGATGAGAGTGGGGTGTTGAAGTCTCCTACTTTTATTGTGTATGGTGTATTATATGATTTGAACTTAAGTAGGATTTCTTTTATAAATGTGGTGCCCTTGTATTTGGAGCGAAGATATTCAAGACTGAGAGTTCATCTTGATTGATTTTTCCTATGATGAGTAAAAAGTGTCCTTCCTTATCTTTTTTGGTGACTTTTGGTTGAAAATCTATTTTATTTTATATTAAAATAGCTACTCCAGATTGTTTCCTGGCCCATTTGCTTGAACAGTTTTTTTTTCCCCAGCCTTTTATTCTGAGGTAGTGTGTCTGTCTCTGAGATGAGTTTCCTGTAGGCAGCAAAATGCTGGATCCTGTTTATGTATCCAGTCTGATAGTCTATGTCTTTTTATTGGAGAATTGAGTCCATTGATGTTAAGAGAAATTACGAAATAGTGATTGTTGTTTCCTGTTATTTTAGTTGTTAGAGGTAGACTTATGTTTGTATGTTTGTCTTCTTTTGTTTTTTTTTGTGTGATTTTTTTTTTTTTTTTGCTTTTCCTTGGGTATAGTTTCCTTCTTAGTGTTGGATTTTTCCATTTATCATCCTTTGTAGGGCTGGATTTTTGGACAGATATTGTGTAAATTTGGTTTTGTCCTGGACTATCTTGGTTTCTCCATCTATGGTGATTGAGAGTTTTGCTGGATATAGTAACCTGGGCTGGTGTTTGTGCTCTCTTAGGGTCTGTATGACATCTGTTCAGGATCTTCTGGCTTTCATAGTCTCTGTTGAGAAGTCTGGAGTAATTCTGATTGGTTTGCCTTTATATGGTACTTGTCCTTTTTCCCTTACTTCTTTTAAGATCCTTTCTTTGTTTCCAATATTCGGTGTTTTGACTATTATGTGTTGGGAGGAGTTTCTTTTCTAGTCCAATTTATTTGAAGTTCTCTAGGCTTCCTGTATGTTCATGGTCATCTTGTTCTTAAGGGCAGGAAAGTTTTCTTCTGTGGTTTTGTTGAAGATATTTACTGTGTTGATATTCTTTGCCCTCTTCTACACTTATTAGCCTTAGGTTTGGTCTTGTCATTGTGTCCTGAATCTCCTGGACATTTTGGGTTAGGAGCTCTTTGGGTTTTGCATCTTCTCTGACTGTTTTGTCTATGTTTTCAATGTTGTCTTCGGCCCCTGAGATTCTCTCTTCCATCTCTTATAATCTGTTGGTGATGCTTGCATCTGTAACTCCTGATTTCTTTTTTAGGTTTTCAATCTCCAGGGTTGTCTCTTTTTGTGTTTTCTTTATTGTTTCTATTTCTGTTTTCAATTCCTTCATCTCTTTGGTTGTGTTTTCCTCTAGTGCTTTGAGTGATTTTTCCTGGTTCTCCTGTAATTGTTTAAGTTATTCACTCACTTCTCCAAGATCTCCATCATCATCATGAAGTATGATTTCAAGTCTGAGTCTTGTTTTTCTAGTGTGTTTGGCAATACACTACTTGTGCCAGGTTGTCTTGGTTTCCATTGCTTAGGTTCCTTTGCTTTCCTCTTGCCATCTTATTATTTGTGATTATAGGTGATTTTGTTGTCTCTGTGTGGAGTCTGTTTCTCCTGTGGATCCTTCTCCTTAGGATGAAAAGCTTTCCTGCTGCTCTTCTAAACTCCCAGAGACCTGTGTGTGGGAGGACCGCCTGTCTAGATGCAACTGGGCCAGGTCTGGCATTGAGCTGGAAGTGTGCACCCCAGTTCAGTTTTGCTGGTGAACTGTGAGAGCTCTGTGAAGTTTTTTCCAGAGGTAGAACGTGGGTAAAAAGTTGACTCACCCTTCCCCTTAGAATGAAAAGCGTTCCTGCTGCTCTTCTGAGCTCCCAGAAACTTCTGCGTGTGCAGGCCTCCCATCCAGATGAGGCTGGGAACATTTGTATTATTGTATCTGCCTGTGTGAAGATTTGTTTGCACGAGTAAGGACACCTGCCCAGGCCTGAAGTGCTTTGGAAGTAGAATTTCAGGTGATTGAAAGGTGGCTGATGTAAATCCTGGGAACTGAATTTGGTTCCTCAGCAAGAATACTACCTCCTCTTAACCACTAAGCCAAGGATAACCATGAACTTCTGAGCTTCTGTTTCCTCCTCCTATACTCTGGAATTATAAGCATGCACCCAGGTCTTAGTGTTATACAACTGTGAGGAAACAACAGGACCATGGCAACTCTTATAAAAGAAAACATTTAATTGAGGTTCTCTTTGACTTTTCAGAAGTTTAGTCTATTATCATCATGGTGGGGAGCATGAGTTAGAGAGAGAGAGAGAGAGAGAGAGAGAGAGAGAGAGAGAGAGAGAGAGAGAGAGAGAGAGAGAGACTCTGGGCTTGGAATGGACTTTCTGAAACCTCAGTGCCCATCACCAGTGATACACTTCCTTCAACAAGGCCACAACCTTTCATCCTTTTAAATAATGTCACTCCCTGGTGACTACATATCAGAATCTATGAGCCTATGGGGACCATTCTCATTCAAACCACCACAGACCAAGTTCAATTCATATGGTCAGCCCTATGGATTGAACAGAAGGCCTGTGTTGTACTTGTGTAGAGAAGCACTTTGTTGACTGAGGTACATCCCCAGACCCGACCTTGTCTTTCCTTCCAATTGGCTTTTCTGACTCATCCACTTATTTATTTTTCTTTTCTGAACCTTTTAAATGCCTTTGATTTTTTTCATTTGGTGTTAACGACTCCATTTGTTATTAGTTATTTCTATATGTTACATAGGTTGAGCATTTAAAATCTGTAAACCAAAAGTTAGAAATGCTGAAAAAAAATCCACAACTTTTTTTTTTGAGTACTGACTGGTTGCTGCAGTTGGAACTTTCCACACCGGACCTCACATGCTAGATGGTGTTAAAATACAAAGAAGCCCAAAATACCATATGAAATCATCTCCAGGCTGTGCTTCAAAGGTGACTATGAACCATAAGTGAATTTCATGTTTAGACTTGGGCTCTATCTCTCATACATCTCATTATGTGTATACAAATAATATTCCACACGCCTCTAGTCCCATGCTTTCTGCAGAAAGGATACTCAACAGATGCTTTATATGGACAATGTCTTCTTGAAAGCAGGTTTTTTTTTTTTTTTTTTTTTTTTTTTTTGAGTCTGTTAACACACTTACATAAACAGATGGTAGTTATACTCCATGTTAAGCTGATGAAGCAATGAAGTGCATTGTTATAATACTTTCCTTTGCCATCTCCTGTTGCCTCTGTAGACATGATCTCACCGTTCCTCTGATTGTGCAGTCAGATAGACGAGGTAGGATGAGCAAACTATATGCATAGGAATTCTGGCTCTGCCTTGACCTTCTTCTGATCTTTGGAGAACTGCTGTGTGTCATGTCTGTGACCCACCTGGGTCATTGTCACAAACTCATAACAAGGTGCTTTACTTGGTTTTCAGAAAACTAAGGAAGACGCATTCTAAGGGCTTTGGCTGTGTTTCAGGAAGATTATGTTAAAACTCAAATTACAAATGTCCATTTCTTCCCTAAGCTAGTCCTACTGTGTTTCTTCTTCATTTGTACTATTTTTAGTAGTGTGAGTGCGTGTGTGTGTGTGTGAGTGTGTGTTTGTGTGTGCATGCATGTGTGCAGGAGCTTGTGCATGTGAGTGAGTGCAGTGCCCCTCCTGGAGGCCAGAAGAAGTAGTCAGATCCCTTGGCCCTCGAGTTGTAAGAGTGAGGTGTACAACCGGGTTGGAGACCAAACTTGGGTCCTCTGCAAAGCACAGTATGCACTCTTAACTACTGAGCCACCTCACTAACCTCAAATTCTAATACTTTAGAGTCTAAAATTGCCCATTCCCATGGGTTTTGTGAAATGACTAGCTATGAGGCTTTATTTTGCTTTAAAAATCTTGGACCTGACATATTTGCTAACAAGTTTTTGTTTCTTAGGTTTGGAAGATCTAGATTTCGATTCATGAAACATTTAGTTATGGCCCCCAGAGCATCACAGAGCACACTGGGACCTAAGAACACCGAAAACTATGATGGCAGTGGGTTCTGGTCCAAGCTCTATGACCATCAGAACTGTATAGAATTGTGTTGAGGCACTGCCTCCTCCTCTTCCCTCCCCCAGTGTCCTCCCCCCTCATTCTCTCCGCCGAAAAGGAACACACAGATTCCACCAGTTGTGGACGAACCTGTTGCTTGTTCTTCCTTCCCCACGTTGTGAATCAATATCTCAGGAGCTTGGATTTTATGATATTTCTCTACTTCTGCTTCAGTTTGATCAGGAATTATAGCCTGTAGCATCACTCCCCAAGGCCAAACACACAATTTCCTTCAAAAGAACAATCCACTGAAGGGCACATAGGGACCAAAAGTCAATTTTCAGGAACAACCAATGTTATTGTATCAGAGAGGAAATTGTTATACGTGTTTCTATATTTCATTAGAATTATATGAGTGCTTCCTAAACAGAGTTTAAGTGGACCAGAGTTACCTGGACCCTACACCACACAAAGCCAAAATAGGAATTTTGGTAGATAGTGACCATGAAATGGTATTTAGTTAATTTTTTTTGGTTGTTTGTTATTTGTAGATGCATTGATTCTTGAGAAGCATCTGTAGATGACATTTTGGAAACCTTATGTTCTTTTAATGACAAAGGAATCCAAACACATATCCACCTGTCTCCAAAATTTTAACCCAGAACTGTCTTGTCTAAAGTAAATCCAGGGACAAAGAGTGGAGAAGAGACTGAAGGAAAGGCCCTTCAGAGACTGCCCCACCTGGGGATCCATCCCACATGCAAATACCAAACCCAGTGACTATTGCAGATGCCAAAAAGTGCTTGCTGACAGGAGCCTGATACAGCTGTCTCCCGAGAAGCTCTGCCAGATTCTGACAAATACAGAGGCAGATGCTGGAAGCGAACCATCGGACTGATCACAGGGACCCCAATAGAGGAGTTAGAGAAAGGATGAAGAAGTTGAAGGGGCCTTATCTGGCATCAGTGAAAGGGAAGGCTCTTGGTCCTGTGAAGGCTCATTACCCCAGTGTAGAGGAATGCTCCGTTGGTGAGGTGGGAGTGGGTGGGTGAGTGGGGGAGCACACTCTTAGAAGCAGGAAGAGGAGGAATGGCATAGGAGTTTTGCAGAGGGGAAACCAGGAAAGAGACTAACATTTGAAATATAAGTAAATAAAATATCCAATTCAAAAAACAAAAGAAACAAAAATAAAAAAGCTTAACGTGAAAACACAACCCAACTCTAAGCAGCGGGCCCGAGGTCAGCACCATGTAGTTGATCGCAGGCTGCAGTGGGTTATGGCATTGTTTTCCTTTTATCCCCTCTTTTCTTTTAAAAAGGGATGCGTGCGCACATAAAAGGAAAACTGACGTCTCTTTGTGTGCCTGTCTATGAAGTGCTGTCTTTGGACAGAACATTTAGATGGCACTGTCTGTCTGGTGGGAAAAGGTTTTCAACTCTTGTCTGTTGATCTTGAGGTTTGTTGCACCAGGGAATGAAACACTCTGCATGTTTCTGTCCACAGAAGCAGAAAGTGCACCCCCACCCCCACTCCAGCCCCTTCTTCCTAAGATGTCATATCTTGAAGAAAAACAAAACAGAAAAGGAACAAATTTATTCTCTGGGAGCTTGGAGGAGCATGAATTATTTATTTTTAGAAATCCTCTACTTTCCTTGCATGAAAGAGAGCCCTATTATTAAAAGTGAATGTTTCTTTTTCTGCATGTCAGTAACTGGGAGATGCGAATGGACCGACTGTTAGATAGCTTCCTCCTTGGAGACTGGGCTCCCCAAGGCAGCCTCTACAGCAGCTAAGTTATTTTTAAGATAATAAAAATCATTGAATTGTTGATGTATTAACACCCACAATTGATGTGACAGGGCTCTGCTGCTGAGGCAGGCTAACAGGAGGAAAAGGTCGTTAAAATGATCCCAATTACCTTTTAATTAGGAATCAAAACATTTGCATAAATCACAGCCCAGAGACTTTCTGGGTTTGTGGGCACATGCCCATGTCAGTTGCTTGGCTTTATTAGGCCCTAGCTAGGGAGATCAGTAAATTCTCCCCTACCTTCATCCTGGAGCAGAGGAAGTCAATTCTTCTTGCCTGGGGAAAAATTTTTACATTTCCCCTTGATGCTGTAATCTCATTTTCTCTTGAAACAGTCGTGCCAATGAGAAAATCGTTTTGTCTCTGCAACTCAGGCTTGCTTTCTTTAGAGCTGCTCAAACATGGCGTTTCCTTGATAAAAATAAATTTCAGTTAGAAGGAGGCAGCTGGGCATTTTACCCCTGGAGGGATGAAAGAGAGGAGAGGGAGAGAGGGGGGGGAGAGGGTGGGGTTACAAATCAGGCCTGGCATGTGGTGGGCAACAGCTTTGGGACTCTTAAGTTTCTCCTGGTCCTCAAAGTAGCAACTGTGCCTCTTTGCTTTGGAGAAAGTTGTGGAGTTGAAAGCTGTTAATATTTTATTCCGGAAACTAAGACACTGTCTAGTTCAAATTAGTTTTTGTCTTTAGCAGGGGTGAGGGAGACCCCAGTATTTTAGTCATGTTTATTGAATACTCTTTATGTCTGGTTCATGCAGAGGATCCAGGCTTTCTAGCGAAGAGGCACGGTTTTCTACCCTGCTCTAGTCTGAATGGGAAACATTGTGTAGAGGGTTGTGTAGAGATGGTTGGTGTCTGCTGCCACCGCCCCTTACGTTGCCCAGCAGCTCAGGCCTTTGTATCACTGACAAGCGCTTTCTCACTTCTGAGTCCATCTTTCTCTCCCCTCTCTTCCTTTCCTCCCTCGTGTTATTATCTAGGAGCAGTTCAATAGAGTTCTATAAGCAAAAGGTTAGAAGCTACTCAAGCGCCTGTCAGCGGTTAAATAAACGGTGGCACAGCCATTTAAGGGACTACAATGGAGCCATAATGAAGGATGGAGGGGCCACACAAACTGATAAGAAGAGATCTCTGAGATTTATTGTGAGTCAAAAAATAAAAGGGAGAGAACACAGTGTTTGGGCCATGTCCCTTGGTGAGCTCCTTTGTGTAAAAACATGGCGAGTGAGAATCTATACCTTTATTTCTTTGTATACACTTTAAAAGTGTAGAGTAACACATTACTGATCTTGATAATAGTGGCTAATGTGAATCCAGACATTAAAAATTATCAAGGGAGATATTTTATTACATGTTAAAAATACATATATAAAACAAGCCACTTGTGAACTGAAAGTGTAGCTTAGCTGAAGATTCAGCATGCTAACAAAATGTCTGAGATAATTAGTTTATCAGACGAACTATTTATATGTGCTCACAGGCTCAGAGGTTTCAGTCAAGTCGGTTGCTTGACCTAAATACTTTGGATCTGTGGCAGAGCAGTCAGTCAAGTGAGGTTATCTCTATAGCAGAGGAAGTGTCTCCAGGACCAGGGAAGGAGAGTTAGAGTGTGGTCTGTGGTCTTGGGGTTCTAACAGACCCATCAAGAACATGTTCTCTACGACCTCAGTTTCTTCTACTGGGTCTCAGTTCTGGAAAGCTGTGTTAACAGTGGTACCCAAGCCTTTATCATAGAAACTTTAGAAGACATTCAAAACCCAGACTGTAAAGGGCCCAATTCAGTGGTAGAATGCTTGCATAGCACAGAGAGCTCTCGGTTCTGTCTCCAGAGGTACCATAATAAAACAACAGCAAACACAAAACAACCACAGAGAGGGCTTCTCATTGGAATAGGCGATATATTTAGGACATTGCAAGGAGACTGTCTGTAGTCAGAGTGTTCATGTGTGACTAGTGTTCCATATCTGAAATAGAATATTCCACCAACACAGTCCCTTCAGTGTGTGCCCTGGGACTAGTCACTGTAATGACTTCTCACTCTTGTTACATGTTAGTCTTTAAGAGGCAGAATTATAGTTCTCATACAACATAGAGTCATGTGCTGAATGTTTTACTGAATTTATGAACTAGGGAGGAAACTAATAAGTCAATGTGATGGTTAAATTTTAGGCCAGTTTGAGAGACCCTTATTGTGTCTGGGGATTTCGCATTTATAGTCATTTAAATAGGAGATTGCCTCTGCAGAATTAGGTCACCATCTAATCTGGAGAAGGACTAGACAGGACAAAAGCTAGAAGGTAGTGAGCTCTAAGGTGCTGTATGGGTGGCGATGTCCATGTTGAGAAGAATTCAGGAACTAGCTTTAGTATCTGAGTATTAATAGGACATAAGCAGTTCCAGATCCTAAGTCAGGTGTCAGGGCACATGCCTGTAATCCTATCGCTCGAGAATCTGAGGCAAGAGGATCACTAGTTCAAGGTCAGTTTAAGATTGTAGCTTGCTCTCCTTTTGTCCCCATTCCAAGACATGTAAGAATCCAATGGGATCATGCCCTGGGGTCACAAACAGTATGCATCCCTTAAGGGCTCTGAAGGATGCAGGATCTGGTGAGCTGTGTGTGAGGGTATATGCACCAGTAGGCAATTCTTTGACGTCCATGTTACATTGTAAACATACAATTGCTATATAGAAGTCTTTTACTAGTTCCATCCATTTGCCTAAGAATTTCATGAAGTCATTGTTTCTAATAGCTGAGTAGTATTCCATTGTGTAAATGTACCACATTTTTTTGCATCCATTTCTCTGTTGAAGGCCATCTGGGTTCTTTTCAGCTTATGGTTATTATAAATAAGGCTGCTATGAACATAATGGAGCATGTGTCCTTGTTATATGTTGGAGCTTCTTTTGGGTATATGCCCAGGAGTAGTATAACTTCATGAAATTCTTAGGCAAATGGATGGATCTGAAAAATATCATCCTGAGTGAGGTAATACAGTCACAAAAGAACACAATAGTATATACTCACTGATAAGTGGCTATTAGCCCAAAAGCTCACAATTCTCAAGATGCAATTCACAGATCATATGAAGCTCAAGAAGAAGGAAGACCAAAGTGTGGATGCTTCAGTAATTCTTGGAAGGGGGAACAAAATATTTGTAGAAGGCAGAGGGTGGAAGAAATTTGAGAGGAGACAGGGATGATATACAGAGGGTCAGGAAATTAAACAGAGGTATATAGCAATGGGGTATGGGGAGTTGTGGGTAGCCACCAGCAAATCTCAGATGCCAGGAAAGCAAGAGGCTCCGAGGACCCAATGGAGATGAGATTAGCTGAAATGTCCAACAAACGAGAGGGAGAACATATATAGACCATATCCAGAGGTTAGGCAAGGCCCCTGGTTGGGGGGATGGGGTCACCCACACTTCTTCATAATTTTAACCCAGAATTGTTCCTGTCTAAAGGAAATACAGAGACAAAGTGGAACAGAGACTGAAGGAAGGGCCATCTAGAAACTGCCTCACCTGGGGACCCATCCCATATACAGACATTAAACCCAGACACTATTTCAGATGCCAAGAGTGCTTGCTGACTGGAACCTGATATAGCGGTCTTCTGAGAGGCTCTGTCAAAGAGCCTGACAAATACAGAGGTGGATGCTGAAAGCCAACCATTGGACTAAGCACAGGGGCCCCAGTGGAGTGGTTAGGAGAAGGACTGTAGGAGCTGAAGGGTTTTGCAACAACATAAGAACAATAATATCAATCAACCAGACCCCCCAGAGCTCCCAGGACTAAACCACCAACCAAAGAGCACACATGGAGGGACCATGGCTCCAGGTGCATAAGTAACAGAGGGTGGCCTTGTTGGACATCAATGAGAGAAGAGGCCCTTGGTCCTGGGAAGGCTCGATGCCCCAGTGTAGGGAAATGCTAGGGTGGAGAGGCAGGAGTGGGTGGGTGGGGGAGCACCCTCATAGAAGAGGGATGGAGGTAGGGGTGAGTTAGGGGGTTTCTGAAGGGGAAACCAGGAAAGGGGATAACATTTGAAATGTAAAGAAATACAATATGCAATTAAGAAAAATAAAGAGAAGCTTCTTACTGGTCAAACTGAGAGCATGCCCGGCCCTAACCCATTAAAAGACTCAGATTCAATGTGTTGTATTTCTTTTGAACATAACCTTTTTTTTTTTTTTTTTTTTTTTTGGTTCTAGGATCTCTCTCTCTCTCTCTCTCTCTCTCTCTCTCTCTCTCTCTCTCTCTCTCTTTCTCTCTCTCTCTCTCTCTCTCTCTCTCTCTCTCTCTCTCTCTCTCATTTCCCCTTTTCTGTTTTTTTTTTCCCACTAATTTTTATGTATTGATTTACAAGTACTCTTTAAGTCTTCTTATTGAATGGAATCCCAGGTTTCAAATATTAACTGGTTCAATGCCAGTCTGACTTAAACCTCCACTCTACACAAGCACACTCTGATCTGAGGCTCCGTGATCACTTATCACAACGCTGCCTGCCTTAGGGGACCACTGTGAGCTGTTATATTCTATTGGGGCTGTTTCAGTCAGAGTCCGCACAGGAAGCAAACAGATGGTGTGCTTGAAATAGGTGAAGCCAGAAAGGAATTCTCCATTCATTTAAAAGGTCTATTTAACAAGATGTGCTATGAGACAACCATAGGGGATGCTGTCAGGATCGGAGGCTACCAGAAGCAAAGCCATCAGAACCCTCTGGCTCCAGAGTATGGGGACAGCACTGAGCACTGTGCCATTAGTTTCTTTGAGAAATGTAACAACTTTTGGATGGGATAGAGGCGATGAACTTGATATGACCTTGCATCAAAGAAGCCCTTTCCTTTCTTCACAGAAGCACCCAGCTCCCCGGTGATTGAACCTAGCTGGAAGGTAGGACCCACTCCCTACTGCTGTTAACACAGTACCACAAGTTGACAGAGGTCAGTATAAAGGTCAAAGGAGTGTGGCTCTGTACGGACACATCTGAGATATCTGGTCCAAAGTTCTTTTACTCAGAGGCACGATCAAATATCACTCAAGTTCATTATGAGTGTGAAATTGCAATATTAGTGAACTTTTAGGGTTCATTCTTTTAGATCACAGAAAACAACTTCTGCAATCTTGACAAGATGGCTTCCGTCTGTCGCTCCGAGCTCCATGTGATACCTTGCGAAAGTTCTCCCTTGCTTCCCTAGACTTGCTGTTCAAGGCTTGCCCTGGCAATGTTTGTTGGCAAGGCTCTTCTCTGGGTCCTTTTGGAAAACCATCAACCCCATTATTCCTTTCCTCAGAGTGGTTTCTTTACCCTGCACAGGTAGCACAAAGTCTTCTTTCCGTTCCTTTACACTGGCTGGGTACATTTTTGGTTAGATTTTTGGATTATCATCATGATGCACGATACACACAACTACAGACAGCAGACAGTATCACATTTATGGCAGATCACAGGCTAGGCATGATGGAAAACGGCAGGGAAGCTGGCAACAAAAAAATGGTCGACTGCCAGCCTCTCACTTCCTGCTATTTTGGAATATAAACTATTTTAAGGCATCCCGAGGTTCTAGATTTTAATGAAAAACCTCTTTTCCTTGAAGTGCTGCTAGGTAAATGAAGATAAGTATTTCACTCTTATGGACGTTACTAAGATGCAAACTTGCTTTTGGGGGTTGGAGGATGAAGATTTGCAACATTGAGGGTAGAGAAAATCAAGCATAGTGTGTCTTGCTTCTGTCATGCTGAGGTGGGCACTGTGGGGCTGCTGCTTATGAAGCTATATGTTTCTGGGAAACTGCTGAGCACACTTGTTAAATTCACCTTCTAGTAAGGGACACAGAGCTCAGACACCGGGAAGTTAGGACTAGGTGTCAGGAATGCAGGGAGGTGAGTGGTTGTGTGAGCTGACACCCAGAGAAACCAGGGGAAGATATATTCGTCTTCCACAGGAGAGGAACCCTGTGTTGTCCTCATTGACAAGACTTTTAGCTCTTGTTATCTGAACTACCAATAAAAATTGAATATTTAACTTAACAGTCTTTGTTATTTGATGTCATTTACCTGAACTATGGAGACCTGGCTCTATTGGGTGGAGCAACATTTGAAGATTTAAATTTAATCAGAAGATTAGTGTGTCAATCATTTTCCACTTGACCAATAGTAAGCAAATATTGTGTGTCTGAGAAAGTGCTAGGTATTGAGGACACAGAAAATAGTTCAGGATTTTGCCACCGGGTACAGCGGAGATCCACAGACACAGGCCTGGTGAGACTGTGCTGTGAGTAGCTGGGGCACAGAGAGATCTAGGCCGAGCATACGGAAAGAGCAGCCCCCCGATTGGATCAGGGAAGCAGGAACTCTGCCATAGGGACTTGGTTTCCAACTGGAGGGCCCATGCATGCAGAACAGGTGCTCAGGCCATCTTCCACCAGAAACAGCTGAGATCCGGGGACACAGGCCTGGTGAGACTGTGCTGTGAGTAGCTGGGGTACAGAGAGGTCTGGGCCGAGCACCTGGAAAGCACCCCCCCAACCCCATTGGTTCAGGGGAGCAGGAACTCTGCCATAGGGACTTGGTTTCCACCCGGAGGGCCCATGCGTGCAGAACAAATGCTCAGGCCATCTGCCACCTGGAACAGCAGAGATCCAGGGACACAGGCCAGGTACACAGGAGAAACCAATCGCTGACAACAAGACCACTTATAATCACAGACAACAAGATGGCAAGAGGAAAGCAAAAGAACTTACCCAATGGAAACCAAGACAACCTGGCAACACCAGAACCCAGCTCTCCCATCACAGCAAACAGCAGAATGCGAAACACCCCAGAAAAAGAAGACTCAGACCTGAAATCATACCTCAAAATGATGATGGAGATCTTTGAGAAGAGCATGAATAACTCACTTAAACAAGAATGGTAGGAAAAGCATAAAGAAATGGAAGCTTTTAAAGTGGAAACACGAAAAACACTCAAATAAATCAAAGAACTAGAGGAAAACAGAACCAAAAAAATGAAGGAATTGAAGAAGGAATTTAAAATGGAAATGGAAACAATAAAGAAAACAGTAAAAGAGACAACCCTGGAGGTAGAAAACCTAAAAAAGAAATCAGGAGTCACAGATGCAAGCATCTCCAACAAACTACAAGAGATAGAAGAGAGACTCTCAGGGACTGAAGACAACATTTAAAACATAGACAAACAGTCAGAAAAGATGCAAAAGCCAAAAAGCTCTTAACCCAAAATGTCCAGGAGATCCAGGACACAATGAGAAGACCAAACTTAAGGATAATAGGAATAGAAGAGGGTGAAGAATATCAACTAAGAAGCACAGTAAATATCTTCAACAAAATTGTAAAAGAAAACTTCCCTACCCTTAAGAATGAGATGACCATGAGCATAGAAGAAGCACACAGAACTCCAAATAAAGTGAACCAGAAAAGACATTCTTCCTGACACATAATAGTCAAAATTCAAAGTGTCCAAAGCAAAGAAAGAATTCTAAAAGCAGTAAGGGAAAAAGGTCATGTAACACATGCAGGCAGACCAATCAGAATCACACTTGAATTCACAATAGAGACTATGAAAGCTAGAAGTTCCTGGACAAACATCATGCAGACCCTAAGAGAACACAAGTGTCAGCCTAGGCTGCTAAACACAGCAAAACTCTCAATCACCATAGATGGAGAGACCAAGGAATATCAGGACAAAAGTAAATTTACACAATATCTGACCACAAATCCAGCAGTACAACGAATTATAGGTGGAAAACCCAATACAAGGAAGGAAACTACATCCTAGTAAAAACAAGAAAATATCTAAGCAAGAAAACCAAAAGAAGAAAGACACACAGCACAATTCTACCTCTAAAAGCAAAAATAGCAGGAAACAGCAAACACTATTCCTTAATATCTGTTAACATAAATGGACTCAACTCCCCAATAACAATACATAGACAATCAGACTGGATACATAAACAGAATCCAGCATTTTGCTGAATACAGGAAACTCATCTCAGAGATAAAGACAGACACTATCTCAGGGTAAAAGGTTGAGAAAAATTCTTCGAAACAAATGGCCCCAAGAAGCAAGCTGGAGTGGCCATTCTAATATCGAATAAAGTAGATTTTCAACCAAAAGTTATCAAAAAAGATAAGAAAAGACACATTTTACTCATTACAGGGAAAATTTGTCAGGAAAATTTGTACGTAAGTGACCACAAAAATTCCACCAGAAAACTTCTACAGCTGATAATCAAGTTCAGCAAAGTGGCTGGATGTAAAATTAACTCAAACAAATCAGTAACCTTCCTCTACTCAAAAAACAAACATGCGGAGAAAGAAGTTAGGGGAAAGATACTCTTCACAATAGTCACAAACAATATGAAATAACTTAGTGTGACTCTAAGTAAGCAATTGAAGGATCTGTATGACAAGAACTTCAAATCTCTTAAGAAGGAAATCAAGGAAGATCTCAGAAAATGGAAAGATCTCCCATGCTCAAGGATTGGAAGGATCAATAGTGTAAAAATGTCCATCTTACCAAAAGCAAGCTATAGATTCAATGCAATCCCCATCAAAATTCCCACAGAATTCTTTATAGAGTTGGAAAGAGCAATGTGCAATTTCATCTGGAATAACAACAACAACAACAACAACAACAACAAAAACCTAGAATAGCGAAATCCATCCTCAACAACAAGAGAACATCTGCAGGAATCACTATCCCTGACCTCAAGCTATATTACAAGGCAATTGTGTTAAAAACTGCATGGTACTGGTACAGAGATAGGCACGTTGATCAATAGAATACAATAGAAGATCCAGAAATTAGCCCTCACATATATGATCACTTCATTTTTGACAAAGGTTCCGTAAACATTCAATGGAAAAAGGACAGTTTCTTCAACAAATGGTGTTGGTCCAACTGGCACTCAGCATGCAGAAGAATGAAAATATATCTTTTCTTATTTCCTTGTATAAAGCTAAAGTGCAAGTGGATCAAAGATCTCCACATTAAACCAGGTACACTGAAACTATTAGAAGAAAAATTAGAGAAAACCTTAGAACTCATAGGCACAGGAGAAAATTTCCTGAACCGAACACCAATGGCTCAAGCTCTAAGGTCAAATATTGACAAATGGGACTTAATGAGATTGCAAAGTTTCTGTAAGACTAAGGACACTGTCAAGAAAACAAAACAGCAGCCAACAAAGTGGGAAAAGATCTTTACCAACCCCACATCTGATAGAGGCCTAATATCCAAGGTATAGAAAGAACTCAAGAAGCTAGACACCAGAGAATCAAACAACCCTATTAAAAAATGGGGTACAGAGCTAAACAAAAAGTTCTCAATTGAGGAATATCGAATGGCTGAGAAGCATCTAAGGAAGTGCTCGACATCCTTAGTCATCAGGGAAATGCAAATCAAAACAACCCTGAGATTCCACCTCACACCAGTCAGATTGGCTAAGATAAAAAATTACAATGACAGCAGATGCTGGTGAGAATGAGGAGAAAGAGGAACACTCTTCCACTCTTGGTGGCATTGTAAACTGGTACAACCATTCTGGAAATCAGTCTGGTGATTCCTCAGAAAAATGGACATAGTACTACCTGAAGACCCAGTTATCCAACTTCTGGGCATATACCCCAGAGATGCTCCAACATACAACTAAGACACTTGCACCACACTGTTCATAGCAACCGTATTTATAATAGCCAGAAGCTGGAAAGAACCCAGATGTCCTTCAGTAGATGAATGGATACAAAAATTGTGGTACATTTACACAATGGAGTACTACTCAGCTATCAGAAACAATGACTTTATGAAATTATTAAAAAAATGGATGCATCTAGAGAATATCATCCTGAGTGAGGCAAAGCAGTCACAAAAGAAC
Source organism: Micromys minutus (assembly GCF_963924665.1). Lineage (NCBI taxonomy): Eukaryota > Metazoa > Chordata > Mammalia > Rodentia > Muridae > Micromys > Micromys minutus. Next base: position 48,528,393 of record NC_137984.1, on the reverse strand, counting down.
AGACATAATATGCAGTCACTGATAATTGGATACTAACCCCAGAAAGTTCTGAACACCCCAGAAACAACTCTCAGACTATATCAAGTTTAAGAAAAACAAAGGCCAAAAAAAAAAAAGGAAAAAAAATCATTATTCTTAATCTTTACACACCAAGAAAACTTTGACTATTTCCAGGTTACATCTTGTTTTACATGTACTTTATGCTCATTGTAACTAGTAAGATTTTAATGTCCACTATCAAACCTTTTAAAGAAGAATAAAGTGCCGACAAAAATGTATTCATATACTTTTATGCAAAAATGCTTTTAAAATCTGTACATTTATCTCTGTCTTTTAAAATAAAGTTGTTCAATTAAATAAAAGAAAATAATTCAGACACATCAAAAAACTTAATTTTGATTAAATTTATCATTCAATCATTTAAGTGATAGCAAATTGTAATCATTATATATATAATGCATGTAACCATATATGCCAAATTCATTTGGAAAAAGACACAGCATTATGTATGAAATACAAAAACAATTCAGAAGGGCTGGTAGTGTAGCTCAGTGGTATGTACAAAATCTAGGGCTTGATTGACTCCAGTGAGAAAATTGCAGACTATATTAATTAGTCTTACCAAGTATAAAAGTATCTGGAGAAGAGGAGGTCGGGAAGTGAAAATTGGCATCAGGGAAGATGTCCTATTTGCCATGAGGTCCTGGCATGGGTTATTCTAACCTGAGCTTTCATGCCTTGTCAGGCCTTAAGGACAGGCTTGGAGCAGCCACTGTCCCTGTGGTTCATTGCCTGTGTCTTGAGGCTGGGGCACTGCATAGTCAAACATGGCACCAGTAGCCAGAAAGGGGAGTTAAGAGTCTAACACTGGAGAAAGAGAGTAGGCTTGTCACCTGTGCCCCTCCACGACCAAATCTGACCATGTTTTCTTTTTACTTCCAAACATTATCACAAAGTTCTTTATTTCAGCCAGCTGTGACCCGGAAATGCACAGAGAAAATGTTTTGTGAAGCAGTTTTTCCATTATTTGTCACTGACATTTACAGTCTAGTAAAATAACAAGGTATGGGAACAGAATCGCATACACACATACATATGCATGTGCTCTCATACAAACACACATGCAAACAGGCAAACATATATGTCCACACACATGCAAAGATACAGATACATGCACATTCACACAAATGCATAGAGGGACATGCATATGTACATGCATGTATGCACACAGATACACACATGCATATAGGCACACATAGGCATACTACATGTGTGCATTCACACATACACAGACATATTTATGCATACATATATATATAGACACATGTACAGAGATACACACAGGCATACACATGCTCACACACATGCACACACACAGAAACACATTTATACAAAGACATGCAGGCATAGCCACATATGCAAACACACGTACTCACTTATAATTGGTTTGCTGTGGTGTGTCACATGACATCTGTAAACAGTTCCATAAGTTTACACAGCCTATAGTTTCTAAGGCTTTGTCACTCTATCAGTAATAACAATAAATGTTATGCTAAATATATTTTTTAAAAAAGTACTCCAAAAAGGTCTCTCTTGGGTGCGTTCCATTTAGGAGAAAATCTTCCTTATAACAAATACATAAAGCACCATGCCTAAAGGCGTGACAGAAACTGTATAATTTCAACTACCCGAGGGCCTGGGTGGAGGTCAACAGATTCCCCAGCAGCTAGACGCTCTTATAAATCACAAGTTCTTTGTTGCCTTGTTAAGTGTTCTATTATTGTTGAGTAAAATTCATTTGGAGATCATGCGCAGCCCTGCCTACCTCTAATACCCCCCAGGGAACTTCCAGCAAATATTGGTCTCCTTGTAAGACAAACAAGAGGTCTGATATGGCAAGGGTCACCGAGTGGGAGGCAGAATGAGCCATCTGGGACTTTCCCTAATGATGGCTGCAGGTTCATGACCACGGAATCCTTGAAACCTGTGGGTAAATAATTCTGAAGCTAGCCGTAGTTATAACTAAAGAAATTTCACATTTCTCCATCCACGTGTTGTAATGAAAGGAGAAGGCAACTGTTCGCATTCTAAAAGCTCCTGTAATTTGTTAAGAAAAATCTCTAGGTGATACAGGACACAACTGGAAACCTGGGTTTCAACCCATAGCTTTTATTATTTATGGCCTAGACTATTATCTATTGTAAAGTTTCTCCCCATTTTTCTCAAATGGGCACATGAAGGCCTTTTAGTGGGGGTTAAATGAGTGTGTCAACTATCAGCTAATTGTAGGAACTCAATAAATGTTAATTTCTTCACTGTTCTTTTCAACCCAAAGTTATTTTACCATAGTAATAATGTATCCTTCTTTCCTCGAGCTATTGCTAAGAGGCTTTTGTGGACATTGATTTTCTTCATAAATAAAGACTGATGCTTCCTGGGGAGGTAATAATAGATTTTCTGCAAGGCCAATGCCTGGCTGTCCCTTCTGCTTTTTGCATTGGCTTGAAGAGAAACCATAGCTAAATAAAGGTTATTGAGCAAGAGGCTGCTGGAGTGATGGAAAAATATTGTCTTTCTAGTTAGGTTTGTAAGATGTTTGGTATGATTTATAGAAAGATTGGCACATTATTTTGTTTAGTAGGGAGAAGAAAGACTGAAGCCCTTTCACAAAGATATTTTATTTTATTTATTAAGGTGTGTGTGTGTATGTGTGTGTGTGTGTATGTGTGTGTGTGTGTCTGTGTGTCTGTGTGTGTCTGGGTGTGCAAGTGTCAAAGGACAACTTTTGGGAGTTGGTTCTCTCTTGTCACCTTGTGGAATCGTGGAAATGAATTTCTGTCAGCAGGCCTGCATGTGAACACCTCTAACTGTTAAGTCATCTTGCCACCTGTATTGGTTTATCTTAAATATACAGTTACATTTGTATACAACATGATTTTCTGAAGTCTGAAATATATTGTGATGTGGCTGTACCCAGCCAGTGACAGCATGTGCTGCGTACACAGTTAGTGTACCTGTTGTGAGAGCTCTGCATATACCCTCTTAGTGGTTTCTGAGGAGCCCTCTCATCTGGACTCTTTTCAAGCATGCAGCCTTTGGAGTGACTTGGTGATTTTTATGGAGTAGAGATGCCCATTGTCTCACCAAATGCTGGAGTTTGGTACACTCAATGCTTTGCTTCCACTCTGGACATATAAGTCTAGCAACAACTTGGTAAATTCTTATTCTTCTAATTGATGAGGATACTTCTCAACTGAAACATCTCATATTCCTCCTAAAAGCAACAGTGCCCATAAAAAAGAAACCTTAATTCTTTTATACCTTGAATAAAATATTTTCCTTATGTTTATGCAGATGAATGAATTTTCTAGCTTGTATATTTCATTGCCAGACTATTCCTCGAATCCCAAGAGAAACTCAAATATGAGCCAAGCTCCAGATTTAAGAAGCATTTCCTCAGAAATTATTTAAATAAGACATAATATAATATACCAGGGAGACCATAATTTACTTCAGTATTATATTCTTGTTGTAAAAGAGTTAAGCAGCTCCTGGGTCTAGCTTATGAGTTAGGAGAACTTGTCTCAATAGATAATCATTAATTTTTATGTAAATTTATATAAAAATTCTCCTGTGGTCACAAATCATATGCATTTAGTACATCACATGCATCTATTTTAAGTTTTTACTGGGCCTAGAATTTTCTAGGAGTTGTTTAATGAAAACTACAATCTGTATTAAACTAATTTGCACTGGTTTTTGGTAAGTAGCCATTGGACTAACAGTTACATGGCGTTCCATATTGCCTCTTTGGGACAGTTTCTTTTTCTGTAAAGCAAGGAGATTATTATCATGTCTCCTGGCTCTTTGTGGTTTTAAGGCTGTAGAACTCACTCATGCCAGGAGAAGGAGTTCACTGCTGACACGGCCTGGAAGACCGGAAACCAGAGGCAGGGTTGTCCAGGATAACACCAATCTGCCTGGAAAAAAGGTAAAGAAATGACTCCTGAAGATATTCTTCCTACCATAGACTGAAGCCTACCGTCGTCGTCATCATCAGAGAAGCTCCGTCCAGCAGCTGAAAGAAACAGATGGAGAGAGCCACAACTAAACAGTAGGTGTGTGTGTGTGTGTGTGTGTGAGAGAGAGAGAGAGAGAGAGAGAGAGAGAGAGAGAGAGAGAGAGAGAGAGAGAGAGAGAGAGAGAGAGCAGATTATCTCATGAAAACCCACAAAATCAACAAACCTGAGTGTGTAGGGGCTCACAGAGAGGAAACCAACAACCAGGGAGCCTGCATGGGTCTAAACCCCCTCTGCTGAGTTATATGTTATGGTTTTGTAGCTTAGTGTTTCTGTGGGACTCTTAACAAAAGGAATGGGGGTTGTTTCTGATACTTTTGCTTGCATTTGAAACCCTTGTCCTCCCACTGGGTTGCCCTGTCGAACTTTACTATGAGGGACAGTAGCTCATTACATCTTGATATTCCATGTTTTGTTGACATCCTTAGGAGGACGGCCCTCTTCTGAAGGACAGAGGAGGGGTGTGGATGGGGAAAGGGGAGGCAGGGAGAGACTGAGAGGAGATGTGAGAGGAGAACTGAGATTAGGTATAATACTTGAGAGAATAGATTAATAGTAGTAGTAGTAGTAGTAGTAGTAGTAGTAGTAGTAGTAATAATAATAATAATAATAATAATAATAATAATAATAATAATAATAATATTCTCAAACCAGGAATGCAGTCATGTCCTCCTTTAATAGATGTATGTGTCCCTTCTTCTTATCCCACTGACTTTATAGCATGAAATATTTGTCCTCTTTTCTTATTCTTAATAATGGTTCACTTGTTAGTCCTTGTGACAGATACCAGGGCAAAACTCAAAAATAAAATATCACAAAATAAATGCAGTTGGAAGGGACCGTGACAGATCATCTGGTCCAGCCATCTGCAGTCGCAGCTTGCTTTAGTCTTCACTTTCTCTATAAATAACCAAGACTATCCAGCCAAGTCCATATCGATTAGCACGGCCAAAAGTCCTGGCCGCACTCAGGAATCTTCCTCTATTTATCCTTGGGACTCCTCTGCTTTGCTTGGATCGAGTTTCAGGAGAACATCTGACGACAGACCGGTGTCTGAAGTGAGCATCTATGGGGAACAGGCTTCGGTTCTAGCAAAGCTCGTCTAGATGTTTTGGATAGACCTGCATTTCTGCCTCTGTCTGCTTCTGGGAGGCTTAACCTTCTCTGCATGCAACCCGTGTTTCCTGGCCCCTCCTATGGGACTTAAAGAAAACACCAGGAAAAGCTTTGGCACGGGAAGAAGCTTTAACCAGGATGCAAGAAGGTCAACACCAAGCTTCGAGGGCGTCTGTTTCTGTGTCTTGCTCACTGTTGTTTTGTGCACAGTGTGGGCGGTTCCCTCATATGTATAGAACAAACTTGCTCCTGTGACCCTCTCCCTATACCTGATACCTTTCAGTTCCCTTCTTCCCTCCTTTCAGTGTATTCTCTTAATTTCTTTCTCAGATAAGGAAATCCAAGCTGTTAAGGGAAAACCATATTTAGACCCTTCAGCCGCTGCTCTTTGATTAGAAAAAAAAAAGAGGTGGGGGGTGATTGTTGTGGCTGGGTGGGGTAGGTGCTTCTCAGCAACCCATCTGTTCTTTTGTGAGCAAGGAGCTCTAGAGGATGCTTACGTGTGCTAGCTTATTCCAAGCCCAAACCTCACCCTATTTCCGAGGGGAATGTCTAAGTGGCTCAGCCAAGAAGCTGCAGCCGTGCAGATACCTCTTATCTCTGTGTTCCTCTAAAAGAACCAGCCACCAGGGCTCATGGTCCCTGCTCAGAGACCTGCAAGAGAGTTAGAGTGTGCCAATTCTGGTAGCTGAAAGCTCAGTGCCTATCTTTTGAGAAGCCCCAGTGGTCAGAACGCAGGGTCTACCTGGCCCCCTTTGCTGGTCTCTGAACATCAAGTGAATACTTGCTCCTCCCAGCCCCCAGGCATGGTCTCCTGTGACCCAGGCTAGGCTAGAAGTCACTGTGGAGCTAAGAATGACCTTGTGCCTCTTATTCTACCACTGTCAATCACTTCTCAAATGCTGGAGTTTGGGCACAAATCCCCAAGCCTGTGTTGTAGGATGCTGAGTATCATATACCTGATTCTCAGTAAGAAGCACTCGGATGCTGGGCTCCATCCATTCCTCCCCTTGACAAATCTCTGTTATACAGAAGGAATTTTTTTTCTCTTCTCCAAGTCCCATCTTGTAAACATCACCCAATCACATTAAAGTCTGCTCTTTCTTCAACCTCTCTCATATTACTGAATGCTTATGCATGCCTCACATTCTGACTGGAATATATTCTTCCGACTATTCCACTGAAAAATGGTCTCCCACTAGATATCCTGTCTCAATTGTATCTTTGTATGGAGAAAGGAAGGAAAGGGTCTCCTTACAGTGACTAAGTCTAGCGTATTGGAGTAGGGGAGATTATCCCAGCTTATCTGGGTAGATCCTAATGTAATCACATATCTACTTTATGGGAGAGGCACAGGAAAGCACCCAGAGGATTCCATGTAAATGAAGGAAGGCACTGGAGGGATGAGGAAGCTACCAGCAGCTGGAAGAGGAAAGGCACAGAATCCCTGGGAGGGTCTGGAGGGAACACAGCCCAGCCAGCGCCTCCTCCATGACAGTGAAACCACATCTCCGGGATCTCAGCTCTTGGCACCAAGCCTATACACATGGAATTTAATACAGCCATAAAGAACCATGAAGTCACTATACTTGCAGGCAAATGGACAAAAGCAGAGACCATTTATATTAAGTGAAAGGAAGCAGACTTAAATAAGTACATTATCTTTCATATGCAAAATGAATTAATTGTGTGTGTTTGCATGTGTGCACACGTACATGTGATGGAAGTAGAAAGAAGTCCATGGGGGGGGGGAGAGACCTTCAGGGAGCAAGGAAAGAGGATCATGGAATGGTGAACGAGGGAGGAATCAGATACAGGGAAGGCAGTAGGTGAGGGTAATGGGGAGCACAACATAGTGTCACTTGCACAAGTCATACAAAACCAAACGAAGCACCCATGGGAGTGGCTCTGTGGATAAGAACTGGTACATCACTGTGAGGAATGAGTTAGGAGGTGCAGTGCCCATGTAAAATCTACGATCTCAGTACTTACGGGAAGAGCGAGCGAGCCAGGGGCACATGGGTAGACAGACCAGCAGGAACTGGTGAGCACTGGGCTTGTCAAGGGACCGTGCCTGAACAAGTAGAGGGACGGGAGACTGACAAAGATATCTGATGCTACCTTTGGGCACTCCATGCGCAGACAAGTACAAAGGCGTTCACACACGTGTCCTTTACCACACACAGACTGAACATGAACACACGCATGTACATAACACAGACACATACACAGACTCACACAAGTGGTATGTTATAATGGAGCCCATTACTTTGTATGTCAACCGAAACAAATTTAATTGAAACTAAAGCAAACCAAACCAAATACCCAGCCCCAAGGCTGTCAGGCTGAAGCTCATAGTAAAGAATCCACTTCCACTGACTGAGTTTGTACATGTTTGGCTTCTGAGATTCTTTTCGGCTATTGGGCCTTTACACAGTCATCTCTTTAGCCATTTCCCTCCCGGGAGGTCTGTGTACTGCCTGGTTTCTACTTGACTCTTCTACACCAAGGCACTGGCCAAGCAACTCCTAACCACACTCTCTCCCACCACCCAGTGACCTTAGAAGACTTCCATCTTCTAATACCGGATGTCCTTGTTCACATGGGTGGCTACCTTGCCTTTTTTCCTTTGTTCTTGGCTTAGGTCAGAGCGTTTACACAGAGTTGAGATTAAGCATGCATTTTATCAGGGCTATACCATAAGTTACAGAGATGAAGGGAAACACCATGAGAGTTAATTAACAATGAACCAATGAACTGCATTTGAAGTTCTGATTTGGCCTCTGGCCTGGACCCTCTCCAGTCTGACACTCGCACCAGGGCTATTTGCCAGGTTTCTATGGGGCCTGAGCTCAGTTACAATGGCCACTGAGAGAGGGCAGGGAGTCCTGAGCCTGCTTTAGGAAAGGCCCAAGATTTCATCACTGGAACGCTTCCTTCCTGAGGGGAAAACCATACCAGGTTTTGTGGTATGGAGCCCTGCAGGTCTACTTCAGTGCACTCTGGCATAATCGTCTTTGAGAATGGCACTATAGGAACCATGAGCCATCTAACCCAGGTCTTCCTTCGAAATGAATTGAAGGTATTGCTGGCAATTTAAAAAAGGATTTATTTATTTATTAAATATGAATACACTGTAGCTGTCTTCAGAACTCCATCAGATCTCTCATCCCAGATGGTTGTGAGCCCCCATGTGGTTGTTGGGATTTGAACTCAGGACCTCTGGAAGAGCAGCGAGGGCTCTTAACCACTGAGCCATCTCTCCAGCCTGGCAATTTGTTTTTATGTCATACCTTCAGTGACTGAAACGGTTAGCAGAACAAGATAAAAATCAGACTAAAGCAAACTAACCAAAAATACTGAAATTCACCCACAGGAGTGAACTGCCTCCACTGTGCAGAGCCTGAACAGGCACCCTCTCTGCCTCTCTGCACCCCACTTCATTCTTTCCTTTCTCTGGACAAGGATAGCTTGTGTTTCTCCACCTCAGCAGAAGTCTGAATTATCATTTCTAAAACAGACATTGCCTTCTCTTGACTTTAAAGTGTCCCTCAAGATCAATGAACCTCCTTATTTGTGCAATCAAGAGGCCTATTTTGTTGATTTCACCTTAAAAACAATGTATTTCATGGTGAAATTTTTGTCTCTACCCCTCATAAGGCTTAGAGAAGAGCTATTGAAAAATCAGTTATAAAATAAATAAATCAATAAAGAAATACTGGGAACTTTTAAATGACTTCGCCCCCTACCCCCACCCCTGCTCATTAAATTGTTGAAATCCTTGTTTTCCCTGCCTCAGTGGCAACATGAAACCTTCTTTGCAGTCCCTGCAGAATACCAGCTAATTGATGTGCTTACTGAAGCTTGTGTCTTTGAAATATGTGTAAATGGCAGGACTGTGTTCTCTTGATAGGTATGGAGAGCCAAGAACTCTGAGGGATGGTTTTGGACTGTGGTTGATTGACAGCTCTTATTGTGGATGACTCCAACTCCATGTGTAGATGTGGGTGTGTGTCCCATTTATGGGTTATTAAATCTAGGAGTAAACACAAGGCGTTCACTATTCAGGGAATTTGAAAAATAATAGAATAGCTTTTGCTTTCAGGCTGTGGAGGTCAGGCATTTCTGTAACTTAGGTTTCCTTCAATAAGGAGACATTTTTCTAAGACTTAAAGAGAGATTCTTGTTGAGGTAGAAAGGATTGAAGGCAGATGTGTGGTTCAGCCTCAGCAGGGCGAAAGAGCATGTTCTCGTTTTGCTAGTATTTTAAAGAAAAGTAGAGTTCTTAGAGCCGTGTAGACAAGTTAACAGGTGACTTAGAACAACTAAAAATGATATTAACTTTTGCATTCATGCAAGGTGGGCACATCTGTTACAGCATTATCTTTATTATTACTGTTTGTCTAGAGTTTGATAATGTGAAAGTAGGTCTCAGCAATGACACTCTATTCCATTTTCATCATTAAGCTTCATTATATTCTGCTTTATCTGCATATGTACACAATCTGATCCATTAAATATAATTTTGTTTTAATTACTAAAGTATTTTGTTCTTGAAAGTACTCTAGAGGGTTATTTTGTTTTCTCAGGTAATAAGAAAATATCCATTTTACCATTCTTAGAAAGTAATTTGCTTTTACCTATCAGTTTTTAATTTAACGGTGATAATAGTTCTTGATACTTAGTAGATTCCACAAGGTCAGGGTGTCTGTTAGCAGATAAAATGCTTTTCTTTCACCAGTTGCTGTTGCATTAGACCTTTTTGTCATTGAGAGTAAACACTTAGCACATTAACACTACCCTTTAGTCTTTGAGACATGCATCCCTTGATGTCTTTCTTAATCTTTAAATAAGCTTCAATGCACAGGAAATAAGACTCTTTAGCTTATTAATGACTTATTTATCGACACCTATTTTCTTGTTGGATTTAAAAAAAATTATTATATTGGCATATGCTTGATGAACTTCTAAGTAAATCACTTTAATGTGTTTTCCCCTGTCTTCAGTTTAGGGCGTTGAAAGTTAATCAATCAGTTGCAGGTACACTGACTGAAATGTAACGCTTTTCCCACTGGGTCTCCATAACCTTCATGAATCTTCTACCTAAAGCATAATGATAATTTCTCTTTGTTTCAGAAGAAGTTAGAAAATGGCTGTTATAGAGAGTCTCTTATTGTGTCCCAGTTTTTAATCACTTCATCCACAGCCATTTGAGTTTGTGAAAACCTTAGGTTTAAACTGCGTTCTAGGAATTAATAGGAGTATTGGGTAAAAGTGTTTGTTAAACACATATGAAACAAAGAACATGTATCAAGAAAAGGTCATGAAGCTTAACAAGAATAAACAACCAATCAGATCAGACAATGGATAAAACTCATGAAGGCATATTACATCAAAGAGAATATAGAAAAAAAATGAGCATTTACATGGAAAGTTGTTCATTAGTCATTAAAAAAGTGCACATAAGGACCCCAAAAAGACTTTACCATATACCTACACAATGGCTAAAAATAAAAATTGGGCAAGACTAGACGCTCAAGATGACCAGGAGGATGTGATCCATTATCATGACTGGTGGGAAGATGAAGTATGATCATTGAGAAAAAGCCACCTGGCAATTTGTTTGAAAATAAAATATGCACTTTTCTTCTGCCCTAGAAATTGTACTCTTGGCATTTATCTCTGAGAAATAAAATCGGATGCTCATGCAAATCCCTGATTATTAATGTCCTCAGCAGTGTCTTTTGCTACAATTTTCCATGGACAGAATCCAAGTGTCCTTCAATAAGTGTACACTCAGACAAACTCTTGCACATCCAGATGATGTAATTCTACTGAACAACAAAAAGAAAAACAAGATAAAACAAACCCCAAATAATTAAGACCTGTAGTAACTTAGACAGGTCTGAATAGCATCCTTGTTGCTGACGTGGTAGGAGGGTGTATGGCTGTGTTTATATAACGTTATAGAATGCTGCATCTATAGAGATAGAGAACAGTGACAGCCATGAGTCATGGAGTTCTTTGAGCAACAGTCAAAGGGTGTATGTGTGTTTTGTGGTGATTATGGGAAGTCCATGAAGCAACAAATTGCATAAAACTATTACATACACACACACACACACACACACACACACACCTGCACGGCAGTGCTTTACTGAGTAAGGTCTATATCAGGTTGTTCTGATGTAAATTTCCTGTGGGTTTTATTTTTCATGTACTAGGTTATATGAATTTGTCATATTTGGTGAAAGATTTCAAAAACTCTTAATGCTATATCTGTGTTTCATCTCTTATATGATTTCCCATGAATCTAAATTTACTTTAGATAAAAGGTTTAAGAAATGAGTACTAAGTGATGAATTTCTTGGAATATCATTGAGATGTATAGAATACATTGTAAACACAGTTCTTCATACTGGCAATTACTGAAGAAAATTAATAAACAATAATTTTTCCTCTACATGTATTAAGTTCTGATACAAGATTACTTATTACGGTTTAATTTGATCAAACAAAATTGACCATAGAGATTCATTATACTCTTGGTATTGCATTGTTTCAGGAAGTAATGCTGCATTTTATGTGTTTGTCCTTTGGGAGGTAGGGAAAAGCAATGTCATCAGGGTTCACTGTAGACATTGGTCATTCCTTGAGATTCCTTGGTAATACAATGAGTAATTAGGTAATTAGGTAATAGGTGCTGTTTTTAATGTTGAAAATAAAGGGTTTGTAGCAGGCACACTTATGATCTCTCAGTGACTTACCATTGTAGAGATTGCTCCTGAGGGGATAGGTTTAGAACTAGCTTTCCTCATCTACTAACATGTTAGCAGTCCTAAACCTGTCACATGGCAAAGCAATTTCAAGAGCACCTGGGGAATGAAAAAGGGCATGTAAATATTTTGTGAGCCATAATTGTCTTTGACACAGAAAAGACATTTGAGTAGGGACAACAAGGTGACAAGGAAATTGTCTTGTCTTGTGTACTCTTGAACAAATGCATGTCATACTAAGGAACTTAAATGCTTGTGTGTCCATTTTGTTTATTGTCAACTGTTGTCACACATTTCTATTGTACCACTAATGGATATTTTCCTCCTAACTTGAGCCTTATTGAGGTAATAGATAATATTCATGGGTTTTAAAAACAAAATCCAGCCTTAGTACATTGCTCATATTGATGGTAGTAACTTGCCACCTTGTGATGGTCCTTGATCACTATGGGTAAATTTGGGTAGAAATTTACACTTACAAAGGATGTTATGTTCATTTGGTCCAAATCTGTTAGTGTTTCATTTGACATCTGTGAGGGCACCAGAAGAGTAGCCTGTAGCCTTTACGTCAGACAATGCTCTCACTTCCCACAGAGTCTTACAAATGAGTAGTGCAGTTGGGTGAATCCAGAAGCCCAATCAAAATATACCCCTCACAGAAAGCCTGCCAACACTGAGATCTAACTGACTTTAGGATAAGCATAGAAATAGACAGCATGTTTTCCTGCAAGCCACCTTTACTTTGGTGTATTAGTTCTATCACCTTATAAACCAGGGCCACAAGGTGGGGAGAAAAAGCCCAAGTACATAAGCCCTGGGGGACATATTACATTTGAGCCATTTGCATCTGATCCCCATATGCTCATGCTTGTCTCAGGACATCAGACCATTTAGTCTTCCAGACTCCCACCAGAATACGCGTTGTGTTCTCATGACACTCGAAAACTTCTCTGGTTTACAGCCCCAAGGTCTTACACATACCTCTCACCAAACTGTTTTAAAAAAAAAAAAACTATAAAACACCTGGTCAGATTTATCACAATGACTCCACTCTTGCTACTAATTTTCTGTACTGCTTTCTAGTTTTTGAGAAGGAAAAAATTACCCTAGAGATGCTACTTAATGGAAGAAGGACTGATTTTCTCTCATTGCTGAGGATTTTTGTCCATCCTGGATGGTGGACTGCTTTCATGGCATCAAGTTGAAGCTCCTCACATTACGGACAGACAGGAGTATCTGTGCACAGGAGCCTGTGAGGGCATGTCACATTCAACCCTAATATTTGGAGTCTTGGTATTCAGTGAACTTTTTGGAAGTTAGAAATTATGGCATATTGTGTGGTCACAAGAGGGAACTAAGAAAGGACTGACCAATGCCCCTTTGTCTCTTCTGCTCTCTCTCTCTCTCTCTCTCTCTCTCTCTCTCTCTCTCTCTCTCTCTCTCTCTCACCCCCCCACACACACTTTACTATATATTTCACTGAGAGACAATATCTCCTCGCAGAGCTAATGCACAGGAATATATAGGCCCAACATCATTGTCAGTTGCTACTTTTATTTACCTTAACAATAGGATAAAAGTAGAACAATGGAGATGCGAATGGGCGCTTTACCCAGATGTCAACATCACAGTAGCTTCTTTGCTGAACCTGAGGATGGTTTTAAATATGGAGTGAGTAATTGATTAACTCTGTGTTTCTACAGTGTAACAGTAATAACCACACAGGCTACATTTTGCCCACACTCCTAACATTTTCTCTATTGCTTCCTTCTAGGCAAGCAAGCAAAAGGCGAAGCATTGATTTTTGGTTCTTTCCAATTTCCGTGGTGTGAAGACTCTTATGATGGTTAATTTCAAACACATAATATCATGTCACCAAATGTACAATTGGGAAAAGATTCATGGTGGGGCACCATTAGATAGGTGCAGCTTGTGTGAAGAATCCTAAGACAGTGGACAGACACTGTAAAATGTAATAGACTAATCAGTGATGAGCATGTATTATTTTTGTTTTGAAAGTACATTATTAGTTTGGATTTCAAAGGACTTAGTAGCTGCATTTAACAACTGTCTGTGAGAATTTCTGCACATTTAGCAACTGGCATAGATGAGTCAGCCAGGTCACTTTTAGTAGATGGTAATTGAATGGTTTACATTATTCTTACCAATAAACTAAGAGTCTGTTTTCATACCTCTCTTTCTCTCTGGGTCCCAGCTCAGACTCTTAGCAAATTCCACTCCTTTGTCTATAGCTTTCCAGAGGAAACAGAAGAGTTAGAAGAAAGTACACATGCTTTCTGTAGTAGTGACATAGCCCATTTATGTGACAGAATATCTGATGAGAGTCAAGAGAAGGTGCTGTTACATCGATTCATGGTTTTAGAAAATATGGTTCATCTTGTTGAGGAAGACAAGGTGGAGACACTCACAGGGGTATGGGGCTAGGACATCTTGAATATGGGGTACCAGGAAACAAAGGTAAGCGGGAAGCATAGCTGAGCTGTAATCTCTAGAAAAATCTGCTTCCTGCAGGCAGGTCCTACAGGCTAAAGTTATCACTACCTCCTAAAAAAATGTCACTGGCAGGGGACCAAGTATTGAGACTCATCAGCCTCTTGGGCTCATTATATTTCCAAGTCAAACACTGCAATGCCATATTAGTGTTGGACTGGTGACTGGGCCCATCCCTTTCTCTGGCCACACAGTCCTAACTAAATAGTTACATGTCTTTCTGAATTTGTTTGTGGAGTGGATTTTATGCTTTCTCAGATACCCTAAGGTCTGATTACAGGAATTTTTCCTATCTCCTACATCATCATTTTCTCATCTCCTAGTGATTTATTCTATCCAGCCTTCTAGTATCTCCTACCTTTGCATCCTTGCTCTCATATTTTAGTCAGTTTCTGCCCCCTTCCTTTCCTCCATTTTCAAGGGGGCAGTTCTTGAATGGGTATCTACACATCTAATTCTATTCTTCCCAAGATGTTGTGAATCTACTCCTTGCTGTATTTTATCTCCCCGGTGGGTGAGTTTCATCATGATCCTTGAACATTGCAGCCCTAGTACTTAGAATTTGGGCGTGTATCTCCTCAGATCAATTCTAGATCCCCCGATCATTCCATACTGTCTCAGAACATTCAGTGTCATCTATAATCCAGTAACTTCTATTACCCTGCATCTTCAAAACAGACCTCTGCTCCAGTGTCTAGATGAAGCTCTATGCCACAGTGAGTTGGATGTGTGATATAAAACTTCTATCAAAATCAGGTTCTGATCTTCCTCTCCGGACCTATTCTTCATGCACATACCGGTCCCTCATTTGACAAACACAGCAAACAGAATATTAATGTAGTTCCCCTGACTGGGCTAATACACTCCTCTGTCCACACAGTCCTAGCTTAATAGTCATACTCCTCTCTAATTTCATTTATTTTTCATTTGTGGAATATATTGTATTCTTTCTTAGCTATTCTGAGGTCTGGTTGTAGAATTTCTTTTTCCCTCCAGTCTCCAATCAGCTTCATTCTTTCAAACCGTTTGTGGTTTCAAGTCTTAGTCAACGCCTCTGCTTGCAGCACTAACTTAAAATCTGGCACTCTCTGTAGCCTCCTGTGGTATCAGCTGATCTATTATGTCTCTTCCCCCAGAAGATCGAACCCAGTCCCTTGTGCTTGCTAAGCATAAATTCTGCTAGCAAACTATTTTCTGTGTTATTGCCTGACCACTCTCATTTCTCATCTGGATTATTCTGTGAAGTTTAAATAGTTCAATCAACCCCCTCTTCCATTGACTCACTACATAGCAGTAATTATTTTAAACTTAATTGGATGTGATGTGTCACTCAGATCTCTACAGTCGCTCCCCATTTCACTCAGCCAATGTCAAAGACTTCAGTGGCTGTGAGGCTTTGGACTGTCTGATCTGTTCTCTGTGGTTCTTAATCTCCCACTTTCCCACTTCCCTGTTCTTAGAACATGGTGGGCATTCATCAGACATGGGGGTGGGATGTTGCTAGCTCACCCAAGACACCTCACTTTTCACAGATTCTCTTCATTAATTTCTGGTCTTTTAAAAGTACTTTTAGATTGTGCTTCTTCTCACTGAGTCATTTCAAGCCACAGATAAAACGTATGTGCCTTATATCTTATAAAGTTAGGAGATATGATTTTTGAATGTTTTCATACTAAAGAAAGGATAATGTTTGGAGAGATGGACATGCGTAACCAGATTTAAACATTAAGCAACTCTTTAAACTTTATTGTTTTGAGTTATGTGTATGCATGCGTTTCTGTGTGTCAGAATGTCCATGTGGTACGGGTGCCTATGAGGGTCAGAGTTGTCATGTCCTCTAGACATGAGTTACAGGCAGTTCTGAGATGCTTGACATAGGTGCTGGGAACCAGGTCTGGATCTTCTGCATAGGCAATGTGTGCTCTTCTTGCTGAGCTTTCTAGCCATGCTGAATTTAGCTTAAAAAATAAAAATTGATGCAATGAAATCGCACACTTTCTCTAAGGATAGCAAATAAGCCATTGTTTCCCAGTCTGGAGTGTGGTGGAGACACTGAAAAGAAAATTAGCGAGTCTGAGGCCAGAGGATAAGGTGGATAAAACAATCTTAGTAGCAAAACAAAACCTCAAAGAATGAGAGCCATGACCAGAAGCACCACAGACTTGGCTCACACATTTCTGTTTTATAACAAGCAAATTCCGGAGCAGCACTGAGGGAATAAAAGATACAAGAGACAAACAAAAGATTAAAATTTCCTTGATCTGACAAAAAAGTGTATACATATTCTGCAAGAAGCTGAAAAAAGTAAACACGGAACTGTTATTCCAAGCCCCGAGAATCTTGCTGAACTCAGCAGGTACCATATTGGTTAATAGGAAGAATGGTTCTGGTGTTATATGCTCCAGCGGGGTGAATACAATTGACAGACGTGCACTGCAGATCTCGAGATAGACAGAAATTTAATGCATTCGTCTTAAGGAAATAATAAAAATTTAAGGTGATGGATATAATTATCTCAACTTGACCATTATCTCATGAATTCAGATATTACATTTTTCCTCAGAAATATCAACAGATTTATGTGTTGATCAGAATTCATTTTAAAGAAAAAAAATATTTTTCAGTGATCCAGGAGACAAGAATAAGCTAGTTCTATAATGTGAAAGACAAGAATGACTACCATCAAGTCTAAACACAATACTGTCCTTCGTGGTGTGACAGCACAGAGTCCTAG
Source organism: Micromys minutus (assembly GCF_963924665.1). Classification (NCBI taxonomy): domain Eukaryota; kingdom Metazoa; phylum Chordata; class Mammalia; order Rodentia; family Muridae; genus Micromys; species Micromys minutus. The sequence goes on along the minus strand of NC_137984.1, from coordinate 48,511,177 downwards.
GTGTCTGCTAAAACCCTGAGCCTGGTGCTCACTTCATGGCATTAACTTCACACCAGGAAACGTTAAGATGTGAAGAAGCACGTTCTTTACTTGTGTATTAGGAAAAGACTAGGGGAAGAACACTACCACACGGCAGGTTAAGTTGAAAAAAAAAAAAAGAGAAAAAAGCAATGAAGAAACGAGTGGCACCCAATGAAAGCAGTAGCATTTGTGTTAAATTAAGATGGTAGGATGCTACAAGAAACAACAGAAGTATACGACAAACATGAAAGAACTGTGTTGTGGTGGGACCGACAGTTGTCTGAAATTCTCACACTAAAGCATCAAAGAAAACCTTACGTTTTTGTTGTAGTGGTAGTTGCTTTGTTTTGTTTTGCTTTTCTGTTTGTTTTTTTGTGGAGTGTATTGATAGGTGACATGGTTGGTCTCAATTGTCAATTGACTACACTTGAAGTCACTTTGGAGACACAGCTCCGGGCATTTCTGTAGACGTTTATTTGGTGTAGAAAGACTCACCCTCAATGTGGATGGCATGAGCTCATGGGGTCCCAGACTGAAGAACAGGGGAGCAGGCCAGCTGAGTAGTATATCCATCTTCTTTTTACCTGACTGTGGAGACAGTGCCACCAGCTGCTTCACGGTGTCAGCATTCCTTCCTTCCTCAGTGGGCAATGTGACCATGAGCTAAAGCAAATCCTTTTCCATTAAGATGCTTTTGAAGGCATCTTGTCACTGAAGAAAAATCATTAATGCAATAAGAATTCATTAAAATAAATCTAAATACTTCATATTTGACTGGAAGAGACAGAGCCAAAAATTTTTTTCTACTTTAATTTTCTTAAGGTAGGCAGCAACTGGAATTAATAGCATCTCAATGGAGATGGTGAATGACATGCTTCAGGAAAAAAGTTGCCATGGTAGAAATAAAGAGTAGGGTTAGAAAAACATCTAAATGAAAAGAAACCAGATGTCCTTCAATAGAGGAATGGATACAGAAAATATGGTACATATATAAGAAACAATGACTTTATGAAATTCCTAGAAAAATGGATGGAATTAGAAACTATCACCCCGAGTGAGGTAACCCAGACACAAAATAACACACATGGTATGCACTCATTGATAAGCAGATACTAGTCACAGAAACCTCTGAATATCCAAGAAACAATTCACAGACCTTATGAAGCTCAAAAAGAAGGAAGGCCAGAATGTGGATACTTCAGTTCTTTTTAGAAAGTAGAGCAAAACACTCACAGAGGAAATGCAGTGTCAAATATAGTAGCAGGAATTGAAGAAAAAATCATTCAGAGACTGTCTCACCTGGGGATCCACCCCATATGTAGCCACCAAACCCAAGCACTATTGCTGATGCCAAGAAGTGCTTACTGGCAAGAACCAGATAAAGAACCAAATCAGAGGCTGTGCCAGAGTCAATCAGATACAGCTGAGGATACTTGCAGCTAACCATTGGACTGAACACAGGACCCCAGCTAGACAAAGGACTGAAGGAACTGAAAGGGTCTGCAACCCCATGGGAAGAACATCAACCAAACAAACCCTCCACAACTCCCATGATCTAAAACACTAACCACTGAGAACTCATGGTGAGTCTCATGGCACCAGTGCATATGCAGCAGAGGATGTCATTGTCTGACATCAATGGGAGAAGAGGCCTTTGGTCCACTGAAGGCCTGTTTTCCCAATGCAGGGGAATACCTATGTACTGAGGTGGAGAGGAGATTAGGAGAGGGAGGACCTTCATGAAAACAAGCGGAGGGGGGCGAGATAGGAGTGAGAGGTAGGGGGGAAGGGGATAACATTGAAATGGAAATACAGAGAATACCCAATAAAATAATTTTAAAAGAAAGAAAAGAAAGAAAACAGATAAACACTAACCTCATTAAATGAACCACAAAGCAAAAACATAGAATGTAGGCAACAATAAAACCATAACAAAAATATATAATAGGTAATATTATAGAAAAGAAGATGACTTTTATTTAAACATCATTTTTTAAAAAATGATGTATAAAAGATCAGCTTCTTTATTTAAATGCTGAAATTATTTTATGTGGTAAAAAGGCAGTCTAAATATTCATATATACAAGAACCACTAAAATTAAGCCTAAAACAGCCAACGTCTACAAGTTGGGTAAAAAAATAACAGACAGGAAGCAGCAGTGGCAGCGTTAATATTATACCATAATTAATGGGATGGAAAGTAAAAATACTAAATGAAATAAACACATTAAGTGAATAACTAGGAATACTATGCAGTTACGGGAGGCAAAATTTACGGGTGAGTTATAAACCTGTGTGCACTGAACATTAGAGCATTTAAATAAATTCAACAACGCTGTTAGAAATACTAGCAAACCCTGACAAATAGGCAATCATAATGGGGAATTTCTGTATGCATCACCCAAATGGGCTGGATTTAGAAGCCTTGGCGTAAGCAAGAATAAATAAAATTGGTAGAATGCAGCTTGCAAGTCTGATTTTATCCATTCTCCAATTTCTCTGTTTGTCAGCTCAGTACGCCATAACAAAATATTGGAGACTGAGGGGTATATATAGTATATATATACAGGTTCTGGAGGCAGACAGTTTAAAGTCAAGGCCTTTGCATGTGCTGGTCCCTCTGCCTTGTAAATGGCTTCCTCACAACTCAGATTACAGTCCTACTTTAAGGATCTTGTTTGACCTAAATTGCCTCCTTAGAGACATTACCTTCAAATACAGTCACTTTGGAGGCTAGCATTTTAAATTAAGTGTTTCAGGAAACAATATTCTGGTCATGATAATTCTCATACACATAATACACGATCACACACTGTTTATACTTCTAGTTGACAGCATGAACCTGAGAGACCAGGGCCTACAGTTGAGGAAGACTAATGCAGTAGTCAACTTTATCCAGAGCATCAGCCAATTTATACTTTGAGGGTTAAGAAGAGTCACATGAGCAAAGGTGTTTTAGTCCTAGGGATAAGGCATATGTGGCAAAAGCATGTTTCTTCATAGAGGACCATGAATAAAAACAGCTGAAGTTAACACATTCCTATACAATATACTGGGAGCAATATAAACACACGTTCCAAGAACAACCCTGAATAATTTTGAATAATCTGAGATCATAAAAGTCTTGTCTGGTTTTCTTGGAGTTTTCTCACAAGTACTCAGAATTCCCTTTGCATGACTCCATTCCTGGAGTGTGTTTTTGAAAATCTTTAAGAACTATCCTAAATTCACCCTGTGGTCTATAAATGGCACATTCAATGCTAGTCATAGTACATCTGTTTATGACATGGGTTGCTGGGTATTACAGAGTTTTTGTTTTCAGAAGAAAGGCAAAAGACTCCTTTCAAAATATTACTGCTCATTAATGATGTGTCTGGTCCCCCCAGAGCACTGATGAATGGTGTGTTATGAAAATTACAGTGTTTTCATGTTGGGTAACATTAAATTCATTTTACTTTAAGTAGATCAAGAGGATTTCCACTTATCATTTCTTAAATCTGTTTATAACACGAGGGCTGCCATAATTATTCTTCTGATAGATCTGAGTAATATCCATTGAAAATATGAAAGGCATTTATGTTCTAGATTCCATGCAGAGTGTAGATCACATGCTTGTGGGTTGTGGAAGGAAATCAGAATGTCAATAGAAATATGAGTTTGGGAAAAGTCGGCCACAGTCCTTATGGAGATCTTTGAGAAACTTGAGAGTCTGGTTGAGGAAGTAATTTCAAATGCCCTTAAAATGGACTTAAAGCCTGAATATGGTGTGAATGATGTGTTGAAATTTGATAAAATTGGATTAGATGAATAGCTAATTCTTTCAGATAAGCAAATAAAATTGTTTCTCAAAATGGCTAAACATTATTGAAACGGGAGGAGAGGATTTAGAATATCACTGTATAAACTCAGTTGCTGAATCAGTAACAGGGTTTGAGAGACTGACACTAATTGTGGAAGAAGTTCTACTGTGATAAACGGTAGCAGGCAGCATCACATGCTATTGGCAAATCTCTCCTGAGAGAAGAGAGTCAATTGATGTGGTGAACTCCGCTGATGTCTTATTTTAAGAAATTGCCGCAGCCACTCCAGCCGTTAGCAACCACTACTCTGCCCTGTCAGTGGTCATCAGCATCAAGGCAAGACCTTCCACCAGTCTAGAAGTTAGGATTTGCTCAAGGTCAGGATGACCTTCAATGTCTTCTAGGAATACAGTATTTTAAAAAGAGGTATTTACATTTGAAACATGGTGCCATTTATTACTAGAATATAATATACTGTAAATATGACTTCCATATATATATATATATATATATATATATATATATATATATATATGTATATATGTATATATATTCAGAGACCCTCCCCTAAATCCATGAGGCTAGTTTTATTCTGATGCTCATTGTATTGACATATTTGTTTTATTGAGCTCTTTGAGGTGTACCTGGAGGTAAAAATATCCTAGTGTTTTTTTCTTATTAGGTATCAGTAGTAATTTTTGATTTTATGCAAGTGACAATGAAAATAGTTTTATTCGGGAATCTGTACAAGACAGACTGGCAGAGCAGATAGGACAGTATTTAATTACATTTTTTTCTATGCTTGCCTATGATTTTCAATCAAATGGTTAAAATGAAGTTTGAGCTCCTAAAAGAATAATCTCAGAATCTGGAAGAGTTTTGGATGGCTTATTCACAATATATTATGTAAATTAAATAAATAACTGTACTTATCAATGACAGTATTTTGTCATACTTTTAGGATGGGTTAGTGAAGAGGTGATTTTATAGTTTGTAGGTATAAGCTATGGATTCTAGACAAGTAATTATTATAACCTCCAAATATATGTATCATCAATTGTGCCTTCATTAAGAAATGATTTTTGGGAGAGCTTAACACCTATGAATCTACCAATTCAGCCTTACCATGCAGAGAATTGGACATATGGCTTGCAGAATGCATTTGGCTTCTGGCTGTATCTGAGACAGATTCATTCCTCAATGTGCTAAATGATATTTATATATATCTTTGAGATATATTTAATAGAAAATTTTATAAATTAAAAAAAGTTCTTAGCCTACCCCAGCTAAATATCACCGTGAAAACGACTGGGGATGGAGAGTGTAGACTGTTAGGAATGTTGGCTAATAGTGGGTTCTAGTGGGCAATTGGGTAGTAGTTAGATAAAGAATGACCAGTCATGTGTTGTGGGGAATCTCCAGATGTCTCTTAGCAGGTAACCATGTGTCCTCTGTAATAGTACCAACATTCCTTTGCAGAAGCAGCTTGGACTGGACCTCATGTACCCTCATGTTTTTATGTTGTGTGCCAAAACAACAGCGGCAGCTTAATAAAAAAAGGGTTTATTCTGAGTCGTGGTTTGAGGGGATATGGAGCGTCCTGACAGGAAGACACAGCGATGGGAGCATGTGTCATGGTCATGTTGCACTCACAATCAGAAAGCGGAGGAGTAGTGATTGCTGCACTTATTCCAGTCTAGGACCACAGTCAAGGGAATGGTGCTGCAATATTCCATGAGACTTCCTTCCTCATGCCAAACTCTGAAAAATGTCTTCATAGACATACTTTACAGAATATTTCCTAAGTGTCTCCCATGTCCAACTAGGTGGACATTAAAGATTAACCCCATGATACTACATGAAGATGTTCTTCTGTGGAAAAGTCAGAAGAGAGCTGATAGAGGGGGCATACACTCAGAGTCAGTTCTTACTGCATCCAGGATCAAAGTAGTAGTCAATCAAAAATAACCAAAAGGAAAAATGTACTATTACACACACACACACACACACACACACACACACACACACGCACACATGCACACAAGCACAAACATGCACATGTACACATGGACATTCATGCAGAAATACATGCTAAGAAAGAAAATCTCATTCATATTGCAAGTGCTCCTTGGAGTAGAAAGGTAGACACCAAACATGTTTTCATACTTGGCTAAGGCATGAGAAAAGAATGTGAGTGGCTTAGAGGATTATAGAGTAGAACAGAGCAAGGTTGTGCTTTGCGTAGACCAGAGCTAATAATCGGGTCTCAACCTAATAGAGTGATTAAGAGAGCATTCTGTACCTGATGTCCAGACATAAATCTCTGGACTGAAATTATAGATGATCCAAGCATAAAGAATGCATCTTTAAAAACATTTTTTACAAGCCAGAATTAAAACATTCCATATAGCTACCTTAGGTATGAGAAGCTGGACATAAATTGGATACTAATGAATCTGCCAAAATAAGAAGCTTCTGTTTCATACTACATAATTAAGACATTATTAAAGTATGAGAGCTAAAGGAATGAAATAGCCCTGGATAGAAAAGTACTCCACCCTACCTCTTGCTAGCCAGTCACTGGGGAACAGAAGTTTTCCATCCTGGCTATAGTTATGAACACAGATTATCAGCCTCAGCACTGTACCTTTCACACACAAACTCTTAGAAGGAAATAGATGTGTTCATGTTGAATCTGTCCTCCGGAGTATCGAGGAACTTGGAGCATTTAACAATGTGAAGTAATGTTGGTGTTCCCTGTGGTCTTTTGTACCTCCTGGCAGTAGCTCTTGATTGACAATGCCCTAGATATCTTGGAACATTGGGTTGGGAATTCCTGCTCATATGAAGGTCGAGGAAGCCTGATGCGTGGTAGCTCCTCCACCCCCTTTTTGTGCTTGCGTGCTTTTCTTGGTTCTGAGCGTGGATTTCTTGGAGAAGAGCTTGGATCTCATTATGTCCTTGGTCACTGGGCTGTACAAGAATGCTTGAGTTGTCAGTGAGGGATCCAGGGGACTTTTAAGAAGGCTGTTCTGTTACAACTTTTCTCACCTCCTTATTGAGTGTTCTTTTAGAAGACTATCGTTCCACTATCCCACAGGTAGTCACAATGTGACAGTCTTACCCAACACCCGGCTGTGTAAGCTTTGGCAGTCTTATCTCACTTTTTCTTGACATCTAAGGATGTTCTGAGGTCTAAGGTGAAGTGACATCTCATATCTCTTGCAAGGGCATCAGCTACAGCCTGGTAAGCGGGACTTGGATAAGTTTGTTAGAAGTGGCTACTGAATGCCTTCACATTTCTAAAGTCACCTATCCTAATTGTCATGATGTTCCTCTGATGTGTGGAAGTTTTGAGATAAGAGGGGAACAATGTGTGTCTCTGAAGCAGACTGATGAAGGAGCTCATTCAGATTTTGTCACCTTTGTCATGTCTATGTGTGACTCCAGGGAAAGTGACTGATGCCCCCTGGTTTAAGGGAGGTGTCTGAATCTTATAACTGACAGTTTTTCATCTTATACTGATATTAAACCCCACTAATAATTATTGGGTAGCAAAATGATCATCAGTGTACTTACTTAGATAATTTAGGTTTCTTGCAAGCTAAACACGATGATTTAGTATGATCACTTACTATACCACAAGAAGCATTGAACGCCATAAAAATAAAGCAACATTGGGGGTGTTAACACTCAGCCAAGTAATTCAGCAAAGGTTAAAATGCTACACAGAATTAGTTTGTAATTATAGTTACAAGCAATAACCACTGCTCCTTACTTTTCGTAGACTGTGATGTTGCATTTTTAAAAAATGCTTAAGCAGTTTAACGTGACAAAATCTTGTTAAACTAATATTAATACTAAGCAGATATTCTTGTTTTAAAGAATAAAATAGGACACATTTTTATATACAGAGAAGGGACATATAAATTGAATTGCTGACTTCTTCAAGTGAGAAAAATGATCTTTTGTGTGCACAAACGTTCATGTGTGTGAGTGTGGGTCCTTGCACGTGACAGTGTGGATGCAGATTTAGACAACTTTGAGTGTCATCCTAGCCTTTTGCTTTAGCTTGAGATTGGGACTCCTTGTTGTCTGCTGCTTGTACCCGGCTGACTGGCTCTTACGCTCCTGGGATGTTCTTGTCTCTGCCGATCATCTTACTGCTGGTGCACTGAAATTCCAGACATCTGCTCCAGGCCTATTGTGTAACTTCTGGGGACTTGAACTCAGGTTCTCAAGCTTTCTCAGTAAGCATTTTAGAAGTGATCTTGTTTTAGAGGTTTCCCTGAAATGTGTTAGTATATCGTGTTGTGAATTTAACTAAACGTGAACATTTATTTGCTATATTTCTTACTGAACAGTGACCTTGTGGTAGGCAGCATCTGAGGTGACTTTATATCATAATATCTCATTTAGCTCTTCTAAGACCTTCATGCTGTGTGATTAAATTTCGTGGTGTTCATTTTATGAAGGAATAAATGGAGGCACAGTAAGTAGGCGGGCAGGTGGGTACAAGGTCACACAGCTGGTGAGTTTCTGGGCCCGGATTTGATCCAACCTATCTTCAGCTCCTACCTGTGTACTCTCAGGTCTGGTGGGGACTCATCTCAATGGAATCTAATTATAGGAGATGATTCTTAAGGGTGGGAATTGGCCAGCCCCAACCCACCCACACACTCTACTTCTAATTTCCTAAATTAAGTAGGGAAACATTTTTGTCATGAGAAACAAGCACTCGATTTGAGCATACATCACGTGACATCTGCTTGTAAAAGTCTGTCTGCTTAGAGCCGAGCCGAGTAGTCCATTTGCATATGTACAGATTAAAAAAATATCTATAGGGTTGAAATGTATTGGGAATTTGTTTTAAAGAGAAGAATTGGACCGTGAGCACAGCTGAATATCTTTTTCAAGGGGATGGAGAATTTTGATGCAGGGAACACACATCCTATTGGTCTTTTACACTTTCCTGGTATTTAAATGAAAGATGCTAAAGTGACATTTGCATCTAAATGAATATTAGCTTATTTCTCTTTTCTCTGGTTCCCTCTAACTTTCCTTTGCTTATTTTATTGTGACCAAAGTGAAATACAATACATTTCCTGGTATTTTAATATTTATTACCTTTCACTTTAAATTAAAAATTAAGTATTTTACCCTATAAACATTTTACTTTGGAAGTAGATGAAGTCATACTTTTGTCTACCTCTATGAATTCATATGATTTGAATTTCAATATTTCTGGTGTACGTCTCTTACTCTCTCTCTCTCTCTCTCTCTCTCTCTCTCTCTCTCTCTCTTTCTCTCTCTCTCTCTCTGTGTGTGTGTGTGTGTGTGTGTGTGTGTGTGAACTTGGTCTCCATGGCCAGCATCTGGAGGTTCAAGGATGAGTTGCAGGACTCAGTCTCTCCTTTTACTGTATGCATTATGGGGTTAGGACTTAGGAACTTAGTTCTCCTGGCAAGCCCTGTTAACTTAGAACTAATTCAGCAGCTCAAATCAGGTGTTAGGTTTTTTTTTTTTAATTTTCAATTTTTTAATAATGGAGAAAAAAATGACAACAATTATAAGTAGCCACAAATACTCCTTAAAGTGCCCCGTTTATGTGTGAAAGGCTAAACAAATTTTGGTTGTCATAATTATAAAAGAAAAAAACAAAACAAATCACAAAACTCAGTGTTTATTCTGTGTCTCCTTGTAAGTGTCCTTGGGGCAGGTGTATGAGAGATTTTAAATGTATGTTTCACTTGGATTATAATCATGTAATGAAGTGAATATTTCAGATGAACTGCATTTCGCTTTCCTGTGTAAGTATACACAGTGTATATGTATATGACTTAGACATATTTTCTCTGGTCATTTTCATACTGTAGAATGGTGAGCAAATGTAATGTTGAAGACTTCAATGTTGATCTTCAGACCTTGAAGGATCCTACGTCATAAAAAACAATGATATATTTTAAGTTGGTCTGAATTTAGTGTATGGACCTCACCTTTCTTCGCACCACTGCGCTACGGTTTACTAGAGGTTCAGTATTGCTATGAAACACAGAGTTCCCCACCCTGTGCAACTGGACCTAAAGTGCATCACCGTTGTTAAAGTAACAGTGCTATTCAGTTCCCACATGATGTCATTGGTCCTGTGACATGCATGTGTTTTCACATTATATATGAACAGAAGGCACACACTCCACTCTCCATTTTATTTACATTTAACTTCCAAGTGTACACATTCAATAGAGATACATTTAAGACCATCTTATGAGTCTACGAGATTTCTCTTTAAAATATACACAATTTATTGAAATGTTCACTAACTAAAGAGCATGCCCATTAAGTATTTCCTTATTCAGATGATCAATGCACATTTGTAATAGAAGATGTTTAGTTGTTTATTTGTACAGGCACTGAAACTCAAGTCTAAATATCCCCTAAGGATATTTGTTTTATATATATATATATATATATATATATATATATATATAATATTTCAACAAAACATCTATATCCCGGATTCACGCTTCTGTGGGTGCTTACAGGCAAGTGGAGTGTTAAGAAATTAGAATTTTAGAAAACTGCTTAGTAAGAACTCAAAGGCAATTGTAGTATAAACTTATACTGAGGCATGCCAGTTTCCAGAATGTTTTTGTCCACATTTTATTTCATCCAATGAGAGCTACTTCTTCTGGTGTTTCCCGAAAGAGAAACTAGCCTCTGTCTAGTCACAGGGTGATTTTTTTTCTTTTCATTTTCAGTCCAGACCACCTTTGACTCTCCCACACAAAACCATGAGATGGACGGAAACACGTGGGACCCAGTGGTGATTGTACATAATTCTTTGCTTAATCTGCTGCGTGGCATCAAAGCACACTGCGCTTCCCAGCATTGTCTTCCTTCCTATAGGTGTATATCTAATCTGGAGATAAAAATTGAGAAATAAATGAGGAAAAAATAAAAGGGTTGTTCAAAGTCGCCTTTTTACTACCTCGGAGTTTTGGAATGATTGCTCTCTACATTGGCATTTGGGAGAAGAAATTTGGCTATTATAGTTTTTCTTGTTATTTTTATTAAGCGAATGAAAAAGGATGGTAGCCGTTCAGCCACTAGGGTGTTGGAACAGCAAATTGAGGAGCCCCCAAAGACCTTGAGACCCATTTTTGAAGTTCAATTCCAATCCCTAAGATTAGAGAAGCCCTTCCAGAATGAGGGTCACAAATGCATTTGTGATTTAGACGATTTGTCTGGATGCTGTCAGGGAAACAATTGGCCATTATTGAACAGAACTGCTGATTTTCCCTCTGTACCATTTTTTCCTTTTGTTTCGGGCATTGCTGAATGGTAATGTCTGACAGCAAGTTTTAAAAAAAAAAAAAGCTAGTTGTATGGGAGAGAGAAAAAAACATGGCGATAAAATGGGAACAAAGTAGTAGAAAGACAGAGTTTCAATTAGAGATGACAATGGTTTTATCTTAAGTAATTTAATTGAGTTGAAATATGTATTTGTTAGTTACATATACAGATTATATACTCTGTAGTACCTAATGGACATTATTAATTAATGTTGGGGTAATATAAACCTTGGTACTGTGAAGGAGTTTGGCATTGGGTGGTGGTAGTTGACAATTTCCATAGAGCCTTCCCATCTTCACCTGCTCCAGAATCATTTTCCACTGTTCTCTTCCCATCTATGCTCCTCACTCATTGGTGGGGAACAAACTCAGCACCTAAAAAAATGTGTTGATGGAACATCAGAAATAATGTGGAGTGGGTGGTCCGGAGTGTTGAGCCTTTCATATCAGAACCTCTGCAATCTTCAGGAGCACTCTTCATTATCTTGCAATGATCTGCTTCTACCCCCACTCACCTCCCTCTGCGACCGTCCTGTACTCAGAACATAGTGCCGTAATGTCCTGCTGGGTTTCTTCATAGGTTGCATGCGGGCTGTGAAATTTCTTTTCCAGTTAGACTTGCAGAGGACAGCCTTAACACATCATCAGATCATCACCTCTCCAGCTTCAAAGGTGTCAGTGGCTTCCCATATACTTGATATGTTCTGAACTCCATCTCTTCACCTTTAACCAACACCCCTGGCTTTTGTTCTGTGCTGGTTACCTCCTTCAACTGCTTCTTCTCTTTCTCCCATGACTCTGGGAGAGCTTCATCCTTCCAGTAACCAGGCAATTCTGCCAGATGGCATCTGTACAAGGTGTTCTGTGTGCTCCTCACACACCTTTAGTCTCAGCTTAAATGCCCTCTCCCAGATCATATATTCCTGCAGTAACCTTGCTCAAGGAAGAGCTGTCCTTGATCATGTCCTCCATCAAATCACATGTCTTCTCTGAGCTTCTTGCAATTTCAGACATCTATTTGAAGTTTAGTAAACCTAAGTATGATATAAAATTTTATTGCTGCCCATCACTGGTGAGTTAGCAGACAACATATATTCCCAATGGATGGTGGTAGCTATGTGGTCCTAAGTCTGCTGGAGTCATGGAGCGGTTGACCTGGTAGGTTTCAGAGTTAGTGTTTTAGCTCTGTCTCTTGATAAAAGTGCTACCTTTGGCAAATTACTTAATAACCTCTGTGAACTCTTGCCCATTATGTAACATGGAGGTTATAGTATTATTTTACAAGGTTGTAGTAAGGATTATGAGCATGTGTTCCAGGTAATTAGCATGAATAATAATGAATAACATTTACCGATATTTTTCTGAGCCAGGTCCTAGGTTGAGAGTTTATGGTACCATCATAGATCTTTTCATAAGCTATGTTATTATTCTCATTTTGCATAGAGAAAGAGTTCAAAGTTCAAGTTTAAGGCCCAAATTATTTAGTTATTAAGTGGCAGAATCAGGATAAACTCATGAATTAAATTATGGAACCAAATCTTGTAGATGTTAAGCTACTGTAACTTCTATATGTTACATGCCAAAACACATCCATAAGGAAATAAAGCCTTATCTTATCTGAGTCAATAGACAAAGGTAATCATTGAGAAGAGATTCTAAAGATATACAATGGGAAGCCGCATTAAGGACTCGAATAACCACTGAAAAGGGATTTTTGTTTTTTAAGGGAGAAGCCTTTGTGATTTTGGTAGTCTATTACTTACTATTCTCATTGCTGAGAAACAAATAACAAATGCTAAGCAATTTAAGAGAAAGGATTGTTTTGGATTATGGTTTGAGGGGATGCTGTTCATCACCATAGAGATACAGTCTGTCATTGTTGGGATACTGTGGTAAACCATGCCGGGAAGTTTGGAAAGGTAGAGCAGCTCCAGACCTGAAGACTCAGTGGCCAGGTTCTACCCCCAAGGACTTCTAACCACCAGGCTCTGCCCACAGAATGCTCTAATGGGCAGCCCCAGGTTCCTCAGACTCAGATGGTCAAGCTATACCCTACAGAGTAAAAAGTCCAAGCTCAGGACTTGAAATCCCACCTTGGAAATCTCCAGCCTGGAAAGTTCCATCCCCCTCAAACCTAACCCCCACCCCTACCCACTATCTTCTGCTCAGTTCTCTGCTGCTTCTTGCTAAAGCAGAGACATCTGCCCTCCTGAACTTTCTCTCCCAAGAAATCTCTTGTGTGAAGTTTGTAGTGAGTTGTGACTTTATGGTATTTCCCCTTAGAAATACACTTGCACCACTCACAGTTCAAGGAGGTTGTTACTTCAGAGAGAGAGAAAAAAAATGGAATATAGCTAAATAGGACCTCAGACACCTGTCCTGGGTAATGAGGAGAACATTTATTGTACTTATCCCATAGGCATGGAATTGTTTTATTCTGCTCTGAATATCACAACTTATGGTGGTGTTCCCCCCTCACCCCCTGCCCAATAAATCAACAATGTGGTGTTACCAAATGGGTCAATTTCTGGGCCAAAGACAATGCTTAGCAATTTTGAGTGACTCTGTTACTTTTCTTGTTGTTCTGTCAAAGTAATTGAAAAAAGCAATTTAATGAAGGGTTATCTTGGGTCACAGTTCAAGAAGGTTCATCATGGTGAAGATTGCATGGTGGTGAAAGCTCAGGGTAGTTGGTCATACGGTGCTACAGTGAGGAAGTCAAGAGGGATGGATGGCACCGTTTTACTAGACTTCTCTTTTCATTTATCCAATACACTACATATAGGGTGGTTATTCCCGCTTCAACACAATATAGAAACTCTCTTTACAGACATGTGGTGCTGGTTGGTTTTTCTTGTCAACTTGACACAACCTAGAGTCACTTGGGAAGAGAAAACTCCAAACAAAGAATGACCTTGATCAGATTGGCCAGTGACCACCACCACATTCCTTGTAAGTGCTGGAGTTCTAAAATGGGAAGGTTTCAAAGATAGTAAATAAAAATATTATAAAACAAACATTGAGAGGCAACCATTGATGGACTGCGGTCAAATTGATCTTTATGAAAGATTGTATTGATTCATAATTGCTGTGGGGAGGCCCAGATCAAAGTGGGTGGCGCTATGTTTAGGCCTGGGATGTATAAGAGATCAGCATGTGCCAGAGGATATCTAGTAACTTTCCTTTGGGTTTATGCTTCAGTTCCTCTTTGAGTTCTTGCCCTGACTTCTCTCAAAGATAGTATAGGTTACCCAGGAACGGAGAAGCCAAATCAAGAGTTTCCTCTTCAATTTTTGTCAAGAGTGTTTTAACACAGCAACACAAAGCAAACTAGAGCACATGGCCAGGGGTCTGTCTTCTAGATAATTCTAAATCCCATCATGTTGACAGTCCATATTAACTACCACAGTGGCTTACCTTCAACACACCCAGGCTGGCCAGGAAGACCTCTATGTGAAGCTACTTATATGTAGATTGCCAGGGCGTGGCTTCAGTCCTTCTAGGCTTCTGTCACTACATTGTGTAGTTTTTCTATTTCGGGTGGGGGGGTGGGTTTCCAAGTATGTTTTTTTTTTTTTTTATTTGGGAATGAAATATTTATAGTTAGAGAAAAGTAAAATTGAACGAAATCATAGAAATTGACTGGAAAAGTAAAACCAGTGTGTGTTAGCAGTTTATGAACATTTTTTCCCTTTCTTTCTTTCCTTTTTCCTCCCCATTTTTGCTGACAAAGCTTGGCAAACTTGGACAGAAATTCTTGCACAAATCTGATTATCAGGCTTTTCCTTGCTGCAGCAGGAGTCAGCACAGCAAGGAGACCCAACAGAATACACTGTTATAACTCCTTTCTCCTTTTTCCTTTAAGGGAAGATGCATCTCAGGAAATGCAGGGCATTTATGATTCTGCGAAAACTCACAGGGCTTCCTTATTTCCACAGATCCCTTTCTGAATTCTAGATGGGGACAGGGCATTCTGCAGTCAAGCAGGATGAGCCTCCATCTGAAATTCCCTCCGTCCACACTGGTTCTTTACCTGTTCTGTCCAATACTTCTCTCCAGCTGCGTTATTTCCTTTAGAGATGAAACTCAAACTGAAGCAAACATAATAGACTTTTCAACTTGAAAGGGATGATTATACGCCAATGTCTGTGTTTGCTATGTCCGGATCTCCAAATTCACTCTGATAGATGGTCATTGCCAAGATCTTCAGAAGTGATGGGGTCCAGTATAACAGCATGTTAAACCAAGAAAGCTTTGAAGACGAAGATTAAATAAAACAAAACAAGCAGCAGTCCCACTGAGAGGCAGCCATTTAAGAATTTGGGTCAAAGATGTCCGAATTGGAAGTGAGGACCTGGATTCTGTTTTTCTTTCCCTCTGTCACTATTTATCCATGTGGCCTCTGTTCTTTGACCTCTTGAGGACCTTGGTTTCTATATTTGTGAGAAGAGGAGGACAGACAAGTTAGCAGCTTGCAGATGATGCTCAGTGGTTGGGATGCATCTAAATCCCTCAGAAAATGAAAACTTCATAAGTCGTACATTCAAGTTTGACTTGTAAGTATAGACTGTATATTAGGAGTCTGTTTAAATTACCTTATGTTTTTATTTGGTTAGGTTTGAGTTTTTACATTTAAAGGTTCTGTTTCAAAGAGAAAATTGAACTCTAAAAATGTTTTCCAAAAGAACAGAATGAGTTCTTAGGTATTCTTCATTTAGACTCAATTTTTAAGCATTGGCCCTGTCTTGTCTCTCTCCTCATGTATCTGCATGCATGTATGGTTATCCTGTGTTTTTAAGTGGAGTTGGATGTTATTTAAGATAACCAAGCATAGAAGTTAAGAGAAAGATGACAAGAGAAAGAAGATAAAACCCTCCAGAGAGGACCATGTGCTGCTCATAGAAGAGTTGCTATTTTTATACTATTTGGAGCAATATGAGAGTAAATCACAGTCATCACGGCTCCACACTTCACAGCACGGTGTTTATTTTCTTAGCACATGGATATATCCACCTTTATAATCATGGCAGGAGATCCAATTCAGAAAATTCAGCATCACTATGATATTATTTGGTATACCCAAATTTTTAAATTTTTCTTGTTTTTAAGCATTATTCTTTAAATAGAGTTAAACTTTGAGGGCCTTCTAATAAAATGAAAATAAGGCCAGGAGATTTGAGACAGGGAGGGAAGGCATTTGCCACCAAGTTGGAAGACCTGAATTTCACTCCAGGGACTCACATGGTAGAAGGGAAGGACCAAGTCCTGCAAGTTGTCCTGTGTGACATGCACAGTGGTACCCGAGGAGTTTCACACGTCTGTCCGTGCACATGTGTTCAGACCTACACACACTGACACAAA
This sequence comes from Micromys minutus, assembly GCF_963924665.1. Lineage (NCBI taxonomy): Eukaryota > Metazoa > Chordata > Mammalia > Rodentia > Muridae > Micromys > Micromys minutus. The sequence continues at coordinate 48,494,643 of NC_137984.1, read as the reverse complement.
AATATGTCCAAAAACTGTCAAGAAAAGCTGCCAATCTGATGATTGGTTGCTGCCCCAGGATTTTAGTATGTATTTTCCCCCACCCCCGACTCTCTAACTGAAAAAGGTATTTATTTGGCTTTACAATTTCAGAGGAATTAGATTCGTCACGGCTGGTAGCTGGTATGGTGGCAGAAGTTGCAATGATATCTTCTCTTCTTTGCCCTTTTATTTATTCGCTTTTTGTCCCTCTACAGGTCATTCTTTCCCCATTTTCCTTACCTTTCTTCTCTAAATGGGTAAGCTCGCCCTTTGGTTCTCCCTGTCCCTGGCATTCAAGTTTCTGTGAGGCTTGGTGCTTCCTCTCCCACTAAGTTCAGACAAGGCAGTCTAGCTAGAAGAACATATTTATTCCACATAGAGGCAACAGCTTTTAGGACAGCCCTCATTCCAGTTGTTCAGGATCCACATGAAGACGAAGCTGCACATGTGCTACATACGTGTGATGAGACCTGGGCCCAGCTCATGTATGTTCTTCGGTTGGTGGTTCAGACTCTGAAAGCCCCAAATATCCAGCTTAGTTGACATTGTTGGTGTTCTAGTGGAGTTCCTGAATTTCTTCACAGACCACAATCCTTCTTCCTATTCTTCCATAAGAGTACCCAAGCTCTATCCATTGTTTAAATGTGAGTGTCTGAGTCAGATGCTGAGTAGAGTCTTTCAGAAGATACCATGTTTCTGTCTGTAAGCATAACAGTATAATTAATACTGTTAGGGGTTTGAGCTTTCTAATGGGATGGGACTCAAGTTGGATTGGTTATTGGCTGACCATTTTCTCAATCTCTGCTCCATCCCCCATGCCTACATTATTTATACACAGGATAAATTTTGGGTTGAAAGTTTTGTGGATTGGTTGGTATCTCTATAGCTCCACTAGGGTTCCTCCTGCCTGGCTATAGGAGGTGACCTCTGTAGTTTCCACATCCCAATGTATCCAGTCACAGCTAAGATTATTCCATTGATTCTTAAGTGCTTCCCTTATCCCAGGTTTTTGTCTTGTCCTGGTGATGTCCACCACCTCCTCTCCCATGTCAGTTGCACATAACCATTCATTTCCATGGTCATCTGGTCATCTCTCCTGTCCTTTTCCACACCTGATGCCAAACTCCCCATTCTCCTTATCATTCTTCCCTCCTGGTTCTTTCCATCTATCTTCCTCTTAAGACTATTTTATCCCCCTTTCTAAGTGAGATCCAAACTTCCTCTCTTGAGGCTTTCTTCATGTTTAGCTTCTTTGGGTATATGTAGTATAACATGGTACATATATTTTATGGCTAATATCTACTTGTAAATGATTTTAAAATGGGGTAGAGAACTAAACAGAGAATTCTCAACAGAAGAATCTCAAGTGGCTGAGAAGCATGAAAAGGAAATATTTAAAGTTCTTAGTCATTGTGAAATGTAAATCAGAACAACTCTGAGATTCTATCTTATACCCATCAGAATGGATAAGATTTAACAAAACAAAACAAAACAAAACAAAAACAAAAAACAAAAATACCCCAAAACATCAAGAGATAGCACATTTGGGCAAGGGAGTAGAATGAGGGAAACACTTCTTTATTGCTGATAGGAGTGCAAATTTGCACAACCACTTTGGAAATCAATTTGGTGCTTTCTTAGAAACTGAGAATAGTTTTACCTCAAGACCCAGCTATATCATTTCTGGGCATATACCCAAAAGATGTTCCACCATCCCACAAAGATCCTTGTTCAGTTATGTTCACAGCAGCTTTATCCTTAATAACCAGAAACTGGAAACAACCTAGATATCCCTCAACTGAAGAATGGGTAAAAAGAATGTGGAACAGCTACACAATGAAATATCATTCAGCTATTAAAAATGAAGACATTGTGGATTTTGCAGGCAGAAGGACATGAACGGTAAGGTAAGGAGACTGTCTCCTTCATAACCAGTCCAAGTACCAGTGGTGGAAATTACGAACTATACTGCTGTCCTAGTGAGCAGTTCCCATGCTCCCTTTTATAGACAACTAGTTAGTTGTCATACGTTCTTTTGTTTCCTTTATTCCTGAGTTGTTGATCAAACTTCTTTTTTTGCTTTCTTGACCTTGCTATTTTAGAGGTTGGGGGATGTTGTTTTGTAGAATGCCCCATGTCTGGTTTTGTTTGATGTTTTCTTGTGATACAGGCTATGTGATTTCATCAAAGATGTCCCAGTTCTGGATTTAGACAGTTCTCTAAATTGTCCTTATTCTTTGTAGAGGAAGGCAGTACTCTTGAGTGGAGATCTGGATAATAGGTGTATTCATTACTATTAGTCTTTGGCTCTCCTCTCCTTGAACAGACTTTGAAACCCTGGTCTCGGTGGATTATCAGACTCTGGCATGAATGTCTGTCTATTCTTTTGCCTCTAAAGCAAAGACTTCCTGCTCACATTCCCACAAATACTAAAGGAGTAAAAGTAAGTGGGACATACTTACCTCCCAAGCAGGTGTGAAGGATTTGAGTCAGGATTGTTCAATCATAAAAGTATGAATTGTAGAGTATCACATACCCAGGAGAAAGAGGACAACATAAAACAGTGTATGGATTTGTGCAATCTATGTTAACACACAGCCTTTCATTGTACTTGAGCAAAGTTTTTCATACACTATAACTCTGAAGTGGTTGCACCTGGGTGAGTCCTATAGAACATATCTTGTCATATAAGGGACAGGAAATGCACTTGTGTCAGATTTCCTTAAGAAGTGCTTTGCAATTCGAAAGTGTGATCCACCTCATACTAATGAGAAGCTTCCTTTCTTCCTGTATGGATTCAACTTCACAAAATGTCTTTGGTGTAAAAACAAAAAAACAAAAAACAAAACAAAAAAAAAAAACAATGAATTTTCAAAAAGTAAGTCAGGAAATGAGACTTCTTGCACGATTAATTAGTGTGACTTATTAGACTGAATACATGGCTCTAGAAGAAGTTTATAGACAGACTTTAGAAAGGAGGGCTTAGGGAGCAGGGTGGAGGCCTAATAAACAAACCCTCTGCTGATTTGTGCCCCATAAGACCTTACTTGGTCCTTGATTAAACCAAAAAGAAATTGTATTTTACCAGCTGGAGCTGAGGTGTGATAAGGAGGAAGGGTTTCGTGGAGACGGAACTCTGGACTTAGAGGCAGGAACACTGAAAGTTTGAGGCCAGCTGGACTACATGGGGAGACCGTGATTCAAAAATTTATCTTACCAACCAAGCAAAGCCATAAAACAAAACAAGAGGCCATAAAAATCAGCACCAGAATCATATTTACTTTTCTTTAGATTATATGATGCATAAATAAGTTACAAAGGTAGAAATAATCATGAAGTCACAGTTGCTGTATTTCTGAGGTATTTATTTGCTCATTTGTTATTAAAGTATTCTTTTTAAATTAGTCCTAATGCTATCACATAATCAAGATGCATTGTGGGGGTATAAGAAATGACTGAGGCCCGTGTCTTTTCTTATTATTAATTATTTCATTTATTTACATTCCAGACATTAACCTCTTTCCAGTCCCCCCTCCTACAGTTCTTCATCCCATTTGCCTTTGACTTATAACCCCCATCCTCTTTCCTTGGGGCTTCAAGTCTACAGGATTAGGCACATCCTCTCCAACTGAGGACAGACAAAAGCAGTCTTCTGTTACATATGTGCGGGGAAGACCTGTGTCTTGACACAGATTTCTAGGACCCGGGAGGCCATTTATACCCTAACAAAATAATCCCACCACCAAGGGAGGAGCGCCCTTTGGAAGCGCTTTAGGCAGCTCTGAAAGCAACGAGACCTGTGCTAGCATGCTTCTGATTCCTGTACCCTGCGCCTAAAATGGGCCTGACCAGGAACGGGTCATACGGGACTGCTTTGGGCTGTAGGTTTTCTGTGTTGACCGGTACCTTCTTCAGTCTAAAGCTTCAGTTCAGAGCCCTTTGAGAAGTCAGACTTAAGGTCCCCGACTACATCCCGATTCTGGAGCGATTTAAATTGCAAGAGCTTTGCGTAAATGGAACAAAACGGAACCAGCGTTTGCAGTGCCGTTATGTTTTACTGAACTAGCAATGTGGCATGACCTTCCAATGAGTCTCTGGGATGCAGGAGGCTCTGTTTGCCTGGCAGCCACCCACCCTGCTGATGCAGCATCTGCAGAGCCCTGGGGAGCCCACTTTTGAGTGTGTTGAGAAGGAACTCCTTGGTATTAACTACTTTCTATTCACGGAGGAGGAAACACTTTCTCTAAAGCCATTCTTACCCATCAGAGAGGATCTGAAACATTTGGCAGGACCATTTCTGACAAACAGCCTCAGAATTTAGCCCTGCTTTGCTGAGGTCACCACTAGCCACAGGCCAGGGTCTCCTCTCACATTTTACAGGGCGACACTTCCATTTTTTTCGAATGGCTTTCAAACTTAACTCCCAGGCTTTCATTTTTTTATGCAGATGAAGCGAAGTAAGTTATTAGCATACTGCTCAGTTTAGTGAGAACTAGATATTGATAACAGCAGCTGTCATTCCGTGCTCACTAAACGGCATGCCCGTGTGCCCACCATTGGGGGCTCTTGCCACAAATTGTCTTATGCGTTCGTTGTGTGTCGCTGCTGAGGAAGTCTGCACTTCCACCCTATCAAGGCCAAGAAAGAAGCAAAACTTTCTCTAGGTGAGACAACAAGAGCTATTCTTACTTTTAAGATGCCGGTAGATGAAAAGAAATCTGTTGCCCAGAAGCATAAAAGCAAGAAGATGTACGCGGTCCCTTCTTGCTATTGGGTTTGGAGGGGTGGAGCCCTCTCTAGACATGAGCACCTGAACGCCTATCTGGTGGAACCCAACCTCAGTTTGTCCTCATGGCCACGGTGAGATGCGATGGGATTTTGGAAGTATTAAAATAGAAAACGTTTTCAAGCGAACAAAAGAGCTATTTTTGTCAGTTACTTATTCCAGGTAAAGAAACTAATCTGAATGTATAGGTTTACCACTATTTTTATATATTTTATCCCACAGAAACAAAGAAAGCTCTTTTTGAGGACAACGGTTCAGTGTCTGTTGGACTAACTTTATTGTGTGTGTGTGTGTGCTTGACCTCACCTCATCCGGAGATCCTGATGTTTGGAGGGCTTGTGTTTTAGGAGATGGTTATACATCAGTGATGAGCAATAGGAGGCAGAGCCTCCTGCCAAGAAAGAGGGTTTACAGATATGGTCGCTGAATCAGAGTAGACTTCCTAGGTGTAATAAAGACTGGAGGGTTCTCCGGACTCTGTGCTGTGCTGGCCTCTCTGTTCACACTGCCTAGAGGGGATAAAGTCAGTTTTTTTTTTTCCCCTGAAAAGGAAAGGCCTTTTCTTTAACAACATTAAGTCTGTTTAATTTCAATATAAAGCAAATAAATGGGAATAAAATTTTCTCATTTTTTTTTAAATCCCTATGTAGCAGAGGATATTTCTTTGAATGTTTTAGACAAAAAATATTTCTGACACACATTGTGATTATATGAAGAAACTCATGAATAAAACCACACACTTTTTAGTAGAAAATACTGGAAATAGAAACTACTGAGAAAATAGCTTAAATATTTATTTATTTATTTATTTATTTATTTATTTATTTATGACAGAGTCTCATTTTAGCCTAGGTTAATCTTGAACTCATGTAGCTGAGGATCACTATAAATTTCTGATCCTCTTCTATTTTTCACTATTAGGATTTCAGGTATATGTCACTGGGCCCAGTTTGTAGGGCTTCCTGAAGCCTTATCTCTACTCCCCAAAATAGTTATTAATAAGGATAAACGTCACCTCTTTGAGGTGTTTCTCTAGACCCTGATTTCATTTCTATTTGTCTGTGATCTGTTACTGTATTTTTATATTGAACTAGACTAAGAGTGATGCATGGGTTTGCTTGTACATATCCTTGTATTACTATTAAAGTAGAATTTTTAGAAAAACCTTAGCATTATTGTGAGAAGGTTAGGCTGACTCCATGACTCAAATTGGCAGTTTCGGAGACTGCCTAAATCTGTTTCCAAGAACTAGGTAAGTCCAGGCAAGTCCAGGCCTCAGAAGCTGCCCCGACACCAGGCTGGAGGCAAGGACAATGGGTCAGCAGCAGTTTCTAGACTTCTTCAGCTACTTCCTCAGAACAGTTTCCAGACCCGCACCCTTTGCCCCGGCAGCAAGTTTCCAGCCTCTACACCTCAGTAATTGGATGGAGTAAGATAAAGTTCACCTACCCAGAATCCCCTAATATACTTTAAATCAGGCCTGTGCGCTCACTTGGTTGTCTCTCTGTCTTGGGAAGGGGAGAGCCCAGCATGCTGGACTTCTGCAGAAGAAAACACTCACTGTGTTTACATATGATTTGAGTCCAGGGTGTCATTCTTTGGAGAATCATGGACCCTTACAATCGTGCACATGATGAACTTGGCCCATTTACAGATAGGACAATGGGCCAGAGTGAAAAAACTATAAATGAGGAAGAGGGATGTGTCAGTCTACAGCAGACTCAGATGAGATTAGCAGGGCATGGTGGTGCATCAGAGCCCATTGAAAGAACGGAATTGGTAGATGGATATGTATCACAAAGATTTAGTAGATTGCTTTACGCAGTGTAGCTGGGTATTTTAACAATGGCAGTCCTCACACAGCAAGAGGATGAGAATCTGGCAGCTGCTCATTCCCTATGGCTGGGTGCCTCAGTGGTCATGGCAAGGAAGGCCTGGAAGATCTCTGGAGAGCAGCTTGTCTTCAGTCTACATCAGAAGGCCAAAGAAGCTGGGTTCTTTAGTCAGCGAAGGATGTCGGCATGATGGGGAGAGGGTTAGAAACACTCTGTTCTGGCAAAGCATCAGTGTTTTCCTTCACAAGTGTTAAATCTAACCTGCTGCCGGAGAGTGCTGGCAGCCGTGGGGAAGGGTCTTCTTTTCTCAGCTTTTCTTGCCAGTCAATAGACTCTCCTAGACTCATATCTCCTAGTTGATTCTAGATGTGATCGATTTGATCACCAAGACAAACTGTGACATGGAACTACAATTTTAAGCCCCCCCCAAGGCTTCCTCCAATCATTTTTTTTTTTCATTTTGCATAACTTAGTTTTATTTTGTGAACACCCGAATTTCCAGTAGTGTTCTTGTCTTGCAGTGGAATCCCGCCAGAGAGAAATTTCCTGATGATGTCCGGCAGCGAGCTGGATTGGGCAAAGCTCTGAGATTTCAGTACATAGTTTCAAAACCACACACATGACTTGTTATTTGAAAAAGGTGCTGGGGACATGAAGGACTGAAAGCGTGAAGGATGGTCCCTCAAGTTTTTCTCCGGAACTCTTGGGACTCTTACTACGTGGGCCAGCAAAGAAGAGAGCGCTAATGAAGGGCGCTGGCCGAAGCCTCTAAATCAGACTGTCATCTGCAGAAGGTCTCCAGGATGTAATGAGGCAAACAATAAAGTTGCTAGAGTTTGAAAAGGTTAAAGCAGCTTCATGTGTGCTTCAGGGGTATTGGAATATCATGCCGGTAATAAGCAATATGCAAGCCAGAGACAAGGAAGCAATTAGCTCTTCCTATTGGAGAAAGCCTGTCCAGAGTCAGCATGTGAGTACTTTCCCTCTGAGGCCAGTGATATGAATCTTCACAGTGTATCAGCAGGGTTTATGGGATACCGACCAGGTGCATACCATACGGTTAGGTTTGAACAAGCCCTCGGAGGCCTGGGATACATGGAGTATGATGTCAGTCAGTATCTTGAAGTCTGCAGCCGCTCCAAAAGTATGCAGTGATTCTGTTGGGATTTTACATCTGGGACAGAGAAAGGTGCACAAAACAACAGTTTTGACTGAAAGAGGCAACAAAACTGGAAGAAAGACAACCTCGAGTCCATCACACTGGTAGGTTTTTGAGGCCCTTCTTCATGAATTAGTGAACACCCACTGCATACCCCACTTTGCTCTTATCCACCGGTAGCATGATGAACAGAGCTGAAGCACAGAGTTTTCCCAGAGCTAAGTTTCCCAAAGATGTGTTTTGTTTGATGGTTTTTTGGTTTGTTTGTTTAATGGCTCTACTTCTAGGAAGGGTGGGCACACTTGTACATAAACTCTTGCTGCGTGTCCATCAGTGCTGCATGCCCATCAGTTCTGGGTTAATAACTGCATGCCAAAACATATTTTTCAAAAATGTCTGGAACTAGGTAGTCAGCAATGTTGAGTTGGACAGAAAGCTGCAGCGAAGTCAGGACCCTAGTCTTTCTGACCGAGCACCCTGCACTCTTCCACCCAACAAAGGATTTCTGGCAGCTTTTAAATGTTTACAGGTCATCACTGTGCTCACATTCGACTCACAGAACACACTTTGTATTTTCCTCCCGTATTCTTTTTCTGTGTGCACTGTTAGTCAGAGACCAACATTTCTTGTTTTTATGATCCTTTTTTAAATTTTAGAACTTAGAGCAGCTACCATTTATAAAGGCAGAGTGCAAAGCACACACACACACACACACACACACACACACACACACACACACAGCTTCTGATTGAAGTCTGAACTGCTACACTATCATCTATTGAGGGCTGATACTCTTCCAACAGAATATAAAACGCAACTCCCCAAAGATGTCTGAGAAAGGTCTTGAACCAAGTCCGAGTTAAAATATAGATCCTATCTGTGCAGGCTGTGTTTCTGTGCTGTTTAAACACATTTCCTTCAGGAGCAGACGCCAGGGAATGAGAGCGAGGAGAACAGCAGAGAGGAAAACATTCTTCAGACACCCAGGGCAAGCACATGTCCCTGTAAAAAATCACAGTAGAAAGAACACCCGTGTAAAACAAACGCTGTTGTCCTACCCGATATCTTCCAGAACAGCTTCTCTTTGTAAATAACTGCACTGTGTCCTAAGTTTGCTTCACAGTAGCACACTCAGGGGGATTCGCCATTCAGTTCTAAAAAGCACAGAGGCTGGGGGCTAGTCTCAGACCTTCCAAAGAGAACCAGTGGATCGTGATTTCATAAACATCCCCGATTAAAATTACATACCTATACTTTGTAAATCACTAACAGAGGATTGGAGAGGAGGCCCTATTGAAACTTTCCCTAGAAATAGAGAGAAAGCTCTTTCAAGGATGGTAAATATCTGTCTATCCATTTATGCCCATTATTAGGTATCCCAAGAAGTTTTGCCTTGAAGCCTGTCAATTGCTTTATCAAACAAATATTGGCTCTGGAACTTCAAAGAAAGTAAAATTTCATTAAATAATAGATTTACTATAATAAATACATTTTATTAGAAAAGAACTAGTCTCAAAGATTTACTTTTCTTTCTTTTTTTTTCTTTTTTAAAAGATTTATTTATTTATTTATTTTAGTAATACGTGTACACTGTAGCTATCTTCAGACACACCTGAAGAGGGCATCAGATCCCATTACTAATGGTTGTGAGTCACAGTGTGGTTGCTGGGAATTGAATTCAGGACCTCTGGAAGAGCAGTCAGAGCTCTTAACCACTGAGCCATCTCTTGAGCCTTCACTCTCCAAATAAAATAAAAATAGAAAGTTTTTGTTGTTGTGTGCATTGTATTGTGAAGCTGAGTCTACCTGCTCAGCTCCTGTTCTGTTTTTCTGAGGTAGGTAGGTGTTGATAAATTACATCTGGCGAACCATATCTTACCCAGTTCCTTTAAAAGAAAATAAGTTTTAGTGATTACCGTCCTGCCCATTTATTTGTGTATGAATGTGGTTGCTTTGGGGTTATAATATTAGAGTTGAGCTGAGACAGAGAGCTTGTTTGACAAACCCTAAGTGAAACATTGGCCATTTTGGCCCTTTATGGAAAACTTTGCCTTACTCTGCTTAAGTGGATCATGTTTGAGATGTACATCTTGTTGGCCTTGGGGCAACTTTAAGACCTATAGGTTATGTCTGTCTATGGCATGTATTTTGTCTAGATTTATTACGTTTTTTTTTTTTTTTTTTTTTTTTTTTTTTTTTTTTTTTTTGTATTTTCATACTATAAAAACAAAGAAAGCTCTTCCTGAGGACAATGGTTCAGCTACTGTTTGGCAAATATCTCATGTCCTAACTTATAAAATGCCTTATGGGATATTTGGGAGTATTTCTTCTTGGGATCCTTTAGTTAATCCATGTTTTATCTTATCTCTAGTAAATATTTTTCTGACTCTTAAATTACATTTGAACAGTGTCTGCGTTGTCTTTCCCCTTGCTTGTTAGCTAGTTGAATATATACTTCTCTAATCAATAGCCAATGTGAGCCTGAGAGGGGTCTCCAATTTTGTGTTAGGAATTGGCAGGCGAGTTATGTACACTGTCTTATCAGTAATGAGTCCTAGATAAGAAGCTAAAACTTAGTCACATGTATTATAAGCTATAAACAATATAAGATTGGTTTAAATCAAATTGCCATCTTCTTCATTAATTTTTTTTTAATACACTGGATGTCACAGATATGACTCATTAGATGTTAGATGGCCATTCTTGCATGCACCTGTGATCACAACACTTGGGAAGCTGAGACAAGAGGTACATTTTAAGTTCCAAGCCAGCTTGGCTACAAAGTGAGGCTCTGTCTCAAATCAAATAAAACCAAACCAAACAAAACCAACAAAACAAAAATGAGGCAAAAGAGAACACAAACAAACAAGACAAAAAGAAAGAGAGAGAGAGAAAAATGAAGATAGAGAGTTTATTTTTTCACAGTTCTGGAGGGTGGAAAGATCAAGAGTGCAGTATCACAGTCTCCATAGTGACTGATGTAGGTCCCTTTGCTACATCCTAGCACAGTAGAGAGCATCATACGACAAGATAGACTCAACTAAGTCTGTCTTCCTAATACCAGTTCCTTAACCCTGCCATGGAGCTATCTTCCCATGATATCATCTAACCCTAAGAACTTTCCAAAGGTTCCCACCTCTAATTACACACGAATTTTGGAAATACGTTTTCAACAAATGAACTCATCAGGGATATACTGGAACTGTTCAATATATATATATCTGTGTTTGTGTATACATACATATATCTTGAGCCCGTGATTTTGTTTGCTTCATCAGTGGTGTTATATGGTTTAGCTATGGTTTCTATTTCTTCTTATTTAAGAAGATAAACCTGTCTTTGAAAAATTAGATCTTAAAGGTGAGGTCATTTTGATTACTCCTGTACCAGGTAGGGAGTAGAGTATAATTTTGAAGTGTGCCATTAATCTATGATAGGGCCACATAGGGGAAATCTTATTGCATTGACAAATTTATACTCTTTTCAAAGCATTCTATCCCATTCTACTTATTTTACATAATTTGAATTGTCAGTGAAAGGACAATGTGTGGGGAGCAGAGATAATGAAGTCATCAGCGCTGTTAGAGACGATAGTGTTTACATTGTAGAATAGGCTAAGTGATTTTTTTTTTAAGCTGATGACAGAAGAAGATTAATCAAAGACATTGGAGAATGGGCTAAAAGACATTTTGGAAATGTATGGTACTTTTAATAATATCTAATCAGACACTGAATCTGGCTCCCATGCTCTTGTACAGAGGTGTTGAATGTTGTCTGTGGCTCTTCACTAGTCTATTTTGACAGAGCTTCAATTCACACAATCATTTCTTTCTGAAACTTGTTACCACAGTTGAGCTTCTATCTCTAGAGACATTAAAACTCCAGACCCCAGAGGCATAAGACCCATTTTAGCAGCAGGAACAGTCCACTAGGATGCCCCAATTGCCACATGAAGAAAGTTCACTCCTTATAGTGCATATGCTTTTAAAATTTTGGTGTCTGTACTGGACCTGTGGTAGACCAAGATTAAAACAGAAGTAATAACTATTTATTTGACATAGACTTGTAGGCCCAAGGCAACCTGAGCTCACAGTCCAGCTCCTTCATTTGTACTGAAACAGACTATGGGTGGACACACTGTCATTTAAGCTTTTCGGGATACGGCTTTTCTTCTTCCTAAGCTTCCAGTTAGAAGCTGTGGGGCCATGGTCAAGAGACCAGAGTCTGGCTTTTCCACAGTGATTTCCGGTGTCTCTATTACTGATAGAGATGCCTGATTCTCGGTAACACTACATCTCTCAAGCTGGCTACATGAAAGGGACCAGACACTAACCTGCTTATCCCTCTCACCTGAAACTCTGCTAGAAATAGAGGCCGTTCCAACTCACTGCATTCTTTCTTGGCAAAGGATGATGCAACAATTCTCCAGTTAAAAAAGGAGGGAGGGATCTATTGGAATCACTTTGGTTTTTTTCAAATAAACACAAACTTAAGTTTTTTCATACATTTCCAGGTATCCATTTTCTTTTTCCTAGGACCAGATACCCCTAATGGCCAGAGGCTCTTTGTGGACTACTTCAGAGATAGCGATGAGTGCTAGACAGTGGTGAGGGGGCCAGACTTTCACTCAAACAGCATCTCTCACAATGCTTCTCTGCCTCAGCAATGTGCAATGCCAGCCAACAGGAGAGGTGTGGGGACTGCCAGGGTGCACCAGACCGGGTAAGCTCAAAAGCCAAGCTTCTCTCCATTCCAGTGCCTCAGGGAAGTGAAAATTTCCAGGGAGTTTTCCAGTATAGGGTTTTGTTTCTTTGTTTTGTTGAGACAAAGTTTCATGTGTTCCAGGTCAGCCTAGAAGACTCTGTGTAGCCGAAGTTGATCCCGAGCTCCCTGGAGCCTCTGAAGTATATATAGAGCGCCAAGATTATAGGTGTGTGCTGGGCTTCCTTCAAGATAAGCAAGCACTCTGCCTAACCGGATGGTTAATATAAAAACAGAAGTCAAGAAGTTTCTTTTCATCTAGTGAGAAATCCTCAGCCCCCTTTTCTACTTATATTCACTCAGCCATAGTGTTAGGTGTATAGTAATTTACAATGCAAAACTCCCATAATTAGGCAGATTGCATTTCTATTAAAAATCTCACAGCTGATACAACAGCATATTTCTTCTCTCCCTTCAAACCTTCCCCAGCCTTTATGGTAATGGTACCTATTCTTTATATAATCTCACTTTACTTTCTTTCCAGTTGCCCAGGTGGTTAGAAATGTTACTTGAAAGACACAGACACAGGCACATGTTAGGCAACTAACTAGGCCTCCACTAAACGAAACCAGAAGACCATTAAAATACATGCATCTTTTTAGGCCGGCTCTTGCCATATTTTTTTCATAGCAATGACCTAACCCAATGGTTAACTAGGTGGGGGACTCCATCTCTTCCTTCCCATGCTATGTTAAGTGGTGAATAAGAGCTGGACACAGAAAATGAATTTCTACCCCAACAACAAATGCTCCCACACTTCCATCCCAAGTGTGCCTCTTGTCGAGGTTGCCGAATCAGGAGTTGCACATTTATAATAGGAAATAGAATAATTCGCCTACTCCAACCCAGGGAGAGGCCGTATCCTACAATAAATGGCCCAGCTGTATAAATAATAAAGTAAAAATGGGCCTGAAGCTGCCTGGGTTTTTGTTTGCAGGAAATAGGATAACTCTAAGCAATTTATGATCCTGCTTCCCAGCTAGAGTCCAAGGGCTATTTAGTTGGTAATGGCAATAACAGAAACAGCTTCTTGTCAAGATGGAGCCACAAGTACTACGCAGAAAGAGAGCAACAAATATTAAAAAGATGTCAACTGCCAGCATGAGTCGATTGTGACTTGTGGTGCTGGGAAAATAGAGCATGCCCGAAGCATTCGTAGTGAGAGAAGTAACCATCACAAAACCTCTGAGGCCAGTAAGAGCTCAAATCCCCTGGACCCTGAGATGCTCACTGAAGAAAGAGAGAAGGGATAATTGATGAGCCCTGAAGGCTTGGTCTGTTAACACACTATTATTTTAGTCAGAATAATTACTGACTTGACAATATTATGGATGCGGATTCAGGGGAACAGGCATTCTTGGGATGGTTGCATGAAGTAAAGCTTTTAGGTTGCCAAGATGACTAGTCCACTGTTGCATATGTCTCAGGGCAGAGAGAAGTAGACATGTTCACCTTTTTTTTTTCTGAAGTGTTAAATACAAGGGGGAAATGATGTATATGCCTTGGAGGATTTTTTCCCCCAAAATCATGTAACAACAAAGCCTCAAACCTCCCCAGGATCAGATTCCAAGCTGAGGATCATGGTGTCCGTAGGTTCTATTCATTGAGCACTTACTGTATGTGCCTGCAACAGAAGGTATACAGACTATATCACCTTTGGTGGCTACAATTATCCGAGGTGGGCATATTTTCATTTGTACCTTTCAGATGACTGAGGTAAGGTACAGGAGACTGACTAACTTGGCAGAGAAAGTGAAGTTGGTTAAGTGTGGAGTTGGAAGTCAGACTGAATATTGGTTGATTTCAGAGTTTGGGGATGAATTAGTGCTCATGTTGTCTCATGTAGCAAAAAAAAATCAGTAAACATTCTATTCTTTATAGTATATACTGACTGAGCACTGACTATGTTTTCAGTGGGTTAAATATTTTTAAAAACCACGATAGGATTAAAATGGCCTCAAATGCTTGATGTCTTAATTCACTGCAATTTGAGGGCCACGAATCACTACAATAAAACAAATGAAGGATGTGGGTGGTAAAAAGTGGTTCTACTCCAGGAAGTTATGAAGAATCCTGGTTTTCCCCCAGTGAACCATCTCTACATGGATTGACAACTTGTTTCAGGGAGATGACAAACCCCACCTAGGCCACCCATGACAAACCTTCTGAACATATCTTGATGAACCAATGAGTTTATCAAAGTAATTTAGGGATGCAATATGGGTGATGGGTTGCTTATAGGATGACATAAATACAGACCCTTCACCAAAGACCTACCCCAGTACTAAAGAGCCCCCTTCTTTAGTGATTGTCTGTTGCTTATATAACCCAGGGAGGCAGCTTTGTAAATCTTATAACTCTGAGCATCCTGAGTCCTGTACATTTCTTGAGCTTCCTGAATCTCACAGCTCTGTCTTGCCATTCAGAGGGAATAGCTTACACAGCAGGACCTCAAAGATCTAAAAGGAAAGAACTAGGGGCTGATGGGAAAGGGACACCTTGCTATAGTGTAGAAGTGACATAGTGGTGAACTCATGGCTGGTTGTTCCTACTGTGAGGTATTCTACCTGACTCAGGGGCTGCTGCAGAACAGAGGTTAATTGGTACTGCCAAGGGCAAAATGTTCAGTGAGCACACAGTTAATCTCTGGCACAAAATTTGATCTGCATTAACTTATTATAGCAATGGGTTGACATTCTTCTCACTGATTAAAACAATAAAAAGGAAACACATATTGAACATTATACCTTACCAATATTATCTGAGCAGTATTTAGAAGTGTGCTTATGGTGGAGAGTTACCAAAAGCTCTCCTACCACAGAGAAATGGAAAGTTTGTAAAAACCCTTCCCCATGGATCTGCTGACCATTTTAATGTAGCTGTCAGCAGCATTTCCTTTTCTGATCACCTCTCCAGCTTCGTCTCTTCTTGTGGTTCCCTAGATGAACCTAGTTCTTGCCTACCTAAGATGGACCTTTGCCTGAACCACTATTCACACTTCTCCTGACTTGTCCCCCATCACAATATCCCCTTCAGCCTGAGCTTAGACGTCTGTTTTTTTCAGAAAGTCTGATTTAAAAGCCGAAGTTAGGGATTCAACTCCAATATTCCTTAGTCTCTCAAGTGCTATGTGTATACACACACACACACACACACACACACACACACACACACATAATGATTCATCACACTGCATGTCAACACTTAGCTAGTCATTTGTCTTTCTTACCATACATAGGCTGAGTTCTACAAAGGCAGAGATTTTATTTAGCCTCTTTATGTTTCCATACTGTATCTCAGGCACCTGGTCACAAAAGAAGACCAGTGAAAATCTCAGAAATGGGGGGATTAAGACAGGGATCCATGTCTCAGTGTGCTGATGCTGCAATCTCCCCTCTAAAGGTTTCATTCATTCTTAATATGCTCCTGTTTCCTCTCTTCCATGGGTTAGGCATTGAGTTAATCTATGGGCAAATTTAAAAAAGAGAACTTTCTTATTCTCTCAAAAAGATCATAAACCAGGAGACATGGTGATCTATAATCCTGAACAACAATACCCTCGACACCCTTGGATAAGTGGAACTATTGAAGGAAAGGGGGTGGCAGTAATGTGAGAGCATAGACAAAGGAGAGACTGGGGAGGTGTGACAAGGTCACACAGAGACGAAGTCCCAATGAGCTGTGCATTTGGTAAGTGTGTCAGGAGAGTGGAGAGAGGTCCAGCAGTTAAGAGGGCTTTCTTCTCTTGTAGAGGACCCAGGCTCAGTTCCTACGAGCCATATTACATCTTAATCTGTTGGTAAGTCTAGTTCCGGAAAGTCTGAAGTCATCTTCTGGCCTCGATGGGCTCTTTGTATGTATGTGGCACATATAAAGTCATGCAGGCAGACACACATAAACATAAATAAAAAGTGAGTTTGAAAGTCTATGTGTCAGACACAGAGAAAAGAATTGACCAATACATAGGACATCATGTTAAAAAAGACCAGGAAGTTTCAAACACTTATTTTTTTTTTTTAATATTGAAAATTATGTTTGTGAGGCTGTAGAGATGACTCAGTTGTCAAGAGCATTGTCTACTTTTTCAGAGGACCTGGGTTCAAGCCCTTTAGTTCCCATCATCCACACGGCAGCTGACAATTGTCTGTAACTCTAGTTTCAGGAGATTCAACACTCTTACATAGACATATATGCAGACAAACACCAATGCACATAAAATTAAAAAATAAATCATAAAAGTATTAGAAATATATATCCATTTGTGTGTATGTATGTGTGCATGGGCTCACACAAGTGTATGTGAGTGCATTTGCATGTTAAGGTACATATGGGATGGTTAGGTGATGGCTGTAGAGTTGGTTCTATCTACCATATGGGTCCATTCCTGACACTAAATTCAGGTCAGCAAGCTTTGTGGCAAGTTCCTTTACCTTCTTGGGCCATTTTTCCAGCCCCAAATGCTTGGTTTTCTTGAAGGGTATACAAAGACAAGTGACCCAGTAAAAAGGCAAATTATTTGAACAGATATTTTAGAAGACAAAAAGTGTCTAAGGATACAGATGAGATGCTAAACATTATTAAATATAAAGACAGCATGTATTAAAGCAAGAGTTATGTTACTCTGGACATCCAATGGAATGACTGCTATTAAAGAGCCTTAAATATCAAGGATGCCCACGAAGCAGAATTTCTGGAGCTCTTGTATACTGTTTCTCAAATTCAGAGGCGAATAGCAATTTTGGAAAACAGCTTGGTCTAATGTATCATGTAATTAAGTGTGTTCTTTCCTGAATGTTCAGTTGTTCTATCCCTAGATGTGTAGCCAACAAAAATGGAAATGCACCCACACAGAGATATATGTGAACATTCCCCTAGAAATGTTACTCATAACACTCCAAAACAGAAAATCAATCAAATGTTCCTCAACATGGAAATGGATAAACCAGTTGTTGTATAGCTACATGTTTTATCCTATCCAGTATAGTTAACCCAGTAAGGGTCTTACCCATTTTCTTTTGTGCTGATTAGCCAGTTGGGTTGTGTTTCCAACAATTAAACACAAAACAGTCACCACCTATGTCAGGGACAAAAGACAGAAGTCATTTTGGTCATGCCTGCTTGCTAGCCTAGTTAGTGTTCTACTGAACCACGCCCTGTTTGCAAAGAGAGATTGTCTTGTGGGTAGCTTTCACTTTGGTTGTGTGTTTATTTATATGACATCAAGAATACTCATTTGTTACACTTAATGATCTCTTACTCCTTAGAAATTAAAACAAAACAATTTTTTGTTATATCCAACACATAGATGCATTGCATTTATGTGAAAGGAGCCAAACACAGGTGTGCATATGGGGGAAGTTCATCTACATAAAATCCTGATGAGAAGTGGTTTCTTGGGGAGGAAATGCCTAGGGATGGATACAAGTGAACACTTAGAGATGATTGAATGGTTCAACCTTTAGTTGTTGGTAATAGTTACATGAGTGAATGCATGCTTAAAATGGGTACATTTTTGTTGTATATATTACTTACCGCAGGAAATGTTTGTTTTACTTTAAAAGTAAAGCAAAAATAGCTCAAGGAGATGTGGAATGTCACTTTGTAGAAGAGATGAGTAGGCCACAAATTGAATGCATAGTGACCAGCCTGGAAGAAGGCTCAGGAGGTCAGCTGGCAGGAAATGCGTGAGAGAGTAGGCTTCTTCCAGAGGCAGATGGATCTCAATTTGTTTATAAAGATACAATAAGACATATTGTCTGCATTAATGCATTGGCAGACACTCTTCACCCATGGACACCCATTCATCAAACTGCCCTAGTTTATGGTTTGCTTTACTTTGAAACCAATTCTTTTCTTTAAATAAAGGATAGCTGGATAGACCAATTCACTCCACAGTTTATCAGTGAGTTGTGTTTGCATATCTTGTATACAGCTAATGGACATGTTCTGGGAATCTCTGAGAAATAAAGATGTGGGAATGAGTGGGAAGGAGTTCAGTTAGCAGATATTTAATCTAGGAGTCCCAGCATTTTTGGTTACTTATTATGTGGCATACACTTTGCTAGACTCTATACATATGAAATTCCAACTTCAATAAGTAGGAACAATTATTCCCACTTTGCAGATGGAAAGATGGTTAGATGCATTAAGTAATTTATTGAAGTTCCCGGGATTAAAAAGGATCAAAGGAGGGAAAGCGAATGCTGCTTGGTCTGCCTACAGAGCTTCAGTTCTTAATCTTCAGACTCCAAGACACACAGGTGAGACCAGAAGATGCTTGTGCAGGGATAGAGGTGCAGGAGAGGGAAATAGCCATTGAGGGGGCGACCTAGACTAACCAAATTTATAAAGCATTGGGAAGTATGTCTGACTCTCCACTTTTTAACCTGATAATGAGTTAGATAGTAGCACCACTCATAATTTTCAGAACACTAAGTAAGTTACTTCTTTTGGTGGGAAGCATTGGAACAGGAAGATGAGTTTGGGGTTCAGACAGACTGAGCATTGAAGGACCTTTGAGTATCCATGGGGGTACACTCCTGTGGTGTTAGAGGAGGATCGTATCTCCCTGGTTTTGTTGACTTTGAATCTGCCTCATACTATTCTGTTTGTCCTTCTAAACTGAGTTAGATAGTAGCACCACTCATAATTTTCAGAACACTAAGTAAGTTACTTCTTTTGGTGGGAAGCATTGGAACAGGAAGATGAGTTTGGGGTTCAGACAGACTGAGCATTGAAGGACCTTTGAGTATCCATGGGGGTACACTCCTGTGGTGTTAGAGGAGGATCGTATCTCCCTGGTTTTGTTGACTTTGAATCTGCCTCATACTATTCTGTTTGTCCTTCTAAACTGCCTGCTAGTAGATCTGAGAGTCACAAACTCCCTGGGTCACTAGCAGACTAAAGTACCAACTGCCTTCTCTAGCTGCAATGAGAGTCTGGTGTCCTAGAGTAGACTATTTATCCAATCTCAGTGGTCACTGCAGTGAAGTGTGTACTTCGAAGGTCTTGTTTTGTATTCTTAAGCTGAGAACAGGGACACTCAGGTCCTATGGCTCTCAAACATGGGTCTCTCAAAAAAAAATGAGGCTGTTTCTAGAAGTGGGGTAAATTGATTCTGGATCATAGAAGCAATAGTCTCCCCATGACCCACGAAAGCTGATCCCTTGTTTATTCTTGGGTATCATGTGCTGAGCCAGAGGCTCACAGCCCTGTGTCTGCTGAACACGATTCTCCCAGTCCTTGTAATGCTATTCCTGAGCTATTTCGAAGCTTCATCATGATACTTACCTTTCTTACATCCCCCCTTTCCACGCTATCATTGTGTTACATTCATTTGTGTGCCCTTCCCCATCAAACAATGCCTGACACAATGGGTGCTTGCTACAAGTTTGTTGATATAAAGTAATTTCGAGTAGTCGTGCTTTCACTGTGGCTTGGGAGATGTGTGAAATCACTTGTTCTCACATGAAGTTATGTTTGAAAGAAACCTAGTGTTTTTCCATACAAGGTGTTTACAATAGAATCAGAAGGATTTGCCCTGGGATTAGATCTTAAAATTAAATCATCATAGTGTAAGTTGAGCCTAGGATAAGGGACATTTCTACAGACACATGTGACAGTGGGTTACAGAGTGAGAGGGTTGCCAGTATAAAACCGGTACTTGTCTTGTGAATCTTATAAAACAAAGAAAAAGTAATTTTGCTTTTGTAAACTTCGAAGGCTGATAGATGGTAATTATTTTCTGCTTGGCTGCAATTATGATTTCATTACATAATATAGTATATTAATGACTGTGTTATTTTAATTGGAGAAGCAAGTATATTAAGCATATCTGTGAGTGTTTATCACCAATAATGTCTCTGAATTCTTAAGTTTGTGAAGAAAGCTTTATACCATTGTTTTTCAATGATGGAGTGTTTAACTCTAAAGCCCAAGAATTTAAGGAATAAACTCACCACTAAGAATGAACCAACTGGAAGATTTTAATTTCATAAGATGTACACTAGAGTTTAGAAAGATGCAAATTCTGAAGTTTTGGTCACAAAGGCAAGGTCACTAACCTGAGGTGCCCCTCGACCCTAACCATAATTCCCTTTGTTGTAAAATTGGACAGCATTTTTATCTGTGTACTCAGTAGGCACAGACCCAGGTGTGAATTGGGGCGTTTATAAATCTGTCTCTGGGGCAAGACTTCGGTTAGGCCCTTGAGGCCTCATATGCATCTCTGAGGTTTGAGTCTCTTTTCTCTTATATTTAGGAACAACACCAGATTTCAGCTTGAAAGCTGACCCGATGACCGGAAACTGTGCTTAATGAAAACTTACATATTACATTCCCTCTGTCGGACTGGCACAATGGGCAGGCTTTTCATGAACCTTGGTAGAAACTGCTGGTGCTTGTTGAATACCAGTGGAATTCTAAGTGCCAAGTATTATGCCTCCCTTTTGCTCCCCGGATCCTGAGCATTCTGTAGAAAATCCTATAAGGCAAGTACTATTACTTTTGTTTTACAGCAAATGAGCCTTTGGTTAAAGAATTTTGCTTGAGTATACACAGCGAGCCAATGTTGGGGTTTGAAGCATAAACACTTGCTTATTTGGGAATTAAATTTTATGAACGTTCTATTTCCCTGTGATCTTTGGCTCTGGAGAGACATTAGGAGTAATGGGACTGGAGAGGTGGCTCAGTGGTTAAGAGTGATTGCTGTTCTTGAGCAGGACTGGAGTTCAATTCCCAGCATCCACAGTAGGTGACAGCTTACCACTCTAAGTAACTCTAGCTCAACCACTCCCTTCTGGCCTCTCTTCATAGATTTGTGTGCAACATTAACACACATACAACACACACACAAATGACAACAAAATAAAAAGAAGGAAGTTAGTCAAGATGTATTAATAAATATATATCCTCATGTAAGTTATTTTTGTATAAGGTGGACATGGTCAAAGTAGCAAGCCCTGTTCTTTTCTTTCTTGGGATTAAAGTTGTTTCCTCTGAAGCTTAAAAAGTATAAAAACGTGATCAATACATTTGTTCATTTAGACTTTGGGGTTGCAAACCTGGTTCTAGAAAGAGCCTGTCAATGCATAGTGAATAGCTTTAACATAAATGCACGGGTTCCTGAGTGTATAAGGTTATGGTTTTACTGATTTGTCATGAGTGGCTGCAGCATCCATATATTATCCAACCATGCTTTTCTAATGGGGATAAATGTGCCGCACGGTGGACTCTCAAGATGGCAAGATACACAACTCATGCTCAGTGAAGCAGGGGAAATGTATTATCCGTCCGCCATGCGGTGACATGCATATTTTCCAGTCAGGCTTCAGGAGGGTATTAAATCCAGAGCGAGATCAAATGAAAATGGAGAGACAGACCTCCGCTATCGGCTTCTCCCAAAGTTTCTCTTGCCTTAATGCTATTTGCATAGAGTTTAGAAAGCACAACTGTTTCCATTTTGGTTTTTAAGAGAAATCTGCTAAAATGCTATATAAGATTTTCGATCTCCCTGCAAGGTACATTTTGTTAAATTGCCTCGGAATCCAGGGGAGATTTTTAATAAATGATAACTCAAGGGAAAAAGTTTCATTCTGGTCTAATAGTAATGAAATGTGGAAAAGAATGTGGAAGTTACTTATAAATTATAAAAACAATGTAAGTTCAATGTTTTATTTCCTAAAGGCCATAGCTTATATAATGTGTTGCAAATAATTGTTTTCGTCTGGCATATCGCCTTCTGTCTTTTATTGTGGTGGCATTTTAAAATCTAAAATGTATGTATCTCTGGTTAGTGAATAAATCCTGAGAGCACACAGTTTCATTATTAAAAACTGCCTTTCCCCTAGAAGCATATCCTTTGATAAGCACATTTGTAGAGAAGTTGCCGTTTTCAGATCTGTTCCCCTGCCCCACTCCCACCCCTTAGAGAAGGGTATGAACAGCTGTGGGACTTGGGTAGTCAGTGTCTAGTGGTTCACAGAGACTACTCTGTGATTCTCTCTACTCGGCTAGACAGGCCACACCAGGCCTGTTGCTTGACCTGTGTTGTTGGGCCCCGAGACCAGGAATCTAGACAGAAATGTAAGAGAAAGTGACCCCCAAGTCTGAAGTGTGGCCTTTATGGAACGCTGATCACTCCACACAGCACTTACTGGAATCAGTCATTAATTGTGGACTCACTTCTGGTGGCAACTCTACCACTGTGACTGGAGAATGAATGAAGTCAAGTCCAATGAAATAAAGACTTTGTACTTGGACAGGAAATTTGACAAAAGAGAAGCTAAGACTTTTTAAAAGACATCAGTCCCTGGTCTGTTTAATGTCCACTATCACGGGCTGCTTTCATGATATCTTGGGCCACACACCATGAGCCCAGATGTTTGTAGCTATTATATAAGCTATGACCTTTAGAAAATAAAATATTGATCTTGCATTGTTTTTATAATTTATAAACTTTCCAGGTTGTGGAGCTTCTATAAACATTTTAGGGACTCGGACTTCCCTGAGTCATTTTAGTATGGCTCAGGATGGTGACTACAAATCAACCATTTTCTAGAAGTGGATTAAAAATCGGGTCAGGCATTAACATCCTTAAGAGAAATTGTCAGAAATTGTGTTAATTTACTTTTCCTTGCAACTCATTTGATATATGATTTCTTCTGTGGCCACAAATAGCCGCAAAGCAATCTGGGAAATGTCTGAATTCTAGGAGGTATGAGCCAGCAGTGCTTGCTACCATTAGAAAGGAAGGGTATTGCATTGATAACATGCTGTCTTTGTTATCCCATGTCTAAATAATTATTTAACACACTGCATAATTTTCTAATCACAGAAAATAACACTCTAAATTCAATAGGACCAAGTTTTGTGGATAGAAAAATAGGGATGAGGATGGTTATGTTTTATCATCTGTCTATTTACATGTATTGTGTTAATTTGCCCATTGTGACATCACCTCCATTCTATTTAGTTTCGCTCTCCATATTTTAAACATAAGCAAAAAAAGTCTTAAGAGTAAAGATTATATCTTTCAGTAACGTTGGTGAAGCATCAGGAGAACAAGAGACATCTGACTGTTGAGAGATCTCTAAGTAGGCTGCCTGCACTGCTCTCCAGCTGTCAGCTCCCTGGACGGCTCACAACCCTGTTCTTAGAGGCCTACCCTATCCAACCCCTGTAGAAATAATTATTAATTAATAAATCCCACAGAGGGGTTTGCTACTTGCCTCAATGGTTTGTGTATTCGAATGTAACACACACATGCACACACACACACACACACACACACACACACACACACACACCCTTTATATTTTAATATGCTTTATGCAACACAATAGCTGGGCCATTGTTAAACCTCCACTCTTGATAAAATCTACCTCTCGAAGGTTAATCCCAAGTTATTACTTACTAATTCTACGTTCTGTCTTGGCCACAATGGACCCAGTTGGGCAGTACTCTGGGCCATGCTTTCCTGGCTCCTTCACATGGTGGCCATGTGTCTCTGTCCTCCACTGTTCCCAGGCAAGGCATCTCTCCTCTCTTTCACACCCCCTACAGAGCGGATCTCCTCCTCACTTTCCTTTCTCCCAGTCCCAAGTCCCGGAAATCCTAACATCTAACCTCTCTACCCAGCTACCGGCTCTGGGCATCTTTGTTTACCAATTAGAACCAATTGGGGACAGGTTCCCAGAAGCTACGTGCAGATGTTCTCATGTGAACAGTTTTTTTGAGGAAGATATAATTAGCATTAGAATACAAGGAACTATATGGTCCTCCAGCATCTAACAGTATTTCTGTTCTTATAGATGGCCTTGTCTCAAATTTTACTAAAGAATAAAGTCAAACTGAAAAGAACAGTTCATTGTAAATGCAAATTCATTTACATCCAATCCAGACCCTTTGTCTTGTCTTTATTTCAGTAGGAGAGTACTGTTCCTTTCTTTCTTTCTTTCTTTCTTTCTTTCTTTCTTTCTTTCTTTCTTTCTTTTCTTTTTTTCTTCCTTCCTTCCTTCCTTCCCTCCCTCCTTCCTTCCTTCCTTCCTTCCTTTCTTCCTTCCTTCCTCCTTCCCTCCCTCTCTTTCTTTCTTTTTAATTGGTTATTTTATTTATTTATATTTCAAAATATTCCCTTTCCCTGTTTCCCCACTGCAAGCCCCCTATCCTACCTCCTCATACCCTGCTTCTATGAGGGTGCTCCCCCCTGTAACTCCTGCCTCACTGCCCTAGCATTCCTGTACACTGGGGCATCAAACCTTCACAGCACCAAGGGCCTCCGCCCCCACTGATGCCAGATAAGGTCTCTTAAACTACTTCAGTCCTTCCCTGAATTCCTCCACTGGGGTCCCTGTGATCAGTCTGATGGTTGGCTTCCAACATCCATACATATATATATATGTATGTATATATTGGTCAGGATCTGTCAAAGCCTCTCAGGAGAAAGCTGTATCAGGATCTTCTCAGCAAGCTCTTCTTGGCATCAGCAATAATGTCTGGGTTTAGTGTCTGCATCTGGGATGGATTCCCAGGTGGGGCAGTCTCTGGATGGCCTTTCCTTCAGTCTCTGCTCCACTCTTTGTCCCTGTATTTCCTTTAGACAGGAACAATTTTGGTTAAAATTTTGGTGATAAATGGGTAGCCCCGTCCCTCAATCACGGGTATGAGGCATGTCTAACCTCTATGCTCTACACAGGTTCTCCCTCCCCTTTGTGGGAGTATTTCAGCTAATGTCCTTCCTGTAGGGTCCTGGGAGCCTCTTGCTTTCTTGGCATCTGGTTCTTTCTGGTTGCCACCCTCAGTTCCCCATCCCCCATTGCTACACACCTCTGTTCAATTTCCTGACTCTGTACATCTCCTCTATCTTCTCCCATACCTAATTCTGCCCCTCTTTTCCCCTCCTGCTCCTTTCTTCCTCCCAAGTCCCTCCCACCCTCTATTTCCCTTGATTATTTTGTTCCTCCTTCGAAGTTGGACTGAAACATCTACTCTTTGGTCTTCTTTTCTCTGGAACTTCATGTGGTCCATGAGTTGTGTTATGAGTGTTCCAAGCTCTCTGCCTAAAATTCACATATTCATAAGTACATACCATGTATTTTTTTTGTAACTGAGTTTCCTCATTCAGGATGATATATTCTAGATACATTCATTTGCCTGTGAATTTCATGAAGTCATTGTTTTTAATAGCTGAGTAGTACTCCATTGTGTAAATGTACCGCATTTTCTGTATCCATTCCTCTGTTGAGAAACATCTAGGTTGTTTCCAGCTTCTGGCTATTATAAATAAGGCTGCTATAAACATAGTAGAGCATGTGTCCTTATTACATGTTGGAGCATCTTTTGGGTATATGCCCAGAAGTGGTATAGCTCAGTCCTCAGGTAGTATGTCCAGTTTCCTGAGGAACCACCAGGCTGATTTCCAAAGTATTTGTACCAGCTTTCAATCCTACCAGCAATGGAGGAGTTTTCCTCTTTCTCCACATCCTCACCAGCATCTGCTGTTACCTGAGCCCTGCCCTCTTGTGATAGACGCCATTACTTCTTGCCTCGTCAGTGGCTTTACCCCTGCAGTTATGAGTCCTTTCCTAGGTATCACATTTTTCTCTATGGAATTACTGCTGTTAGGATTCAGAAGTATGTTAAAGACTCCCTGCTTTTGCTTACCTTCTGTTATATCATGTTCATTCCTAGTCTTCAGTCGGTGCTTAAGTGTCTCTGCTACAGAAATCCTTGCCAAGCTATCCAATGGCTGCCATCTTGCCAAATCCAGTGGACATTAGTATTAATCTTACAGGATATGTTAGGAACAAGTAACTGGTCACTCCTTCTCACCTTATAGAAGCTCATTTTTCATTTACCATACGTAAGTTATGAATGTTTGCAATGCTTCTTTTCCTTCCAAATAGTGTTGGTCTTCCCATTCTTCTCCGATAGGCATTCTTAATTATGACTTAAGGATTTGGGGGGTACTGCAGGATATAGCCTCATGGTTAGTTTTTTACTTTCTCTTCACTTTCTCCACAAAGGTTATTTTTTCAGGTACCCTGGGTTTTACCTCTTGTGTGTTTCTAGGTAGTTCTAGACAATTCTAGACCTTCTCGCTCATCAGCTCCAGATATACATGTAAAACCCTATCAACATTTCCTTAGAATTTTAAATTTGGCACCAGAAAACAGATTTCTTGCGTCCCTCATACAAGTCATTTCTTCCTACCACCGAAGCAAATAGCTCCACCATTCACAGAGAGATTCATGCGAAAACCTCGAAGTCACTGTGGCCTCTCTGGCTCATAAACGTCCTGCTAATATATCAGAACCTCATCATTTTCAATCCACAACCACGAGCAGAACCAATTAACTCCAGCATGATTATCATCACTTAATTAGTTTAAGGCTTCCCTCAGACTTCTAGCCCATCTCTAT
Source organism: Micromys minutus (assembly GCF_963924665.1). Taxonomy (NCBI): domain Eukaryota; kingdom Metazoa; phylum Chordata; class Mammalia; order Rodentia; family Muridae; genus Micromys; species Micromys minutus. The sequence goes on along the minus strand of NC_137984.1, from coordinate 48,467,661 downwards.
GCTTCTGATTTCCCCTATCCCCATGTCAAGAGCTTTGACATTTGAGATGTGAATGAAATTAACTAAGTTACCTTTCTGTTTACAATCCCTTAGTGGCTTAACTAGGATGACAGCAAGGCTTTTTCCTGTGGACCACTGAACTCCCATGACTCTCTTTTCTCTGCAGTCTGATTCTCCTGCCATTGGCTCTGCCATATAGGCTTCTTCGAGTTCTTCGTAAACGTCTGGCTTGAACGCCCTGTGCACGTTTTTCTTCTCTCTGCTTGGAAGGCTCTGCCTCATCGTGTGTGTGAGGCTTGCTGACCTCCTTCCTGTGAGCGTTTGTTCTGTGAGCTTCCAGTCAGAAAGACCTATTCTTGCTAAGCTATTAACTTTTCCCTCAATCCTTATCCATGGTCATTCTTCCTTATAACATTTATTAGCATAAAAGTCTCATACCTGCTTTGGTTTCATTATTGCCTTATTCCATTACAGAGTAACTTTTATGAAGCTGGACACTTTATCTTACTAGTCTTTGGTACTTTGTACCTAGAAATGGTCAAGTACATGGGATACTAATATGTGAAAGTGTGGTTCTGGAGTCTTAAGGTAGTGGCTACAGTCTATAATTTATGCCTGAAAGTCTTATCTGTTCCTGTTCTATCTCCAAATATCTGATGCAGAGACTTATTAAGTTTATTAACGAGCTATAAGCCTAGGCTGGGCAAGTTTTGAGCCATTCTAACCTTCTAAGAATGTTTGTTCTAGACAAATGCCTTGCTACTTGCTTGTGGTCCAAGTGTACCCTCATGTCTGCTCTCTCATCTTGACTTCATAGCAAATCCTCCTGGTCTCTCTATGTGGTCTGTCCCTCATGGCCACCTCCTTTCTTCTCTCTACCTGGCTGTGCTCAGAAGTTCAGTCTTCCTATTTCTTCTGTGCAGTCATAGGCTAAATCAATTTTGTATTGGCCAATCAGATGATGAAAAACAATTTTTTTAAATACAACATTGAGACTGGAGTTGCTTGACCGCTGTCTAGATTGTAGGCAGATGTCTGGACATAGATAATAGATACACAATATACAGTACATAAGATCAACCCCTAACAGGTTTCAGTTAGTTACTTAAAAAAAAAGAATTTTATTTCTCTTTCTACTTTATCACAGATAAGTGATTTCAGCCTTCTCCTTCTTCTTCTTCTCCTCCTCCTTGTCGTTTTTCTTCTTCTTCTTCTTTGGAATAGCATATCACTGTGTAGAAGGATCAAGAATAGAAGCAAAGGTCAGTTTGACACATACTCTGTAAGGATTGCATTCTAAGTTGGGTAGAAACAGCTCTATCAGCTGCTTGTGTAAAAGACCCACTTCAGATGCTGAGAAAAGGGGAGCTCACCCTTTCAACCAGGTGCTTCTTTGAGTTTACCCCCTCCCTCTCCCCTCCTCTTTTCTCCTCTACCTCCCTGCCTCCCCTCTTCCTCATCTCCCCCCTCTCTCTTCCTTTGCTTTTCTTTTTTCGCCTTTTTTAATAGCAACTACTCTTGGACAGGGCAGGGAGCCCACCTAGACAAATTTCTGTAAAATTAATGGAGCATTCTCCAAAACATAAATCTACTGTTTCAGTCTCCAAACTAGAGCTCTTTTTCCTAGGTCTTTGGTCATGACCACTATTAAAACAAGCAGTTCTAATCATGGATTAGAACCCAGTTTCATATTGGACTTTTATCTCAGTCCCTAAAGACTAGAAGGGGCTGAAGGCTAGAAGGTAGTGTGTTTTACTTTAAGCTGATAGCAGGTGATTTCTCACTGGACAAAATCCTTTTGTCATTTATAATAATAGTAAGATCTGTAAGTATTCCGGCGTTTTGGGATAAAAGAAATATTATTCTTAACTTGCACGGCACTTGCCACTTGGGCATTGTCTATTTTCTCTTACAAAAGCACTTAAATAGATTAGCTTCCCCATAGAGCTTTGAAGAAATGAAAAATGCTATTGGAAAAGGTGCTGGTAATCACAACACACTAGCAATTGCTATTTAGCTTATCCCTTTGTAATCCTCTGTTCCACCTCAATGACGCTGGTAATGCAAAAACCAAACCCAGAACCCAGAACACCCAGCACTGAGACAGCCCAGCCTGGACCTAACTGGTATTCAGTGCCTGCCTCTGCCCCTGTCTCCTGGGAGTGGGAGCCACTGGGATGAATTCAAGCTTCCTTGCTTGGATTCAAGCAGGTCTGGGATTTGCTTGCCTGTCATCCCTTCCTGCAGGAGATCCAGGAAAAAAAGAAGTGGATGGAAAATCTAACCAGCCTGGGCTACTGTAGTGAGGCCCTATCTCAACATGAACAAACAAATAACAACAACAACAAAAACAAAAACCAGTCAAACCACTATCCTTCCTTAAATTGGAAAAATGCCTTAACTGACCCAAGAAATAAGTTGCATTGTAATAAAGTCCCCAGTGATGAATCTGGACATCCACAATACATCACATACTTTACTAGTGTATGGATGGTATTTAAAATGTTTTTATCACAAAGATAAGAAAGATTTGAAGCGACAGATAATCGTTACCCCGATTTGATCATTGCATAATGTGCTTTTTTTCCTATGAAAACATTGATTTTACCCCTCAACTATACAATCATTATTTCAATTAAAAATAAAAAAACACCCTCCCAAAGCTCCCACCAACGGCAGACACCTTACAATAGCAGACACCTTACAGTGCAGCAAGAAAGAACAGTCCTGAATATCCCAGCTTTACTTGTTTAGGAAAGACTGACTGCATGTGTCAGACTTGTTCCCTGCCCCCTTGGGTCCCAAGCTAAGAAAATATGGTCTTCCTTTTTTACCTCTTGTCCTCGTTTGACAATGTGATGCTTTAAATTTCATGTTTAGCTGTCCTTTCCTATATAATAGTTTCTCTTTGGGGAAAAAAAGAGATCAATATTTGTCCACAAGTCATTGCTGTTGAGGGCTTGCTTGGTTCAGAAGAATTAAAAAATACCGAAGGATATTCTTATCGGCAACCAGAGCCCTAGCAAAGCTGCCAACCTCTCCGTTCCGCAGAGGAGCTAGGATGAGTAACGTGTACAAACATGGCTGGGAAGGACCCCCGAAGACTCTTCCCTAAGGCATGCTGGTTTATTTCTTCAGTGAGACAGCCAACATGGAGCTGGCTAAGGCAGGCCTTCAAAGGGGGCATTTATCTGAGGAAAGTGGCTCAGCAGGATTCACAACAAAGGACTTCTCAAGATCAACAGTCTTTGCTGACATTGGAGTGGGTTGGTGGGGGGGGGTAGAAAATATGATTAAAATAAACCCAGGAGACAATGGCAGTAGTGGTGCAAGATCCCTTCCGGCCCTGTGGGGGAGGGGCGACTCAGCAGTTTTCTGGAGGCCGCACAAGGAAGCCTTGCAGCTGCTCACTTGGGTGTTTCTCTTTTCTTTTCTTTTCTTTTCTTTTCTTTTCTTTTCTTTTCTTTTCTTTTCTTTTCTTTTCTTTTCCTATTCTTGAAAAGAGTCAAAAGGTTCCTCTGAGATATCAGTAGACATGAAAATCCAATACTCAGGATGTAGCATAATAGATCACTAAGAAGGTTTTAAGTAGTTATATCAATTAGGCATTGCTTTGTATTGTATGTACTAAGCTCCAATGCTTTTTCAGGTCCTCTGTGCAGTTCATATGTTTGCATATGTAGATGCAGGCAATGACTGTATAAGCAGAGAAATATGGAACACTCTCCTTTAATATTAACTTCACCGTTCTTAGCATGCCACGACAACAATAGTCTTCACTAGCAGCCAAGGAAGAATTTAAGGTATTAATTATTTGAAGGTGAAGACCCCACAGAGGGGAGACCCTCAGTCAAGTCTCAGGATAACATGACCCCCCAAGAACTCACAAGAGACCGTCCTTGTTGCAATTACACAAGGATTTTTATTAACCAGTGCACTGGGGTCGAGACTCATATCCCACACAGGAATAGAGGAGTCTGACCCCGAGTGGCTGAGAGTAGGAGTTTTTAAGGAAGACAAACCACAACCCCGGGGGCAGGGGGAGTACATCATTGGACAATACCAAAAATACCAGTGAAGAATCGTAAGGAAAATACCTGGTTTCTCAAGATTGCTTATAAGGTGAAAATTACTAGTGAAGAATCGCGAGAGGAACATCTGGTTTCTCAAGATTGTTTATGATGTGTTATTTAACTTTTATGTTTTTATGGTCAGTCAGTTTCTGAAACAGAGTCACCCTGACCTTAACGCCATAAACTCTTTATGGTCAGCCAGTTCCTGAAACAGTTACCGAACCTGCTATCCTACATTTTTGGCTCCACTCTATCTGCTAGGGGTTTTCTACTTTACCTGTTAGGGGGTCAGAATTTATCCTGGTCTTTCAAAGGATATCTGGAGAATGAAAACCAAAACAGGAGCCTGTCAAGATAAAGTATATCGGAACAGGTAAAGGCAGACTGCACAGAAGAAATTCAGGGCCCCAGCATAGCGTCATGCAGACTGTGACCTATACAGTTTCAGGGAGTGGCATTTGCATGAACTCCATGAATATAACTCTAAAGTTAGGAAGTAGAGCAGTTACTAGTACTGTTAACATTCCCAAACTCTTTTCGTCTTACTCAATTGCTCTAATATTTTTAATTCTCTACTTAGTCTAGTGCCATGTAGAGTAGATCCAGAAATGGTTTTTATATATCCTACTATTTGTTGTGTGACAAGAGCTAAAAGCCACTTTTTCCTTTTGAAATGGGAGGATGTGCTGTTTAGAACTCTCTTGCTGGGGTCACAATTGTGAACTGGTACCCAGAGAACATGCCCAAGCTCAAATGCCATTGCACTGTAAGATATTTTTCAGTATTGTTTACTGTGGTATGCTCCTCAGGAGAAGGCCTTTGTAGCCCATACCTGAGTTCAAATCCACCTTTGTTCACCAACCAGTTCTTTACTGTTCTTCCTTTTCCTCTTTCAGTTCTCGAGGAGAGTTTTAGCATTTGTGCTTCACAGAGTTGTTATAAAGATTATGTGAAGTTCCCAACATAATAAGCGTCAGTATCTAAGAATCAGCATCCAGCCAGAGTGCAAGTAAATGGGAGGAAGTGTATTTTAGTCTAATGCTTTCAAGTCCAAACTTACATCTTCTTAATTTTGCTGGTAAATGCTGTGATTTGTCATGGGAAAATGCTAGAGAAAGGATGGGCGGTCCACACTGGATAATTGTGTTTACAGGGGCAATACAAAGACAGAAGATAGATTTCTCTGTTTATGTAAACCTCTTTCTTTTAGCCTGGGGCAGAATAGAATGACTGGAAATTATGGGAAAATGGGAAGACAAAGGAATGCTTACTGTGGTGATTTGAATATGCTTGGCCCAGCAAGTAGCACTATTAAGAGTTGTGGCCTTGTTAGACCTGGTGTGGCTTTGTTGAAGGAAGTGTTTCACTGTGGGCTAGGGCTTTGAGAAACTTCTCCTATCTGCCTTTGCATCAAGATGCAGAACATTCAGCTCCTCCAGCCCCAAGTCTTCCTGAATACTGTCATGCTCCACCTTGATGATAATGACCTAAATCCCAGAACCTGTGAGCCAGCCCCCATGTATTTTATAAGAGTTGCCTTGGCCATGGTGTCTCTTTATAGCAATGGAAACACTAACTAAGTCACTTGCCTACTAAGTCTAGTTCAGCCTCTCATCAGCTGAGAAGCAAGTATTTAAGCATGATAACCAACTACTTAAGGACTTTCCCTCCTCCCAGTTAAAGACTTCCAATTCAGACTCTTACCAGGAATGGAAACCACTTATAAGTGAAGACAAGTACTAAATCCCCCGAGGCTTCTGGGTTTCATCTTATTGATTATAATCCATCCAGTGTATCTCTAGGGCCACATTCTAACCTCACTTATCAAGAAGAGAGAAACAAGAAAGTCTGTTTCGCGCATTTGCCTGAAAATTTCACAATGTCATTGTTTTTAATAGCTGAATAATATTCTACTGTGTAAATGTACCATATTTTCTTTTATCCATTCTTTAGTTGAGGAACATCTAAGTTGTTTTCAGTTTCTGATAATCATGACTAAAGCTGTTGTGAACATAGTTGAACAAGTCTTCTTGTGGTATGGTAGAACATCTTTTGGGTGTATTCTCAGGAGTGATGTAGCTGGGTCTTGAGGTAGAACTACTCCCAACTCTGAGAAACTCCCAAATTGATTTCCAAAGTGGCTTATCAGCTTACATTCCCATCAGCAGTGGAGGAGTGTTCCTTTGAATCCTCACCAGCACTAACTGTTGCTTGAGTTTTTGATCTCAGCTATTCTGACAGGTATAAGATGGAATCTCAGGCTCACTTTGATTTGCATTTCCCTGAGTGAAGTAACCCAGCTGAGATATGTACTCATGTATAAGGGAATATTAGTCACAACGCACAGAACAACCATTCTGCAATCCATAGATCCAAAGAAGTAACCAGAAGAGCCCAAGGAGGGACACTGGAATCTCACTGATAAGGGGAACTAGATTAGACATCAGTGGTTGATGGGGGGAGGGGAATGGGTTTGGGAAGAGGTTGGGGTATGGACAAGAGGGGTTAGATGGGGAGAGGATGGAGAAAGAGAATACTAGGAGAGAAAATTAGAATTAGGGGTCATCCCTGGGATAAGTTAGAAACCTAGGACAATGGAAACTCCCGAGCATTTAAGTAGATAGCAATGGTAGATATCAAGCTTAGACTGCCCATCTCTTGTAACCAGACAAGATTTCCAACAGAGGGATTGGAACACTTTCCTAGCCCCAAAATCTTAGACCCACAATTTGCCCTGCTTACAAAATGTGCTGGGACAAAAGATGGAGAAGAATTTGAAAGAATGACCAATTAATGACTAGATCAGCTTGAGACTCTTACTATGAGAGGGAACATACCCCTGATGTTATTAACGATATTCTGCTCTATTTGCAGACAGGAGCCAAGAATAACTGTCATCAGAGAGGCTTCATCCCACAACTGCAATTGATGGAAACTGATGCAGAGACCCACAGCCAAACAGTAAGTGAAGCTTGGGGAATCCCGTGGGAAAGGAGAAGAAGAATTGAAGGAGCAAGAAAGGTCAAGGACACCACAAGAAAACCTACAGAATCAAATAATTTGGGCCCATAGGGACTCATAGAGACTGAACTGCCAACCAGAGAGAGTGTTCGTGGGATGGACCTGGGCCCTCTGCACAAATCTAACAGCCCTGCAGCTTGATCTTCATGTTAGACTCTTAAAGTGGGAGCAGGGGCTGTCTCAGACTCTGTTGCCTGTATTTGGATCCCTTTCCCCTAACTGGACTGCCTTGCTTAACCTCAATAGGAGAAGGTGAACCTTCTCCTACTGCAACTTGTTATGCCAAAGATGTTGGTTTCTACAGGAGGAGAGGTGGGTGGGTGGGGAGAGGAGGTGAGAGAGAGGGATGAGGAGACAGGGCAATCTGCAATTCAGATGGAAAGTAAATAAATATCTTAATTTAAAAGAAAGAATGAAAGGTTGTAACTTAAGACACCAGCTTGCTTGGCCCATGCCAGGATACTTAGTTGCTGTTCTCCCTTGAGGAGCCCAGACCTTGGTATGTTTTCTACTTTCTTTTCTGTTAGACCCTGTGCTTTCAAGATCTTCATCCGCAGTGTCAATCACTCCGCTGAATCCTCTTCTAAGAAGTCCACGCTCTTACTGCCCCACATCTAGCTCTTTGGTCAGCAGTTTCCTTCCTCTTTTTAATAAAATCCCAACTTTGCTTTATACTGATTAGCCCTAAAATTCTTTTCCGAACCGAAGCATGAATCTCAGTTTGTCTCAGTCGAGATCCCTAAGTGATTAAGAGAACCCCACAGGCTGAGGGTGGCAGTGTGGAGCTGTGACTTTGTCCCCTCACTGATGACAGTCTGAGATGCAGAGGAATAGAATGGATTACTTTGAAAGGCATGTGATGCTTGTTGGGACAGTGGTTAAAACCTCTGCCTTCCTATTTCACTTCTCAGTGGCTGGTGCGTGGGAGCGGAACCACCAAGTCTGTTCTCTGATCATCAGCATGTGGAAAAACGGTACTTTCCTTTGCACACAAACCGGGAAATGATCACGTGGCTTGCCTTGGTTAATGAAGCATTGGGGGAGGCAGGGCCAATCAAGGGTCTGACTTTTTGGAGGTACCTTGAATACTTGATTTATTAGCTCTTGTTTCCCTGATTTATTGACAGCGTGAATATGAGTACACATGGAGCTACTGGCAGGTTTGTGATGGCCACATGCAAATCTTGTGTTTGCAAGCCACTGAGATCTGGGGAACTGTTTGGTTTTACAGCATAACTTGCCCATGAACAAGCTCTGATGACTTTACATAGTGCTGGCTCAGACTCTGAGAGCCACACGGGTGCAAACACACACACACACACACACACACACACACACACACACACAGAGACATACACACACACACACACACACACACACACACACACACACACACACACACACATGATATAAGTACACATGTATTGCACACACATAGAAGACAACCTCAGATATCATTCCTTTGATGTAGTATACCTTGTTTTGTTTTTTTTTAAAACACTGATTCTCACTAATCTAGAACTCACCAACTAGGAAAGAGTGACTGCTTTGTCTTTTTCTCCCTAGCAGTGGCATTACAAGTACACACAGCCACACTTGGCTTTCCTCTGATGCTGTTTATATTAGAAAATAAAGGTGGCACCCAATAACTGTTTTATATATTTCAACTTTATTAATTAATAAAAATGCTACTTATTAAAATATCAGCTGCATTTTATTGAAAGTTAAACATGTGCTGCTGAACAGATTAGTTGTCCTCAGTCAAGTTCGACAGTACCAAAACAGACTGGAGAAAAATGTGTTTTGATATCCTCCATCCTATCTATTCTTCAAGAACTCTGGGTGAAAGTTGATCTGTCTAAGGCCAAAAGACTGTAAAAATTACTGACTAATTTTCTCAGGAGAAAATAGAAGGGAATTAGAATCCACACAAAACAATTCATTCCGGTAGCATGGCACCAAGCTCGTAACAGTTGTGAAATTATTATTGATCTTTACACATTATTTATGGTGTTGATAGATGGTGACATACATGAAATACAGGGGATTGCTGCATCTTGAACTCAGCAACTAAGACAGAAGGCGGCTCCTAGTGAAGCCTATGAAAGCCAGGAAGGTGACATCACCTATGGAAAGCCACATTATGAAAGAAATAAGGGGTTAAGAAAACAAGGTTTTACTTCATGGATAGTAAATTTATTCTTCAAATACTTTAAAATGTGAACCAATAGCTGATCAAGTAATACGAATATACAAAATTTTAGATTCATAGGTATCAGCATCTCTACTGAAAGGAACTTGATTACAGAAATACACGATAACCAAACCAAAAGTATGAAAAATGAAACCAAAAATTAAATTCTGTGTCTTGTAAGCTGTCTGAAATTCCTATACTCACAGATAATGCCTACTTTGGTGTGTTTTAGAGTAATTTGTCCATAAATTTTAATGTTTGCATTATTCTTGCTTATGCTTCCCGGTAGGTATGAGATACAGAGGGTTAGATTAATTTTACTTTCACCAGGATATGAAGTTTTGTCACTTGGTAGGAATGGCACTAGCTCACATGGTGTGCCACTTCTTAAGAGTATTTTCTTTTCATAAGTTCTATTTCATGCATCTGTCTCATGCACTGATCCTGTCTTGTTTTACAGGTAAAGTGAACTTCACAAACATGAAGAGAGGGTAAAAGGGCACTGGATGGTTTGAATAAAAATGGCCCCGTAGGTTCATAGGGAGCAGCACTGTTAGGAGATGTGTGGACTCGTAGAAATAGGTGTGGAATAAAGGGAATGTGTGCCACCAGGGGCTGGGCTTTGAGGCTTAAGAAGCTCAGAGTAGGTGTAGTGACTCACAGTCTGTTCCTGCTGCTTGCTGCTTGCTTGCCTAGCACCATGTTTGCCTACATTTCACCATGCTTCCCATCACGAGGATAAGGCATTGGATCTCTAAACTGTAGACCACCCTCTAGCAAATGTTTTTTATTTTATTTTCAATGAGTCGCTGTGGTCATAGTGTCTCTTCATAGCAATAGGAATGCTAACTCAGACAAGCACCATGGTCTACAGGGAAGAATAGCTTCTTTGAGCTGTCTTGGAAGCATACAGCCTATTTTAACCTATTTACTGGTGTCCATCTATATTCTTTTCCTGGATCAACCATGGCCATGAAAGTGAAAAGAATAGACTCAATCACCTCTGCTCAATTTCCCCTTCACTTGGTTCTGGCTAATGAATACATCTTGTCACTCTTACCTTTGAGTAAACGTGTCTACAGTAGATATTAACAGTGGCTCCAATGGATCTCTCCCAGAAGCTCAGACCCCTGCCTACCAGAGAGAGCAGTATTAGCCCCTTCCAACAGAAGATTATAGAGCCCAGCATGGCAGCCCAAGATACACATTGCTATAAAGATTTGTTTAACTTTAATCCCCATCCATTCTTATTTCATTACACTTCACATTTCTTAATTGTCATTATGACCTTTTAACTTCTGCTTTATCATCTGACAAGAGAGCCACCTGTTGCCCAGTAGATCTGCATGAAAGGTGACAATTTGTTTGAAGCAGTATTGCCCTTTCACAAGTTGTTTTTCAATTAGTTGATTAGTGGACTGCATTTTATTTCATTATTTACAAAAAAAAACTCATTTGAAGACTGAAACCTGAGAGTACTTAACAAGATAATGAAGATTAAAAACATCTCAATCTACCAAAATAGAAAACCTCTATTAACAGTTCAAAGAACTTCTTAGTTTGAAAATGGCGTGGTGATGATCGAAATATCAGGTTTCGGGCTCATGTTCAGAGGCTGTTTCCTACGTAGTTCAGTGTCTCTATTTTGGAAAGCTGTGGACTTTTCTGAAGGTGGGGGCTAGCTGGCAGAAATATATCATTAGGAGCTGGTCTTTGAAAGGAAGAGCCAGGCCTTGGTTCCTGTCCTGCTCTCTGCTACTTGGTGTTCTGTGATGTGACAAACCACCGCCAAAATGCTTCTACCACATGCTCCCCCCCCCCCCCGCCCCCTCGCGCCAAGACATTCCATTTTCCTTGCCACAATAAATGGAAATCTTCTTAAACTGAGCCAAAATAGAGCTTTTCCCCTTAAGCCGTGTAGGCCAGGTGTTTTGTCCCAGTGATTGAAATGTAACTAATGCAGATGAGTTCTGTGAACAGACTTAGAACAATTTTAAAAAAAAGCCTTTTTAACAGATAGAGTCACAGTCCATGGCCAGCAGCCATGTTTCTGATCCTGTGGAAATGGTCATGGCTCACACCCCACCCTTTATGTAACTGGTGTAAAGAGTGAGCCAAGTGTCTAATCTTGGTCATCTGTAGACACACCGGATATAGTTTCCTAAATACCCTCGCTTACGTATTTCTTTTAAGAATTGTTATGATTATCAATCGTGTGTGGTCACATATGTGTCTTACCGTAAGCATAGACATTAAATGACCACTTGCAGAACTCAGTTTTCTCCTTCTACAATGGGGGTTCTAGGAACTGAATGTATGTCATCAGACATCTCGCCAGCCCTCCTTAAACACTTCTACCTCACAAGACAACAAGTAGCTGATGAAGAGATCTGACGAGTAAGCCACACGGAGCAGCCACCACATCCCAGGCTGTGCTCGGGAATGTCATGGAACTCATGAGGAACTGTTGCTTTACACTTGCCTCTCTGTTAACTGAGCCTCTACATGCGTTCATTCTTCACCATGCTCTGTTTCCTTCTCATGGTACTGAGAATCAAACCTGGGCTCGTCTGCATGCTAGGCAAGTGCTCTATCCCGTAGTTACATACCCAGGCCATCCCAGTTTGAAACTCCTTGTCCTTCAATCTAAGAAATATTTTACTTATTTTCTCCTTTGTGTTTAGGGCTCAGTTAGACCGAGAACTTACAGAGCTTAAAAATGCATGAGTTGTTCATTGGTTATAATATAATCAGTAATGTCACCAGCAACCTTCAAGAGACAATGACATTTACCTTGCTGTGTGAGTATGCATGAGAGAGGCAAAGGTGAAAGATATTTTTTTAAAACAGAAATTGTATTTTTTTTTCTGATTTTGCTTCTCAATCTTTTATACAGAATTGTTAAATCCGATGACTTCAACTTAGGTTTTATTCAGTGGGTTCGGAGGGCCTCAGTTGGCTTCTGAGTTTTTCCTAAAATCTTACTTCTTACAATAAGTTTTCTTCCAGTTTAAGGGCATGTGGGCCCGTGTACTCTCTATGACCTGTACCAGTGTGGAGCTTTGCTAACACAAAGTGACCGAGTAGCTCAGCAGAAACCAGGCTGTGTCACTTGCTCTTAAGTCTCTACGGCACTGCTTTCTCTGCAGTAATTCATTCACCAAGAGACAGCAGAATAACAGCAAGTGTATGGAATCGACCTCTGCATTTTCATGCAGGCAGGGAAGGTTACCTATCCCACAGGCAAAAAGAACAATGCAGCCCCCATGCTAGAAGCTCATTGGCTTTCCGTTAATTTGTCTTAAAGCTGTGGAACAGCTGAATAAAAAAAAAAAAAAGACAATAATGTTCCCAGCTTTGGACCCGGGAGTTTGGATGCTCGGGCGCTAGATTTCAGCCTCGTGGATAATTTTCAGAATTGCACAGCACTGAATTGACTACTTGGAATTGCTGGAATCAGATGAGGAAATATTATGTCAGGGAGTCAGAGTGTGAAGCTGAGCTCCGACTCTTTCCTCTCTCCCTCATTGTGAATCCCTTTATGGAACAAAATTACATTTCGTCTAAAACTCCAGGATTCTTAACTACCCTCCCTAGACAATCTGTCTTCTCCTTTCCCCCATGCTGCCTTTTATCTCTGCTTCTCCTCGTTTCTTCCCTTTTCCATTCAGGAGAACACAGATCTGGCAGCTATTTTGCTGGAAGAACATTGCATTGTCTATTCAGTTTTAACATTCAAATGCTCAACTTGAATTCCCGTCTCTTTAGACATCATGTAAGAGTAGTGCGTTGGAGTTTAAGATGTAATTTTCTTTCTCCCCTCTCTGCTCTGTGTAGCCAGCAGCCTGGCTCATGGTTTTGCATTTCCTAGGCATTCAAGTGTTTAGAGAATCTAACGATCCCGATTTCTCACTTCCTTTTATAAAGCTGAAAATGATAGCTGAACATGGCACAGTTCCCAGAGAAGCTGTGTGAAAAGTGGCAGACAAGCTGAAGCAGGGCTGTAGAAAGCAGCCATAGGTGTGTGATCTTAAAAGAGTTGTCCTATCCACCCAAGTGCCACGTTAAATTGCACAAGGACTGTACAACCTCATTTGCCAAGAGAAAAGCAAACTGAGAGGATATTTGAAATCTTCCTCCATCAAACTCCTTTTGAAACTCTGTTTACCAGCTTTTAGTAAAGACAAAAAAAAAAAAAAAAAAAAAAAAAAAAAAAAAAGAATTGTCACGCCAAATGAATTAAACAGATGGGGCAAGATGTGAAGGGATGTTTCCCGTAGCAAGGTGATTGCTTATAAAGAAACAAAACCGAACAACCATAGAAATTATGGTATTATTTTCTTTATTCATTAACCCAGCAAGGAGAGATACTTAAATAGTTTCCTATCAAGGAAAACTGATTAAAATCATAAGAACTCTTCAAGCATTAGGCTTAGGTTTCTTGAGGCTACAAGTGTGTGTTAGCTATATTGTCTCTGAGGTTGTTAGGTAGGTGTGAAATATCCAGATGTGAAAAAGACCAGCAGGACTTGGCATGATTCGATGTCATACCTGCAGGCCTGAAGATTAGGATGATGATCCAATCGGATGCAAGACTGAGGCCTTGGAAGTCTGTTGTTGAGAAGAGATAGTCAGTTTAATGTAGTCATGGCAGTAACCAGGCCAGCCTCAGTTCTAGGGATTTTGAATAGCTGGCATGTAACAATTTCTCTAGTTTACACATGAAGCAGCCAAGGCATGGAGAGGTCACACAGGAAATGAGTGCCAGGACCAGGGTTTGAAGTATGTTCCTAACTCCTCCAGTGGCCTGCTAGTAGGTAAATAGCTTCCAGCAGACATGGTGAAGTGTCCAAAATCTAATCTTCTCAGAGACTCGGGGAGAGTGTATGAGTGAAGATATCATTCATTGATTTGTCAACTTGTAGTGACAATTTCAGAATTTTAGTTTCTTTGAAGTATTATAAGCATATGTTTTTGTTTTAACTCCAGCTGTGGGCCATGGGGCTGCTTCAGATTGGTCACTGCAGCTGACTAAGATTCCACTCTCATATTTCCTAACATTCCTTTTCTCTCTGGGCACAAGACAACAAGTCGAAACAGCCTTCTTCCAACCTGCAGAACCAGGGTGCATTCTTGCAAAGTCGTGTTGAGCACATGACATGCCAAGCCAGCAGTTGTGAGCTTTGGGTACAATACATATCACTGTTTTTCATTTACTGTATTTTTCAAAGATAATTTTAAATTCTGGCTTCTTGGAGCTTAAGAGTTTAATTTTGTTTATTGATATTTAGGGCACCTACTGAGTGTAACTGTGAAGTTGCAACAAGATCTTCTTGGATCTGCCCCATTATTATGGTGACAACTCACACAGCCACTGCTGCCCCGGACTGGCGTGGGAGAAGTGGATCATGGGTCAGGGCCCTTCTTCCCACCAAGCCCTGGTGCAGGGTGAATTATTCTTCATCCAGCTCCCAGGGCAGCCACTGAAGAGCTGGCACCAGAAAGAGAAATGATTCCCTAATCTGACTCGGGGACCTTTATCTGCCTGCAGCGTAGGAAAGAAGGAAGAGTGGGGTGTTTAGGGCCAGACAAGCCTGGGTTTGAATCCAGGCTTTGCCCCTTCCCGTCCTGCTATGCTGCCTCACTTATCTGAGTTTTTTCTTCTATGAGAAGTAAGACAATTAGGGACAATTTTGTAGGCTGTGTTGTGATACATACTATAAGAGATGAAATGTGTCCTGTTGCCAGATTACCCAGCTCTGTAAAAAGCTTGTTCACTTTTCCACCAGAACAAAATAAGAATGAATGCATATTTATAAAAATGCATCAACTTTACGTTTTAATAGGCAGGTATCTTTAATGAAGGGAGTTTATTGTGTCAGCTTTGTGTCTCTGAATATCTTGTGAGAGGCTCAATTTGCCCCAACTACTCAAGATCGTCTCTGGCTCTGTAGAAAGACACGGCTCAATTTCAGTTCCAAAATGTCAAACTTGGCAGAGGCTAGTGTTTGAGGGAGTAACGGAAGGCATAGAATCCATAATCTTTGCCCTTGAGGAAGTCAAGCTCAAGGTACACAATGGCAAATAAACATTCTGTAGAATACAAATAACCGAAACCTGGAAATAGACCCACATATGCTAAATTACAGCTCCATAAATGTATTTGCTTCTAAAGTATCTGCATAGGCAGACAGATCAATGGAACAGAATAGAATCTTAAGTAGGTCCAAATACTTCAGGGAATCTAGTGTATGATAAAAGTGGCATTTTAAATCAGGAAAGAAAGATGGATTGTTTTGAAGATGGCACCGAGTCAACGTTTCCAGCCATTTAGGGAAAAAATTGGATCGCTAGCTCTCTCCTCACACTAAAGTGCATTTTGGATGTACCAAAGCTTTAAAAATAAAATGAAAAACTGTAAAAATTTTATAAGGCATCATGGAATACTTTTTTTTAAAAGTAATCTTGGGTTTGGTAAATTTCTTTTTGAGCTAGAAACCACCTGAGTAGGTACTAACAACAAAAGAGTCATGTAAATCTGTTTGAACCCTTAAAGCTCCTCCAGGGAAAAATAAAGCAATTAAAGGCAAAGATGAAAAGATGAGCCACACATGCAAATGCCTGTCTCTGAAGGCATCCAAATGAGACGAAAGCAAGTTTTGGACATGTACATGATGTGTGCACTGTATGGTCAGACATATATTAAAGCTTGCTCCAGAATGACAAAAAAAATATAAGTGGTCTAGTAAAATGGGCAAAGGATATGAAAAAGCACTTCAGAGAGAAAAAAATCTCTATTTTATGCATACAAGAATCCTTGATCTCATTCATAATTCAAGAGATGCAAATCCAAATTGTGGACCAGTTTCTCACTGACCAGGTTGATGATAGAAAAATTTCAAATTGACAAGAGTGGATAAGGGTATGGAGACAGGCACACACACATGCTGATAGCCTAATGCTGTTACCATTGGCTAATACTGTGCAAATTAAAATATGCAGAGCGTGCAAGTTCTAATTTTAGTGATTTGTCCTCTGACTTTATTTGCGTGGCTACACAAAGTGGTGTGAGCAAAATAGTTCATTGCTGCATTATTTCAAATAGCAAAAGGAAAAAAAAAAATCCATGTGTCAATCCATGTGTCAATCAACAGGAGACCAACTATATGGGTTATGATTTAATCATATAAGTTGTTCTATAGTGTACCTACATGTGATGTTATGGATCTTCAAGGCATATTGTTAAGTTGAAATCAGAAGTATATTTCGAAGTCCCATGGGTATACAAGTATATATCAAATACTGGGGGGGGGGGGGGGGGGGTAAGGAAAACCGCTGACTCCAGTTTCCTTTCAAGGAGTAGGAATGGAAGAGGAAGGGGAATAGTCTCTATCTTATCTTTGGATACATCTTGTACTACTTTAAGTTCTGATCAAAATAAATTGCTTCCAGTGAGCTTGCCCAGTGTGCATGATGTCCAAGTTCCACTCCTAGTACCATGCCAAAAACATACAAAAAACCATGTGTTGTGTTTACAACCAGTAAATGAATTACAAGTAACTAAACTAATTGCATAGAAATATTTCTTAGCTCATTGGGTTTTTGTCTGTCTGTATGTCTGTTTCCTGGATGGACATTATTTACTTCGTCTCACACCTTATTAAGTCAAAGTCAGGAATAAATTTTTCTTAGAGAAATGAAGCCATTGGAGAAATAAGAAGCAGGTTGAATCAAAAGGATACTCCAAGAAGGAAAGGCTTCGTATAAGTAGAGTTCTTTGCTAGTCCCCTCACATGACCAAAGGGGAGAATTGGGGCTTTTGGAAGGACTTCCATGCACAGTGACTTGGAGACTCTGACTTGCTTTTCCCAAGAATGAGCTCATCAGAACTCGGTGCCATCTGACGTCATTGTGTGCACTGGATCTGCAGAGCAGTATAGTGTCCCCTGCAGTTACCAGGACCAGGTGGTTTCACGGAAGAGAAGGCACTGAGTTTCTTAGGCAGCAACCTTCCCCACACCCTGCAGTGACCTTGGGCAAGCAGCAGCCAACAAGAGATAAAAACTACATCTTCAAAAGCAAAGGTATGCAGCCAGCAGAGACTCACCAGACTCCTGAAACAGATGTCTCTGTAAAAACCAGGCTCCAGTCACCGGGAACAGAAGAACCAATAGCCCAGAAGCAACAGGACACATAGGAACAGAACATGTCACATAGAACCACTGAGCCCAAGCACAGGTCATGGTATTTTCAAGGATACTAAGACTACAAATCACAGAATGTATTAGTTGTAATACAAACCATATCATAAAGTCTCCTCACTTTGCAATATGAATACATTTTTCATTGAATCAACCTGTGTACTGAATGGCTTCATTGTTGCATACAGGTAGGTATTGCTATGTTAATAATAATGTACTTTCTATAAAATTTGCAAAGCTTTCCTAATCAGCTCCTTGTGACTTCTCTGTAAGCTAGATAGGGAAGAGCAGCCCTCACCCAGCAGGAGATACGACTGGGGATAAAGTTAAGTGCTGCTTACAATGAATTCACCTGTGGTAAAGCTACAGGGTCATACCTGGGGTTTGAATTTCAAAACAATAGCTCCTCAGAGATCTCATGGTCTTTGTGGCCTTATTACATTGTGGCCGAAATGGCCACTATGGCTTTTAATGAGGCCAGGGGACATGAGCATCAAGAAGATACATGTGTGGAAAACGATTGGATTTTTGTTTTCAGCTGTATTTCTTAAACACACTGAGTACAAGATTCCTCTAGGCACCTTCTGTGTACACAGCAATTTTCATGGTTTTAGGAAATAACGGTTGAAAACCAGTGACATGGCTTTGTTCTCTCTCTCTCTCTCTCTTGCTCTCTCTCTTTCTCTCTCTCTCTCTCTCTCTCTGTGTGTGTGTGTGTGTGTGTGTGTGTGTGAGAGAGAGAGAGAGAGAGAGAGAGAGAGAGAGGCAGGGGAGGAAGGAAGGAAGGGAGGGGGTGCCCTCCTGTGTAAGTCTGAGGAGAATATTGGGTGTCCTGTTCCATAACGTTGTCTTATTCTTTTGATTCAGGGTTTAACTGAACCCAAAGATAGAAGGCAGCCTTCCAGTCTCAAAAGGCCTCAGTTTTCAATCCATCTCCCAACACTCACACAGTGTGGGAGTTACAGGTGCAGATGACCACAAGAGTGTTAAGATATGAACTCAGGTCTTTATGATCACACAGTTGACTCTTACCTGTTAGGCTGTCTCTCCGGCTCTTAATTAAACAAAAGAAAACCTTCTATAGGAGAGATAGCTAAGTGCTTAATGCCCTGTTGTTGTAGAGGACCAAGGCATGATCTGTACAGCTAAAGAATATGTGCTGGTCCTCACAGCCTGTGTTTCAAGACTTATTCCAAATCTGAACCTGGAGTTGTCTTGGATGCTGGGGGTCTCTGTCCAACACAAGCACACATGTTCATAGCCTGTGAGCATCTTCCTGGCATGGCATCTTTTTCTCTGGATTCTGGGAGCTTGTTAATAGATACAGCCTTGGCAGGTGATAGTGGACAATCGATGAGCTCTGGGCTGGTCAGCTTTTAGTACCTGGATGAGTGTCCAGTGTCCGAGAGCCAAAATTAGCATTTGATTAGCATAACTCAGCTGTGGGCGGTCTTGTCTCATCAGCATGAGGTCCTGGTTCTCTTGCATTTTTTTGTAGATAGCTGGTTGGTTTACCTCCAGCTAGCTACTCCAGCCACGCTCACCCACACTCTCCTGCTCCTTGTCAGGTTTGTCTAGTCCGATTGCTTCTTTATGTGGCTTTTTGATGTTTCAAAAGAAGCGTGGAATGTGATAGACCTTTCATTTTCAAATGTGCTTTTCGGGCTTTGACGCCTCATCAGAGCAATTTGTTGGACAGACCAGGTGAAGGAGAAGTGGGGGTTCAGCTCTCTCCCAGGCTGATGAATAACCTCAGCTCTGCTACATTTTCCCAACTGTGTCAAGAATGTGGGTTAAACAGTATGTCTTCACTTCCCTTGACTTTTCAAGACACCTGCCAGGTTTGTTGCCTAGACACCTGACAAAATATAGGCCTCCGATTCACACTCGCCCTAGATATGAAATCCTCCGTTAAACAGTGTAGTCATGTGAACTCTTTTCTAAAACTTCTCTCTTTGGAATATTCAGGGTTAGGTAGGCAGCCCATGTGTGGCTTTCTGTTTGGCCACCCGCACAGCCGTCTCACTTCTGCCTGGAGTATTTAAAGCTTCGACCTTTTGGGAAGAAAGAGCCCGAAACAGTGGAGAGTGTGTGGGTATTTTTGATGCTCTGAAGTCTTGATCTCTGGAACACAGTGCTTTAAATTGCAAGGGAAACAAAAGGCCTCCTTGTGACAGTCAGAAATGATAGGTTTTGTTCTGAAGAGCTTGGGACATGCTTAGCTCACTAAACAAGGTCAGCCAGAGATTAAGATAGAACGGCAAACCAATTAAAAATTCATGCTGTGTTCTCAATAGTGTTTATTTAAAACAATCCAGTAAATATATGACAAATTTAGAAAGCCAGCCCAACATGGTGGCTCACACATGTAATCTTAATACTTGAAAGGCTGAGGCTGATGGGTACAAGTTTGAGGCCAGCTTAGGCTGCAGAGTTAGAATTGATGGCAAAAAAATCAAAATGTCCGGTTAGTTGCATTTTCTGGGATTTTTAACACCATGGAAAAGGGCAGTACATGACTACACCTTGCAGAAACACGTCTCATGTAACAGTGGTAATAATGTGTCCTGGAGAATATACGAACATACTATTATTAATCTGTGAAGGCTTTTATAAGAACAATTGCAATCTCACATAGCATATCCACCCAGAACTTAAACAACAATTAGAACAAGAGGTAAAACATCAGTTGACCCAAATTCCTGTGAGGCTAATAGAGTTTTGACTGTCATCAAGTGGACTTTTACTATTTCTTTATTAGGGTCCCCCAAATTCAACGAGCCTTTCTGTTACCTGGAAAACAATGGTTTATTTGTCTTCTAGGAAGCTGAGAAGAGCATCTGTGAGACTAGTAAACTATGCCAACTACCACTCGGTTCTCCAGGAACCCTGGGCAAGCACAGGACCGAGTGGAGATGGGAGACTTCTATTCTGTTTACTCCTAGGTGGAAATATTCTAAGGGAGTTGATTTGGTGGGGCCCTTGTATTAAAATTTTATCAATTTAACAAACCCTACTAGGAAACATGTGCAGAAAACTTCTTGTGAATCAGGCAGTACAGATTTGTGCTGGAGAGTCTCGTGACCTTTTCATGGTGTTACCTCCCAAGGCAGAGAGTACACTTATTTCTAGATCCAGGTCTCTGAGGCATGGATTTTAGCTCATCTAGATGGAATTCTCTTCTTAGTTAAGCTGTCAAACAAATTGCTCTGGGGTGTTGTACTGTTAACTTTAAGGGAACATTTGGTAGTGCAAAGGTTTTCATTACATTTCTATGTTACCTTTAAATTCTTTATACATGTCAAGTACCAAGGTTCATGCTTATGGTGTGACACGTAGCAGATAAAATACTATTTATAGAGCTAGACTCTGCCATTCTGGGACTTGATGACTCACCCTTACCTTTCAGAATTAGCGAGGCAGAGTGCGAAAGAAAGAGCCAGATCTCTGGATGGGAATGTCGATGGCAAATGCTGAGCTGGCTTGAAAAGTATAAAGAGGATTATATATACACTCGGGCTTCTGGCTCAATGCTTAATGAGTGAGCTTAGCCTGTGTTCCCTACGTGCTTCCAGGAATCCTACTGAAGCAAACCACAAACTAGGATAGAAGTGTGTGCGATTATTGGCTGAAACTCAGAGGCCAAATATTCGAAACATTAGATAATTTTAAAAGTCTATTCAAATTCCATGTGAAATGCTACCCCTGAGATGTGGCTGATTCCACATACCTTGGGTCTTCCAGATTGTATGCTGAGAGGTGAATGTGTGTAATATTGTGAATCTCTTTTATAAATGCATAGGACTTAAAACAGTAAGATGCACTCACGTTGTAGCTGAGTCAAACCACTCAGAGAACACAAAGGAAAACACAATCCTTCTCTCCCCTTCTGCCTTTGCCTTTGAAGGTCTTTCTCAGAGAAAGCAGCTGCTATCTATCGGGTATAAATTTATGCATCCTTTTAGATGAATTAATGCATGCTCTCATACACTTTATTGTATGCATGCTTGCACACATACACACCCATAAGCTTCTCCAGAGAAACAGAGCTGGGGAAATGAATATATTTTTCAAATGGTTTTGTGGGATTGGTTCATGTGAGGTCGAGAAGTCTACAAGCTGAGTACTTGGGAAGGCCAGTGCTAGAGATTCTTGAGAACCATGAGCACCAAGGGTAGAAGGTCAGATGTGGTGGTTGGAATATGAATGTTCCCCCACGGACTCATGCACTTGAATGTTTGACCCATAGAGAGTGACACTATTAAGAAACATGGCCTTGCTGGAGGAGGTAGGCCCAGCTTAAGCATTTAGGCCGAGAAAAGGTGAATCCTTGTACAGTTGTTTTGTTCTATTCGGGCTGTAGCACTCTTGTTGACCTCCATACTGGACAAAGAGACCCTCAGTGTGTTTGTGTGTTTAAGAGATATATTTCTGTGTGCAAATGGTGTACCTGCATATGTGTGTGAGAGCCATAGAGGACAGAGGGTAGTCTCAGAATATCTTGAGCACATCAGACACGATCTATCTGCCAATCTTGTTTCTGTTTGCTTGTTTTTAGATTTTATGTATGTGAGTGCACTGTCATATTCCTCAGACACACAAGAAATAGGCATTGGATCCCATTACAGATGGTAGTGAGCCACCAGGTGGTTGCTGGTAATTGAACTCAGGAAATCTGGAAGAGCGGTCAATGCTCTGAGCTATCTCTCCAACCTCCCAGTCAGTCTTGGTTTTTAATTCTCTCACTGGTCTCAAGCTCACAGTGTAGACTAGGCTGACTAGCTAGCCAGCCCCAAGAACTCACATTTCTGTTCTTCCTCAGTATTGCGCTTCTAAGCACAGCATGCTACCTCACCCGACTTTTAATATGGGTGTTGGAGATTGAACTCAGGCCCACAGCTTTGAGAGAAGTACTTTATTGATTGAGTTATCACCCTAGTTCCCAGGAACTCTCTTCTCTCCATCAGAGTTCATTTCTTCTGAAATTCCCTCTCAGTAACACCAAGAAATATCCTTATACACATCTCTGCACATCTCATAATCCAATCAGCTTCATATATGGAATTAGATACCACAATATGGGTACTTTAAAATATATGAAATTATATACACAGATTTTTCAGTGACTTTCACCTTGCTTTTTAAAAAAGAAAACCTTAAAATTGACTATAGTTTTCTATTGGTCTCCTTAAGGTCACCTTGTTTACTTTTTAAACACAGCATGAACATGCCATCAGTTACCTAACCTCCTTTTTTGATCATAAGTAAGATTGCCTTGAGTTTTATTTTTCTTTAGCTTTCAAAACAATTAGAAAACAAACACCAATGTATACATGCATTTCTACACTTGAACAAGCACTTTAACAAGAGATTCTTGGAAATGAGGCACTGCATCAAAACCACATGTGGATTGATATTCAGCTGATGTGTACTGAAGAGTCTCTACTGACAGAACCTCACTGGCAGGTGATGGTAGACATAAGAACTCATGCCTACTAAGGATACAATGAATCTCACCCCTCAGACTGCCTTCTCTGGTAGTTAGTGTTAACTGTCCACTTGACAGAATCTAAGACCCCCTGAGAGAAGGCCCTGGGGTATGTCTTTGGGGGGATTATCCTGGCTGTGTTAAGGTGAGAGATACACTGTGCATGGAGCCATCCCCTAGGAAAGGGATCCTTGGCTGTGTAGAGACAGTAGTGGTACATTAGCATGCATGAGCATTAGCACACATATGTTCCTCGCCATCATCTGATGTGCTCAGGTGTCTGGAATGTCTGGCACTATGAGTTTATCACAGCCGAAGGACTGGACCAAACACCTTCCAAGGCCCCATCAGACTGTGTTCATTTCCAAGGAGCCCAATATCTTGCTTCCCTGGCTTTGCTTTATCTGCATCTTCGTAAACTGGGGTGATCTGAGAAATGAAGGCGCTACAGAATGAGTTGGTACACACTGGTTGTGAAGTTTCCGTCCTGTAAGATGAGCAGTTGCCGAGAGCTGTAACATCCCACCATGCCTGTGACTCACCAGTGTCTCTGTGTTCCACCTAAAAGGCTGGAGAGCTCATGTGAACTGCTCTCACTCCAATCAAGAAGCTTTTGCAGTACCCTGACAAGCAGAGGCATTGCTTATTTTCATAAGTGTCCAAATCGTTTTAATTTCTGGGACTCTCTGATTCATTTGCTCCCTCTTTCCTATCTGGCTATTTGATTTTTCTTAATCAATGAATGAACTAAAAAATATTTTTATCTATTAGAGATATTATACCTTTGTCAAAAATGCCAGACATGCCTTTCCCTTTGTAATCTCTTGTCTTAGACTTTGTAAGGTCTTTCCATTTTAATAATCTGTTCACATTTTATTAGCTAAAAGGTTTATCTTATGAACATTTCTGTTTTCTGTCTTTCCCAGGGAGGCCTTTCATATTATAAAATTATGAAAACCTCCCAGTTCTTTTTCTTCTCCTCACACATCTGTATTCCATCTGGAATTTGCAAATGCTGAAGGCAATTTTCTCCAGTAGTGCTGCAGCCATCTTGTATTTTTCTCAAACAAATTGATTTTATTATGTTATTATCAGTCTTATTTATACTATTATTCAATAATATAAACCATTACATATATGTATATCTGTATGTAGAAACTATTCGATAGTATAAATAAGACTGTTCAGTAATGATTCTTATTTCCCACACAAACACCAGTTCTCTCTCTGTATGTATATTGGGTATGTTTAGAGTCATATGGAGCCTAGGTGGCAGTATCAGTGACTTTCACTTTATTTGGGGGAATAGGGTTCTTCATTGAACCTGGATTTCACTGTTTGCCTTCATTGGCTAAACAGCAATCCGCAGCCATTCTTCTGTCTCTGGCTCTCAGCCCCGGGGTTTTAGGCACAGTTTGTCATGGGTTTTATATGGATGATGGGAATTTGAATTCAAGCTCTCACTCCCACACAGCAAGCACGTTACCCTCTGAGTCATTTCTCAGCCCAATGTTGACTCTGTTATGAACTTTGTAATCACAGAGTCTGCCCCCCATGTGTTTGGGTTTGCTTCTAAAAAGCTATCTGCAGGTTTGTTTTAATTCTCTTGAGTCTTGCTTAGCAGAGGACTTCAGTGTGTTTCTCTGTCACATAAGGCAGCACCTTTAAGTGCTTGGTACTAAGTTGTGTTTCAAATGGTTTCATCTGTTTTTAATTCTGACCAATAAATTCTCAGTGTAGCATAGTGGCTGGGGTATCTGGTGCTTTCTTACCTTTCTTTACCACTGCGTGTTCCAGAATGATCCAGCACTTACGTACACTAAACCATGCCATTTTGTTTCGTGCCCTCGTGTATGGGACCTTAAATTCCTTGCTTCTGTACTTTCAGAGTCTATCTCTATTATAAATATACAAAGCAGAGGCTCTTGGCCTCACCTTAATAGCTCAGAGAATCCATACAGTCCTTGTAACTATTATAGCAACATGTTTCCACTTGAGAATGTTAAATATATACATGCCAATGTGTGTATCTGTCAGTTTCACCAAGTTCTGAATCTAGACCATACTTCTCAAGGGAGAGTGGAGGTCCCTAATGGAAGGATATAAATAAAACTTGTCAAGGTGAATTTCCACTCAAATGATGATTATTTTCCTCAAGCCAACACAACTGGTTAATGCATACATGTCTATTTGTGATCATGCATTTCTTTTGCAGAGACAGAAGATAAAACCAGTGTGCTCCTTCAAAGGTGAGCAGCTTTAATTGTATCTTCTGTTCTTGGTTTGAGTGGAGAATTAATGCATGTTTGTAGGGTAGATCTGACCAGAGGCACTCACATGCCAAATATCTATTGTAGAAAAAAAAGTCTTTTTTCTCCCCAATGTGATTCCTGCGTGATTGCTCTGCCTTCTTTCTCACTTAGCATGTGGACTGCCAGGATTGATCGCTTTGACTGACTTAACTTAGCATTGTATCAATAAAGTAAGATGTTTGGCTTTCTCCACTGTGCCATTGACTGAATCCACTGGCTGTTTTGGTGCCTGAGAAAAAGGCTCAGTGTCTTTAATTCAAAGCTTGAGACTAGTCTGTGTCTCAACCTTAATTCTGGAACATTGCTATTGATGTAAATGAAGTTTTTATTTCTCGTCTAGTTACCTGGGGACAATCTCCCTCTCTCTGCTCTAGTGACTCACAATGATCTGGTCTGTCTTGCTTTTTCTATTCAAACAATGGCAATAGGTATTGATCAGCCCTATGTATATGCTATAGCATTTATAAAATTATTCATTGGGAGAAAGTGATAATTTGACATCTGATTCAAGAAAATGGTTTAGGAAAAAGTTCTGATGAATTGTTGCTGTATCACGAGTCACATTAAATGCAACACAGTCATCTCACTTGAACCTGGAGATTTGTTTTATTTGACAATGAAGGCTGGCATCGTGTCTAACAGAGAGCATTCTGAATGTACGATGAGCCAGTTAACTATATGTTAAATGGGGTACAATTGTCACACTTGCAATCTTCAGGTTCTTCATTTCATGCAGGTAGTATAGACACAGATGTGAGATCCTCTAAGCAGCCACATTGGTGTATTCTGTAAAAAAAAAAAAAAAAAGAAAAAGCAAAAGGCTTACACAGTAGATGTTACTCACTATCTTGTCTTGAAGGGCATCGAAACCCCTAGAGCTGCAGAAACACACAGTTGTAAGATACCTGGCTTGGATTCTGGGTTTCTGGGAGTCCAACTAAGACGTCTTCTTCAACAGTACAATGTGCTCTTAAGCACTGAGCCATCTCTCTAGCCCCAGGCTGAGTAGTTCTGAGAAAGTATCCTTTGCTTTGAAGTCTGGTTTTGTGATCTCCAAGTCTTACTTATCATACAAAGGCATGGGTGGCTGACTGAGTCCTAATAGCTTGTCACGGCTCCTTGTGAACTTCTCTTGGTCAGAAATAACATTCCTGTTTGGTTGTGAAAGAGAGAGAGCTGTGCAGGATGCCCGTGGACTGTTACCGTTTGGTTCAAAGCTGGGCAGATATTTACTCCTCGGATGAGGCAGAGCCACCAGAAAGTACCGCTTAGTCGTTCCCCAGAGATGCATCTAGAGAAGATCATCCTGAGTGAGATAACCCAGTCAAAAAAGAACAGATATAATATGCAGTCACTGATAATGGGATACTAACCCCAGAAAGCTCTGAACACCCCAGAAACAACTCACAGACTATATGAAGTTCAAGAAAAAACAAAAACAAAAACAAAAAACAAACAAACAAAAAAAAAAAAGAAAATAAAAAACCATTATGCTTAATCTTTACACACCAAGAAAACTTTGACTATTTCTGGCCTGTTTTACATGTACTTTGTGCTCATTGTAACTAGTAAGATTTTAATGCATACTATCAAACCTTTAAAATAATCAAGTACTGACATAAATGTATTTGTATACTTTTATGCAAAAATGCTTAAAATCATTTCATTTATCTGTTTTTTTAAAATAAAGTTTTCAATTAAAAAAAGATGGCAAAAGTATTGACTATTAGAGAAAAACATGTATAGAAAATACAATTTATAGGAAAAATACATACTTTTTCTGGGTTCAAGTTGGAGTTGTAGGGTTATTTGATATAAGATGTCTGAGAAAACCCCTGACACTGTTTTGCTAGCAAATGTTCCTCCAAAGTCCACTGTGTAGAATGTATGGTCCCTAGCCCATGGGAACTGTGATTTGAATAGACTAAACCTTTGATGGATTTATGGTAACAGAAAAATGGAAAGTGGGGAATAGACAGAGAAGGACAATGGGTGGGGTAAACCCCCAACACATGTACTTTTTCCTAGCCCCTTCCTCCTTCACCCAGCTCCCTAAGCAGTTTCATTCTATAATAACTTCAAGTCATGTGTTCTGCCTCTCCTGGCCCAGAAGCAACATAAATAGACATAGGCTGAAACCTCTGAGCCTGTGAGTCAAAAATAATTCTATCTTCAAGTAAGACTATTTCCATCTGATAATCCTCAGATGAATAAGAGGTTTAACTAGTATAACTTTGTTCTCTAGATCTAAAAATTTATGACAATATTTCTTTTCCTAGCTCAGATGACTGTATGATAATCAAGTTAATAGGCAAGAAAATATATAACAAGGTTATTTTACTGTTGTTGGTAATACACCTGAGCACATAGCACTTAACATATATCTGGTAAATAATTATCCTAGATAAATTTAATTTTTAAAAGCCATTGTCGAGTTAAGTATTCAAGGTAATTATTATTAACATAAAAGAAAGAAAATGTCACAGGGCTAACATAAAGCATTTCTGCAGTTCTGATTTATTGACTGATTTTGTTTTGACTTTCCAGATAATAGCCTCTAATTTTCACTTTTGAGCAGATGTAATTAAGTACTTGTATATAGATCAAAGCAAAGGGATTTGTCTAATTAAGAAAAAAAAAACACATAAAAAAGAAACACATTAGGAAAAGTTATTAAATGTAAATTATACCCAGTGTATTATATATCCAGCTATCAGATCTCATGTTTCAGTTATTTCTGTGGGACCAATGGATTCCACCCAAATGTAAATTCAACTCATTGCCCATAGACCCAGTTGTTCTCCTTATAGTATTAAGCATAGGAGGTTATTAATAACCAACAGCAATAATTACATTGAAAGCATTGGTTGAGTGCAAGCCCTGTGTCAGACAAACATAGAACACTCCTCACAGTTACATGGCATTTTTATATTAACTCGTGTACTTAACCTTTGTAACAATTCCATAAAGTAAAACAGATGTCATTATTTCCCTTCTAAACTTGAAGAATCTCCACAGCCAACACTATGCTAGACAGTAAATCTGTAAGAGCCTTCTCATTAAAGTCAAGAATGAGAGAAGAATGTCTCCTTTGTTCATTCTTCTGTAACAGTGTTCTGAAATCCAAAGCTAATGAACTATATACATGCTATAAAGGGGAAGACAAAAAATTAATTTATTTGCATAGAGCATTTATTGTTCAACACGGAAAACACAATAAAATTATCTTTAAAACCTAACACGGAAAAAAAGCCAGTACAGCTGTTAGATCTGAGTTAGGCTTTCAAGATAAAGCTATCTTAGCAAAGAGAAACTTCCATGTAGAATGAAGGGACAAAGGCACATGAGCAGTTCTGCAAAAATAATGAGGAAGAACTCTCTTCTAACCGTCTATTCTGCCATGTGCAGAGACTATCCTCATGGTCCAAGAGGACTCTGGACATAGCAATCTGTATTTTGGTGAGCACATACTAAGAATCCCTGTAGAGAAAATTCATGCCATTTCCAGTCATTGATTATAATTTTTATATATGATCACATTGACAGGAAACAAAAGCTGAGAAATGTCTCTGCTGAGGAAAAGGATGTGTAAAACTCAAGAATCTTTTTGAAGAGGGGAAGATGCCCACTATAGGTGTATTAGCTTTATTTATGTTGCTATGATAAAATTCCATGATGACAAGCAACTTGAGAGATAAAGGGTTTACTTTGGTCCTTCATTTCAGGTTACAACCCATCACTGTGGACAAAGTCAGAGACTCGGTACCATCATATCCACAGTCAAGAGTGGAGACAAATGGATGCACACATGCTTAATACTTTGCTTTTTTGTCTCCTATTCGAACCAGGGCTCAGAACCAGAAAAGGGTGCTGCTCATCTTCATTGGGTCTTCCCACATCACTTAAGATGATTGAGACAATCCCAAACTGATCTGGACAATCACTGGTGGAGACTCTCTTCCCATGTGACTCTAGGTTGAGCTGACAAAGCCATCTCCACAGTGCAGAGTGGTAACTTTCCTCTGAACTAGAGCTGCTGCCCCAGCATCAGCTAATTTCCCTATGTATACATGACAAATTTCTGGCCCATTTCTACTGTCTCCCATGTGGAACTCTGAGTCTCTACCTTCAGATTTACCTCCTACTTAATTGATCATTTGCTGCTTTGTCCCCTTACATCCAGCCTCTAATTTGCCATGTCCCAGGTATTTATTCTGCCTAGAAAGCCTCATCTACTTCATTCATTTTATATTATCTTGTGCTAAACACCATAAAAATTTGTCTGCACTTGCATCTCTTTCCCTAAAATCAACGTACTTAAATATAGTTTCTTAGTTGATATTTTTACTTAGTCATTGTCCTATTTTCACTTCTGTTACTGCAATAAAAATAGTCTGACCCAAAACAAAACAAAACAACAACAACAACAACAACAACAACAACAACATGAACTGATAGGAAAGGTGGTTTATTTCAGCTTAGGTTACAGTCCATCTTTGAGAGAAAGTTAATGCAGAAACTTCAAACAACCAGTCACATAATATGCATAGTCAGTAGCAGGGAGACTAAGTGGGAACAGGCTTACTTGCTCATGTGTGTTTCAGTTTCTCCATTCTTACAGATCTCAAGGTGCCTATCTAGGGAATAGAGCTGCCCACAATAAGCAGACCTTCCCACATTAACTTCATTAAGACAGTCTTCCACAGACATGCCTTAAGGCCAACCCAAAGTAAACAATCTTCACTGAGACTCTCAGGAGATTCTGGGTTGTGTGATGTTCACAGTTAAAGCTTATAATCACAGGTATCCCAGAGTAGCTTCAAAGGGAATAGATCTCAATGTCCTTAATTTGCAATCCCATAAAAGGACAATATACAAAAATGTATGTGGTCAACAAAATTATTACCTTGAATGATACTTAAAGACCAATGAATTCATTTATAAAGTGTAGACAAGTGAAAATTAATAACTTCAATATCTAAATTAAAAAGAGATAAAAGTTTGAAAAGCTATTCATCTAATTAGATAATGTTAAGCAATTAGAAATATTGGGCTGGGCATGTAGTTCAGTGGTGGTTTTCTAGTTTGCATGAAATCCTTGCTCCAAATCCCAGTATCATAAAAAAGTTAGAATAAAAAATATAAAATTAAAAGGAAGGATATTTAAAATAAGAGTACAATCAATGAATAATTTTGATAATTACTATAATTCTTATAATTCAATAGAAAATAATCCCAAAGAAAGCAAAAACTGTAATCTCCTAGCTAAAGTAACCAAGGACATAGAGTATCAAAAAAAAATATAGGGAAAATAAAATGAATCTGAAGAAACGAGTGTTCCAAATCCCAGGGTAGTCAGGGCCCACAAAGGTTCTGTGTGTAATAAAGCTTAAAACTGAAACCAGTGTTGTATTTATTTCTTTAAGCTCTCCTGGAACATACCTTCACAAATCAGCCCCATCACTGTGCTCAGTGGGGGAAAGAGAAAACCAGTGAGCTCTCAGTGCTTCTCAGTCTTCATGTGGATTGGATCCCTCCTACATAACAAAGACAATCACACAATGCACAATTACTTGATCCTTCTCTTTTGGAAATCAATATCTCCAAGGCTAACCTCAGAAGCAGAAAGAAAAGAGAATTCTGAATACCAACATCATTCTAAATTCTTTGACCATCAGTCCTGCGATGCTAGCAAGTATGATGTAACCAATATTCACTTCAGAATCCACCTGGGTTCCCTAGCAAAGACCCTTAAAGCCCTTGAACCTGCCATATCTTTCCATAGCCAGGGGTAGAAGCCTACACACCTGGAAATGTCATTCTATACACTACTGATGTT
Source organism: Micromys minutus (assembly GCF_963924665.1). NCBI lineage: Eukaryota > Metazoa > Chordata > Mammalia > Rodentia > Muridae > Micromys > Micromys minutus. Next base: position 48,436,533 of record NC_137984.1, on the reverse strand, counting down.
GCTAGAAATAGGAGAACTCAGGGAGGTATATAAACTACAACACTGCCGTCAACTCTGCTATTGTTTCATTCTTGCAAGAAGAACTGAGACTCTCAATTACCTAATGAAATTAAGTCACATATGGTGGAATTCATCTGTAATATAAACACTTGGGAGATAGAGACAAAGGGAATCTGTGATTCCATGAAACACTGATACTTACAGACTAAGGTATATCAAGCCTTGCTACACTAGCCTTTCACTTGGATGCTTGCAAATTTGATGTAAGCATCATGCTCCAAATCCTTGGGGCTTTTGATTACCTGCCTGTGTTCCTGAATAGAGAATACAGAGATACTAGTCTTCAAAAATAAATAAGCTATAGTAGTTAAACCATAATTCAGTCCTCAGCCTGACTCCAAGTCCAGCTGAGTCTAGCAAAGATCAGTTTCTCGGCAGCTGGTCTCATGTGCAAAGACTTCATGGTTTTATTCAGCTCACTGAGGGGCATAGATATGTTCATGTTTTGGAGATTGGAAAGATAGGTGTTCATGTGTGGGAGGGTGTATAAGTATGCACAGATGTATGCGCATGTTGGTACATGTTCATATGTAAATCAAAGGACAACCTTTGGTATTGGATGTTGTTTCTCAGGAAATAGTCATCTTTGTAGTTGGGTTTGTTTTGCTTTGTTGGAGATAGAATCTCCTCTCTGAGGAGACATTAATGACTGTTTGTTACACGGAATTATTACAGCAGTTTACTAATGCATTATCTACCAGATATGTTTATTATGATAGCCATAACCATATCATTATCATGACAACCATAACCATAAACTATGCTTTGAAGAAGTCATAGGTAAGTGATAGAGCACTTGCCTCACACTCCAGCTCCCTGAGGCCATTTCCAGTAGAAAGGAGGGAGGGCAAGAGAAAACAGAAAGAGGGAAGGGACGACGGGAGAGAGAAAGGGAGCCAAGGAGGCAGACAGAATTAAAAAAGAAAAGGATGGGTGGAAGAAAGGAGGAAAGGAAACAGAGAAGTAAGAAAGAAAGGTAGGAAGGAAGAAGTGGGGGAAGGAAAAAAGAAGAGGGAGAATGAGGGAGTGAAGGAGGAAGGAATGAAGGAAGTCGTTTTAAGTATATACCACTGTTATATCTGCTTTGAAGATTACAAATCAGGCACGATTAGCCAGAAAGCACTAAACGAGAATTTCTTTTCACATTTTCTGGTTCTCAATACTGCATGCCTCTAATAAGATAGGTGGTTCCAAATATTATAATGAGTAGATACACAAAATTATCTTTACAGTTTATGTATTTGAAACCAGATGGCTTTGGTAAGAGCCTGTGGGCGACTTTAAGACACTGCTACTCATTGAAAGAAGACTGTTTGACTTTGGAAACATCTAAACGTGGGTGAAATATATCTTTAGAGTATTTTCCAAGGAAAGTTCAAGAGCCTACATGATGTGAACATTCCTCAATGAAAAAGATCTAGAAACATTCAAGTCATGAACTAATGACAGTCTTTGGCAAATGGCAGCTAGAATTATTTCATGGATCCTTCCTTTTGAAAACTCTCTATATTTAAAATGTATGGTCTGAATCTGATTCAAGAATGATGTTTCTAGGGCCATTGTTTGTATAGCACCATATAAAACTCATGGTTCCCACTTCTCTAGTGCCTTGTACACTTGTCTCATTTGGGTATTACCCAGAAAATACAATTTTCATGAATCACCTATCTTCTAGTTCAAACATTTGGCAGAGTTGATACCTGTTGCAGAGGCTCACCCACCGTCCCTCAATGCCATGTCCTTACTCATTAGTTTGGCCCCTTGGGGGTATTAGGAAGAGAAATATAAAAAATCATTCTGGGCAAAAGCATCTCAGTTGTGATTGCCAATGAAGCTTTCAATATCTAAAATGGTCCCTTCTTCCCTTCCTGTTCCATTATGAAACAATCCAACTACAGAGTAATAAACTTATTAGTCTCCACCTTTGAGGCCAAGAAGAGCAACACCATCTCCCAGCTCCCAAGAATGCAGTTCACAGTAGTGTGGGCATCACGGTTGTTTTAAAGGCAGGATGACTGAAGATTTCAGGTAAGAAACCATCAAGAAACACTTAGACAAGCACACAGCGGTGATGATGGTTAATGTTGGGCTATTCCACAAGACATAAGTGTGAGATAACTTTTAGCTGGGACGCTAGAAATTTATGAGTCTCATTCTGCTAAGAACCATGTAGCAACCACCTACAGATCTTGCTGCTTCTTATCGAATTATGTTAATTTCCAATAAATTATTATCAAACTGTATCAGTAGACATAAATAATGCACGGTGGTTTAGAAACGACTTAAACATGCCATCATCTCATCAAACCAGAATAGCTAAGAAAAGTGAATTAAGGAAACAGAGAAATTAAAATACATGTGAAAAGAGCTTCAGAACTCTGGAGTTCAGGTATTCAAGGGTTTGCTGTTCAAGCATGAAGACTAGCGTTCAAATCACCAGCACCTATGAGAATGGTTGGTAGGTGAAATGGTGTATTTGTATTCCCAGTAACCCCCAACTCCCCAAAAACAGAAACAGGAGATTCCTGAGCTAAGATGGCCAGCCCAAGTCACACAAACAGCAAACACTAGGTTCAACAAGATAACCTGCTTCTGCATATAAGGGAGACACCTGACATGTGAGTGCATAGTCACAAATGTACACATGTACTCAAAACACATGAACCTACACCAGGACACAAAAACATGCACATGAGCACAAATACCACATACACATTATACATCATCACCACCTCAAAAAATTAGAAAAAGGCTCCTACACCCCCCAGACTTCAATTAGTCTTGCTTCTAAATATTTGTAAATAATTCTGATTTTATAGTCTCTGCGATAAAGGTTGATATTTACAGTATTTAGAATACAATTTGAAATGTCTTGTCTCTTTACAAACTTACATTTTAAAAGTCATTTTCTTTGGACTTGTGAGCCTGAACGAATTAAAAGGGTACATTCTCTTCTTCATAAGACCAGACATTTTAATGCCAAAAACAGCTGTGGTGGTTTCAATAAAAATGTACCTCTTAGGTCCATAGGGAGTAGCACTATTAGGTGGTATGGCATTGTTGGAATAGATGTGGCTGTGCTGGAGAATGTGTATACCCTAGTGAGTAGGCTTTGAGGTCTCTGAAGTTCAAACCAGAAATAGCCCTAGCAACTCTTACTTCTTTTCCTGATGCCTGCTGATCCAGATGTAGAATTCTTAGCTCCATCAGCACCATGTCTGCTGGCACGCTGCCATGCTTCTCTCCATGATGATAATGGACTGAACCTCTGAAACTGTAAGCCAGCCTCAATGAAATGTTTTCCTGTATAAGAATTGACATGATCGTCGAGTCTTCACAGCAATAAAACTCCAACTAAGCCAGCAGCAGATTCACAAAAGAACCAAAGGATAAAACACAGTCACCCTGCTTGCCCTTGTGGAAAAAAGGAACAGTTGGTGGAAATGTTGAAGACCATGGCAACAAACTGAATTCACCCAACACTCCCCTTGTTTGTATATTAATACTAATGATGATGAGGCCGTGTGGAAAAAATATTTTGCCTATCTATAAACTTTTACCATTTTCCTATTACTTTCCATGGAAATGCCGTGATTGGTGGAAATTATGTCTAATAATTACTTGTTTATGTCTTCATGTTATATTTAATACTACTCAGTGGAGCCAATGCTTTCTCCTTCAAGTTTTGGGGAAATGTTTGGAATGTTCAGACCATGTGATAAAGGTGTCTTCACAAGGCACCTTAAAAAGAGCCTGTCTAATGTAGCTCTAGTTTGACACTGGAATCTGTTTCTGCGAAGGAAAACTAAGGCAGTCCATTGAAAGTCTTTCTTCTGTGGTTTCAACTTTCCCACTAGCTTATCCCTCCCTCAGGGTCCTGGCTTTACTGTGCAGCGAGCCGTCTGATCCAGTTCCACTCTGATCGATGAACAGGAGTTGCTCTTCAGAATGCACTTAAAGATCCCTCCTCCTGCCTAACACCCCGACAGGGAGAATTAAATAAACGAAGGGAGAGATAACCACACTCTAATTCTTTCACCCCAAATCAGGAAGTATGAGAAGTACAGGGACCTAGTAAAACAAAGTCTTCTTTTGCCCACACAGTGATCTGAAACAGTGCTGTTTGGACTTGAAATGACCCCAGAAATGCCCATGTGGTAAGGCTTAAACCCGGGTCCAGTACTGTTGAGAGAAGGTAGAACCTCTGAGATATGTGGCTTATTAAATACATGAGTTGTGAAGAAGCTGCTCTTAAACAGATGGTGGTACTTCCGCCTCCATCTCTTCCTACCTTTATCTTTGCTGACTACCATGACACTTCTGTCGACAGGCTCACTGCCCTGTGCTGCCACTGGCCGAAAGGGAGAGCTTTGAAAGTCACTTATTTCTTACATCTTTAACATCAAGCTTTGGACACAACTGGCAGGGATGGGTGCCAAACGTACTGCTGCTTTCTCACCAGACAGCAAGTCCTAACCTCCATGTCCACAGGGTCACCTAGCAGCAAAGCCAGACGCTTTGGTCTTGGGAAGTAGGGATATGTTTCCAGGTGCAGAACAACATATGCCGTGATCTTCCAAAACAACAGCATTGTCTATCTAAAACTGTGCTTCACGGTCAGATTTCCTTCCAGAGAACACACATAAAACTGAAATTTTGTAAGTCTTGAAATTCTTCAATGTAACAAAAACAGAGTTCTTGGTAACAGCTGACTTCAAAGAAAATTCCTATTTTAAGATCTCATCCTATTCAAAAGCATCAAACTGAAAAACACAGAATTATGACTTAGGGCTGAAAGGTCATACTCACCCCAACTTTTCAAAAACAACTTCCGGTGTGAACTAGAAGATGAGATGGCCAGATAGCGCGAGGATCCCTTTTCTCAGTGTTCTATGCTATTGGAAGCTAAAGGGTTTCTTTTACATTTTCAACACGTCAGATAGAATAGTTGTTATTCTTATTTTGAAGTCCTTGAAGGGCAGATCAAATGAAGCTGATCCACGATAATAATGATTGATGAGATTCCTCTAATACGTTTAAAATAGATGCAAACAGCAGCACAGCTCCTGCCCAGGGAAGGGCATTTGGAAGAAGCACTAACAGATACAATTAACAGCATCCCAGGCGAGGGAGCTTAACTCTAGCATGGTACAAAGGAAGAGGTTGCGGTTTTAATTTTCAGCTTCTGCATCTCCATCTTTGCTGTGTCACTTAAGGATTGTCAGTGCTGAAAAATTTAGCTATAAGAAATTCAAATTTCACTGCATGAAACGAACACTTGCCTAATTCCTTCTTTTCACTCTTGATTTTAAATTCTATGAGGTTAGAGACCCTGTCTCTGGTACCTTTTTGTTGTGAACGTGTTCAGCATAATACTTGGCTCTAGGCAAATGAAGACTGACTGTGGCTGAAAGAATGAAGTGTTTAGCAGTCAATGGATTGATGTGAAAATCTCCACTGGTGTGGGGACTTCTTTGGTTGTTGTGTATGGGATAAGGGTAGAGAAACAAGATAACCTATCCTTCCTTTGTGAGTTTATATTTTGAAGGGGAAGACAATATTCAAATTAAATAGCAAAACTGATAAAAGAACAGAATCCTCTTCAGAGAAAAGGATGGAGTATTAGTTGTTGGGGTGATGGGGAGGATGGAGTATTAGTTGTTGGGGTGATGAGTAGGATGGAGTATTAGTTGTTGGGGTGATGGGAAGGATGGAGTATTAGTTGTTGGGGTGATGGTAGGATGGAGTATTAGTTGTTGGGGTGATGGGGAGGATGGAGTATTAGTTGTTGGGGTGATGGGGAGGATGGAGTATTAGTTGTTGGGGTGATGGGGAGGATGGAGTATTAGTTCTTGGGGTGATGGGAAGGATGGAGTATTAGTTGTTGGAATGATAGGGAGGATGCAGTAATAGTTGTTAAGGTAAAGGAGAGGATGGAGTTAGTTCTTCGGGTGATGGCAGATGGAGTATTGATTGATTAGGTGATACAGAGGGTACAGTATTAGTTCTTGAGGTGACAGGAGACATCTTTGTTGGGATTTCCAGGAAACGTGACTTTGGTGAGAAGTTTAACCTTCAAGAGGAGACTTAGAGAAAATGGTCTGCACCTTACAGTACAGCTATGGAGGAAACTTCCTAAACAGCAGGGTCAGAAAGTACCAAGGATCTGAGGAGGAAAAAAAAATTCCAAGAACTTAGCACAACTACCACTGTGACAAAGACCAAGAAATTAGAATGGACGGACAAATGACATCAGAGAGGTAAAAAAACAAGGTCATCAAGACTTGTTCTATAAAGCAAGAACTCTGACTTTCATTCGGAGACAGAGAAAGCTACCAAAAGGTTTCTGACAGAGAAGTGATATCACATGACTCATTTATGAACAGCCTAACTTTGGCTGCTGTGTTAAGACAGAAGAGAGCAAACAAAATATAGATGACTCAAAATGTGACAAGCTCAGCACAGACTGGCCTCACCTTAGTGACTAAAGGAGAGAGCTGTTGAGAGTCTCAGGGGGTGACTGCACACTTCTGACAGACATAAATCAAGAACCCAGACTGATACCTCTGTGCAGCCCTGGAATAAGACCCCTGAAATAAGTGAGCAACCAATGAAGTCCTAAAAGAAAAAAATACTTACATCTAGGGATTTACTCAAGGAAACTCCGGAAGCTTCCCTGTTTACTGTCCCTGCCCTGTGCCAGCAGCTGCCACTCATCTGATGGCAAGGCATCAAACACATGTAAGGAAGTTGAGAACCCAGGCTTTACCAAGATGTCTGTATCAAAATCTCACACCATGGGCATCAAAGAACAGCCATTTACACCAATGCCTTCCAACAAAGCACACGGGGTGCTTAATACTCACCCTGTATGGGTTTTCTTGAGCAAAAGCTAAAAGCTTCAGAAAATATGACAAAACCCTGACCTCAATTAAATTTCTTGTTAAAACATCTCATTAGACATCAACAGGGGCTGTTTTATCCCCCAGAGACGTGACTGATTCTTCTTACTTCTGTTCTGGAAAACAAACAAGCAAACCAACAAATCGCTGACAATTTGACAGACTGTGGATCAAAAGGTCTTCACTTTGAAAACAGGTAGCTGAGCAGTCAGATACCTCCCCTTTCCCCCTTCTCCCTCCCACAAGCCAGAAGTCTCCAGTTCCTGTGACTGCCCTCTTGCTCTGAGGTCTTACAGCATTCATCAGTGTTTGGCTGGAGCCCCTGATCGCCTGCACAAACCATGAAGCCTCTCTTTCCTTACAACCCCTTTCCTCAACCCACCCCCATGGAGAAAACCCGGGGCCAGCACATCATGGCTCCCCAGTCTCCTGTCCTCACCAACAGTTCATCGAGCATCTGTTTTCTGGGTTTGTCAGTGGTAGTGATCAGGGCTAGCTTTTCCCACATTGCTTTTCCAGAAGCTTACTTTCAAGTGTCTGTGGAGTTTAAAAGAAGAGGAGGAGAGGAAAAAGAATTATCCACCTGCCCGTCATCCTGAACCACTCCCCGGAAAAGTGACAGAGAACTGAAATCTAGTCACTCACATTATCATCTCTTGTGCAGTACTAAGGAAAATGAAGGCAGGGGAGAGGCTGGAACTGTGCAGACTCACCCCCGAACTTTGTTCACAGCAAACAAAATCGACTCCAAGATTCTCAAGCTTTTATTATTTTTTAAAGTATCTTCTAACACATTTTTATGCTTTGTTAATTATTATGTTTCTCCCCATAGTGACTTTAGTTTTTAGTCGCTCCATTTTCCAGGACAGCTACTTTTGAGACAATGCTCATGATGGTTAACTAGCTGGACTTAATGGGAGCGATTCGTGGTTGGAGAAGATTTCTGTGTTACTGTTTCCCTCTGCTATATAGAGACTAGAGTAAACACTAGAGGCAGAAACTAGCCTTCTTAAATGAATAGGCTGAGGTCACAGGTCATGGGAGACGTCCTGTGTCTTTATTTCTGCAAACAGATGGAACTAGAAGCTCTGTTAGTTACAGCTCAAAGAACTGGATCAGATGCAGCACGGATGTGTCATGGCTCTGAGCAAAGCAGGATTTATTTGCAGTCCAGATTCCAAACAGAAAGAGATTCTTCCTATCACAAGGTCTTTTGAACCTACTCCAGTTGTTAAGCCATGAGACAGTTAAGCTGTGTCAGCACAGAATTTTCACCCTGGCAGGCAACATAGACACAACTCTCAGCGTAGAGGCTCCTACGCCAGACCATTGCATTATGGGATGACCTTGTGCACCAGACAAAATTTAAATAAGCGTGAAAATAAATATTGTGTTGTAGACCAAAAGTTTACAGCAGAAGGTCTGAAGGCAGCTTCACTCTGCAGGACAAAAGTATGCAAGACAGAAAGCAAGAAACCAGATGGATGATACATGCTTGATAAGAGTTCTGCACTCTTTCAACAAAAGAGAAGAGATGGAAACTTCCGTGTATCTTGTATGTTCCGCGCTACTGTAAAATGTATGCAGCATGTATAGAAATATTTTCTTAAAGAATTTTCCATCATTCCCAGCATGCTGGAACTTAAGCCACAGATAAATGCTGAAGCTGATTACCTGTATCTGTACTGATATATTTTCCTCCTCTTTAAAATTGTGTGTGCAACATGTAATTTGAAAAGCCTCCAAGTGCTCATAAAAAAGGAGACATCCTAGAAGGAACATGCCTTCCTCTCAGTAACAGTGGGCTACATTTCATACCTCTGTTTCCTCATTTGAAGAGAACGCCTGGCAAATGACATTCTAAGCTGGGCTGCTTAGAAGCAGGCACTTTGGGGTCAGGCCTTGCCTCTAGTCTCATTTTTCTGCTTCTGGATGCGCCAAGATTTGAACAAACCATAACATAACGCCCCACAGTGTGGGCCAAGCTGCTACAGCCAGAATGACAGACTGCGCCCTCATAACTCCGGGTCAGATTAAATCCTTTCTCCCGTACGTTGTTTTTGTCAGTATTTTCCACACTGATAGAGAAAGCAACTAATACATGTAGAAATCAATTTTTGCAAACCCCAAACCAGTAATTTAAAAGTGAATTTTGAGATCTGGAGAGATTGGTCAGCAATTATGAGTACTTCCTGCTCTTTCAGAGCCTCTGACTTCAGTTCCCTATACCTGTGTTAGGTGCCTTAGTACATCCTATGACTTCAGATCAAAGAGATCCAACACATATACATACATTTACACACACTCAGAAACATACACATTCACACACATATACATACATTCACACACACACATTGTTTATAAAGCCAAATCTTTAACAAGGTGAGTTCAGGAGTATGCTTTCAGAAAAAGTTCTTTTCTCACACACTTCTAGTTCATTCATCCAACCTTCCTCTACTGCTCTGTAGATAATTGGATTCAAATTCTTTAGATCTTGAGGGTCATAATTAGATATTTAAATTTTAACTCCATGTCCTGAGTTAATTTATAACCCTCCCGCCTCTTTTAAGTATATATCATGCCCAGAATTCTCAGTCTGTATTCTAGAATCTCCGCTAGAATTTAGCCTCAGCCTTTGTTGTAGAAAGCTACCCTGTCTATCAAAGGCTGTTTGGCAGCATGTCTGGCATTACTGGGTTGATCCCAGCATGACTCTCTCTAGTTTTGGCAATCAAATAGACATATACTGTCAAAATTTCCCTTTGAGTACAAAATGGACCTCATTTAAGAATTACATAAAGGGACCCATGGCTCCAGCTGAATATGTAGCAGAGGATGGCCTTGTCTGGCATCAAAATGAGGAGAGGCACCTGGTCCTGTGAAGGCTCCTTTCCCCAGTGGAAGGGAATGCCAGGGCGGTGAGGTGGGAGCGGAAAGATGGAAGGAGGAACATCCTCATAGAAGTAGTGGGAGGGGAAATGGAAAAGGGGGGAACTGGGAAAGGTGATAACATTTCACATGTAAATATATAAAACATCCAAATAAACAAAGAACCCATATAAAATTAAAAACAAACAAACAAATTACTGGACGAGAAAAAGCCTTCTTAATGGAGGTGATATTGCCCTCAAGAGGAAAAAGGACAAGTAGGAGTGTAAACATTTCTCAGATATCCCAGTGACGTGTGGACCCTCAAAGGGGCCAAAATATATAGCATATATATGTAGTTTACATAAGGGGCAAAATATATAGTACCCATAGCACATAATTAAAGGGCGAGGCAGTTAGGGGTAAAGCTTGAACAGGTCTTGTGGAGAACAGAAATGATCTGGGCAAAAGAAGTGCAGCTTTTAAGGCAACACTTGTAAAGATATTAAGCTTGTTCTCCTTTTCTCTGTACCTCTTTTGCTCAGTTAGTATGGCAAGAATTAGAGGAGCACAGTCATTTTCCTGTTGGGGTTATGTAAGCCCCCTTACTTGTTGAATTCACCCTGCTGTGACCACAGTCTGATGTCATATCTCACCACTTTGTACTTGCTGCACCTCTCTGAAATGGATAAAATAACTTCAAACTGCTCTGCATCTAGAAGCCCATGGTCCCTAAATGTTTGTCTTGAACATGATTACTCAAGGCTAGATGGCTCTGATGTGATTACTCATTTCCAATCCGGAAACTAAGAAATGTTCCATGAAGCTGAATGGGTTTGCAACCCTATAGAAAGAACAATGTCAACCAACCAGAACCCCCAGAGCTCCCAGGTACTAAAACACCAACCAAAGAGCATATATGGAGGGACCCATGGCTCCAGCTGCACATGTAGCAGAGGGTGCCTTGTCAGGCCCTTGGTCCTGGGAACACCCGATGTCCCAATGTAGGGGAATGTCAGGGTAGGGAGTTTGAATTAAAAGATGTGGTCCTTACCTGGTGATGCTATATTTGGAAGGCACTAGGAACATTAGAAGATGGAGTCTAGATGGAAGATGAAGAACATTGGCTGGCGTCTTGTTCCTAATTCCTTCCTATCATGTCTGATTCTTAGACACCACGAGAATAGATCCTGCCACGTGTTTCTGCCACCATGATGTCCTGCTTCACACAGAGACATGGGGCCATTAGCAAGACCCATGAATCTGTGAGCTAAGACCAATAGTTTCTTTATTTAAGTTGTTGTCATGAGTATTTTGGTTGCAACAATGACTAGATTTATTATGTGGAGGAGATAAATGGAGTTGCTGGTTGAGCCGCCTTTTATTAAGCACTGATGATTACAATGATTGCTGTCTACAATGTCTCTGAATAACATGTTTGCTTAATTTGGCAACACAATTAAAATTTCCCAAACAGAAAAGGGAAGAGTCACCAAACACCTATTTTTTATAACCAATCTGTCAGCCAAGTCTATATAGGAAGAAGAGAATTCCAGCCAATGCTTTCCAGTTGGGAGGAAAATTGGGGGTTATTAAGAGTTCGCAACCTCACGATTACCATTCATTCATGAACATTTAATAAACACCTGTGAGGGCAGGTGCTCACAGCTGTAGACAACAAGAAAGGCAGAGCCTGATACATCGGAGAATAGTCTAACAAGAAGCAGCACCAACAAATAATTAATTTCACATTGTAAAAAGTGTTGTGGAAACAAAGCACTTAATTAAGAGTGTCTGGGTGGGCAGACGAAGGTTAGTATTGAGTGGCCATAGCAGGGATCTCTGAGGAGGCACCATCTCGGGCAGAACAGAGACCTTGGGGAGAAGTGTCATGGAAGATTGAAGAAGTCTAAATGTAAATGTATAGGAACAGGCTGGGTGAGTTCTGGGGAGAATGCTGAGACAGGCCAGTGGAGGAGGAAACATTTTCCGGTAGGTTTTAGGGGTAGCATGAAGCTCAAGTATGTTCCCAGTGTGAAGGTCACTCCACTTATGGAGAGTCTCATTGCCCCCATGTCCTCATTACCATTGTTCAAATGCATGCGAATCCTGAAAATGGCACAGACATTTGCTGAATAAACTACTCATCATCTAGCCACTCCCTATCACGAGGAGAGGAGTAGTGACATCTGTTGATGGCAAAAGTCTCAAGATATCAGACACCAGAATCTCTTTATCTCCCTTTTGTAGTGTTTCTATTCTTTCTTCCCATAGGAAGACATAACACTCTGCAAAGAGAAAAATTATATAGACATTCCTTACATATCCTTCCTGAAAGGGCAGAGTTCTGTTTACCGTGGGCAGCCGTGGGTAGAGCTGAGAGAGCTAGCAGAGAAACCAGATTCCAGCCTCAGGCAAGAAGCTCCCGCAGAGTGGGAACAGAAGGAGTGCCTAGCAAGCACGGAGGTTGATCTCTCCGGAGATGCTGCACATTTACATTTCAAATTACTCTAAGTGGAACAAGAATTGTACCTTATCACCTTCCCAGGCATAGATTTTTTCTAATCGAGGTTATAAATACAGTTACTTCTAATGATGTAAATTGAAAGCTGGACGCCTTTACAGACCGCTGCCAAAATCATCACGGAGCTACCTCTAACTTACTATCACTGGCTTATTTACCATAATTGACTTTCTCATTGTTTTATCTTCCATTTGACCCTGGATGTCCAAGCAAGAGGCTCGTGAATTTAAAGGAGAAAGTGATTAATGTGGTAAGAGTAGAGTCAGCCACATTGGGGACCCCCAGTAGGGACACAGGAGCAGCCTGATAAATACTAAAGACCACTACTTCCTCCCACAGTCTCTTTTGCTGTGTCTTTCAGGGAACCCATTAATGAGAGGTCACTGATTCTAAAGCCAAATATACCTCAGTGCTACTGAGAACATATTTATACCAGGGTCAGGGGAAAATATTTACATCCAAAAATGCTGAAACATGAGAGGCTAGCCACAGGAATGAAAAAAAAAAAAAATAGAGGTTTGTAGCAGCTTAATTTACATAATCTTTTTTTCCTTCTCCTAAACCAATTTTTTGCCTTGAGAGACTAATACCGGTAACTCTTTTGCTGTGATTTCTTTATGAGATAAATCCCAAATTGAAAGCTTCTGGGGCTCTGTGTAAGATCCTTTAACTGTGAGGAAAAAAATAACAAAGTAAATCAATTCTGAGAAGACAAATGATTGGAGAAAGTGGCTGTCTGAAATTAAAGAACAAAGCTGGGCCTTCCAATTTCTTCTGGGAGGGGGGACACTAGGCATTGGAAATGGAATATCCAGTTTCTAATTTCTTTCTCATCAAGAGATAATGAGTACCAAAATGCACTTTGGTTTCCAAAGATCATTTCTATCTCCCTCCCACACCTTACCTATTAGCCTCCCGTTCTCTTGTTCTGTTTGGATGCCTATTAGTTTACATGACATAGGGCTCACTCCTTCTCAGGAGCATTTGAAATTAGTAGAAGTTCAGTCAACATATCAGTGACAAATGAAAACAGTGGCATGAGGGGGAAAGATACAGGGAGGAAGAGATAGAAGACTGAGCGTCCCTGACAGTTAGGTGACTGGACTAGAGGGAAATGTGTCTTCCAGCTCCATCCTTAATTCAAATCAGTCAACATCACTTGATTTCAGTGGCGTCTTACTGGTAATTTATCTTCTTCTATCTGCAGTTACAAATGTTAATATCTGGTTATGGATTTGACAGTAAACCTACATGGGAAAGGCCTTGGGTTTCAAGTTTGGCTCTGCCACATAGTAGCAAATCATATGAACACATTGGTTCAGGTTTTTCCTGTGTAACACCAAACTGTGACATGCCCAGATGACAAAGGCACAAGCCCTGGCTTGGCGCTGGGGAACTACTTTTTTTTTTTTTTTTTTTTTTTTTTTTTGAACAACTTTATTTTAAAAAGCAAAGATAAATGAACAAATTTTAAGCATTTTTGCATTAAAGTATACAAATACATTTTTGTCAGTGCTTGGCATTTTTTTTTCAAAGGTTTGATAGTGGGCATTAAGGTCTTACTAGTTACAGTGAGCATAAAGGACATGTAAAACAGGATGTAACCCGGAATTAGTCAAAGATTTCTTGGTGTATAAGGATTGAGTATAATGGTATTTTCTCTTCTTTTTTTTTTCTTTCTTTTTTTTTTTTTTTTTTTTTTTTTTTTTTTTTTTTTGAAAGTCACACAGTCTGTGAGTTGTTTCTGGGGTGTTCAGAGCTTTCTGGGGTTAGTATCCCATTATCAGTGACTGCATATTATATCTGTTCTTTTGTGACTGGGTTATCTCACACAGGATGATATTCTCTAGGTGCAGCCATTTTCTTAACAATTTCGTTAGGTCATTGTTTCTGACAGCTGAGTAGCACTCCATTGTGTAAATGTACCACAATTTTTGTATCCATTCATCTACTGAAGGACATCTGGGTTCGTTCCAGCTTCTGGATATTATAAATAGAGCTGCTATGAACATTGTGGTGCATGTATCTTTGTCATATATTGGAGTGTCTCTGGGGTATATGCCCAGAAGTGGAATAGCTTGATCTTCAGATAGTACTATGTCCATTTTTCTAAGGAATAGCCAGACTGATTTCCAGAGTGGTGGTATCAGTTTACAACCCCACCAACAGTGGAGAAGTGTTCCTCTTTCTCCACATTCTCGACAGCATCTGCTGTCATCTGAGTTTTGGATCTTGGCCAATTTGGTGTGAGGTGGAATCTCAGAGTTGTTTTGATTTGCATTTCACTGATGACTAAGGATGTCAAGCACTTCCTTAAATTTTTCTCAGCCATTCCATATTCCACAATTGAGAACTGTTTGTTTGGCTCTGTACCCCATTTTTTAATAGGGTTGTTTAATTCTCTGGTGTCTAGCTTTTTGAGTTCTTTGTATACCTTGGATATTAGGACTCTATCTGATGTGGGGTTGGTAAAGATCTTTTCCCACTCTGTTGGCTGCCATTTTGTTTTCTTGATGGTGTCCTTAGCCTTAGAGAAACTTTGCAATCTCATTAAGTCCCATTTTTCAATCTTTGACCTTAGAGCTCGAGCCATTGGTGTTCTGTTCAGGAAATTTTCTTCTGTCCCTATGTGTTCTAAGGTTTTCCCTATTTTCTCATCCAATAGTTTCAGTGTATCTGGTTTAATGTGGAGATTTTGATCCACTTGCACTTGAGCTTTGTACAAGGAGATAAGAAAGGGTCTATTTTCATTCTTCTGCATGCTGAGTGTCAATTGGATCAACACCATTTGTTGAAGAGGCTGTCCTTTTTCCATTGAATGTTGACAGCTCCATTGTCAAAAATCAGGTGACCATATATGTGAGGGGTCATTTCTGGATCTTCTATTCTATTCTATTGATCCATGTGCCTATTTCTGTACTAGTACCATGCAGTTTTTAGCACAATTGCCTTGTAATATAGCTTGACGTCAGGGATAGTGATTCCTGCAGATGTTTTCCTGTTGTTGAGGATGGATTTCGCTATTCTAGGTCTTTTGTTATTCCAGATGAAATTGCATATTGCTCTTTCCAACTCAATGAAGAATTGGGTTGGAATTTTGATGGGAATTGCATTGAATCTGTAGAATGATTTTGGTGAGATGGCCATTTTTAAAATGTTAATCCTTCTGATCCATGAGCATGGGAGATCGTTCCATTTCCTAAGATCTTCCTTGATTTCCTTCTTTAGAGGTTTGAAGTTCTTGTCATACAGGTCCTTCACTTGCTTACTTGGAGTCACCAAGGTATTTCATAGATTTTGTGACTATTGTGAAGGGTATCTTTTCACTAATTTCTTTCTCCACATTTGTCCTTTGAATATAGGAAGGCTACTGATTTGTTTGAGTTAATTTTATATCCGGCCACTGTGCTGAACTTGTTTATCAGCTCTAGGAGTTCTCTGGTGGAATTTGTGGGGTCACTTAAATACACTATCATGTCATCTGCAAAGAGTGACGTTTTTACCTCCTTTCCGATTTGTATCTCTTTGATTTCCTTTTGCTGTTTAATTGCTGTGGCCAGCACTTCCAATATTTTGTTTAATAGGTAGGGGGAGAGTGGGCAGCCTTTTCCAGTCCCTGATTTTAGTGGGATTGCTTCAAGTTTCCCACCGTTAAGTTTGATGTTGGCTGTTGGTTTGCTGTATATTGCTTTTATTATGTTTAGTTATGGGCCTTGGATTCCTGTTCTTTCCAGGACTTTTAACATGAGGGGGTGTTGAATTTTGTCAAATGCTTTCTCAGCATTTAGTGAGATGACCATGTGGTTTTCTTTGTTTGAGTTTGTTTATATGGTGGATTACATTGATGGATTTCCTTATATTAAACCATCCCCGCATCCCAGGGATGAAGCCTACTTGATCATGGTGAACAACCGTTTTGATATGTTCTTGGATTTTGTTGACTATTTTTGCATCAATGTTCATAAGTGAGAGTAGTCTGAAGTTCTCTTTCCTTGTAGGGTCTATGTGTGATTCAGGAATGAGGGGTATTGTGACCTCAAAAAATGAGATAGGTAGTATTCCATCTGATTTTATTTCGTGGAATAGTTTGGAGAGCATTGCTATTAGGTCGTCAGTAAGTGTCTGATAAAATTCTGCACTAAACCTAACTGGACCTGGGTTGTTTTGGTTGGGAGGCTTTTGATGACTCCTTTTATTTCTTTAGGTGTTATGGGATTATTTAGGTGGTTTATCTGGTTCTGGGTTAACTTTAGGATCTGGTATCTGTCTAGGAATTCATCTATTTCCTCCAGATTTTCCAGCTTTGTTGAGTATAGTCTTTTGTAGTAGGATCTGATGATTTCTTGAATTTCCTCAGTTTCAGTTGTATGTCTCCACTTTCCTTTCTGATTTTGTTAATTTGGATACTCTTTCTTTGCCCTCTAGTTATCTGGCTAAGGGTTTATCAATCTTGTTAATTTTCTCAAAGAACCAGCTCTTGGTTTTATTGATTCTTTGAATGTTTCTTTTTGTTTCTATTTGGTCAATTTCTGCTGTGATTTTGATTATTTCTTGCTGTCTACTCCTCTTGGGTTTTCCTTTTGTTCTAGAGCTTTCAACTATGCTGTCAAGTTGCTAGTGTATGCTTTCTCCAGTTTTTTTTTTTTTTTTTTGAAAGCATTCAGAGGTATGAGTTTTCCTCTCTGTGCTGCTTTCATTGCATCCCATAAGTTTGGGTATGTTGTTTTTTCATTTTCATTAAATTCTAGAAAATTCTTAATTTCTTTCCAAGCTATCATTTAATAGTACATTATTTAGTTTCCACACGTATATGGGCCTTTTGTTGTCTTTGTTGTTATTAAAGACCAGTCTTAGACCATGGTGATCTGATCAGATGCATTGAAGTACTTCATTCTTCTTATATCTATTGAAGGTTTTTTTTTTTTTTTTTTTTTTTTTTTTTTTTTTTTTTTTTTTTTTTTTTTGTGACCGATTATATGGTCAGTTTTGGAGAAGGTTCCATGAGGTGCTGAGAAGAAGGTATATTCGTTTGTTTAAGGATGATATGTTCTGTAGGTTTCAATTAATTTCAATTGGTTTTTAACCTCTGCTAGTTTCACTGTGTCCTTGTTCAGTTTCTATTTCCATGATCTTGCCATTGATGAGAATGGGGTGTTGAGGTCTCCCACTATTATTGTGTGGGGTTCAATGTATTTTTTGAGATTTAGTAGGGTTCTTTTATGAACATGGGTGCTCTTATTTAGAGCATATATGTTAAGGATTGGGAGTTCCTCCTGATAAATTTTCCCTGTAATGAGTAAAAAGTGTCCTTCCTTACCTCTTTTTATAATTTTGGTTGAAAATCTACTTTATTCTATATTAGAATGGCCACTCCAGTTTGCTTCATGGGACAGTTTTCTTGGAAGAATTTTTCCCAACGTTTTACTCTGAGATAATGTATGTATGTCTTTGTCTCTGAGATGAGTTTCATGTATGCAGCAAAATGCTGGATTCTGTTTATGTATCCAGTCTGATAGCCTCTCTCTTTTTATTGGGGAATTGAGTCTATTTATGTTAACAGATATTAAGGAATAGTGGTTGCTGTTTCCTGCTCTTTTTGCTTTTAGAGGTAGAATTGTGCCTGTGTGTCTTTCTTCTTTTGGTTTTCTTGCTTAGGTATTTTCTTGTTTTTACTAGGATGTAGTTTTCCTCTGTGTATTGGGTTTTCCACCTATAATTCTTTGTAGTGCTGCGTTTGTGGTCAGATCTTGTGTAAATTTAGTTTTGTCTTAGAATATCTTGGTCTGTCCATTTATGGTGATTGAGAGTTTTGCTGGGTATAGCAGATTGGGCTGACCCTTGTGTTTTCTTAGGGTCTGCATGATGTCTGTCCAGGATCTTCTAGCTTTGATAGTCTCTGTTGCGAAGATGGATGTGATTCTGATTGGTCTGCCTTTATATGTTACCTGACCTTTTTCCCTTACTGCTTTTAGTATTCTTTCTTTGCTTTGGGCTCTTGGCGTTTTGACGATTATGTGTCGGGAGGAATTTCTTTTCTGGTCCACTGTATTTGGAGTTCTGTAGGCTTGTTTTATGCTCATGGTCATCTCATTCTTAAGGGTAGAGAAGTTTTCTTCTACAATTTTGTTGAAGATGTTTGCTGTGCCTCTTATTTGATATTCTTCTCCCTCTTCTGTTCCTATTATCCTTAGATTTGGTCTTCTCATTGTGTTCAGGATCTCCTGGACATTTTGGGTTTGAAGCTTTTTGGCTTTGGATCTTCACTGACTGTTTTGTTCTATGTTTTCAATGTTGTCTGTGGCCTCTGAGATTCTCTCTTCCATCTCTTGTAGTCTGTTGGTGATGCTTGCATCTGTGACTCCTGATTTCTTTTTTAGGTTTCCTACCTCCATGGTTGTCTCTTTTAGTGTTTTCTTTATTGTTTCCATTTCCATTTTAAATTCCTTCTTCATTTTTTTCATCTCTTTGGTTCTATTTTCTTCTAGTTCCTTGATTTATTTCAGTGTTTTTCTTGTTTCCTCTTTAAAAGCATCTATTTCCTTATGTTTTTCCTCCCGTTCTTGTTATAGGATCTCTATCATTATCTTGAGGTATGATTTTGGGTCTGAGTCTTTTTTTTTTCTGTAGTGTTTGGCATTCTGCTGTTTGCTGTGATGGGAGAGCTGGGTTCTGGTGTTCTCAGGTTGTCTTGGTTTCCCTGGGGTAACTTCTTTTGCTTTCCTTTTGCCATTTTGTTGTCAGTGGTTAGTTCCCATCTCTCTTGTGTACCAGGCCTGTGTCTCTGGATCTCTGCTCTTCCTGGAGGCAGATGGTAGGATCATTTGTTCTGCATGCAGTGGCCCTCCAGGTGAAAACCAAGTCCGTATGGCAGAGTTCCTGCTCTCCTGAACCAACTGGGGTGGGGTGTGGTCTTTCCATGAGCTTGGCCCAGACCTCTCTGTGCCCCAGCTACTCACAGAGCAGTCTCATTAGGCTGTGTTCCTGGATCTCAGCTGTTCCTGGTGGCAGGTGGCCTGAGTGCCTGTTCTGCATGCAAGGACCACCAGGTGGAAACAGAGATCCTATGGCAGAATTTCTGCTCCCCGAAACAATTGGGGAGAGGGAGGGGCTGCGCTTTCCCTGTGCTCGACCCAGACCTCTCTGTTCCCCGGCTACTCGCAGCGCAGTCTCACCAGGCCTGTGTCCCTGGATCTCAGTTCTTGCCATCTGATTTTAAATATATTTTGAAATACTATATAGTAACTAAGGAAAAATTCTCATTTTGCTTTGATGTTCTCAAGTTCATTATAATAGCTTCTTTTGTGGTTATTGCCCTCTGTGTGTGGCAAGTATGCTTTTAACCCTATTTGCCGATACTGAATCTAGTGAATAATTTGTGCTAGATCCACACAGCTGTAAGCACAGTAAAACTATGTATACCCCAGCAAACTGCTAGAGAATTCTATCTCTTGAAATATTAGATTAACACTGTTTCTTTAGGAATGTGCCTTCTTCTTGTATCAATTTTTGATACACATCAGAGCAGGTAATTTTTCATTAGAACTAAAGCTTATATTAGGTCTCCTTGCTACATGTCTAGATAAAACTGGAAAATGACTCATATTCTTAGCTTTGAATCTCTAAAAGAAACTACACACTGATATTTTCAAAGCTGTAGTGAGTTTGTGTGCACAAATGTAGACGCTTGCAGGATTTTTTGATTCTTCAAGCTGATCTGCTCTCTGCTGCCGTGCCGAAGGAAATAAATGGTAGAAGCTGGATTTTCCAGTCCATTTGCACACAGAGGCAATGTACAGATTCAGCCCACATCCAACTATTCTTGGACTCACTTTTATTGCATTCCCCAGAAATGCCTCCAGTGCTTTATAACCATTACACACAATGATATCCAGAACTGACCAGTGCTTTGGAGGTAAAATTTGGCTCAGGATCATGATCCCCTTGAGCTTACAGCAAAATTACATTTGTTTCTGCTTTTGTCCTCCCATTTCTGAATCATAGTGCAAGCCCATAGATCATCTGTCCTCTGTTCTTTTCTCTGGGTCTTTTGTGTCACTACTGCCTTCTCAGAGCTTGGGATTGTTTTACCTACGATATAATAACTTTTCTTTGGTCATAGCAGAATATTATTTTCTATTTCCTTCCTCACATATCAAGACCAGCTCTGGATCTTCAATAACGCTTAGTGTGTTTCTGTAGCTTTTATTCTCATCACAAAAAAATATAATAGAAAGCATTAATTATGGTTGACTTGTTCAAGTAGCAACTTTCTTAATTAGAATTTTCTTTTCCAAATTTAGTAATTTTCTTTTGGAAAATATTGAAGATTTGTTGGCTGCTTTAGGTCACCGGGCATCTACTATGTACAGGGCATGATGTAACTGGGCACATAAATATGAGTTACAGGGCTGTGGCAGCTCTAAAACTTCATATTCACTTGTGCCTCTGCCTTTTCAGTTGCTCAATGACATTAAATCTATTTTGAAAAATTCTGATGAGCACTAATAGAGATTAGTATGGGAAAATTGCCAGCACATACGAAGGCCAGAAATGCCTATCAGCTGTGAGTACAAGACGTATATGCATAATTAATCTTTTAAATAATAAATGTAATTAGTTTTATCCCAGCTTTTGCAGATAATTTGTCTGGAGTTAATGACTTTCCTTAAGATCACTTAATTGCAAATAGTTGAGCTGAAGTTGAACCTCTGTCTGTTTAATTCTGAAACATACAAGTTCACTGCACTGGCCAAACACATCGCTTAATAAGTTGCATGAAATGTAGTACACAGTGTAAGAACTGAGAAGTGTGATAATTTGCATATAAATATAGCAGTGCCCAGGTAAGTGAAAAATGAGATTGGTCAGTTAATGAGACATGAATGATTTGTGGCATTCATCTTGAACTTGGATGAGACAGAATTTGGATTTCAAATGAAAAATGATGCACTCCTACCTAAAGACTGGTGTCAGCAGTTTCAATGTCAGAGGTCATCTGTGGGCAATCGCTGCTGGTGTTTCCCACAAGTGAATGAGTTGAAAGGCAACAGAAATGAGGTTGCATGCCTTGAACAGGGCTCATGGTAAGGTATTTTCAATATTAGATTAGTTGTTCTCAATTCAGAACGAGCAATGGCGACTCATGGGAACATTCCGAAGGTCTGGGAGAATGCTTTAGTGAGATTAGTACCAAATGTGTGAAATAAACAAAAGGAGACAGTAGAGACAAAGCACTTCATCAGGATGCTATCCCAACAGCACATCCTGTAGGCAAGTAGTGATCAGAATGAGAAGATTGGCATTTGGAATTGAGGAGGGAAAAAGTTAGATAGAAATAAAGTTGCACAAACCGCTTGGGTTTGTGGAAGTTCCAGTTGGAATGAAATAGGAGCATTTTATTTCTGACACACCGAATTTGAAGACATGGTGAGCTTTATGATTAAATGGGGATGTGTAGTAATCCTTGGGGAATACAGAATTCATAGGAGATGGCAGTCAGCGGTGAGAACTGAAGCTACAAGATTGGATCACATTCTATAAGTAAAGAAAGGGAAAGACAGCACAAGAAGTTAAAACAAGTTCTGTCTCACAGTGATACTTACACATAGGAAAAGCCATTAAAAATATACTTGGTGAGCTCGTACTATGTATTTGAAATACTGTAAAATACTTCACAGGTATTTCTTAAACTTCAAAGCAACTCACTGTTGTTCCACAAAAAGGAAGATGTAGAGAAAAAAATGGTTAAAACGATTGTCAGATAATCGTTCATAACTGTAAAGATAAAGCACGTACCCACTGTTTGCTGCCCTCCAGGCACCACACCAGGCACTGGACATAAGGTTACAAAGACTGATTCTATTCATGTTTGTATCTGTAACACAGATATAATGTCAGAAATCAATCTACAACTTGCTAGAGATATAGAGAATCAGAAGAAGCCAACCTTTAAGTAACTATATGGGAGAGAGGAGCCATAATATGGTTTTCAGTACTTAAGTTAAGATGACCCAGGAGCAAATATTTCAGTGCTTGACCAGCTGTTGCATGTTTTCATCACTCTATCTTAATCTACTTACTTTAATTGATCTACTTTACCATAATTCACTTCAACTTAGTTGTCTTGTGCTGTTTCCTAGGAAAGGTGATTCAGTATTTTTTAAAAGAATCTATCTGTCTGTCTATCTATCTATCTATCTATCTATCTATCTATCTATCTATCCATCCATCCATCCATCCATCCATCCATCCATCCATCCATCCATCTATCTATCCATCCATCCATCTATCTATCTATCTGTCTGTCTGTCTATCTATTTATCATCTATATTGTGACTATGTGTTAACACTAAAGTAATAAGGACATGACCACTTAGACCAGCTTCACTCATAGATAATAGTACAAAATGGTCTCAACCTTTGGAAAGTTTTCTGGCACCTCTGTATATGTATGAATGGCTCCTTGATTCTTATGCCTTCTTTTGAACTCATTTTTTTTTTCTGTTGGTTTGCCTTGTCCTGCTTTTCTGTGATGGCTTTTGTTTTATATTTTATTTTGTTGTATTTGGTTGTTATCACTTAAAAATTGTTCTTTTCAAATGAGAGATGGAATGGGAGTAGATCCAGATAAGAGAGGAGATGGGGAAGGAATTGGGAGGAATTAGAGGGGAAACTCTAATCATGATATATTGTATGGGAGAAGCATCCATGTTTAATAAAGGGGAAAATTTTCTGTGCTAAAAGGAGTTGAAATTATAAAAAAATATAATTCAACAAAAAATGATTAGCAAACAGCCAATGGAATATCATTCAATCATGTACAGGAATGCACATTGTAAATAAGGCCACACGCTGAATGATAGGATTCACTCATGTGAAATTCTGTGTTACGCTAGTCAATCTAGGATGAAAATTTCAGAATGGTGGCTGCCTTTGTGCACAATGGCTAGAAACTGAGACGTGACAGGAGGAGGTACGCCAGGTTGTATAGTTGTGAGCAATTCCCAGGACTTCTTAAGAGGTACACTTAAGATTACTATACCCTACAGGCCATGCATTCTTTTACTGCAGTAATGGGAGCTTGGGAGGTGGTGTCTCATTTTGTAAAGTGCTTTCTGTGCAAGCCTGAACATCTAGTCTGAATGCCTTGAACCCACAAAAAAAGGTAGATACCAGAAGGATGTGCCAACATTCCAACACTGGGTAGGCAGAGGCCGGAGAACTGCTGGGGCTCACTAAACAGCTGCCTTGTTGAAACAGTGGGCACCAAGTTCAATGAAAGACTTTATCTAATAAAATAGGGTGGAGAGTAATTGAGCAAGATGCCCAGTATCAGTCTCTGTCCTTCACACAGGTGCACACATGTGTATATGTGCTTGGTAACCACCCAGCCTAGCCTAATGAGCAAACTCCGGACCAAAGGGAGACCATGTCTCAAAACCACAGTGAACACATTGGAAGAACAATACTGAGTGCTGCCCTCTGGCTTGCACATGCATTCATACACACGCATGTGTGTATGTTCACATTCATGTGTACCCCTATGCAAACTAAGATCAACGAATAAATGCGTAAGTAAATAAACGATACAACAACTCTCAGAGTATATAACAGCAACTTAAGGGTTTATGTGGTAAAGGGTGGGTACATTTGATTTGGGTCATCTTTAAGTAGGCAGGAAAAAGGCTACAATTACATGCTAAAGGAAAATAAGACCAGGTAAGCGCTATAAGATTACTGTCCACCTTGTCAGTCTTACAGCAAATAAAATGCTTCCCATGCCCTTGTCTCGTGAGCACTTCTAAAAACTGGACTGCTTACTACTGGCTGCTTGTTTTCAATAAATTCCACTGATGAGAGGATTGAAGAAGATAAAGACAGCTCTGGAGAGAAATAATGAGGGTACCATACCAGGACAAAGATCCTGGGAACAAATCTCTGAAAGTTTTTCATCTCATTACTGAGATCTTTGTTGCTAAGGGTGGCAGAGCCATATTTATTTATGGTTCATGCTTCAATATGAACAGTGTTGTCCAATAAAACCTATTCTTATTAATTGGTTCACAGCCTAGTCGATGCCAAAATATTCTGACCATGTAGATGCCTTTGTTGTATTTAGCTTCATATTTATCAATTTGATTTCACTCTATAAAACAGATGCTCTTTAAAAAGGCAATTTAGAAAATAAGAATGTTCTGTTCATCTCAAAGGAATAAAAATCAATGATCTTTACATTTAATCTGTTTTATTTGAGGTCCCACTAAGAGGTTTCATTTCAGGTCCCACTAAAAGTAAATATAACCAACAAAGATAAGTATGGAAGAATGCAGTGTGAGCTCACAGATTGGAATTCTGAAAGTGTTTTTGTATTAAGCAATGTGACTGACATTCACAGCATCTTACTAAACAGTTAAGATGTTATAAACTTACTATTAAAACTGTGTGTGTGTGTGTGTGTGTGTGTGTGTGTGTGCACGCACGCACATGCCTTCACCTGCCTGCTTATCTGTAAGTGCACCAGGTAAAGGAAGATGCACTAGGGGGCCAGAAGAGTGCCCTGGACCCCTTGGAACTAGAATATAGGTATTGTAAGCCACTTGATGATTGTGGGTGCTAGAAACCAAACCTGGGTCCTTTGTAAGAGCAGCAAATTCTCTTACCAGTGAGTCACCTTATTTTAATGCCCTTACTTTTATGAATATAAAAATAATTCACAACTTATCTGACATTTTGATATAGGTAAAGTTGCATTTCGGTGATTGAATTTTATACACTTAAGATATAATTAATACTATCTCTTCACTTTTTCCCCAAAGGTTTGAGAGTATGCCATTCTTTGACCATGAGCTAGGGAATCTCAAATTTGGAGCTGTCTAACTGAGTTCCTTTGTTGGGGTTACTGGGCTTTACATCTGTTGTTAATTATCTATGTAATGTCACACAAGGCATTTAGTGTATCCAAGTTTCATTTTCTTGGGGAGATTGTCAAGTAGACTCCAATGGGCTTATATTTCTGTAACTTTGTTATGAACCTTGCAAATCCAATGGAAGCTTTGAACAATTGTCCTTACAGTTTTCTTATTATTGTTCATAAACATTGTTGTGTACTCACTGTACATGATAGTGGGTTTTATAAGGATGTTTCCATACAAGTCTAAAATGTGCTTTACCCATATTTCCTTCCTTGCTTTTATACCCTCCCCTTTCTCTCTCCTTCCTTTCTGATGGGCAGCTTCAACCCATACTCATGGATAGCATCGATATGAAATCTACTTACTACAAATAAGCCAAACTGAGTGATGTTTGCCATACTAAATCTGACTGAACTCAACTGAACAAGATAATCTAATTACATACATTTTTCCACAAACCACATGCTAATTCTTCTTTACGACTGAAAAATTCCATTGTGCATATATACCCATCCTTCTGTTGTTAGAGACCTAGATTGGTTTCTTAACTTAGCTACTATGAGTAGTAATTCAATAAACATAGACGTGCAAGTCTTCCTGATAGACTGATATAAAATCTTCAAGGGAATTACACCAGAGAGGTAAACTAAATTTCAAAGTAGATCTATTTCCAATTTTCCTAAGAGCCCTAGTGGCTGGGCTAATTTATGTTGCTCACTGCAGTGTGTTAAGGTTCCCTAGTCTTCACTAACATGTTTTTATTTATTTTCTGATTAAGGTGAGATGAAACCTCAATGTTATTTATGTCTTGGATGTTTTTCATGTGTTTATTTGTCCACCTGTGACCCATCTTTCAAGAACTATGTATTCTTTTCACTGCTCATGTATTGATTGGGTTGTTTAAGTTCTTATTGTTTAGTGTTTGAGTTCTTTGTACTTCCTAGATGTTTCTATTTTGTCTTCATTCTGTAATAAAGGCCGCTCTTTCTCTTTGAGAAGCAACTGAAGAAAGAAAAAGGAAAGTGGTAAAGATCTGATTCTCACATGTTTTGGCAACGTCTATACAACCTGTGGACGTATGTAAATGACCTCACGTTAGCTTAGGTACGAGAGCAGCTAATATTTATATATTACATTATTTACTCTTATTACTGTTTTATGTGTGTTCGCTTATTTTATCACCAGGAAACTTTATGGAATTTAATAATGCTGTAAATAAAGTTCTACAAATGAGAAAACAAAGGCAAACTTGTAAACCAAGGTCTTTCATTTTGTGAGCTAAATCAGATTATCTGTATTGAAAGCCACATGTTTAACTGTGAAAAACTGTTGTATGTATGTTTGTATGTATGTATGTATGTATGTATGTATGTATGTATGTATGTATGTATGTTTGCATCTATCTATGTGTCGGTCTATCTGTCTGTCTGTCTATGTATCTATCTATCTTTGGCACCAACCTTCCTCCTTGGGTGCTCTTGGCTCCCAGCCCATGAGGTCAAGGATAGCAAATATGCAAAACAGATTTCAGCTACTTATGTGTATAGCAGAGGATTTCCGGAGACCACTGCATTCAGCTACTTATGTGAATAGCAGAGGATTTTCAGAGACCACTGCAGGGAGATAAGTCTACTTAATTTTCCAAGGATAGGATATATAAGGGCCTTTTTAAGGGCATGGAGGGAAAGGAATAATTGATCATAGCATCAAGTGAGCTGGGAGTGCTGATTGGTTATAACAGCATCTAATTATCATGCAGGCAGGAAGCCAGAGCAGGACTTGTGTGCTGAATTATGCATCCTTGCAGAGGGTTCCATACAAGGTCACTTTTTAGACAAGGCTGGCCATCTGTGTTCAGGGACATTCTCCAGACAAAGGAAGTAAAGGAGAAGCCCCTATCAGAAAGGCCAATCTAATTTCTATCTCTATCTATGCATTGTTTATCATCTATGTATGTTCCATTTATCTATCATCTATTAATCTATAATCTACCTTTTATGTTTTTTCTGTGATTATTCTATTTTTTCCTGAATATTTTATTTACATTTCTTTTTAATTAGACAACTTTATTTTAAGAAACAGAGATAAATTTACAGATTTTAAAAGCATTTTTGCATATAACTATATAAATATATTTTTGTCAGTACTTGATTTTTTTAAAGGTTTGATAGTATGCATTGAAATCTTACTAGTTACAATAAACATAAAGTACATGTAAAACAAAATGTAACATAGAAATAGTCAAAGTTTCCTTAGTGTGTAAAGATTAAACATAATGATTTATAAATACACAGAGTTACCACAAGGCTACATTTTTAGCTCTTGAATTATTAATGATTTAAGGTCTAGGTGTACTTCACTCTGAGAGGGTGCTATACACTTTTTTTTTTCTATTAAGGACTGAGGCCTCCACTTTCAGCCTTACTTCTTTTTGAGCTTCATATTGTCTGTGAGTTATTTCTTGGGGAGTCAGAGCTTTCTGGGGCTAGTATCCAATTATCAGTGAGTGCATATTATGTCTGTTCTTTTGTGACTGAATTACCTCACTCAGAATGATATTCTCTAGATCCATCTATATGTCTAGAAATTTTCTAAATCATTCTAATAGCTGAGTAGTACTCCATTGTGTAAATGTACCACAATTTTTGTATTCATTCATCTACTGAAGGACATCTGGGTTCTTTCCAGCATCTGGCTATTATAAATAAGGCTGCTATGAACATTGTGGTGCATGTGTCCTTAATATATGTTGGAACATCTTTGGGGTGTATGCCTAGAAGTGAAATAACTGGGTCTTCAGGTAGTACTACGTCTACCTTTCTTTTCTTTCTTTTTTTGTTTTTGCAAAGCATTTTATTTATTTATTTATTTATTTAGTTAGTTTTCTATGTTTTCTTTTTCTTCTTACAACTTTATTTAAAAATCTGAGATACATGTACAAATTTTTAAAGTCATTTTGGCATAAAATTATATGAATATATTTTTGTCAGTACTTGATTTTTTTTAGAGGTTTGATAGTATGCATTGACATCTTACTAGTTACAATAGCATAAAGTACATGTAAAACAAGATGTAACATGGAAATACTCAAAGTTTTCTTGGTGTGTATAGATTTAACATAATGATTTTTAGATACCAAAAATCGCTACAAGGCTATCTTAGCTCTTGAGCTATTAATGATTTATTTAAGGTCTAGGTGTACCCAACTCTGAGAGAGTGCTATACGCTTATTGGGTTTTTGTTTGTTTGTTTGTTTGTTTCTAAGAAGGGCTGAGGCTTCTAATTTTTTGGCCTTCCCTTTTTTACATCTAATTTTCTGAGGAACTGTCAGACTGATTTCCAGAGTGATTGTACCAGCTTACAACCCCACCAACAGTGGAAGAGTGTTCCTCTTTCTTCACATCCTCGCCAACATCTGCTGTCATCTGAGTTTTTGATCTTAGTCATTCTGACTGTTGTGGGGTAAAATCTAAGGGCTGTTTTGATTTACATTTACCTGATGACTAGGGATGTTGAGCATTTCCATAGGTGATTCTCAGCCATTCGATATTCCTCAGTTGAGAATTCTTTGTTTAGCTTTGTACCCATTTTTAAGAGGATTGTTTGATTCTCTAGATCTTAACTTGTTTTGTATATATTGGATATTAGACCTCTATCAGATGTGGGATTGGTAAAAGACTTTTCCTAGTCTGTTGGCTTCTGTTTTGTTTTCTTGATAGTGTTCTTAGCCTTAGAGAAAGTTTGGAATCTCATGAAGTCCCATTTATCGAATCTTGATCTTAGAGCACAAGCCATTGGTGTTCTTTTCAGGAAAATTTGCCCTGTGTCTATATGTTCTAAACTTTTCCCCACTTTCTTTTCTAATAGTGTCAGTGTACCTGGTTTTATGTGGAGATCTTTGATCCACTTGCACTTGAGCGTTGTACAAGGAGATAAGAAGAGATCTATTTTTATTCTTCTGCATGCTGACTGCTAGTTAAACACTATTTGTTGAAGAGGCTGTCCTTTTTCCATCAAACGTTTTCAGCTCCTTTGTCAAAGATCAATTGCCCATATGTGTGAGAGTTTATTTCTGGATCTTCTATTCTGTTCCATTGATCTACCCACCTATCTCTGTACCAATATAATGCAGGTTTTCACACAATTACTTTGTAATATAGTCTGAGGTCAGGAATGGTGATTCCTGCAGAAGTTTTCTTGTTGTTGAGTATAGATTTTGCTATTGTAGGTTTTTTGTTATTTCAGATGAATTTACGAATTGCTCTTTCCAACTCTATGAAGAATTAAGTTGGAATTTTGATGGGGATTGCATTTAATCTGTAGATTGCTTTTGGTAAGATGGCCATTTTTACAATGTTGATCCTTCTAATCCATGAACATGGGAGATATTTTCATCTTCTGAGATCTTCTTCAATTTTCTTCTTCAGAAATTTGAAGTTCTTGTCATAAATGTCCTTCACTTGCTTAGTTAGAGTCACACCAAGGTATTTCATATTGTTTGTGACTATTTTGAAGGGTATCTTTTCCCTCATTTCTTTTACAGCATGTTTGTCCTTTGAATATAGGAAGGTTACTGATTTGTTTGAGTTAATTTCATATTCAGCCACTTTGCTGAACTTGTTTATCATCTCTAAAAGTTCTCTGGTGGAAATTTTTGGGTCACTTAAGTATAATATCATGTCATTGGCAACTAATGATATTTCGATTTTTTCCTTTAGGATTTGTATTCCTTTGAATTTCTTTTGTTGTTTAATTGCTCTGGCTAAAACTTCCAGTACTATATTGAATAGGTAGTGAGAAAGTGGGCAGCCTTTTCTAGTCTCTGATTTAGTGGGACTGCTTCAAGTTTCTCACCATTAAGTTTGATGTTGGCTATTGGTTTGCTGTATATTGCTTTTACTATGTTTAGGTATGGGCCATGGATTCCTGCTGTTTCCAAGACTTTTAACATGAAGGGATGTCAAATTTTGTCAAATGCTTTCTCAGAATCTAGTTAGATGATCATGTTTTCTTTTTCCTTGAGTTTGTTCAAATGGTGGATTAAGTTGATGGATTTGTGTATATTGAGCCATCCCAGCATCCCAAGGATGAAGCTTACTTGATCATGAGGAATGATTGTTTTGATATGTACTTGGATTCAGTTTGCATGAATTTTATTGAGTATTTTTACATCAATGTTAATAAGGGAGATTGGTCTAAAGTTCCTTTTTTTGTAGGTTCTTTGTGTGGTTTAGGAATGAGAATAATTGTGGCTTCAAGAATGAGTTGGGTGGTATTCCATCTGACTCTATTTTGTGGAATAGTCTGGAAAGTATTGGTATTAGGTCGTCAATAAATGTCTGATAGAATTCTTCACTGAATCTGTTTTGTTCTGGGCTTTTTTAATTTGGAAGGCTTTTGATGACTGATTCTATTTCTTTAGGTGTTATATCATTGTTTAGATGGTTTATCTGATCCTGATTTAACTTTGGTATCTGGTATCTTTCTATAAATTTGTTCATTTTCTCCAGATTTTTCAGTTTTGTTGAGTATAAACTTTTATAGTAGGATCTGTTGATTTCTTGAATTTCCTCACTTTCTGCTGTTATGTCTCCCCTTTCATTTTTTTGATTTTGTTAATTTGGATACTCTCTATGCCTTCTAGTTAGTCTAGCTAAGGGGTTAGAGATCTTGTTGATTTTCTCAAAGAACCAGCTTCTGGTTTTGTTGATTCTTTGTATGGTTCCTTTTGTTTCTACTTGGTTGATTGCTGCTGTGAGTTTGATTATTTCCTGCCATTTACTCCTCTTGAGTATATATGTTTCTTTTTTTTTCCCCTAGAGCTTTTAGCTGTGCTGCCAAGCTGCTAGTGTATGTTCTCTGCAGTTTCTTTTTGGAGGCACTCAGAGCTATGAGTTTTCCTTTTAGTACTGCTTTCATTGCATCTCATAAGTTTGGGTATGTTGTGCTTTCATTTTCATTAAATTCTAAAAAATTCTTAATTTCTTTCTTTGATCTTATTATTGTTGAGTAGAACATAGTTCATCTTCCATGTTTATGTGGGCTCTTTGTTGTCTTTGTTGTTATTGAAAACTAGCCTTAGTCCACAGTGACCTGATAGGATGCATGGCAGTATTTCAATCTTCTTATATCTGTTGAGGATTTTTCCTTGACTGACTATATGGTCAATTTTGGAAAAGGTGTGGTGAGGTTTTTTTTTCTTTTGTTTTAGGATGAAATGTTCTATAGATGTCTGTTAAATCCATTTGGTTTCTAACTTCTGCTATTTCTATTGCATCTCTGTTCAGTTTCTGCTTCCATCATCTGTCCATTGATGAGAGTGAGGTATTGAAGTCTCTTATTATTATTGTGTGTGTTTGGAGCTTTAGTAGGGTTTCTTTTATGAATGTGGGTGCTCTTTTATTTGAAGCATAGATATTTTGTATTGAGAATTCATCTTGATAGATTTTCCTATAATGTGTGAAAAGTGTCCATCCTTATCTTTTTTTGATAACTTTTGGATAAAAATCTATTTTATTTGCTATTAGAATGACTACTCCAGCTTGTTTCTTGGAGCCATTTTCTTGAAAGGCTTTTCCCCAGCCTTTTACTCTGAGGTACTGTCTGTCTTTGTCTCTGAGATGAGTTTCCTGTATGCAACAAAAAGTTAAAACTTGTTATGTATCCAGTCTAATAGTCTATGTCTCTCTATTGGGGAATTGAGTCCATTTATGTTAAAAGATATTAAGGAATAGTGATTGTTGTTTCCTGTTATTTTTGTTGTTATGGGTAGAATTATGTTTCTGTGCCTTTCTTTTGGTTTTCTTGCTTAGTTATTTTCTTGCTTTTTCTATGGTATAATTTTCCTCCTTGGGTTTTCTATTATCCTTTGTAGGACTGGATTTGTGGAAAAATATTGTGTAAATTTAGTTTTGTCCTGGAATATTCTGGTCTCTCCATCTATTGTAACTGAGAGTTTTGCTGGATATAGTAACCTAGGCTAACATTTGTGTTCTCTTAGAGTCTGTATGATGTCTGTGCAGAATCTTCTAGCTTCCATAGTCACTGCTGAGAAGTCAGGTATAATTCTGATTCATCTGTTTTTATATGTCACATGTCCATTTTTGTTTACTGCTTTTATTATCATTTCTTTGTTTTGAACATTTGGTGTTTTGACTATTATGTGTTGGGAAGAATTTCTTTTCTGGTCCAATCTATTTGGAGTTCTGTAGACTTTTTATGCTCGTGGTCATCTCGTTCTTAAGAGTAGGAAAGATTTTTTTCTATAATTTTGTTGAAGATATTTACTGTGCCTTTTAGTTGATAGACTTCATTCTATTCTAAGCCTATTATCCTTAGGTTTGGTCTTCTCATTGTGTCCTGGATCTCCTGACATTTTGGCTCCTAAAATTCCCTCTTCCATGTTTTGTGGTCTGTTGCTAATGCTTGCATCTGTGACTCCTGATTTCTCTTTTAGGTTTTCTACCCCCAGGGTATTATCTTTTTGTGTTTTCTTTATTGTTTCTATTTTTGTTTTCAATTTTTTTATTTGTTTGGTTTTCTTCTCCTGTAGTACTTTGGGTGATTTCTCCTGGTTTTTCTGTTTTTGTTTGAGGGAGTTATTCATGCGCTTCTCTAACCTCTTCATCATTATCATGAGGTATGATTTCAAGTCTACTTCATGTTTTTCTGGTGTGTTTGGAAATCCACTACTTGCTGTGGTGGGAGAGTTGGGTTCTGATATTGCCAGTTTGTCTTGGTTTCCATTGCTTAAGTTCTTTTGTTTTTCTCTTTCCATCTTGTTATTTGTGATTATAGGTGATCTTTTTGTATCTGACTGGAGCCTGTCTCTTCTGTAGATCTGAGGTTCCATGGGCTCAGGAAGAAAGTTGTTTCTGAGTGTCAGCTCTTTGTGGGCAAGCAATGAGTTCTGATCGCAGTGACTCAGTTCTGTGTTCATGGGCTCAGGTGTGGGAGCTCTTGTGAGGTTGTTCTGGGTGCTCAGCCCTCTGCCCACAGGTCCTGAGTCCTACTGGCAGAGACCTGGCTCTTTCTCTAGGCTAAAAAAGAACCCTTTTCCAGAGAGCACAGCACTCTCTAATCTTTGAGAACTCCTGTAGTGACCACCCAGGGACTATGTGTCAGGCTCACCTCTGGTCCAGGTGTAAAAGCACCTGTGGAGCTGATCTTTGAGCACTGCCTTTCCTGGTCAGATCCGGAGTCTTGATGGCAGATAACTGGCCCTCACTGTGAGCTGGAAAGGACCCTTTTCCAGAGTGCACAGCACTCTCTGTGTGCTCTGAGAACGCCTGATGCGACTTCACTAGGTCTGTGCCCCAGGCTGTTTGCTGTTCCAGGTGGAAAGGTATCTTTTATGTTTTTATAATTAATCTTCTATAGAGCATACTTTTCCTTATCAAAAGCTTAAGGTTTCCTTATAGGATATATTCAATTCAAAGCATTGTCTTAATTGTTGATAACCATTAATTTTGAATAATTATTTTAATTGTTGTTATTATAATATTATTGCTTCAATTCTCCCTTTTCTCTCCTCTCTCAAGACTCTCTCATGTACTATCTCCCTTGTTTTCTTTCAATTAATGGCTTCTTTTTTATTTGACTGTTGTTAGGATATATGTTATATATGTATGTGTATAATAATATTACAACTTGTTTAGCCTAAATATGGGTAACCTTTACTTTTAAAGTGTTCATGAATTTTAAAGATTGCTTTGCTAAATATTTACAAAATAAAGTTAAGACTTTTACTAGAATTGGTGTAATGAAAAGATTGTTATTACTAAGTTTTAGAGAGATGTTAGTGGATAGACCCTCAATTTGGAGGCTATAGGAGCTTTATGAGTAGATCCTATTCTGAAAAGGTCTGCTGTAAAAACTGAATGCATGCTTGTTTTCTGAACCAAGAATTCCATTGTTGTATTCCTTTGAAATGTACTTAGGCATGAATAGGGTTAACCAATGTAGCCTTATTTACAGATGCCAAATTTAGGGAAAACATCAGGAACTCCTCAACAGTGACTATGTATTATTTGCAATCTCTTAACCACTGATTATTCAGAAGTGAGGATAAACAAACTTTTCACCTATCAATGAGATGTACTCTGAGAAACAATGCCATGCCAAAGACAGCAAACGTTCCTGTTGGAGATTCTGTTCCTAGGAAGTTCACAGAGCATGGACCTTAGAGCTCAGTAGTCTTTACCACTGCATAGAGGGCACAGGGAAGCCTTGAATTAACTGTACACTTCTATATTTGAACCAAACTGCTGCCTTTAAAGATATATTTATGATAAGTCTTCTGGCTATATACACTATTTTGAACTTTTTATTAAAATATTATAGTTTATCAAAACAGTTTCACTAGTAAAAACCATGTTGGGCTTAGGGAATTCTGTTTTAATACCTACAAGCTCACACCCTTGTTAAGAATACCATTGCTGTTCTTTCCCAAGTTTTTATCTTCCCTTCCAATTTCAATAGGACTCTTACGTTGAATTGGTATGTATTAATAATAATAACTCACTGTATCATGTTTTAAAACAATATATTTGTTACTTTATATTATTATGTTGCAAGAAATTAAATCCAGGACCTTAGATAGTACCTTGGCTTAAAATAATATCTTTATTTTATTTTTTGTAGCAAAAACAATCTCACAATATTTATTGTGATCTAATGATAATATACAAGTAAAATAAGATGAGTAAATATAACTCCCACCAGAAGACACCTTTAAAAACACTGAACAGCTTTCTCAACTTCTCCCATGTTTAACTATTGTTAGTTGGAAACACTTTGGAGCAGAGTAATATTATCTCCTTTTAGCATGATCCGACCCAGTTGTTTCCTTGACTTTGTTTTGGAATGGATTTCTTCTGACTCATCTAATAGGAGGTTCATGTACTCATCAAATCCAATAAAACAACCTTCTATTCACATATTCACTTGCTCATACAGCCACACCTGAATTCGAGATCTACTTTGCAAGTATCTGAAGATAAGGCTGATGGGCTGCACCATCTTCTGGCCCTGCTTGCAGTAGGCCATGGTGGAAGTGACAAAGACCACATGAAAAAATAATATCTTTAAATACATGCTTATTTGTGTAGTTTTCTTGACTTAATGTGTCCCATCTATTTAACCTAGATATTAAACGCATATTTATGTACTTTCCCCTGTGCATACATCCTGTATTTAGATAAGAGAGGTTTGAGGCAGTGCTAACAGTCTTTCCACTCTTCACATACTTTGGTTCATTGTGGAAGAAGGTACATACTTTAGGTATGGTTCAGAACAATGGTCTCAAATTTATATATGTCTAATTATGGAAAAAAGTCAATAGTTTCCAGATTTTCTTTTTATTTACAACTTTATTTTAAAGAACAAAGATAAATGTACAGATTTTAAGCATTTTTGCATAAAAGTATATAATAGATTTTTGTCAGTACTTGTTTTTTTTTTTTTAAAGTTTTGATAGTGTGATCAAGATCCCACCACTTACAATGAGAAAAAAGTACATGTAAAACAAGATGCAACCTGGAAATAGTCAAAATTTTCTTGGTGTGTAAAGATTTTTTTTTTAAACAATGAGCAGACAGTACATATAATACAGGGTACAACCTGGAATTTGTCAATGTGTTTTTGGTGGGTAAGGATTGAGCATGACTATTTTTTTTTGTTTTGTTTTCTTTTTTTCTTGGTCTTCATACAGTCTGTGAGTTGTTTCTGGGGCAGTGCGAGCCTCTGGGGTTAGCTTCCCACTATCAGTGACTTCATATTATGTCTGTTCTTTTGTGACTGGGTTATCTCACTCAGGATGATATTCTCTAGATGCAGCCATTTTCTTAAGAATTTGGTTAAGTCGTTGTTTCTGATAGCTGAGTAGTACTCCATTGTGTAAATGTACCACAATTTTTGTATCCATTCATCTTCTGAAGGACATCTGGGTTCTTTCCAGCTTCTGGCTATTATAAATAGAGCTGCTATGAACATTGTGGTGCATATATCTTTGTTGTGTATTAAAGTGTCTCTGGGGTATATGCCCAGAAGTGGAATAGCTGGGTCTTCAGGTAGTACTATGTCCAATTTTCTGAGGTATCGTCAGACTGATTTCCAGAGTGGTTGTATTAGTTTGCAACCCCACCAACAGTGGAGAAGTGTTCCTCTTTCTCCACAACCTCGCCAGCATCTGTTGTCATCTGAGTTTTGGATCTTGGCCAATCTGACTGGTGTGAGGTGGAATCTGAGGGTTGTTTTGATTTGCATTTCCCTGATGGCTAAGGATGTTGAGCACTTCCTCAGATGTTTCTCAGCCATTCGATATTCCTCAGCTGAGAATGTTTTGTTTAGCTCTGTACCCCATTTTTTAATAGGCTTGTTTGATTCTCTGGTGTCTAGCTTTTTGAGTTCTTTGTATACCTTGGATATTAGGCCTCTATCTGATGTGGAGTTGGTAAAGATCTTTCCCATTCTGTTGGCTGCCGTTTTGTTTTCTTGACAATGTCCTTAGCCTTACAGAAACTTTGCAATCTCATTAAGTCCCATTTGTTAATCTATGACCTTAGAGCTTGAGCCATTGGTGTTTTGTTCAGAAAATTTTCTCCTGTGCCTATGTGTTCTAAGGTTTTCCCTACTTTCTCATCTAATAGTTTCAGTGTATCTGGTTTAATGTGGAGATCTTTGATCCACTTACACTTGAGCTTTGTACAAGGAGATAACCCTAGAGGTAGAACACCTAAAAAAGAAACCAGATTTTCTTTTTACCTCTATCGTGTGTTTTTACAAACACCTTTAATGGTAAAAGTGTCATGATTCAGATCTTGCTTACCTAAGTATATAACATACCGATTGATGATATCTTCTGTTTTTGTTATTTGTTTTCCAGGACAGACTCTCACAATGTGTTTCTGGATGCCCTGAAGTTCACTATGTAGACCAGGCTGGCCTCAATCTCATAGAGTTCTTTCCTGCCTCTCATTAAAGTATTAAAGGTTGTATGCTACTATACCTGACATATCAGAGAAATTCTTATTCATAAGATAGTTCCTAAAATTTGTTTATGGATGTAGAGTATCTTTTACATTTATATTTATCTATGTGGATGTGCCTGGGTGATTTTATGTGCACCATCCACGTGCACATGCTTGTAGAAGCAACTAGAGGGTGTCAGATCCTCTAGACTTACAGGTGGCTGTTAGCCACCTGAACCGGATTGATTTGTGTGCTTGGAATATCACACAACACTCTGAAAGGCTGGGCCGCCTGCCAGCCATGATGCAGAGTATTTCGAGACAGGGACAAGAATAATTCCTGTGGTGAGGAGTGGTCATCGCCTCACTTTTCATCCACAGTAAATTATGGTGACTCAGAAAAGCAGAAAAGAGGGTCAAAGAGACAGCCATGAGAATAATGACTTTTTAGGAATTTCTGCTCAGGGAAAGACATGTAAATTCTAGACAAAAGGAATTGGGAGAAAATTGATAGAATAATGGGCCAAATGTGGAAAATAGGTTAAAAACTAGAAGTAAGGCAGGGACAGAAGGAGTGAGGACACTAGGAGTGCCAGAGTACACGGAGATGTTTTCCTAGTGACTTGCGGAACTGTATCACCTGGCTCTATAGCATCATCCCGTGGGACATTGAAATTAGAATAGTTTTTGTTTTCAATTTGTCTGTCATTTGAATGTTACAAATGGCTTGGGCCAAATGAGGCTTCACTGGTGGATGGGCTGCAGTTTTTACAGTCCAAGCAGCATGAGGACATTCTAGGAAGCAAGAGAGCCAATTGAGAATGACTAGCTGGAAGTCTTGAAGTTATGCTAATTAGGCAGTGATTAGGCTTCCCCAGCAAAGGCTGGGGTTTTATAGTGAAGCCTCTGAGACATGAAACTGGCACACTGATTGCAGATTTTAATGAACTGAGATGATTAGGTTAAGAAGCTGGTTGGTAATGTACTCGGGATCTTCAAGCTCCTTATCCTTCTCATTGTTTAATCCTGTGTGGCGTGAACTGCAAAGGGAACAGCTCCAAGCCTGTAGAAGTGCAATTATAGGAATTCGATATGGAAAGCATGATGTTTGCAGGGGCATTATGACAGCCAAAACACAGGGAAAATCCAAGGAAGAACAGTCAGACTGGGTGTGCAATCGGTGAGGAAGAAAAGGATCTTTATGATTGCAAAGCAAGCATGTTACCTTCTGAGCTACCACCTAAGTCTTTTTCCTTCTTGAGTAAACATGTTTACTGAGAAGTTCTATCAATCATTCAGTTCCTGTGGCTCACCAAGCACGTGGTAGTAAACAATACCGACAAGACACCCAAGGTCCCTTTCCCATTGTGATTATGATTAAAATTTTTATTTTTTAATTACGTAAATTGGTACGTATTTTTGTAAAAATATAGATAGATTTGTAGATGTGTGTGTGTGTGTGTGTGTGTGTGTGTGTGTGTTTGCCTGTGGAGACCAAAGAGGATACTGGATCACCTGGAGCTGAAGTTACAGGTGGTTGTGAGCTACCCAAATGTTGGTGCTATATCAGAGTTCTCTGCAAGAATGTACCATTTTTAAAACCTTGAGGCATCTCTACAGTCCCATTGCTTATCATTTATCTGGAGATCTATATGTTGTCCCAGTTCATAACGGCAGTTATATGGAAATACCATTGTACATCTTAAGAATGACAGATAACACAAATTCTTTTCTTACCATTTTGGGAAGCACAATGACCCGTGTTGAAACTGAATGCACACAGAAGCTGGACACACAGAGCAGGCAGCAGTAACCACAGTGCCCCGCAGAAAAGATGGGACTTAGGAGGAGGAGGCTGAAGGGAAATTAACATTTATACCTCAGTAGTGAGAGTTGGGCATGGCCACCCACAAAACCAATCTCATGCTAACTCTCCAGCCTTAGGATGGTGAAATCAGAAGAAATGACCTGTGGGAAATGTCCATCATAGAGTTGGTTGTCTCGTGCGCCAGGCAACTGGAGTCTGGCATCCAGAGGTTATAGCCGCTCAGGTGCAGCTCTCTGATGCCTGAGGTCTGAAGCAGGAAGGTGCTACTGAAAAGACAACAATGTGCAGGCAGGGTCCCGTCCTTCTCAGGCTTGTCAGGTTCATAGAGGTACCCACAGCAGGCCCTGGGGACAGTCTGTATGGCGGTTTATTTTAAAACGGTTTGGAAGAGTAAGTCTGCTTGCCAGCAGTTGGTTAAGAACTTTTGGCTTTTCATTTGAACTCTCCGTGGACATTTCCTTCCTCCTGTGTGGTATTTGAGTGGCTAGAGAAATACTTGGAGCTTAGCTAGGGAGAAGCTGAGTCAGGGTGAGGGTGAGACTGGAATGAGAAGGCTGTAGCTGTTTGTTTCACAGGCGCTTGCAGACATGCATTTTCGTCAGCATGGCCATCTGTGGAGATGGGTTCCTGAGGCCTCGGAGACTGCTCAGATCCGTGTGGTTCTTGTCCTCAGAAGGCAGGAACCCAGAATGCTTCTAAGGATGATTCTGGTTGCTTTTTAGTCACCAACAAGCTTGAGACAGGTTTTCTTCTCTACATACAGTCCTGCTTTGAAAGACCTCATCTGCTTTAAAGTCACTTTCCTTGAATCCCCTAGACTTTTATCAGAGATCACCAATATCCCAGTCTCAGAAACCCAGGTTCCAAAACCCCATCTGAAGCACTCTACAGTGGCCTCTCTACCCATCTCTCCCTCCCCTGCTCAGCCACCTCTTAAGACCTTGAAGCCTCTAAAAACTCAAGAAAACAAAACGGCAGCCAACAGAATGGGAAAAGATCTTTACCAACTCCACATCAGATAGAGGCCTAATATCCAAGGTGTACAAAGAACTCAAAAAGCTAGACACCAGAGAATCAAACAACCCTATTAAAAATGGTGTACAGAGCTAAACAAATCATTTTCAGTTGAGGAATATCGAATGACTGAGAAACAGCTAAGGAAGTGCTCAACATCCTTAGCCATCAGGGAAATGCAAATCAAAACAACTCAGATTCTACCTCACACCAGTCAGATTGGCCAAGATCCAAAACTCAGAAGACAGAAGATGCTGGTGAGGAGAAAGAGGAACACTTCTCCACTGTTGGTGGGGTTGTAAAGTGGTACAACCACTCTGAAAATTAGTCTGGAGATTCCTCAAAAAATTGGACATAGTACTACCTGAAGATCCAGATATTCCACTTCTGGGCATATACCCCAGAGACACTCTAATATACAACAAAGACGCATGTACCACAATGTTCATAGCAGCTCTATTTATAATAGCCAGAAGCTGGAAAGAACCCAGATGTCCTTCAGTAGATGAATGGATACAAAAATTGTGGTACATTTACACAATGGAGTACTACTCAGCTATCAGAAACAAAGACTTAACCAAATTCTTAAGAAAATGGCTGCATCTAGAGAATATCATCCTGAGTGAGATAACCCAGTTACAAAAGAACAGACATAATATGCAGTCACTGATAATGGGATACTAACCCCAGAAAGCTGGGCCTACCCCAGAAACAACTCACAGACTGTGTGAAGTTCAAGAAAAAAAAAACATTATACTCAATCCTTACACACCAAGAATACTTTGACTAATACTGGGTTACATCCTGTTTTACATGTACTTTTTGCTCATTGTAACTAGTAAGACCTTAATGCAGAATATCAAACTTTAAAAAAAGAGCCAAGCACTGACAAAAATGTATTTGTATACATTTATGCAAAAATGCTTAAAATTTGTTCTTTTATCTTTGTTTTTTTAAAAATAAATTTAAAGAAAAACAAAACAACAACAACAACAACAAAAAGATCTTGAAGCCTCACATGAAGTAGTTATGCCTTTGTCCTTCTTTTTATAGTTTATCACATAGGTATTTTAATAACTTGTGCAAACTTCAGTAGTCTTTGAAGGTGATGGGTGATAGGACACTTTGAGTGGAAAGGTGTTGCAGCTCTGTTAATGGGCACCCAACAATACTTAAGATACTTAATAAAAGGTCTGAGAAAGTAAAAGGGGCAGAGTTTGCCAGTGATGTGGAAGAGGGAAAGGGAAAAAACAGGAAAGGGAGGGAAGGTAAGAATAAGTAATAAACGGAATGGGTGAATATGAATCAATGACATCTCATACATGCATGGGCATGCTGTAATTAACTTCTTTTGTATAATTAATACACAGAAATCTAGTGGTGAATTGCTAAACCACGGAGCTCCTGGTGGGTGATCACAGTTCCTGCCCCCATCTCAGGCTTCGCAAATGAAAAGACACATACGTAAGAAACCTTTATATTTAATAAGCCTTAACTGGCTCAATGTCTGCCACCTCCAGACCTTCCTGCATCTAAATCTATTTTTAATCTTTGCTGTCTTGTTTCTTTCTGGGCAGCCTTCTCCTGGGGCACCCTTCCCTCTGCACCTACATTTCAGCCGTCTCACCCTTCTGTTCCTTCACTGTATGGTCAGTCCTAAGCCCCTCTCATAGCCTGGCAGAATCCCTTCTTCTCCTCTGCGTTTCTTTCCCAGGAACCCTAAAAATCTCCCCCTCTTTTTCCTTTTCCAACAATTGGCTATTGGCAACTTTATTTTCCAATCAGAGCCAACTGTGGGCAGCTTCCTGTAGCCAGGACACTGCAAACAGGGATTTTTGGACAATACAATTAACATGAGAACACATTTCACTATACAGAAATATTTATAAAATGTTGTTAAAACTAATAAGGCCCAAATATTACATTTGAGTTGGATTTTGAAAATTTTTTTTCAATGATAACTCTTAGATTTAACTTTTGGGAAGCCAGGAGGATGTGCTGATAGAAATAAAACATTGAAAGGAATTATAGTGTGATATTAAGACCAATCATACCATGGCAGAAACAGGTTTAGGGGAAAAAGGTATATTTGAAGTACAGAGTATTTCATGTGTGTGTGTGTGTGTGTGTGTGTGTGTGTGTGTGTGTGTGTGTGTGTCTTTGTGTATGTGTGCATGGGGGAGGGACATAAGTGTGAACAGAGGCTGGATGAAGGTACCAGGTATTCTCTCTGATTTATTCTTTTGAGGCAGAGTCTCTCTGTGCACTTAGAGTTTTCTTTTGTAAACATGTGAGCTTTAATTTGATCTCTACGACCCACATAAAAATACTGTGTACGGAGGCTCATGGCTATCCCAGTACTGGTGAGGTAAAGACTGATGGGCCTATGGGTTCCCTGGCTAGCCATTTTAGCCCGTGTATGAGGTCAAGTTTCAGTAAGTGACCTTTCTAAAAAACTAAGGTGTGCAGCACAGGGGAAGCTGCTATGAATACTGGCCTCCAAACACAGGCGCACATCTGATAACCACCATTTGGAGACCAACTTCCCTCACACACTTCTATGTGCACATACAACACATGCACACACATATTTTAAAAAGAAATTGCACTTTAGAGTCCTTCAAAATAGTCTGAAAAACACAAGATGCACTTGGTGAAAGGCACAGAAAAACTGAGCCTAAGACAGAAGGGCAGCAGGTTTATGTTTTTCATTACACATTCCCTCTGGGACAGCTCTCCCTGAGGAGAGGTAGGAGCAACGCTGGTTGGATTATCAAAGTTTTATATTAAAGTGATAAATAATCTCTCTGCACTAAGTGTCTTGGCATTAGAGCACATGGAGGAGAAACTTGATGACTGGTCCCCACTGAATCCTTAGGATTTTCCACAGCATCTGATTTAACTAAAAGTCTGTTCAGGAAAAGCTTAGCCATGTTAACAGTGTTAAATCACAGTTACTTCCATCAAACGCAAACAAGCCCTGCTCCCAGTCATTTGGAGATTCTGATCTTATCCATACAAACGTGATGATTGGCGTGCTTGAATGTGGACGCTGACTGTTCGCCATCTGAACCTAGGCAAATATCCACCAATATAAAGCTCACAATCACCAGGATAAAAGATGCATTTGGGGATTGAGAGGATTTGTCAGCCTTGAGAATTGCCTTTGTGCTGAGCTGGAAGTAATCATTGTACAATAATTAAAGCATTTAAAATATCCATGGTGTAATAGGGAAAGATTTTAGCATTTGCCATTTTCTGCACAATGGTTGATCTGCTGCATTCTTTTTTTTCTTTTTCCTTTTTTGTCTTCCCTGTGAATTCATTTATTGCCAGTGTTTTAGTAGTATTGTGAGCTTCATTGCATAATTAGTGGTATTCAGTTGCCGCTGTTTAACCTGAAAGAGCTGTAATTAGTTTTTATCCACGATTGGCATTTATGAACCATCAGGGTCATTGTCAAAAGGTATAAAGACTATAATTCTATCACCAGTATTTAAATCCCCAAAAACATAAAAATCTATTTTCCAGGAATATAGGGTTTGTGTGAGGGAGCGTTGTGTATGTATTCTCAGTAAGGAGTCCTTTGCTGTAGTGGAGAGTTATAATCCGTGCTAGGTAGGAGAATTCTAAATAACCTTGATCATACCTAACAAGTCTCCGTCTCATGACTTTTTTTCTAGATGTAAAGCCGACAATTTTAAGAGGGGAAAACAAACAAACAAAAAACAAAACAACCACAACAGAAAAACTACCAAAACCCACAAAGCCAAACCTTAGTGAGTTCTGTGCTCAAGCTACGCTGAATTTCAAACCAGTTCATATATTTAGTAGCCTTGGAGAGTTATTTCCAGACACAGATGAACAACACTTGTTCAGCACAGAGGATGGTGATTTTAAATAATATTTTAATTTTATTCATCTTTAAATGATACCTTAAATATTATTTAAAATCACAATGTCTTTCTAATGGCACCATCAGCTCTCATGGTTTTTAAGCTGGGTTGGAAGGCTTTGGTTCAAAGCCTTGAAGTCAGATAAACGTATTAGTGCTTGAATGTCTTGGAATATTGAACAGAAAAGAGGAGTGTGGAAGCAAATGAGAGAATATGTCTTGAAATATGCTTGATTAATACTGGGACACGTATTGTGGCACCATAGCAATGGAGATGTTAAGTTTCTATCAGACACGGGCACTTGTGTTTGAGTCCCAGCTACTCCTTGGTGACAGTCCTGAGAATCCTGCGTATTAGAAAAGTGGACCTGCAAGTGGTGTGTATATGTGATGTGGGAATACTTTGTGTGTGTGTATTTGTGTGTGTGTTTTATCTGGTATATGATGTGGGTATACTTTGTGAGTGTGTTTGTGTGCGTATGTGTTTACACTTGCCCTTAGTGGGGAGAAGAGGAAGATAAGCACCCTACCCATTCCAAGACTTATGTCCTTATCTTCAGGACATAAGAGCTCTGCTTCATCTGTGACAGTTCAGGTAAATAAAAGCCTTTTACCTCTTTCATTTTTGCACATTGCCTATAGGAACAGCAGTATGGACATGATCATTTTATTTTCACATGTGTTACCAAAACTGGGCTCACAGTCTGAAAAGAAAAATTTCTATTGAGTGAGCAAGAACTATAAGGGAAGTACACGTGAGCCCATTATCTGGTAACCTTTGATTGCCAGTAACCCGGCTCATAGCTACTGCAATTTATTTCATACACTGATTTTA
The DNA here is from genome assembly GCF_963924665.1 of Micromys minutus. Taxonomy (NCBI): domain Eukaryota; kingdom Metazoa; phylum Chordata; class Mammalia; order Rodentia; family Muridae; genus Micromys; species Micromys minutus. The sequence continues at coordinate 48,391,727 of NC_137984.1, read as the reverse complement.
GGAGGTCAGAGCATGTCACAAGAGACAAGGAAACAGAGACAGTGCAGAGATATGGTCACACGGTCTCTGCTTCTCACTCATGTCCTTGTTGCTTTGGTGTTGTAGATGCAGAGAAATTTTTACCTCTTTCTGCTGAAGTTGTGCTGACTGGACCTGTTCATTTGTGCAGCTGTCTTAGCCAATAAGTTAGAATCAATCTACAAGACCTCCTTTTGCATATAATGATTTTTCTCCAAAATTAAGTAAAAGACACACTTTGTGTTTCAAACACAATCAGTTTTATACTCACTGTGGACTGCTCTCATACATAAGGAAAAATAAATTGGTAGTTGAATTGAATATTTGGATTATGTATGCAAAGCAACAAACTCTTTTTTTGAGGAATTTGAGACTGAGTTGGGAAGGTCAAAGGCACAGATTGGTCATGTACACATGTATTGGTAAATATTGCAGCCATGATACTTGGTTCTATAAGCTTTTGCTCTATGACATTTTTATTTACATTTTTAGTTTGAATTATATACATCTAAAATATGTTTTCAGAGATGAAAAGGTTTTCATTTTTTTCTCCTGGATATGGAGGCCAGAGAGAAGAGAATGTGGGGGTGTTAGAAAATTTTAATTAAGAAAGAGGAGCCAGGAAATGAGAGATAAAGTAATAGAAAAAAACAAAACAAAACAAAAAACAAAAAACCGAAAAAAAAAAAACAAAAAACAAAAACAAAAATCAGGCTAGAATAGCATTCTGGCTAGTACTTACAGCTAACTGATAACTAAATAATTTTAATTGTTTATTTGAATGATCTGTCACTAGAAAAACAGAATTTCTGTAACAGACCACTGAAAGCGTTGCTGAATGCCCCGGCAGAGTTCTCATCGGCTGGATTCAGGTAGGTAGTGGGTGTCAACTGCATATCATGTGAGCTCTCTCTCGCCTCTCATAGCCCTCTCCACAGAAGGTCTCACACTACAATTTTGTGTGCAGATCGAGAATGATTGGAATTCCAGGCACAGAGCACACAATCTTATGGAGGTGCACCAGACCCAGCATGTGAACGCTCATGTCTTTATAATGGTCAAGGACTTTGTTAGTGTATAATATTTACATGAACAAAAGAGTTTCATCATGGCGTCTTGAAGGATGTCTATGCCCACGTTGATCAGAGTCAAAGCTCTTACCCATCCTTAAGTTCCTGCCTTACAATTTCCAGATTCCTTCCTAATAGTCTTATTTCTTTCATGTCTCTATTTCCCTGTTAAAATATTGCAGAGATGGGCAAAAACTTGCTAAGCAAACTGATTATTTTAAAATGCTTATATCCACGAATAAGCATATTTCATGTAATTTATCTTGCAAGTAGCATCTAACTTTATTTTATTACGATCTGATAAAATATAAGAAGTCATTTCAATTTTCTTATATGCATTAAGATATGGTTTAACATCCTAAAATGTAATATATTTTAGAAAAGTCGCCTAGGCTGACATCCTAGTTAGCTTTCTGTATTGATGTGATGAAACACCAGAAACAAAAACAACTTGAAAAGGAAAGTCCATCATTGGGGGAAACCAGAGCAGGAGGTCAAGCAGAAACCTGGAGACAGGAACTGAAGTAGAGACAATGAAGGAATGTTACTTATTGGCTTTCTTCTTCTGAGTTCTTAACCTACCTTTCTAATACAGCACAGGCCTACTTAAGGATGGTCCTACCCAAAGGGGAATGGGCCTTCTTCTAAGGATGGTGCTACCCACATGATATATATGCCTCAGATATATCCCCGTAGATCAATCCAATGGAGGAAGTTTCTCAGTTGAGGTTTTCTTTTTCTTAGTGTTTCAAGTTGACAACCAAGAATAGTCATTACAGCTGCTGAGAAGAATATGTGTTCTGCTGTTGTGACATGTTATATAGTTGTCTGGTAAGTCTATTTGGTGGTCTATAGCATCACATAATATTTCTTTGTTGGCTTTTAATGTGCAGTTGACATATATTCCTAAGAATGAGGTTGTGAAGTTACTGTTAGTTATTTCATTGGGTCTTATCTTTAGATTTATAATCAACAGTGAGTTTTATAAAATAGGTGTGCCAGTATTTGGTACATATATGCTAATAGATGTTATATTGTTTTAATTAAATAACTTTTGTCTTTTTGCCTTGAAATATACGTTTTTGGATGTGAGTCTCCAGAAATCTAAGCTTGGAATCTGTTTTTATCTCTTTGCTTTCAAGCTCTATGTATATCTTTGTGTATCTTTGCCAGTGGAGTGCACTTTTTGTTGACACCAATACTCTACAGAATCCAGATCCCCACCTCTTTCCCAATATTTGAAAAATTCGCTGAAATTCTTCTGTACAGATAATTTTTAAGTTTGGAATTTAATTGGTATCTAAAAAGTCTATGTAGGGTTGATACTTTCTTTTATGACTCTGAATATTCTAAATAATTCACTTTATCTATGAATCTAGTGAGCTACCTTCTATTTAACCTAGCTATTAATTAATTTATTTTTTAAATTCAACTAGTTAAGCATTCCATTTCCTAAATTGTAGTTAGTTACTTTCCTTCAGAACATCTGTATCTTCATTAAATTCTCTGCATATATCTTGCATTTTCTTCCTCATATCATTTAGCTCTTTATTTTTATCCTATTTTTAACTCATTTAGGTGTCTAACTATATTTTCTGTAAATAACAACCATTGCTATAGTTACATCTTTCAACTCTTTATCCAGAAGTTTATCCACCCACCGATCATTAGAACCAGATGATCATGAAACTATTGTTTTGAGGAGTCACGTTGCTTACTAACATTTTTTGTTGTTGTTGTTTAATTTGTCCGTATTGGGATTTATGCATTTAGGACAAGTCATTGGCTGGGAATTTGAATGTCTTATACTCTTTAAGATGAAGTAGTCACTGAACAATGGACAGGTCTAGGCCATGACAGGGTAAAGAAATAAATTATCATAACTTTGCTGGCCACTTAAACAACAGTTAACATCAAAGCACTAGGCCTAGTCTCACCTACCAGTCTGAGACAACAGAAGAAACCACAACCTATAGAGAAACAACAAAGTAAACATGGTCATGACCAGTTACAGTCAATTTCACAATGCCACTAAAATTAAAAAAAGAGGGGCAAAGATATATTATTGTATTTAATACAACATTAATGAGAAATGAAATGGCAAAATTCAGGCAAGTACCAGAGGAGAGAAAAAAAAAAAAAAAAAAAAAAAACGGAAAGAGAAGAGAAATAAGTAAGTTGAAAGGACAAGGAGAAAGATATAGAGATGGAGAAGAAATAGTTAATGATTAAATAAATAGTAGGAGAATATAAAATAACAAACTGGTACCCTGAGCCAGAGCTGACTCACCACCATTAGGACTCACAGCCTGCCTGCAAAGAGCTGAACACACAGAGGAACCTCAGGAGCGCTCTTTCTCCTGAGCCTATGGGTGAGGCCCCACTCTCTCTCCACTGACTATCTATGGGGAGACCATTGGAAACTCTCAGGAAGCAGGTAACACGTGGTTACTGGAAAACAAACTGTGCTCCATCTGTGCCCAGAGCCTGAGCCAACCCACCACCATCAGGACTGATGGCCTGCCTGGAGAGAACTGAGCACCCAGAGAAGCCTCAGGAGCACTCTCCCTCCTGAGCCCACAAGTGAGCTCCCACTTCCTCTCCACTGACTATCCATGGAAAGACCACCAGGAACTCTTGGAGCTCAGGTATTGCATTGCTGTTCAAGAACTGACTGTTTCTGCCTCCACCTGTGCCCAGAGCCAGAACCTGCTAACCACAATTAGGACTCACAGCCTACCTACAGATAGCTGAATCTCCCTTCTGAGCCCAAGGGCCCATAGACACACAGGAGAGACAAGCTCCAGTCAAAGCAACAAGATCAAGTAGCATCACAGATAACAAGATGGCAAGAGGCAAATGCAAGAACCTAAGCAACAGAAACCAAGACAACCTGGCAACATCAAAACACAGTTCTTCTACCAAAGAAAGTAGTGGCTATCAAAACACAACAGAAAACAAGATTTGGACTTAAAATCATATGTCATGTTGATGAAGGAACGCCTTTGAGGCGCCCATAAATAACTCCCTTAAAGAAATACAGGAGAACACAGGTAAACAAGTAGAAATGCTTAAAGAGGAGACAAAATATCACTTAAAGAGCTACAGGAAAATACAACCAAACAGGTGAAGGACTTGAAAACAGAAATTGAAACAATAAAGAAATCACAAAAGGAGACACATCAGGAGTCATAGACACAAGCATTACCAACAGAATACAAGAGATGGAAGAGAGAATCTCAGGGGCAAAAGATATAGAAAACATTAACACAACAGTCAGAGAAAATGCAAATATCAAAAAACTCCTAACTCGAACAACCAGGAAATTCAGGACACAATTAGAAGACCAAACTAAAGATAATAGGTGTAGAAGAGAGTGAAGACTACCAACTAAAATTGCCAGTAAATATCTTCAACAAAATTATAGAAAACTTGCCCAACCTAAAGAAAGAGAAGACCACGAACATACAAAGAGACTAAAGAACTCCAAATAGATTGGACCAGAAAAAAAGTCCTCCTGACACATAACAGTCAAAACACCAAAGGTTCAAAACAAAGAAAGAATACTAAAAGCAGTAAGGGAAAATGGGCAAGTAACATATGAAGGAAGACCAATCAGAATTACACCAGACTTCTTAACAGAGATTATGAAAGCTAGAAGATCCTGGACAGACATCTATAAACGCTAAGAAAACACAAATTCAAGCACAGGTTGCTATATCCATAAAAACTCTCAATTATCATAGATAGAAAACCAAAATATTCTTAGACAAAATAAAATTTACATAATACCTGTCCATGAACTCAGCAGTACAAAGGATAATAGACAGAAAACTCCAACACAAGGGAGGAAACTACACCCTAGAAAAAGCAAGAAAATAATCTTCTTGCAACAAACCAAAAGAAGAAAACCACACAAACATAATTCTGCCTGTAACAACAACAATAATAGCAAACAACAATCATTATTCCTTAACATCTCTTAATATCAATGAAATTAATTTCCCGATTAAAAAACATATATTATCAGACTTGATACATAGCAGGATCCACCTTTTTGATACAAATGGGAAACTCATTTCCGTGACAAGAGATAAAATATCTCAGAGTAAAGGGCTGGGGGGGGGGGCTTTCCAAACAAATGGTCCCAAGAAACAAGATGGAGTAGCTATTCTCATACTAAATAAGATAGATTTTCAATGAAAAGTTATCAAAAAGATACAGAAGGACACATTTTACTCATCACAGGAAAAAATCTGCCAAAATGAACTCTCAATTCTGAACATCTGTGCTCCACATACAAGTGCACCAATATTCATAAAGGAAATCCTACTAAAGGTCAAAACATATATTGCACCACACATAATAATTGTGGGAGACTTCCACACCCCACTCTGATCAATGGACAGATTATGGAAGCAGAAACTGAATAGAGACACTGTGTAAATAAGAGGAATTATAAACTAAATGGATTTAACAGACATCTATAGAACGTTTCATCCTAAAACAAAAGAATACACCTTTTTCTCAGCACCTCGTGGTAACTTTTCCAGAACTGACCATATAGTTTGTCACAAAACAGGCCTCAACAGATACAAGAAGATCGAAATAATTCCATGAATTCTATCAGATCATTATGGAGTAAGGCTGGTTTTCAATAACAACAAAAACAACAAAACACCTATGTACACATGGAAGCTGAACAATACTCTACTCAAACACAACTTTGTCAAAGAAGAAATAAAGAAAGAAATCAAAGACTTTTTAGAATTTAATGAAAATGAAAGAACAACATACCCAAACTTATGGGATACAATGAAAGCAGTGCTAAGAGGAAAACCTATAACTCTGAAGTCCTCCAAAAAGAAACTGGAGAGCATAAATTAGCAACTTGATAGCATCCCTGAAAGCTCCAGAACAAAAAGAAGCAGACACACCTAAGAGGAGTAAATGGCAAAAAATAATCAAACTAAATTAAAGCAAAACAAAATATATAAAGAATCAACAAACTAAGAGCTGCTTATTTGAGAAAATCAACAAACTCGATAAACCCAGACTAATTAGAAGGCACAGAGAGAGAGTATCTAAATTAACAAAATCAGAAATGAAAAGGGAGACATAACAACAGAAACTGAGGAAATTCAAGAAATCATCACATCCTACTATAAAAGCCTATACTCAATAAAACTGGAAAATCTAGAGGAAATCTATAATTTTCTATACAGATTCCAGGTACCAAAGTTAAATCAGGATAAGATAATCTATCTAAATTGTCCAATAATTCTCAAATAAATAGAAGCAGTCATTAAAAGCCTCCCACTTCCTCCCAAAATACCAGGACCATATGGGTATTGTTCAGAATTCTATAAGATATTCATAGAAGACTTAACACTCCCCAAACTATTCCACAAAATAGAAACAGAAGGAACACTATACAACTCATTCTGTGAAGCTACAATTACCACTCATACCAAAAACCATACAAAACCCCTACAAAAAAGTGAAATTTAGACCAACTTTTTCCATGAACATTGATGCAAAAATTCTCAATAAAATTCTTGCAAACTGAACCCAAGAACATATCAAAATGATCAAGTAGGCTTCATTCTAGGGATATAAGGATGGTTCAATATATAAAAATCCATCAATGTAATTCACTATATAAACAAACTCAAAGAAAAAAAACACATAATAGTCTCAAAGAATGCTAAGAAAGCATTTTAAAAAGTTCAACACCACTTCATATTAAAAGTCTTGGAAAAAGCAGTAATTCACGTCCTATACCTAAATATAGTAAAAGCAGTATTCAGCAAACAGGTAGCCAACATCAAACTAAATAGAAATTTGAAGCCATCCTACTAAAATCAGGGACTAGACATGGCTGCCCAGTCTCCTCCTATCTATACAATATAGTACTTGAAGTCCTAGCCAGAGAAATCAGTCAGCAAATGGAAGTCAAAGGGATACAAATTGGAAATGAAGCAGCCAAAATATCACTATTTGGAGATGGTTTATAGTATACTTAAGTGACCCATAAAATTTTACCAGAGAACTCCTACAGCTAATAAACAACTCTAGCAAAGTGGTTGGATATAAAATTAACTCAAATCAGTAGCATTCTTCTACTCAAAATGTAAACAGGCTGAGAAAAAAAATTAGGGAACAAACACCTTTCACAATAGTAACAAATACTATAAAATACTTTGGTGTGACCTTAACCAAGCAAGTGAAAGATCTGTATGACAACAACTTGAAGTCTTTTAAGAAGGAAATTGAAGAAGATCTCAGAAGATGGAAAGAGCTTCCATGCTTATGGGTTGGCCAGATTAATATATTTAAAATGGCAATCCTGCCAAAAGAAATCTACAGATTCAGTGCAACCTCTTCACATTCCAACTCAATTTTTCATATAGTTAGAAAGAACAATTTGCAAATTCATTTGGAATGATAAAAACCCAGAATAGCAAAGAATATTTTCAACAATAAAAGAACGTATAAAGGAATCACCATTCCTGACCTCAAAATGCATGGTATTGGTACAGAGAAAGGCAGGTAGATAAATGAAATAGAACTGAAGACCCAGAAATGAACCACACACCTATGGTCACTTGATCTTTGTCAAAGGAGCTTAAAATATTCAGTGGAAAAAGGACAGAATCTTCAACAAATGGTGCTGGTTCAACTGGCATTCAGCATGCAGAAGAATGCAAATTGATCCATTCTTATCTCTTTGTAGGAAGCTCAAGTCCAAGTGAATCAAAGACCTCCACATCAAATCAGGCACACTGAAACTAACAGAAGAGAAAGTAGGGAAGGGCTTAGAACACATAGGCACAGGGGGAAATTTCCTGAGCAGAACACCAATGTCTTATGCTCTAAGATCAATCATTGATAAATGGACTTCATAAAATTGCAATGCTCTTGTAAGCTAAAAGACACTGTCAAAAAGACAAAATGGCAACCAACAGATTTGGAAAATATCTTTACCAATCCTAATTGGTAATATTTAATATATACAAAAAACTCAGTAAGTCTATTAAAACATGGGGTACAGAGCTACACAGAGACTTCTCAACTGAGGAATATCAGATGGATGAGAAGCAGCTAAAGAAATGCTCAACATCCCTAGACATCAGGGAAATGCAAATGAAAAGAATCCTGAAATTTTACCTCACACTAGTCAGAATGGCTAAGATCAAAAACTCAGGTGACAGTAGATGCTGGCAAGGATGTGGAGAGAGGAGAACACTCCTCCATTGTTGGTGGGATTGCAATCTGGTACAACCACTCTCTCAGAGTCTGGCAGTTTCTCAGAAAATTGGACATAGTACTGCCTGATGACCTAGCTATTCCACTCCTGGGCATATATCCAAAAGACACTCTCACATATAACAAGGACATATGCTCCACCATGTTCTTAGAAGTCTTACTTATAATAGCCAGAAGCTGGAAAGAACTGGGATGTCCTTCAACAGAAGAATGGATACAGAAATTGTAGCACAATTTCACAGTGAAGTACTACTCAGCTACTAAAAACAAAGAGTTCATGAAATTCTTAGGCAAATGGATGGATGTAGAAAATATTATCCTGAGTGAGGTAACCCAGTCACAAAAACACACATGGTACATACTCACTTATAAGCCAATACTACTTCTAAAAGTCCCTGAGTACCCAAGAAACAATTCACAGATCTCTTGAAACTCAAAAAGAAGTAAGCCATGATGTGGATGCCTCAGTCCTTCTTACAAGGGAGAACAAAACACTCATGGGAGGAAACACAGGGACAAATAGAGGAGCAGAGACTGAAGAAACGATCATTCAGAGACTTCCTCACCTGGGGATCCACCCCACTTGTAGCTACCAAACCCAAGCACTATTTCTGATGCTAAGAAGTACTTACTGGCATGAGTCAGATATAGAGTCCTCCTCCGAGGCTCTGCCAGATTCACACTAATATAGTTGAGGATGATTGCAGTTAACCATAGGACTAAACATAGGGACCCCAATGATAGAGCTAGAGAAAGAACTGAAGGAGCTGAAAGGGTTTGGAACCCCATGGGAGGAAAAACATTATCATCCCACCAAACCCTCCAGAACTCCCAGGGAGTGAAACACCAACCAGTGAGCTCATGTGGAGAGACCCATGGCTCCAGTTGCATATGCAGCATAGGACAGCATTGTCTGTCATCAATGGGAGAAGAGGCCTTGGATCCAGTGATGGCTTGTTTTCCTAGTGTAGGGGAATTCCAAGACACTGAGGTGGGAGAGGATGATTGGGAGAGGGAACACCATCATGGAAGCACATGGAGTGGGAAGGGGGACAGTAGTCAGGGGAAAGGGGATAACATTTGAAATGTAAATACTGAGAATATCCAATAAAATAGTAAAAAAAGATAAAAGAATAAAAACATAATATATATATAAATATATATGATCAACTTAGTAAGTATTTAGACTGAATGATAAAAAGATACTGACCTATTACTAGTTAGTTTTCTGAATCTTTTTCAACCTTTGAGGGACCAGTCTGTATGCAGATTTGCTTCTTTTTCCCTCACTGTGTAAACCACCAATGGAAAGCTGTAGCTTGTAAACTGAGCTGCCTGTACTTAACCCCAGCGTCTGTATTGGTCAGGTAGGAAGGGGCAGTACAGAAAACTTTCCCCATCCTGTCCGCATCTTGATGCCAATAGGTGTGTGCTCATGGGCTTGGGAGGTGCTATGTGGACGCCATCATGCAGTCTTGACCCTCTCCTGTTCTACTTCTTGGTCTGGAACTTTCTTCAACTCATTTCCTGCATGTGTTCACTTGCTATTTATTCCTACTTTCAGAACCTTGCTAGAACTTGATAAAGTCAATAAGAAGTCACCTCTATACCCAACTCTAATACTATGTTTGGAAGTACATGAAATTTCAGTGTTTCTCAAAGGTTGATCTAATTCAGGACTGTACTCATTGGTTTAGCACCTAGCCACAGTGGTTGTTTCTGAATAAGTCACCACTGGCCTCTAACAGAATAACTTTCTATAACTGTCCCAGTGATAGCAAGACATATAAACTTAAGGTCTGTTCTCAGCAGCACTGAGATGAATATTAATTGTAGGCTTTTATTTTTTATTTTTTTAGTATCGTCCTTCTACCTCTCTCTCTCTTCTTCTCTCTCCCTTTCTTTTTCTTTCCTTCATTTTGTCCTTTCATTTAGTAGCTGAAATCAAGGCACTTGTTTTTTGGAACACTTACTTTTTCTTTAGCCTGTGCTCACCCTCTCTGACACTGCCCTTGGCTTTCTTTTCACCTATGCCTTCTCTATTCCATTGTATAAGTTCTCTATTTTAAAATTTAGATTCCATCTGAGGGCTCCCAACCCATACAACCTGCATCACACACAGGAAGGGCCTTTCTTCCCCAGCCTTTCTAGATGTACTTCCTAGAGATAATAATAGCTCTTGGTGGGTATCTCAAATGAGCTCGAACTCAGATTTCCTTGCCTTACTCTTTTGGAATTCATAGCCACAATACCTCAAAATCTCCATGCCAAGATCTAGGTCAGAAATTTATATCTCCGAGCCTCAAGATCAGGATCACAGATGAGCCTTCCAATTCTGGATTGCCGCTCATTCCGGATATAGTCAAATTCGAGAAATAGTCACAACAATCCACCCCTTGTCAACTCGACACAAATAAAATCTCATATCCATATAAAACAATAACAAGGTCATGAATATACCTAACATGATATAACTATTCCTCTTACAATCACAAATGCATTTGTTAATTTACAATGGGGCAATGCCCCTTGGGAACGTTCTATTAGTTTTACAATTTAAATATCAATTTCTTTAACAATTGATGTTAAAGCAATCAGAAGAAAGACAAATGTGTTCTTAACAAAATAAAAAAGAAGCATTCATATTACTTTATTATCCTCATTTCTGCAACTGGTTATGTGGCCTTAGCTAGCTAGCATTTATAACTACGTTCCTCTACTACCCATTCTGTAGTTCCTCTACCCTCTGCAAGCATCTCAGCAGGTCTTGATTCTTTTCCTGGAGGAGTTCCCCATACGTTCATTAGGCTCAACAAAAACCTGATAGGTCTGTGTCCTTAGTCATCCTGCTTGGATTATGCTGTTGTATTTTCCCATTGACTTTAATCACAGGACATGGTAGTACTAAGAGATGCCCTAAGGGATCTCCTGCACTCCAGATATAATCCTTCTTACCTCCACTGTGGGGAGGCAATCCAATTTCTCCATGGTAATCTGGATCTGTCATCCCTCCTAACACTGTAATTTCTTTCTTAGCCTGTTGGTTTAAAGGCATTAGAAGCCCAAAATGACCAGGTGGAAGTCTGACCTTTCAGTTCAATAGAATGTTTGTTTTGGCTTCTGGTTGGAGCACTTTCCCTTCTGGAACCAAATCTTCTAGACCTGCAGAACCTAGAGTTGTGAGAACAAGAAGCAAACATATTTCTAGAGGGTCACTAGGAGTGATAGTGGGTGGAACTATTCCCTTATTCCCTTTTCCACCCCTTGACTCTTGAACCCATGGATCCTGACTATGGGAGAAACTGTACCATGTATCAGATGTAGATTCAAAGCATATAATCCCTTCTGAAGAACTCTTTCCCAGACCTCCATGCTGTCACCTAATTGGTGCTATAACTTTGTCTTCAAAAGGCCATTCTATCTTTTTATCAGACCAGCTGCTTCAGGATGATGGGAACATGACAAGGCCAGTGGATTCCATGATTAAGAGCCCAATGCCACACTTCTCTAGCTGTGAAATTAGTTTCTTGGTAAGAAGCAATATTTTGTGGAATATCATAATGATGAACAAGGCATTCCATAAGTCCACAGATAGTGGTTTTGGCAGAAGCATTATGTGCAGGAAAGGCAAATCCATAACCAGAATAAGTATCTACTCCAATAAGAACAAAACGTCCTTTCCATGGAGGAAAGTGGTCCAATGTAATCAACCTGCCACCAGGTTGCTGGCTGGTTACCTCAAGGAATAGTGCCAAATCTGGGGTTCAGTGTTGGTCTCTGTTGTTGACAGATTGGGCATTCAGCAGCATCTGTAGCCAGGTCAGCCTTGGTGAGTGGAAGTCCATTTTGTTGAGCCTAAGCCTAACCTCCATCTCAGCCACCATGGCCACTTTGTTCATGTGCCTACTGAGCAATGACAGGGATGACTGGGGAAGGAGGCTGACTATCCACAGAACAGGTCATCTTATCCACTTGATTATCAAACTCCTTCCCAGCTCAAGTCACCTTTTGGTGAGCATTTACATGGGACACAAATATCCTCACATCCTTTGCCCATTTGGAGAGATCGATCCACATACTTATTTCCCAGATGTCTTTTTCACCAATTTTCCAATCATGATCCTTCCAAGTTCCTAACCATCCAGCTAATCCATTGGGTACAGCCCAGGAGTCAGTGAACAATCATACATCTGGCTGTTTGTACTTCCAAACAATCTATAGTAGCATGTATATTGCCAAAAGTTCTGCCAACTGTGAAGATTTTCCTTCATCTGTATCTTTCAGGGTTGTCCCAGAAAAGGGTTGCATATGAGTTTCTTTGGTCATGATGTCTGTTCACAGCAGAAAAATCCCAACTAAAACAGAAGTTAGAACCAAGGACTCGGGTATCATTGTGATAAGCCTGACCATACTTTTGTTTGGAAAAACATGGATTTTTGAACTTTGTATTTAGAAAGCAGTAGAATGCTTTAAATGGGGCTTAATAGTCTATACTAGGAGAAATTTGGAAGACTTTATTACTGAGAGTGATTTGAATTGTGCCAGACCAGAGGCCCCTCAATTAGATGAATTAAATGCAATAGGTTTCATTTGGCCCCAATGTAACAAGCGCCAGGTAGCAGCATTGAGTCGCCAGAGACAAGGTGATAATAGTTATTATAATGGAAGACATAGACAAAACAAAGTTTATAATGACAAAGCCTGTAATGTTCAGCACAGGAGAGGTGAAATTTATAATGGCATGACTCGTTTGGACCTTTAGTACTGGTTAATCAGTCATGGTGTTTCCAGGCATGAAATAGATAGAAAGACTACTGCGTATCTGTTTGAGCTGTATAAGCAGAAAAATTCTCAAAAAAATGAAAGAAAGACTACATTGGATGGTGGCAAAAGGCAATCTTGGCTAGTGAACCAATTTCCAGACTTGAGCCAGTTTTCAGACCCTTGAATGAAGTTTTGATGTTATCATTTCTCCAGTTCTTTCCCAAAGAGACCAGTGACCTTGTACAAGGATAACTGTATCCCGAGGGAAAGGAAATAATCGGACTTTCCGGAGTCTATTAGGTACTGGTCCTGAATTGACACTGATCCCCGGAGATCCCAAGACACACGGTGCAATGTGGCCTTCCAGGTAAAGTAGATGCTTATGGAGATTTGACTGATGTTCGACTCACAGTATGTCCAGTGAGTCCCTGAACACATTCCGTGGTCCTATCCCCAGTTCCAGAATGTATAATTGGAATAGATATACTTAGAAATTGGCAGAATTCTCACATTGGTTCCTTGACCTGTGGATCGAGGGCTGCCTTGGTTGGAAATGCTAAATGGAAGCTTTTAGAGTTGTTTCTGTCAGAGAAAATAGTGAATGAAAACCAGTGTTGTATTCCTGGAGGAATTGCAGAAATTACTGCGACTATCAAGGACTTGAAAGATGCAGGGATGGTGGTTCCCACTACATTCCCCTTTAACTCTCCTATCTTGCCAGTGTATGAGACAGATCATGGAGAATGTCAGTTGACTACCAAAAACTAAATCAGATAGTAACTCTGCTGGCAGCTGCTGTTCCAGATGTAGGTTTGTTACTTGATAAAATTAACTCATCTCCTGGTACCTAGTTGCGGCATGCTCCAGCGAGGAAAGACGACGTGTATTTCAGAGGATGGGAAATAAATACAACCAAAATTAAAGGACCATATACCTCAGCGAAATTCTTAAGAGGCCAGTGGTTTGGGGCATGTAGAGATAAATATTCCTTCTAAGGTGAAGGATAACTTATTGCACCTGGCCCTTCCCACAACCAAGAAAGAAGCACAATGTTTAGGGGTTCTATTTGGATTCTGGAGACAGCATATTCCTCACTTGGGTGTGTTACTCAGGCCCATTTACCAAGTGACTTAGAAAGCTGCCAGCTTTGTGTGGGGTCTGGAATAGGAGAAGGCTCTTCAATAGGTTCAGACAGCTATTTAGGCTGCTCTACCAATTGGACCATACGATCCAGCAGACCCTATGGTACTTATGGTGTCAGTAGCAGATAGAGATGCTCTTTGGAGCCTCTGGCAGGTTTCTGTAGGTGACTCAGAGGAGAGATCTTTGGGATTTTTGAGCAAAGCTCTACAACCATCTGCAGACAACTACTCTCCCTTTGAAAAGCAGTTCTTGGCCTGCTATTGGGCCTTAGAGGAAACTGGACATTTGACAATAGGACAACAAGTTACTGAACTGCCCATCATGAGATGGGTGTTACCAGACGCTCCAAGTCATAAAGTAGGACATGCACAGTAGGAGTCTATTATCAAATAGAAGTGGGGCATACATGATCAGGCTGGATCAGGTCCTAAAGGCACAAGCTGAAGTTACATAAAGAAGTTGCTGAAATGCCTATGGTTTCTACTCATGTTACAATGCCATTTGTTGCCAAGCATTTAACAATAGACTCATGGGGTATTCCCTATGACAGTCTGATAAAAGAAGGGAGAGTGCTCCTCTTTCCATTGTTCTTATGTAGGTCTTCAGCAGAAGGTGTGTTCCAGATTAAAGGCATGTTCTACCATGCCTGACAATTCTCTGCCACCTTCTAAGACTCTGGGTTTTTCTTTTTATTCCTTCATTTTTCTATCTATGGTCCTTTGAAAAACTGAAGATTTTATTTTCTATAAAATGGATAACATGTGCCACCGGTTACACAGACACTTAAGGAAGGATCATAAAGTAACTACTGTAGGAAGAGCATTTTGCAAAACTGCTGTAGGGCAAGTCGGCGGTGAAGAATACCTTGGTTCTCTATAGAGATAAGTGAAGCCTCGGGAACAGTAAGTGAGATGGTAGAAAGCTTCCTAGTTTTCCTGAGAATCAGGAATCTTCAGGACACCATATGCAAAACACTTCTCCTTAGGGTGTCAGCCAAGTCCCAAGTCTCTCCTCCACAGGTAGATGTGAACACAGATCGTGTAAGCTCCAGGCAGAAGCAGGTCCACCCCAAAATATGTAAACAAGGTCTTCCCAAGACCTTAGGCCAGGCCAAGAGAAGTACCGGTTGTCAAAACTCTGAACCATTTCAAAAACTATGTGTGTGTGTGTGTGTGTGTGTGTGTGTGTGTTTGTGTGTGTGTCTGTGTGTGTGTGTGTGTGCGTATGGGGTTTGCTCAAGAGAAAAGGTGTGCAAGAATCATTCCTCTGTCTGAGAGCCTCTGTTTTGAGAGTTGTCTAACTCTGGATGAATATCTCTAGATGCATACATTTTCTTAAGAATTTCATAGTCATTGCTTCTGATGGCTGAGTAGTACTCCATTTTGTAAATGTACCACAATTTTTGTATTTATTCATCTACTGAAGGACATCTGGGTTCTTTCCAGCCTCTGGCTATTATAAACAGGGCTTCTATGAACATTGTGGTGCATGTGTCTTTGTTGTATGTTGGAGTTTCTCTGGGGTATATGCCCAGAAGTGGAATAACTGGGTCTTTAGGTAATACTATGTCCAATTATCTGAGGAACAGCCAGACTGATTTCAAGAGTGGTTTTATCAGTTTACAACCCCACCAACAGTGGAGAAGTGTTCATCTTTCTCCACATTCTTGCCAGCATCTGCTGTTATTTGAATTTTTGATCTTAGCCATTCTGGTTGGTGTGAGGTGGAATATCAGGGTTGTTTTGATTTGTATTTTCTTGATGGCTAATGATGTCCACGACTTCCTTAGATGTTTCTCAGCCATTCGATATTTCTCAATTGAGAACTTTTTGTTCAGCTCTGTACCCCATTTTTAATAGGGTTGTTTGATTCTCTGGTGTCTTGAGTTCTTTGTATACCTTGCATATTAGGCATCTATCTGATGTGGGGTTGGTAAAGATCTTTTTCCAATATGTTGGATGCCATTTTTTTTTGACTGTGTCTTTAGCCTTACAGAAACTTTGCAATCTCATTAAGTCCAATTTTTTATATTTGACCTTAGAGCACGAGTCATTGGTGTTCTGTTCAGGAAATTTTCTCCTGTGCCTATGTGTTCTAAGGATTTACCTACTTCCTCTTTTCATAGTTTCCGTGTACCTGTTGTGATATGGAGATCTTTGATCAACTTGCACTTGAGCTTTGTACAAGGAGATAAGAAAAGGTCTATTTTCATTCTTCTGCATGCTGAGTGCCAGTTGGACCAACATTATTTGTTGAAAAGCTGTTCTTTTTCCATTGAATGTTTACAGCTCCTTTGTCAAAAATCAAGTGATCATATATGTGAAGGCTCATTTCTGGTCTTCTATTAAATTCTATTGATCCACGTACCTATTTCTGTACCAGTACCATGCAGTTTTCAGCACAATTGTCTTGTAATATAGCTTGAGGTCAGGGATAGTGATTCCCACAGATGTTTTCTAGTTGTTGAGGATGGATTTCGCTACTCTAGGTCTTTTGTTATTCCAGATGAAATTGCACATTGATCTTTCCAACTCAATGAAGAACTGGGTTGGAATTTTGATGGGTATTGCATTGAATCTGTAGATCGCTTTTGGTAGGATGGCCATTTTTAAAATGTTGATCCTTCCAATCCATGAGCATGGGAGATCTTTCCATTTTCTGAGATCTTCCTCGATTTCCTTCTTTAGAGGTTTGAAGTTCTTGTCATACAGGTCCTTCACTTGCTTAGTTAGAGTCACACCAAAGTATTTCATAGTTTTGCTGACTATTGTGAAGGTATCTTTTCCCTAATTTCTTTCTCTACTTGTTTGTCCTTTGAATATCGAAAGGCTACTGATTTCTTTGAGTTAATTTTGTATCCAACCACTTTGCTGAACTTGTTTATCAGCTGTAGGAGTTCTCTGGTGGAGTTTGTGGGGTCACTTAAGTACACTATCATGTGATCTGAAAAGAGTGATGTTTTTACTTTTTCCTTTCTGATTTGTATCCCCTTGATATACTTTTGCTGTCTAATTGCTCCAGGCAGGACTTCCAGTACTATGTTGAATAGGTAGGGGGAGAGTGGGCAGCCTTGTGGAGTCCCTGATTTTAGTGGGATTGCTTCAAGTTTCCCACCGTTAAGTTTGTTGTTGGCTGTTGGTTTTCTGTATATTGCTTTTATCATGTTTAGGTATGGACCTTGGATTCCTGTTCTTTCCAGGACTTTTAACATGAAGGGGTGTTGAATTTTGTCAAATGCTTTCTCAGCATCTAGTGAGATGACCATGTGATTTTGTTCCTTGAGTTTGTTTATATGGTGGATTACATTGATGGATTTCCTTATATTAAACCATCCCTGCATCCCAGGGATGAAGCCTACTTGGTCATGGTGAATGATCATTTTGATGTGTTCTTGGATTCGGTTTACAAGGATTTTGTTGAGCATTTTTGCATCAATGTTCACAAGTGAGATTGGTCTGAAGTTCTTTTTCCTTGTAGGATCTTTGTGTGGTTTAGGAAGGAAGGTTGTTGTAGCCTCAAAAAATGAGTTAGGTAGTTTTCCATCTGATTCTATCTTGTGGAATAGTTTGGAGAGTATTGGTGTTATGTTGGCAATAATGTCTGATAAAATTTTGCACTGAATCCGTCTGGACTTGGGCTTTTTTTTTGGTTGGGAGGCTTTTGATGACTGCTTCTATTTCTTTAGGTGTTATGAAATTATTTAGATGGTTTACCTTGTCCTGGCTTAACTTTAGTATTTGGTATCTGTTTAGGAATTCATCCATTTCCTCCAGATTTTCCAACTTTGTGGAGTATAGGTTTTTGTAGTAGGATCTGATGATTTCATGAATTTCCTCAGTTTCAGTTGTTATTTCTCCACTTTCCTTTCTGATTTTGTTAATTTGGATACTCTCCATTTGCCCTCTAGTTAGTCTGGCTAAGGGTATATAAATCTTGGTAATTTTCTGAAAGAACTAGCTGTTGGTTTTGTTGATTCTTTGAATGGTTCTTTTTGTTTCTATTTGGTCAATTTATTCTCTGAGTATGATTATTTTTTGCAGTCTACTCCTCTTGGGTGTATCTGCTTTCTTTTATTCTAGAGCTTTCACCTGTGCAGTAAGTTGGTAGTGTATGCTCTCTGGTGTTTTTGTTTTTGTTTTTTGTTTTCTTTTTGGAAGCACTCAGAGCTATTAGTTTTTGTCTCAGTACTGCTTTCATTGCATCCCATAGTTTTGGGTATGTTGTGTTTTCATTTTCATTGAATTCTAGAAAATCCTTGATTTCTTTCTTTATTTCTTCTTAGACCATGTTATCATTTAATAGAACATTGTTTAGTTTCTATGTGTATTTGGGCTTTTTGTTGTCTTTGTTGTTATTAAAGACCAGCCATAGACCATGGTGATCTGATAAGATTCATGGGAGTATTTTAATCTTCTTATATCTATTGAGGCTTATTTTGTGACCAATTACATGGTCAGTTTTGGAAAAGGTGCAGTGAGGTGCTGAGAAGAAGGTGTATTCTTTTGTTTTAGGATGATATGTTCTATAGATATCTATTAATTCCAATTGGTTCTTAACCTCTCCAATTTTTACTGTTTCCTTGTTCAGTTTCTGTTTCCATGATCTGTCCATTGAGGAGAGTGGGGTGTTGAAGTTTCCCACTATTATTGTATGGGGTACAATATATTTTTTGAGAATTAGTAGGATTTCTTTTATGAATATGGGAGCTCTTGTATTTGGAGCACATATGTTAAGGATTGAGAGTTCCTCCTGACAGATTTCCCCTGTAATGGGTAAAAAGTGTCCTTCCTTATATTTTTTGATAACTTTTGGTTGGAAATTTACTTTATTTGATATTAGAATAGCCACTCCAGTTTTCTTCTTGGGGCTGTTTGTGTGGAAGTTTTTTTTCCAACATTTTACTCTGAGATAGTGTCTGTCTTTGTCTCTGAGATGAGTTTCCTGTATGCAGCAAAATGCTGGATTTTGTTTATGTATCCAATCTGATAGCCTATGTCTCTTTATTGGGGAGTTGAGTCCATTTATGTTAATAGATATGAAGGAATGGTGGTTGCTGTTTCCTGCTATTATTGCTTTTGTAGGTTGAGTTGTGTCTGTGTCTCTTTCTTCTTTTGGTTTTCTTGCTTATGAGTTTTCTTGTTTTTACTAGAATGTAGTTCCCCTGGTTGTATTGGGTTTTCCACCTATAATTCATTGTAGTGCTGGGTTTGTGGTCAGATATTGTGTAAATTTAGATTTGTCTTGAAATATCTTCATCTCTCCATCTATGGTGATTGAGAGTTTTGCTGGGTATAGCAGCTTGGGCTGGCACTTTTGTTCTCTTAGGGTCTGCATGATATCTGTCCAGGCTCTTCTAGCTTTCATAGTCTCTGTTGAGAAATTGGGTGTGATTTTGATTGGTCTGCCTTTATATGTTACCTGACCTTTTTCCTTTACTGCTTCTATTATTCTTTCTTTGCTTTGGACACTTGGTGTTTTGACTATTATGTGTCAGGAGGAATTTCTTTTCTGGTTCAATGTATTTGGAGTTCTGAAGGCTTCTTTTATGCTCGTTCATCTCATTCTTAAGGGTAGGAAAGTTTTCTTCTACAATTTTGTTGAAGATATTTACTGTGCCTCTTAGTTGATATTCTTCTCCCTCTTCTATTCCTATTATCCTTAGGTTTGGTTTTCTCATTGTTTCCAGGATCTCCTGGACATTTTGGGTTAGGAGCTTTTTGGGTTTTGCATATTCTCTGACTGTTTTGTCTATATTTACAATGTTGTCTTCAGCCCCCGAGATTCTCTCTTCCATCTCTTGTAGTCTATTGGAAATGCTTGCTTCTGTGACTCCTGATTTCTTTTTTAGGTGTTCTACCTCTAGGGTTATCTCTTTAAGTGTTTCTTTATAGTGTCAATTTCCGTTTTAAATTCCTTCTTTCATTCCTTCATCTCTTCGGTTCTGTTTTCTTCTATTTCTTTGAGTTCTTTGAGTGTTTTTCCTGTTTCCTCTTTAAAAGCTTTTGATTCTTTTTGTTTTTCTTCTCGATCTTGTTTAAGGATCTCTGTCATCATCTTGAGGTATGGTTTTAGGCCTGCATCTTCTTTTTCTGGAGTGTTTGGCATTCCAATGTTTGCTGTGATTCGATAGCTTGGTACTGGTATTGCCAGGTTGTATTGGTTTCCTTGGTATATGCTCTTTCACTTTCCTCTTACTATCTTGTTGTCAGTGATATGTTCTTGCCTTTCCCTTGTACCTGGTCTGTGTCCTTGGATCTCCACTGGTCCAGGTGGGGTATGGTCCGAGCCCAAGCCCTGTTCTTCATCCCAAAGGTGCCGGGTGGGAACAGAGGTACCAATGCTGGGTTCCTGGTCCCTGGATCAGGTAGGGCAGGGGTGTGCTTTTTGTGCGCACTCGGCAGAGATCTCTCTGCTCCCTGGCTGCTCGGATCTCCTTCCCACCAGTCCTTAACCTTTGGGAACTGCTCAGTCATCTCATTCTTACTGGTAGGGAAGTTTTCTTCCAGGATTTTTGTTGAAGATATTTACTGTACCTCTTAGTTGATATTCTTTGACCTCTTTTATTCCTATTATCCTTTGGTTTGGTCTTCTCATTGTGTCTGGGATCTCCTGGACATTTTGGGTTAGGAGCTTTTTGGTTTTTGCAACTTCTCTGACTGCTTTGTCTATGTTTTCAATGTTGTCTTCAGCCCCTGAGATTCTTTCTTCCATCTCTTGTAGTCTGTTGGAAATTCTTGCATCTGTGACACCTGATTTCTCTTTTAGGATTTATACCTCTAGTGTTGTCTCTTTTAGTGTTTTCTTTATTGTGTCCATTTCCGTTTAAAATTCCTTCTTTCATTTCTTTATCTTTTTGTTTCTATTTACCTCCAATTCCTTGATTTCTTTGAGTGTTTGTCTTGTTTCCTCTTTAAAAGCTTCAATTTTTTTTCTGCTTTTCCTCCCATTCTTGTTTAAGGATCCCTATCATCATCTTGAGGTAGGATTTTGTGTCTGAGTCTTCTTTTTCTGGAGTGTTTGGATTTCTGTTGTTTTCTGTGATGGGAGAGCTGGGTTCTGGTTTTGCCAGGTTGTCTTGGTTTCCCTGGGGTAAGTTCTTTCACTTTCCTGTTGCCATCTTGTTGTTTGTGATTGTAAGTGGTCATGTTGTCATTGATTCGTTCCCATCCCTCCCGTGTACCTGGCCTGTATCCCTGGATCTCTGCTGTTCCTGGTTGCAGATGGCCTGAGCACCTGTTCGGCACATACAGTTTCTCCAGTTGGAAACAAAGTCCCTAAGGTAGGGTTCCTGCTCTCCTGATCCAATTGGGGGGGGACAGTTTCCAAGCACTCAGCACAGACCTCTCTGCTCCCCGTATACTTGTGCACTGTCTCACCAGGCCTGTGTCCCTGGATCTCCTGAAGAATTGATTTCTAGTTAATAATACCATAATAATATGATAGAGATGGAATATCCCTTTTCTAGTTGGGAGTTAGTTGAGAGTTCTAATGCAAGAATAAAATTACTACACTTACTTAGCTTTTACAATCGTTTTTCACATTAACTAGTGCTAGAAGTCAGTTTTGAAGCTCCAGTTACTAAAAAGGCTTTGCAAGTATGCTACCATACATCACTGGAAAATATAATAACTCTGTTACAAAGAGAGCTGAGGCAATAAAATTATCATAAACAACGTGATTCAGTTATGCCACAAAACATCCAGTGATTAAAAACTCCTATCCCGGCAGCTTCACGGTTTAGATCCAATCCACTTACATTTGCACCACTGTGAACGGCATTGTTTCAGAATTCAATGATATGTAAATTATAAAGCACCAACCTAAAACTGAATGTATATATATTCTATGATGTCTCCTTTTACTACCTAATTTGAATAAATTTGATGATTGTTGGAAAGTTGCTAAGAAGAAATAGTTTTAAAACATTTGGGACTATTTTCTCTCAAAAATGATGCTTAAAATGGACATGTGCTTAATGTTAGAAACATGTAGGTTCTGGCCTCCCATGGATTTTGAGAATAAAACTTTTCTGTAAATGACCATGATGCTGAGCAGAGGGATCTTCCAAGTGGGACACTGAGTCCAGGTGACATTAATTGACTTTTCCAAAGTCACACAATTAATTAGTGGCAGAACCTCTTAGTTCTGATCTTCTGTCTCTTTCTTTGGAAGCTTGATAAATGCCAACTGGATTTCACATAGGATGGACCTTAGACTTGATTTGTAATGTTTGGCCCATTTCACATCAAAACTATATTAAAGGTTATTCCGGATATGTATGGAATGTGTCCAAACATGCCACAGCTAATTAGCAGGAACTCCCCTCATTATTACTTGAGGTCTTTTGCAAAGTTTCAAAGTCTCCTTAGACTGTAGAGTTAGAAGAGTGAGGTGTGATTAAGACTTTCATAGTATTCTCTGCAGGAATGGCTTTAATGACATTAACTTGTAGGTACTCCCAGTCATATTGAATTGGTCATGGCTGGCCAAAGAAAATTACAAGCACTGTCAGGGAGCTAAGTAATATATTTTGACTCCTTACACATTTGATGTTACTAGAATTCTAAAAAGTTTAATCTCTATGTAAACCAGAATGAATGTTATTGTGCCAATAACCATATGCTTTCAGACGTATTATCCCAACAACTTATACTTTGCTCCTGTTAAGTTCCAAGTTGCCAGCTCCTGAGCCAGTCTGCATAGCACAATTCCTGGCTACTGTTATGATACTCAATTGTAATGAGTTCTTGATCAAAGAAATCATGCTCATGGACAAAGATAGAAAATAAAATAGCTCTGAAGCGCATCCTCTCTAATTGCTTGTCTCTGTTAAAATGGAATATGTGATGTCTGGCAAAAATGTAGGAAGACTAATAAAAACATGGGGGCAGCAAATTAGTGGTTTTAAAATCCAAGTATTTGAAAATGCAGTGTTTTTATTGAAGAAACTGAACATGTTTTATCTCTATAAATTGTATCAATTAATTTCCTGATTTCTGAAAATAAAACACTTGACAAAAGCAACTTAAAGAGTTTCATCAGGACCAGAGGCCCGCCCACAGGGCACTGGGTACTCAGAAGACCTGCACGAGGGCTCTCCATTCAAAGTGGAGGGGTAGGTCAATTTCTTCTGCCTACTGTCTACCGTGGAGAGGTCCCCCAGAACTCTCATGGAGCAGGTGGCAGTGCTGCCTGGGAGTGCACACTTCTGGCCCAAGGCCATAACCAGCTGCATCAGGTCTGGGCTCTACTATCAGAATTCAAAGCCTATCCAGAGAAATGAACACCTTGGAACAATCTTCCTCTGGAGACCATGCACCCATACACCCACAAGAGAGACAAGCTTCAGTAAGAGACAAGATCATCTAGTATCATCTATAACAAGGTGGCAAGAGGCAAAAGACAACCTGACAACATCTGAACACAGTTCTCCCACCACTGCAAATAGTGGACATTCCAACTCACTAGAAAAACAAGACTTAGACTTAAAATCATACTTCATGATGATGATGGAAATCTTTGAGAAGTACATAAATAACACACTTAAAGAAGTACAGGAAAATCAGGAAGAATACAGGAAAACAAGTTGAAGGCAAACAAGTTGAAGGCCTTAAAGAGGGAACACAAAAGTCACTTAAAGAGCTTCAGGAATGCACAAACAACCAGGTGAAGAAACTGAAAACAGAAATAGAAACAATAAAGACAAAACCTAAAGGAAACAACCCTGAAGATGATCTAGGAAAGACATCAAAAGTCATAGATGCTAGCCTCACCAACAGAATAGAAATGATGGAGGAGAGAATCTCAGGAGTAAAAGATACTATAGAAATCATTGACACAACAGTCAGAGAAAATGGAAAAATCATAAAGATTCTAATCCAAAACATCCAGGAAATCTAGGACACAATGAGAAGACCAATCCTAAGGATAATAGGTGTAAAGAGAACAAAGACCCCCAAATAAAAGGCCCAGTAAATATCTTCAGCAAAATTATAGAAGAAAACTTTTCTAACCTAAAGAAAGAGATGACCATGAACATACATGAAGCCTACAGAACCCCAAATAGACTGAACCAGAAAAGAAATTCTTCCTGACATATAATAGTCAAAACAACAAATGCTCAAAACAAAGAAAGAGTACTAAAAGCAGTAAGAGAAAAAGGACAGGAAACATATAAAAGCAGACCAATCAGAATTTACATTTTCAGTAGAGATCATGAAAGCTAGATGATCCTGTCCTAACATCATACAGACCCTAAAGGAACACAAATTCCAGCCCAGCTAAGTATATCCAGCAAAACCTTCAATTAACATAGATGTAGAAATCAAGATATTCCAAGACAAAAAGAAATTTACACAATACCTGTCCATATATCCAGCCTTACAAAGGATAATAAATGGAAAACCCTACCACAGAGAGAAAAACTACACTCTAGGAAAATCAAGAAACTAATCTTTTTGCAAGAAATACCAAAAAAGAAAAGCACACAAAGATGTCTACCTCTAACAACAAAAATAGTAGGAAGCAACAATCACTATTCCGTAATGTCCCTTAACATCAATGGACTCAATTCTCCAATAAAAAGACATAAACTATCAGACTGGATACATAAACAGAATCCAGCATTTTGCTGCATACGGGAAACTCATTTCAGCCACAAAGGCAGGCACAACCTTAGAGTTAAAGGTTGGGAAAAAAACTTTCCAAGCAAATGGTGCCAAGAAACAAACTGGAGTAGCCATCCCAATATAGAATAAAATATATTTTCAATAAAAAGTCATCAAAAATGACAAGGAAGGACACTTTTTACTCATCAAAGGAAAAATCTATCAAGATGGACTCTCAATCCTGAATGTCTATGCTCCAAATAAAAGTGCACCAACATTCACAAAAGAAATTCTACTAAATCTCAGAGCATGTATTACACCACACCCAATAATAGTGGGGGCCTTAAACATCCCACTCTCATCAATGGGCAGATCATAGATGCCAAAACTGAACAGAGACACAGCGAAACTAACAGAAGTTATGAACTAAAAGGATTTGACAGATACCTATAGAATTTTTCATCCAAAAACAAAAGAATATACCTTCTCAGCACCTCATAGTACCCTTTTTAAAATTGACAATATATTCAGTCACAAAAGAAGCCTCAACAGATACAAAAAGATTGAAATAATTCCATGCATTCTATCGGATTGCCATGGACTAAAGCTGGTCTTCAATAATAAGAAAAACAACAAAAACCCTACATGTCCCTGAAAGCCAAAAAATGCTCTACTCAATGATAGCTTGGTCAATGAAGAAAAGGAAAACAAAAATCAAAACTTTAAAAAATTTAACAAAAATGAAGGCACAACATACTCAAACTTATGGGATACAATGAAAGCAGTGCTAAGAGGAAATATCATAGCAATCAGTACCTCCAATGAGAATCTGGAGAGAGCATACACTTAAAAAATTGACAGCACAACTGAATGTTCTAGAACAAAAAGAAGCATATACACCCAAGAGGAGTAGATGGCGGGAAATAATCAAACTTAGAGCTGAAATCAACCAAATAGAAACAACAAGAACTATACAAATTATCAACAAAACTAAGAGCTGGTTCTTTGAGAAAATCAACAAGATGGATAAACCATTAACCAGACTAACCAGAGGGTGCAGAGAGAGTATCCAAATTAACAAAATCAGAAATGAAAGAGAAAGACATAACAACATAAGCTTGAGGAGATTCAAGAAGTCATCAGATCCTAATGCAAAACCCTATACTCGACAAAACCAGAAAGTCTACAGGAAGTGGACAATTTCCTAGACAGATACAAGGTAACAAAATTAAATCAGGGTCAAATAAACCATAGTAACAGCCCCATAACCCCTAAAGAAATAGAAGCAGCCCAGGACCAGATATCAGCCCTTCGTAGAAGACCTAATACCAAACTATTCCACAAAATAAAAACAGAGGGAATAATACCTAACTCATTCTTCAAAGCCAAAATTATGGTCATTCCTAAACCACACAAAGATCCTAAAACGAAAGAGAACTTTAGACCAATTTCCCTTATGAACATTGATGTAAAAATATTCAATAAAATTTTTGCAAACTGAATCCAAGAAAACATCAAAATAATCATTCACCATAATTAAGTAGACTTCATTCCAGGAATGCAAGGATGGTTCAATATATAAAAATTCATCAATGTTATCCACTATATAAACAAATTCAAAGATAAAAAAAATCACATGATTATCTCTCTAGATGCTGAGATAGCATTTGACAAAATTCAACACCTCTTCATATTGGAAAGGTCAGGTATTCAAGGTTCATACTTAAACATAGTAAAAGCAATATACAGCAAACCAGTAGCCAAAATCAAAGGAAATTGTGAGAAATAAAATCAAGAACTAGACAAGGCTGCCTACTCACTCCCTACATATTCAATATAGTAATCAAAGTACTAGCCAGAGCAACAGAACAACAAAATAAGGTCAAATTGGAAAGGAAGAAGCCAAAGTATCAATATTTGCAGATTATATAATAGTATACTTAAGTCACTCCAAAAATTTCACTAGGGAACTTTTACAGCTGATAAACACCTTCAGCAAAATGGCTGGATATAAAATTAACACAAATAAATCAGTAGCTTTCCTCTACTCAAAAAGAAACTAGAGAATTGAAACCCTTCACAGTAGTCACAAAGAATGTAAAATACCTTGGTGTGACCATAATCAAGCAAGAGAAGAATCTGTATGACAAGAACTTCAACTCTCTTAAGATGGAAACAGAAGAAGACCTCAGAAGATGGAAAGATCTCTCATGCTCATGGATTGGATCAACATTGTAAAATGGCCATCTTGCCTAAAGCAATATGCAAATTTAATGCAATCACCATCAAAATTCCAACTCAATTCTTAATAGAGTTAGGAAGAATAATTTGCATATTCATTTGGAATAACAAAGAACACAAGATAGCAAAAATCATTCTCTATAATAAAAAGCTTCCAGTGGAAATTATCATCCCTGACCTCAAGCTGTATTACAGATCAATTGTAATAAAAACTGCCTGGTATTGGTATAGAGACAGGCAGTTAGACTAATGATATAGAATTGATGACCCAGAAATGAACCCACATACCTATGGTGACCTGATCTTTCACAAAGGAGCTAAAAACATTCAAAGGAGAAAGGACAGCCTCTTCAACAAATGGTGCTGGTTTAACTGGCAATCAGCATGTAGAAGAATGGAAATTGATACCTTTTCATCTCTTTTTAATAAGCTTAAGTCCAAGTGGATCAAAGACTTTCACATAAAACCAAGTACACTGAAACTAATAAAACAAAAAATGGAAAAGAACTTAGAACATATAGGCACATGGGAAATTTTCCTGAACAGAACACCAATGGCTTATGCTCTAAGATCAAGAATTAACATAGGGGACTTCAAGAAATTACAAAACTTCTGTAAGGCCAAGGACACTGTCAAAAGGACAAAATGGCAACCAACAGATTGGGAAAAGATCTTTTCCAATGCTACATCTGATATTGGGCTAGTATTCAATGTATACAAAGAACTCAAGAAGTTTGACTCTAGAGAAACAAATAATCCTATTAAAACATGGGGTACAGAGATACACAGAGACTTCTCAACTGAGGAATATCAAATGGCTGAGAAACAGCTAAAGAAATGCTCAACATCCCTAGTAATCAGGGTAATGCAAATAAAAACAACCCTGAGGTTTCACCTCATATCAGTCAGAATGACTAAGATCAAAACCTCAGGTTACAGCAGATGCTGGTAAGGATGTGGAGAAAGAGGAACACTCCTCCACTGTTGGTTGGATTGTAAACTGGTACAACCACTCTGGAAATCAATCTGGTGGTTCCTTAGAAAAATAGACAAAATACTACCTGAGGACCCAGTTTTACAACTCCTCAGTATACACCCAAAAGTAGCTCCAATATCTAACAAGGACAAATGCTCAACCATGTTCACAGCAGCCTTATTTATAATAGCCAGAATCTAGAAAGATTCTAAATGTCCTTTAACAGAGGAATGGATACAGAAATTGTGGTACATATAAACAATGGAGTACTACTCAGCTATTAAAAACAAACTCATGATATTTCTAGGCAAATTGTTGGATCTTGAAGCTTTCAACCTGAGTGATGTAACCCAGTCACAGAAGACCACTCATGGTATGTAGTCACTTATAAGCACATATTAGCCCCCCCCCCCAAAAAGAAGCTCAGAATACCGAAGAAACTATCCACAGAATTTATGAAGCTCAAAAAGAAAGAAGACCAGAAAATGGATGCTTCAGTCCTTCTTAGAAGGGAGATCAAATCAGGGGAGGAAATATAGAGGAACAGGGATTGTAGAAAAGATCTACAGAGACTCCCTCAACTGGAGAACCACCCCATATGCTGCCTCCAAACCCAAGCATTATTGCTGATGCCAAGAATTGTTTACAGGCATGAACCAGATATGGATGTCTCCTCACAGGTTCTCCTAGAGTCATATACATACAGATGAGGATCTTGCAGCTAAACATCAGACTGAACACAGGGACCCCAGTGTAAGAGCTAGAGAAAGAACTGAAAGAGCTGAAAGATTTGCACCCTCACGGGAAGAACAATATCATTAACCAGTCAAGGCACTGTGGTGGAGAGGGTGATTGGGAGAAGGAGCACCTTCATGGAAGCAAGTTTAGGGCGAGGAGGGAGGGGACTGAGCAGGGAAGGGTATAACATTTGAAATGTAAATACAGAGATTATCCAATAAAATTGAAGAAAAAGAAAAAAAGAAAGTAAGAAATATCTCCTGTCCACCTGCTGGATGGGGTATTCAACAACAGCTAGACTGAGGAGAGAATCGGCCACTAATTGGATGCCTGTGGTAAATATCCCTCACTTCCATGCCATACTCTGATGGCCCAGATTCACTTATACTCCTACAGGCTTACAGTCTGAGGGGAGGCAGGGCAGGCAGAGGGACAGGAGACTATGAGGCAGCTGGATACAGACAGACAAGTCCTGGCTCCCCACCCAGTTTCTCATTGTTATTCAGCCTGGGGCCCACACTTGGGGTATGTCTTCTCTCTTCAGTTATACTTTTCTGGAAGCAACATCAGAGAGACATCTAAGGAATTATTCCATGGTGATTCAAGATCCTGTTCAGTTGACTGTAAAGATTCACTGTTATAGCAAGTTTGAGAATTTAAAAAAAAAAATCAGTTTGCAAAGGAAATTAATTCAGAGTACACGGTAAGCTGTGAAATCTAAGGTCTATTCCAGATTATGCTTCTAGCATCTTAAGTATCAAAGAGAAGATACCCTTCTGCCCTTGAGTGTGTCTCAGACTCTTCAGTTTTCAAAGCCTGGCCTCATAGGCCCACAGGTGTCAGAAGAATGTATGCCCATTTCCTCTTAAAAGGTTAGGCAGATGACAGTTAGCAATGGGCTCTGCCTGAAGCCGGTGTCTTCTCAAAAGAGCAAGCTAGCCTAGGTTTTAATGTTGCCACCTTCTGTCTTGTTTGCCATGACAGAATTGTGCCAGTTTTCAATGAATTCTTTTGATTTGAATTTCTCTCTGACAGAGATAGCAATGTAGAGTGTCACCATGGCCATGAAGGATTATTAGTAGTTTTATGTTAGCTTTCTTAATCATCTGTCTTCTGGTTCAGTCTCCAAAGGCTTGTCTGAGACTCCCAGGGAGAAGAAGCTCTTGCAAAGTGTGATCCAAGGAAAACATATCTACATGGACAAGACCCCTGGCCACGTGGTGTTGTTGCCAAGTAACAGAGTTCAATCTTAAGAACTTAAAGGTAGAGATTGAACAGCTACAACTGTGCTTTCAGTGTGGCAGCTGACTATAAGCTTGGGTCTCTGAGCCCAGTCAAGGGAACTGCTTATGAATAAAGCAATAACTGATTGCTACCAGTCTGCAATTTCAAATGTACAGGGCAGCAGAAATGGTAGATGACACATCACACACACACACACACACACACACACACACACACACAGACACACTCGCACACAAATCTGAAAAAAATTGATGGTCATGATGTGGTCAATATCAAATGGAAAAGAAAATCTGATGACATCCTTGAATAGCTGAAGGGAGTTTCCCAATGAAGTGTCTGCTAGGCCAGGCAAAAGCTGCAGCTCTTTGCTCTTGTGGTTAAACTGATTGGAAACAGAGGCTACCTGTGGATACATCATAGTCGGTTGTAGGGGCTTGATGGCTATCAGACATTGGAACCTATTTATTATTGATGTAACTATCATGATATTTGTGACTCAATAATAATATTTTCTTATAACAAGTGTACAATATCACTAACAAAAAAAATCTGATAGAAATCAAGGAAAGAAAGTTGGACAATAGAAGCTTATAAAAATCTTAAAAAATACAATCTGTCTAAATATTGGCCTGTAGATTCCACCATGAAGTTTGAACAGAATGTTCTCATATAAACGTTCTGGGACATTTTGCAGAGTTTGCTTTTAGATTTTTTTTTTTTTTTTTTTTTTTTGATGCCAAAGGATATTCTTATCATTTGCATATCAGAGTGTTTTCTTTTATTTTTGAATAGGAAGCAGTGCCCATGATCAGAAGAACTTCACAGCGCCCATTCAGTTCAGAACTCCACCAACAAAACTTTTCTTAATATTTCCCTTCCTTGAACAAAGATCACGACTCCTTTATAGATCCTCAAAAGGTACAGTGACCTCTCTTCAATGGATGTTATTAGTCCTCTTTTCATAATACATTTTGAAGTTTGTTAACTTAGTAAGTTCCAGGACCATTTGAATGTCACAAGGCCTCTTCCCCCCTGTGGGCCACAAAGCAGTTTTTAGAGGGGGTGGGGTTGTGGCTTGCCCTTATATCAAAGTGAACCATGCAATTGATGTAGGAAGACTCAGGTGTGGGACTTGCTTGACTTCTGGCTGGTAGTTTAATTTCCCTTCAGTACATGATAGAATTCATCATTTCAGTACTGAATCTTCATGCTTCTTCCCTTTCTAACCCAAATCTTGAGGCCCATAGATCACAAGCTTGTGACTCTGAACCCGTATCTAACCATATATTGCACATAGAATGATAATGTTAGGAATTTGAAAGGAACATTCAGTGCTTTTTCTCACTACCTCTATGATTCATTGCTCAAAGATTAAAAATTCACAAATGAAATAAAAAGCTTTGTGAGGCCATTATGGCCAATATCAGAACGCAGAACCATCTGTTCCACTCTCTAAAATTTCAGAGAATTTAGATGGCATGTTTGTAGGAAAGCCCTGCTAAGTGGATTCCATGAGAAAGACTTCCACTGATGCCTCCTAGTAAACCAAATTTAGTGTGTTTTATTGCCCAGAAAATGATCCTAGTCAGGAAAACTGGTTTTGTAAATGCCTTAGAAATTAAAGGAACAATTCCCAATTCAAATGTTGTTCACAATGCAAATGTGTTCAGTAAAATCCAACACCAGCCAGTCCCAGGAAACCTGCAATACATTACAAAATATTCAGTTACCCCTCATCTAATCAGGAACAGTCACTTTAAAACCAGAATCAAGACTGTGGGATGGAAATTCTACCCTTTGAGAGTGTGTGCCCTCTCAAGCATGATAGGATAAAATCTGAACAGTTAAATAGCAATATATTGTCCCGCCATTTTGAGATCTCAATAATTTTCATGTTTGTATTCAGATGACTCCAGGTTTGCAGCCTCTTTTGGATGAATGTTTGTATAAATTTCATTAATGTGTACAATAGCATCACAGGGCACACTCATTAAGTACTTGCAGCTCAGTGGACGCGTCACCTTGCTTAAGTGTCTTACCTTGTTGGTTCACAGAATCTCTAGTGATAATTGCTACCTTCCATATTGCCTAGAAACTTATGCCTGGAGAAGCTTATTTAAGTACCCTGCTCAAGGTCATACAATTCTACCAAGAAGAATAGGCTTAAAGTAGAAGCATTTTGCTCTAAATTCCCAATTGTTTACTACTATCCCATGTGGCTTATACATTCTTTTTACAAATAGAGATTAAATAGTTTCATCTTGCTACTGAGCTCATAGTTTACTAGAGTGAAAACAGATGAGATGGTAAAAAAATGCATAAACATGTGGCAAGTGATTGGAACTATGACAAAGAGAATCACAGTTGTCATTCTTATCTGTAGAGGATATGTGCCAGTATCTCTAGGAGGCGATGAAATAGAAAATACGATATTGAAGCATGTTTATATGTATGTGTGTATGTATGTATATATATGTGTATGTGTATGTATGTATATCTATATCATCTATATCCATATGTATATCATGTCATATCTATCTATCTATCTATCTATCTATCTATCTATCTATCTATCTATCTATATATGTTTTGTGTGTGCATGTGTATGTGTGTGCGCGAGTGTGCCTGTGTGTGCGTGTGTGTGAAAAAGAGAGAAAGTTCTTTACATACCTGTCTTAGGGTTTCATTGTTGTGAAGAGACACCATGACCGAAATAACTTTTATAAAGGAATAGGAGGTTTAGTCCATCATCATTATGGTGGGAAACACAGTGGCATGCAGGAAGACATGGTACTAGATAAGCCAAGACTCTTATTTTTTGGTCAACAGGCATCAGTAGGAGACTGTGTCACACTAGGCATAGATAGAGCATAGGAAACCTCAAATCATGCCCTCACAGTGACACACTCCCTTCAACAAGGCAATATCTGCTTCAACAAAGTCATACATCTTAACAGTGTCATGCCCTATGGGTTAAGCATTCAAACACATGCATCTATGGGTACCAAACTTATTCAAACCACCACACCTACCTCTGATAAAGTTTGTGCTGAGGATAGTATGTTATGAACAATGCCAACCAATAATAAAATGTAATTACTAACAAAAGTGTAGAGTAGGTCATTATTAAGCAAAATAATGGTTTATGGAACAAAAGCATGAATCCATGACTGTTGTTCTGATAACCTACTGAGAGATTCCTCACTGGGCAGTGTACTAAGAGTGGATATACTGGGTAAAATAATAATTTATACTCTGAAAATGACACAGGGTTAGCAGTCTGGAACTTTTATCACAGTAAACAATGGCACAAGATGTAAGACTCATGAATTGTTTGACTCTAGAAAATTTTATTTAATATGCTTACACTGTTGCTGACCTCTGACCCGATACTCTAGAAAGTGAACCTGCAGATATGGAGACTTATGTGAAAAGGTAGGATTAGATGCTGAAGGATACAGTGTTCTGTACATGGCTGACCAGGGATGCCTTTCTGCTGGGTGAGACCTGTGCCATGAGTGGAATGGGGATGTATGGGCATTTGAAAGGAAAGCCAATCCAGAGATAGACAACTGTCACTGCACATGCTTGAGGAGCAGCAAGAAGCCAGAGGCTGGAGAACAGGGACAAAGAAGTGAGGTCTGGGAAGGGGGGTGGGCAGAGATGAGAGATATGGGGAGCCAGCTCATATGCCAAGGTGTGTTACAGTTCATAAGCATATTCCTGGGACAAGTGATTGTGAAGCGTCATAGACAAGATGTATAAATTCAATGTACATTATTGAAGATTATCAGGACCATTCGTTTGCTTCTTTTGAGGGTCTCATGTACGATCCTCTTCACTGAAGCTTATTAATTGGGTTTAAGGTGTGAGGTATATTTGTTTGAGTAAACTTCAAAAAATATTATCCTGGGGAAAATCGTTGTAGACTCTTTTGGCTTTAGTGGCTTTAGGTCTCTTACCTGAGTAGTATAGTTTGTCACCTTCTAACAGTTACAGAAGTATTTCCTAGACAATGAATGCTAATGAAGGAAATACAGTGATGTGTTCTCCTGATGCTGTACCAATTCACTCACGGCTGTATAGATTATTAGATAGAGACATGACAGAGGAAAAACAGTTGGAAAGTATTGAAATCAGTTTTGTCACTGACAAAACACCTAACAAAAACAACATAAAAAGAAGGCTTTATTTTGTTGCCCAGCCTCAGAACTGTCAAGTTTCTGGCTCTGCCAACTGTGAGTCCATGGTAAGGCGGCATCACTCTGGCAGAAGACGGTGTCAGAGCCTTATACGTTCCATACATCTCCTGGAGGACAGGAAGCAGATGGGGGAGGAGGGATCAGAGACTGTTTACAGACTTCACAAGCATCCCTAGACTCTCCGAATTTACATTCTGAACCAGAAATGACCCTTTACATTCTCACCATTTCCAAAAATGACAGTACTGGCTGTGGACCAAGCATTCAACAAGACAGCCTGTGGGGAAATTTCATATTTATACTTAACAGCAAGTTTCTATCTATGCTAATAAAAATCATCTTTAGGATCTTTATCTATTGTCAAAGCGCTAAATAGCATCAAACGTGTATTATAAGCAATGTATTCCTAAACACAATTGAAGACCACTCTGTAAAACAACGTATCTTTACCACGTTTTCCTCAATTTGTAGTGAAACAGGAGATGGAAAAAGAAAGTAACAAATAATTTAATGATTACACAAGAAATACTAGATTTGTTCTATAAAAACATCCCTTCAAGTAAAAAAAAAAAAAAAAAAAAAAACTGCTTTTTAAGGAACAAACAGAATATAAGTAGATTCAAAGGTATAATAAATAGAATAAATAAATATAATAAATATAAAAAATAAATAAATTTTACTAGAAGCCAGTATAGAACACTTTGAATTTGAATATTATAAAACAACAATTTAAACATAGCATTAAATCTTATGGTGCAGAAAAAAAATTATATAGAAAAATGCCAGTGATATGAGGTTACATGAGAAGGTGAGGTAGCTTGTCTTAAAGAACGAAAAGAGCTGGGTATGATGTTATACACCTGCAATTGCATTTTTCCCGAGTGGTAGAAGGGTCGTGAGTTCAAGGGCAGCCTGGGTTATATAGAAAGACTGGTGTTTCAACATAACAAAAATCAAAAATGGAAAACGGAATATCATGTTTTAACTATTGTTGCTTCTGTGCAGTTTGAGGGTTTTTCTCCCCCTGCCTTTTAAAACTTTATACTGTATAACATACTCTGCAATGTGCCCCTATTGTTTTTAAAATCTAGAAGATAAAATTAAGAAAACAGTTGTAGAAACCATTTTGTTTCTCTGTTGGGACTTCCAAAAATGCAAATTACTGCTAAAGAAGTTAAGAATTATCAAGCTGTAGACGAAAAACTACTCCTGCCTCAAATGGCCAAGACAGAACTCCAGACGTAGATGGGGAGGATGGGGATATTCTGGTTTCATATTGATGTGAGATTAAAATGGAGGAGATAAAAGTCACTGTTTCAGTAGAGAAAAACAGAATCTGGAAGATAAATCTTGATAAAGTTATTTCACAGTAAACTCTCACCATTCCTTTGGAGGAACAAAGGGAGAGATATTTAGAAGCAACTTGCTCCATGTAGGAATCCAGTAAGTGGCCCCGAGGAATGTGAAAGTAGTGGTTTATTCTGTGGGATAAATTTAGGGTTTGCCTGGTAACTTTGGGATTCTATCCTACATAGTCCCTCTGTTACTTGCTGTTTAGGTGCACACTTCTAGGCTCACATATCAGACCTCATCCATGACCCCCCCTCCCTCCATCCCTCCCTCTGATGAATGAGAAGGGGAATCATAAGTTCAAGGAAATCATGAGTTCCTCTCTCCCTCCTTCCCTCTGCATCTCTATTTTTCACTCCTTTCTTGCTCGCTTGCAGTTTGCCCTCCCTCTTGATTTTCCCTCCCTCTCACCCTCCAGTATATTCCCACTTCCATTTACTGAGATGAAATTTTCTCATTAAAAGCTTGAAGAATCCATAAAACACACTGTTATTTTAAATGACTTCATCTTCATACATTTCATGTTCACTGCCTTACTGAGTCCCAAAAGCCACTTGTGAATCACACTAGATTAGTATCATTTCGTGTTTGTGAGGACAGAAAGCTGTGGTGAAGCGAGCACCTTGTCTATCTGCAGTATCAGTGTTTGCTATTCATCATAGTCAGGGCCATTGCTCCCAGGACAGTTTTTCCTTTTCCATCACACCGTGTTTGGGGTGTGATTCCTAAAGGCATGAGGAAAAATGCAAAGGGGTGATGGTTCATTTTTTAAAAAGCAGGACAAATACCCACAAAGCTTGTGTAGAAACAGGCAAATTAACAAGGACGTTTGGTTTTGTTAAGAAGTCAAGGGGGTATTTACTTGCTGTTTGGCAGAGATTTACATACAATTGTAGAGTTTTGGTATTACTGCAAAACTCTCCAGGGCATAAACCCTTAAATCTTTTCTTGGAATGATATTGCCGCCTTTTTTTGATTTGCATTCATTAATATATGAGCCACTATTTAAAAAGAATAATCTTAAAAAGTCTATTTTCTTTTAACTTTCTTTTTTTTCTTTCTCCTTTTTATTTCTTCATTTATTTGTCAAGGTCTTGATATGTGGCCCAAGCTAGCTTCAAACTCATGTTCCCTTTGCCTCTGCCTCCCCAGTGTTAGGATTAAAAACCTGCTCAATTCTGGATTCTAATAATGGATTCTAATAATGCTTCATAAGACTCTGCAAGGACAAGCCCTTGGAGGGGCATTTTAAGGTATTTCTTTCAAAGCATCTTGGGCAAAGATGGAGAAGAATGCAGTTCATGCCTTTCCATGTGGCTCTATATGAGTGCAACGTACACAATAACAGTAATACTTGATCCAGAAATGACAAGTGTCATCTGCCAATTCAGGGCGATCTCCATAGTTTTACGAATGTCACTGGTTTTGTCTGGCAATACCGTCTTCATTCCTGGGAGAGCTGTATTTTCCTTTGACATGGCCATTTCTCCCTCTTGTGAGGTAGATGATTTCATTCAGTTGGGATGAGCTGCAGAACAAAATCTCATGGTAGTTTCACTCTTGTCTCCTCCTGTTTTAAATATGGACCTAGACTGGTCTCTCACTTCCACGTGCAAAGTTAGGCAAACTTAATGGCTTCTGTGTCAATCCTAGGTAATACTGGTCAAGTCATAGAAATCCGCCTCCACTGTGTAATTTGACTACTATTAGCCCATGTTGCCATCTTGTGTTTAAAGTTGAAGTTTCCTCCTGTCTGGCAGTGTGGGTCTTCTGAGTGGACATGAGCCTTCATCAAACCTTCTAGTCTTCCCCTTCCCTGAGTGGGAAATGGAAGGTTCTAGATATCATCAATAGTTGGAACCACGGAGACAGAAAATGAGAGCAGCTTTATAAGACAGTGTTTTCCTGTTCCATGTGTGGCCTCCAGCATACTGTGAGTTGTTCATAGCTGACAAGATGACAGATGTTAATGGGGGGACTTTTCTAGGGGCTTCTGTGACTTTGTGTTATACTTCCTGTAAGCATTTGAGCAGAACTCAGTGACTCTTTGCTTGGTAAATGTATCTTGAAGTAACAGACTGTCTCTTTCCCCTCTGCGGCATGCCATGAATTTCACCAACTGTCTGAAGAATGTATGACTAATGGGAGATAAAGAAACAGACATGTAAATCATGTTGGTCAAACATTTTGAGGAAGCAGTTTCGCATTAGCAAGCAATGGGATGAAAAGAACATGAAAATAACAACAAAATAATATTGAGACTGCGCGCACAACAAGCAGAAATGACGAGATTAAAAGTCATTTAGAATAGAAAAAGACAAAAGGAAATAAAGTAGAATATAAAAAGAGAAGCTGTGTTCCTAAGAGCAAAGGGAGTATGTGTTGGCCATTAAGAGCCCATTAGTCAGACTGTCACAATGTAAAAGAGGAAGTTGTCCCAGCTTGCTCTGTTGGTGGTTAGGTGGAAAATTGCACAGCACCATGTGACCCAGAAGGATTCAAAGAATGAAGTGTCTTTGCCAACAGATTTTGAAGATTAAATAAGAAAGAAGCAGAAGCAACATATACCTTTAAAAAGCTTTATATACTTGTTTTAAGTAGGTGGAAGTGTTAGTTATAAGCAATATTAAAGGGTTGAAATAAAGATTTAATTTAAAAGCAATAAGACCATTGATGTGTCTCTTAAATAATAGGTGGCTATTAGGAACTGATTTAATGAGATTCAACAGCCACTCAAACCACCATGTCTATTAAGCTAAATATTAGTAATTTTGCTTGTTATTGGAAATACAGTTTAACTGTTTTGACACAGTAAGAAAGTTACAAATAACATCAATGAATCATGTTTGCTGACTGTGTAGAACAAAATCATCACACAAGGAGGCAAAAGCCAACTTTGTTTAAAAGTATCATTTTTCAGGTGCCAACACTTTCTTTGTTGAGATAGGGTCTATCACTATTAGACTAAACTCTCCAGGGATATGTTTGGTTCCATTATTCAGTGGCTGAGATTATACATGTCTGCTGTCATGCCAAACCTTTCCATGTGAGTGGTAGGGATTCAACTCTGGTCTCATAACTGCACTTCTGTGCTCTCTTGAAAGTCCTAGAATGCTATTTCTGAGCTTTTTTCATCACACCATCTTCTGTTTCCATATTTCTTGTGGACTAGAATAGAGGGGGACTAGACTCTCTGGCTTCTGAGAATGTAAGCAAATGCTCACAGAAGTCAGGAACTGTGCATGAAGACCACCTAGAAATTGGTACCTGTGGTATTGCAGTATAGTAATAATTTTTGGAAATGGTGAATGGAAAAGTGTCAAAACAATAACTAAGGGCACTGAGAGCTGGCCCAATGGCAAAGTGTTTGCTGTGCAAACATGAAGACTTGAGTTTGGATCACCAACACCCATGTAGAAAGTTAGGTACAGTGGTGGGTACCTGTGAAATAGTGCTTGAGAAGCAATCAAAGACAGAAAGCTTCCAGGGGCTTGTTATCTAGTCAGTCTAGCAAAACTCATGAGCAACAGCTTTAGTGAGAGATCTCAGTGAGAAATAGAGGAAGACACCTAACGTTGGCCTAAGGCTTCACATGCACACACTGTCCATACAAGCAAGTCACTATTTCACAAACAAACCTATGTAAAACCAAAACTTAGAAAATAAGAACCAAGTTTGAGAAGAGTTCTGTGCTCAAATAATTACTATCTGTCAACACTGTACTTAACAAATGCAGACATCGCAGCAATCTATTTTCTACAACAGCTAATAAACAAATCTTCGAACTCATTGTCTTCTGCTAATGAATGCATAACAAGCTTATTACTGTAAATTTTTGCCCATATGTGTCTATTTGTTTTTTTTCTGTATTCCTTTGCCATTTTCTCTGTGTTTTTAAAGGTTGAATTTAATATTCCATATGCTGCAATAATGCTTCTACGACCCATTTTTCTTTTCTTTTTTTTTTTTAGAGATTGCCTACCAATTAAAGTTTTAAGTAATCAAGTGTCTCCATCTTTTTATCCTTCACAGGCTGCTTTTGGATAAGGTGCTTAGGTTAAGATCTGCATCTTTTTTATTTTGGCCTGGGTGTGGTGCCCACCACATTGGCACAGTTTTACAACTCAACACTGCTAAGTCCATTGAGCTTTTAACCTGAACATATACTTTAAAGGAAACCCTTATGCATGTACACTAGATGATGTGGGAGTCGAAAGTCTGGAAAAGATACAGCAAGACCTTTATGTAATATACCCAGCCAAACAAGTTCAGTTGAAATGAAGCAAACCATTCTAGAAATAACGCAGTGTTGATACTGCTAAGTTAAATCAGATGGCATGTTCAGATAGTGTCCTATGTTGTGTTAGAGCCTCTGCAGTCACCCTTTGAAAATCCATTCCATCCTTAATACTGAAGTGGGAAGAAAGCTCTTTGTATGTGATCCATATTTTTCTTGATGTATCATCAGCCTGTTTCTTCTCTGACTTTGCCTTATAATTGAAAATAGACAGTGCTTAAAAGCACCTTTCCATAAACCTAAGGAGTCTTAGGCTTTATACTGCTTTTATCAACTTCAATAACTGATTGTTCTTTCTGGTGGACTAGCTTGCCTTAGGAATTCGCAAAGTTGCATTAGTACATTGTATGACATCCTTTTTGCACCCTGGCAAATGTAGAGATTGCTAACCTATCTACCATCAGGTATGTTGACAACAATCTCATGGAAGGGGTGAGATTTTCTACCCTTGTTTTAAAATTTTAATCTCTTCTGCAGATGCTGTTTGACAGCTAAAGAAAACCTACATAATAAACGAACCTGGGCTCACAGGAGCTCACAGAGACTGAAAGTTCAACCAGAGAGCATGCATGGAATGGAACTAGGGCTCCAACACATAGTTAACAGATGTAAAATTTGGTTTTTCGGTGAGACCTTAACTACTGGAACAGAGGCTGTCTCTGACTCTGTTGCCTGCCTTTGGGCCCATTTCCCCTAAGTGAGCTGCTTTATCTAGCCTCAATAGGAGATGTGCTTAGTTCTACTACAAATGCCAAATGGGCTGATATTCATTAGGCCTTCCATTCTCTAAGGAAAAATGGAATGGTGTGTGTGGGTAGGGGAGGTGAAAGGGAGGGACTGGGACGAGAGAAGGGTAGAGAAGCTGCTATTGGGTTGTAAAATAAATTAATTAATTAAACAATTTAAAGAACTTAACAAAGGGTGGCAATGGAAAAAAAATCGCTTTATGCTTACAGAATGATCTGGCTGATTCTCAGCCCATGAGCTTTGTATGGACTTAATAGGAAAAGGTTTATTGAAGTGGAAACTTCTAGTTTCTTTGGAAAGGTAGTTACATCTGTGTGCCTGGGCTTGTAAAGCAAACACTCGAAAGACTTTTTCTGAAGCAGACGCAGGTGAAAGGATATAGCAAACACGTAAAAGAGCCCATGATGGAGGACTATAAATATGATCCCATAGAAAGTGCGGGATGAGCACTGGTTTGGTTTTCCCCGCCTCCTTATTCTTTGCTAACAACACATGTGTCTTGGTTTGCCTTACACAGCGTTGCTGAGCTCAACTTGTGATAACGCCGCTATTGAGAGAAACTCCCCCAAGAATTGCTCTCAGGGTTCCTACTTCAGCTTGTTACTTCTGTGGCCTCACCTTAGGCTGGTTGGCGAGCTTGATGGTTTCTTCAGGATTGAACTCCAGCTGCGTAGTTTCTGCTTGCTGAAAGGACTGGACTGTAGCTAGTGGTCTATGCCTAGTGTCTGCCTGCCTTGAGGACAGGTCTGCAGCTGCTAATTCATATTTGGTGTTTGCTATGGGACTGAACTGCTGTCAAAGAAGATCAAGCTCACCCCCAAAAGAACTATTGCTGAATAGGTCCACTTCCCCCATACCCTAATAACTTTTGTCTTCCATTACCTCTGCTAGGTGGTGGGCTAGGGGAAAGATCAAACTCTTATTAAAAGTAGGTTGCAAAAAAAATGTATGCCTACTGTTTATTTGTTATGATTCTAAATTATGTGTATTTGTGTGTGAGCTGGGGAATGTGTATATACATGCAGGTGTCTGCAAAATCTTAATGCATTGGATCCTCTGGAACTGTGGGGCAGTGCTTGTGAGGCACCTGATATGGATGAATTTGGGACCACTGCAAACTCTCTAAATACTTGTAAATGCTATGCCATCTCTCTAGCTCTTGCGTGTCCATTTCTGCAAGCACCCTGTCAAATGAAGTAGCCATTAGCCACAGCGAATGGCCTCGTGAATGTGACAATCTAAACTTAAGTTAGTTCAAATTAAATAGGAAATAATCTGCTTATCTAAACAGAGCAGCCATGCCTCGCCCATACTTGGTGCCTATGTGACTCTCATGGCTGCTGCAAAGGCTGGGTAGTTATTGAGTGCTTTCAACAGTGCAGGGAGCTAAGAGGACTTATCCTAGGGTGCCGGAGAACCTGTTATCCTGTTTACACTCTCACTATTACCCGGGAAAGTACTTTTCAAAAACCTGCAATTCTTTTTTCAGGTGGTTGAGTGTCTGGCAAAGGTGGATCCATGGATGAAGTTCAAAGCAAAATTTGATTCACAGATGCTAAGTTATATGAGGAGAGGGACAGAGAGTTCTGGTGTGTGGTTGCATGGTAGAGTTGCTGTAGATAATGGAAATGTACATTGCCTTTCAAGAGGTAAGGAGTTTGAATGCCTTTACAGTAAATATGTAAGCAAGGAGTATGTGGATATGTTTGTCCTGATTTATATGGTATAATATAGATATTCACTGCAGTATAGATATTTCTCTCCTTATAATTTCTATAGATGCTTTCCTTCCTTCCCACTTTCCTTCCTTCCTTTCTTAGGCTGGTAAATACACACATATTTGGAGTTCTCTTAACAATTTTTAAAACCATTCTCTGCAAAACGTCGTCTTCAGCTCCACAGATAATGAGAAAACTGCTTATGTCTAGCTAGAACCTATGCCATTGCCTCTGGGAATCCAGTGGGGTTCAAAGATGAAGTGACCAGGGGCAACAGCTTTCTGCATTACATTATCACCTGTCACTACCCCTTACATTCTTGGTAAGAACAAGGTGGCCCTTACCACTCGGAGCAGGACCTTGAGCACCGGCCAGATGCCCAGCAGCTTGCTTGACCTCATTAAAATTGAGCGATCATGTTAATGTTTGGGTTTGAGGCCAAATCTCTTAAAGCTGTTTAAAGTTTCTGAGAATATTATCTGACAGAAGATTTTGCTTGTGATCTTTTTTTTTTGTATTTTCTAGAACAATTTGGATGGAAATAGACCAAGTGAGAATTAGATCTATTGGATTAAAGGCAAGATTTATGTACTAGAGAAAATTACGTTTGGTAACTTGGCTCGTTACCTTATCTTTGTTTTTAGCTCTACAAATCTAGAAGCTAGAAAAAATGAATCATTATAGTTAAATGAAAATTTGGAAGCTACAAAACTGACATGTTCACTGGCCAGGAGAGCAAACCATGATGGTGAATGTTTGTTTCCAAGAAGTAGAGATGGGTTCCTGTATTCAGTGCTCTACTAGCTCACAGCCTGACCTGTATTTTCATGTCTGCCCTGCTGAAGGTCAAAAACTGAATTTAGATGACAGAGAAGGTTTAGTAAAAGGGAACTGTGCAGTTCCTAGCGGCTTTGTCAAGATCATGTGGGACTGGTAACTGATCAGATTTCTGAAGGCTGCAGATTTTCCTGAACATAAATCAAATCTCCACCTATGAAGCATAACGCCTTTCCCTTTCAGTTTAATTATTTACTGCCGAAGGACATGCTTCCCCTCTTGTGTAGACTC
The DNA here is from genome assembly GCF_963924665.1 of Micromys minutus. Classification (NCBI taxonomy): domain Eukaryota; kingdom Metazoa; phylum Chordata; class Mammalia; order Rodentia; family Muridae; genus Micromys; species Micromys minutus. Next base: position 48,348,274 of record NC_137984.1, on the reverse strand, counting down.
CAGTGAACTTCCCCGCACAGTGGTCCTGTCAGGCTGGTGCAAATGCCTTCACTAATTGGTGTCCTGCCCTGTTGTCCTCATGCTGAGTTCAGCATGAAGCTGGTTGCTCTCAAAGAACAGGCTTAGTGTGATGAAAGTAACCCTGCAGACCACAGATGTGTGGTGCCTGAGAGTGTTTGTTCAGTCAACATGGACACTTTTCAAACACAAATAATGCAGGTGGCCAGAGCTGATTGTTACTATTAACTCTCATGGTCAGACTACTCCCTGAACTTGTGGACATTCAGATACCTATTAGAAATTGATGACTCCGGTGCTAATCACCCCTAAGACATATTCCTGCCCACAGAGAATCCAGAGGACTGAGAATGAATCTTCATTGTTGTATGCCTACAATTTTCTTGAGCTTGCAAAGGAGACTTCTGGCCAACAACATCGGCCATCTTGTCATGTACCTGTATATTTGTTTCCTTGGGTACAAAATTAATATTAGTGTCTGTAAGTTTGGTCAATGTCCTCCTTATATCTGAAAGTACAAACATAGATAACATAAGAGGGATACAGGATAAGTGAGGATCTTAGAGCTGATCATAACTTCATTTCTGAAAATTATTCTTTACAGAGATTGAAAGTAGTAGTGAATGAATGAGGTGGTCATCTTTCTCATCAACAAGACAAGGTCATCGCACTGTCTTTACACCCAGAATCTAATCATTCTGAGTATATTATATTTTCTACATACCCTCACCTCCATTGCATGAACTGAACTTTACCACTTTTCAGTGAAGTAAATGAAGCAGCTACAACAATGTAGAGTTTCAGATGCTCGCTTTGGAGATTGCCCACTTCTTTAATTGTAATTCACAACTGAAGCTCAACTTCTGTGCTTTGGTGACTGTAGTCAACCTTTTCAATACTTTTCATATATAAAATATATAACTCTTACCCAGGCGTAGTGACATATTCCTGTAACCCCAGATCTTGGGAATCAGACCTGAAGGATTGTCTTAAGATCAAGGCTTGGTCTGTATAGGGAGTCAGGCCTATGTGATGAACCAAACCAACCTAAGGCCTAGAACCCTGGGCTATGTAACATGTACACTGGCTTGGTGGAACAAAGATTAGGTGATTTTCAATGTTCTGGTCCCATTTCTGTGGAATGAGATCATAGAGGTGTGTTTTTCTTATTTTCAAAGATGTATAGATATTTTCAATATTTGAGAGGTAGGGATGGAATAATCCCACCCGTTCATACCTGCGGGGCAGGTGATTGCATCAGGTGAGTGATGGGAAAGGAACAAAACTGCCTGGGAAACCCAGATCCTTAAAGCTGAAAGAAACAGACTCAGACATAGTGGGAAGAATACTGAGATTAGCCCGCCAGACTCAGATAAGGTCTGTGTGTCTCTATCGATTTTCCCTTCTCTTCTCCCTCTTCTTCCTCCCCCTCTTCTTCCTTCTCTTCTGAGAAAAAAAAAAAAACAACCAAACATTGGACAATTCTGGAAACTTTCTGTGCAGCATGACTATTTTGCCTAAGCAATAAAGAGGAAGAGTTCAGTGTGAACAGATCGTCATGGTTCCTTGAGACGTCGTGACCTTGTGTTTCAGCAGTGGCCATGTATCTTCCCACACCACACTGATAAATCACAGGGGAACCTCGAAAACACTCTTTCCCAAGTTCAAAGAACAGTCATGGGCTCTCATGGTAAGTGATGTTTGGCTTTCTGGAATAATTTTTCTGTGGAGCCAAAAATATCCAATCAAGAGGCAAACATTTTTGTAAATTTTATCAGGATTCAACAAAACATGTAGCTTTGGGTATACTAAGGTGGACTTTTAAAAAAAAGATTTAAATTGCTTATGACTGTTTTAGTGAGTCAACACCTTGATAAATAATATTTTGTTTGCATCTTCTGTCCTTACAAAAGACATCTTCAGGGAACCTGGTCTGGCTGTTTTGAAGGACATTGACCTCAAAAGGGCATTCTTCCCATTCATTCATTTTTCCAGTCTCCTTTTAGTAGTTGGGCCAAATCCTCTTTATCTTGGGACACAGAGAAAAGACTTTTATTCTTGTTTTCAGAATCTTGCTGATTTGCTGAACAAACCTCCAGCTTGAACCTTTTCTGTTTGTAAGTTACATAAGTCCTGCTGTGGGAACTAACATCCTGTCACTCATTGTCCTAAAGCAAGACAAACTGGTGAGAAGCCACCTACTGCTGAACTTCAAGCTTGAGCCAAAAAGGCAAGAGCTACATGCTGTTCTGTTGTGCCCTTGAGTGATCAAACAGCACTGAGAGCAAACAGGAGTTTCAGCAGCGGGAATCACAGGGTTTCAGAGCCAAGCAGAGGGCAAAGAAGCCAGGGAGGGCTTTTCTTAAGGTGAGGGGACACTTGCAAATACAGGCACACTTGCTTTGCTCTTTGGTTCAGGGCACACGAGCACTCTGAGAACAGTCAGACTAATGTAAATGCTGCTTGGGAAGTGGAAGAACAGCAGAGAACCTCGGCCAGGGTGCTTTTATTTCTTGTTTGCCAATATTTAGGTGCATACTTATATTCTGAAATTGTTCTGGGATAATCAAAAGTATGTCAGTCTCTCGTGTGGCCTCACATACACATTCATGCACGTGTGTGTATATATATGCTCCACAGGGTCCTATTTCACCCTTCGAGTTAAAGCCTTCCAGTCTATCTGTTGTGAAAGGAATGAGAGAACCGAGCTGAATAATCGACTGAGTGAGAAACAATTATTTTAAAGTCACTGGTAATTTCAGAAAGCTGTTTATCTTGACTAAACCAAAATTTCAATATTTCCAGGCACTGAGAAGAAATATCTTTCCAGAATCATCTTTGCGAGATCAATAATTTAGATAAAAGTGGGTATTAAATTCATGCACTTCTTGTACCTGAAGGGACAGAACCAATATTGTATTATGTGTTAAAACTGTTAGAGTAACATTAGGTCCTGAAGACACTGAAAGGGAACAGCTGCTAATTTTTCTTTAATTTAACTTTTTTTAAGCATAATAACTTTACATCTTGCTCACTGCCCCTGCCAGCTCACCCCCCAATTCTTCCCCTATTCCCTATCCCCTTTTCTTCTGAGCACATGAGCCCCACCCCTGTCTTGGATATCCGCCTACCCTGACACTTAAAGTCTCTGTGAGACTAGGAGTTTCCTCTCTCACTGAGGGTAGACAAGGCAGCCTGGCCAAAAAAGCCATGCACAAGCAACAGCTTTTGGGATAGCTCCTGCTCCAGTTGTTTGGGACCCACATGAAGACCAAGCATAGTCTCTGATAGCTATTTCTAATTGCAACATTTGTACTTTTTTATTCCTCACAGATTAACATCATCACCATGAGTCATAGGCTCCGAACTATGGAAACAGCTGTTAAATTTGGTATAAGTGTTGAAAACAGGATGAGCAACAATGCATAAAATTTATAATCTCATATAATCTCTTCAGCGTGTCTTAGATGAGGTGGCTGTGACTACGTGAAACAGCCTGGGTATTTATAAAAACAAGTTATAAAGCCTGGGAGTCTGCCCTTGAGGTAGGATTCCATGTTTCTGGGGAAAGCGTTCTCTCCTGGGATGTAGGTGACTCACTTCCTAGTCATCACACTGTAGAAATACTTGAGAGGGTTAAGGGACTCTTTCACAAGAACATTCATCCATTCACCTTCATGCTTGTGACTAAACCACATCCCAAAGGGCCTTCCTTCTATCACCATCCCAGAGAGCAGGAACTCAGCATGAGTCTGGGGGACACAAACTTTGAGTGCACACCAGCTCCTGTCTGCTCTAGTCCTGGGTTATTTCTCACTCCGTTCTTGTGTGCCGAAGAGATGGTATTTCTTGAGCCTCCATCGACCTACGACACACTCTTTTCCCACCTTCTCTCTGCCCTTCATGATAAATTCATACAGTTGTAAATATTAATGGATTCACTGTGACATTTTCCCATTGTCAGGCTTCAGTCAATTTGCCCCTTTCATTGTTTCATTCTCTTCCTCTTTCCTTGAATTCATTCTGTTTTCACTATAGTGCTATTGTCTTAAAGTGTCTCTTTTACATTTGAGTAAATGCAGAATGCAATACTTGACTTTCTGCACCCACTTTACTTCCCTTGATGAGATGGCCTCTGGTTTCATCACCCCCCCCCCACTCTCTATCGTGCATGGCATTTTCCAGCCCCCTTTCTTTCCTTGGTCTGTGCTGCTGTTCAATCACTCACAGCTATTATTCTTATACTTTATCTTCTTGTCTCTTCTTCATCACGGAGATTTCCTGGATACAGAGACTGGTGGCTTCAAGTCTATTTATCCAGCATCTATCAGGGGACCTTGCAGATAGCAGGTGCTCTATAAAGGTATATGGGATAGAAAGAAATGATTATGGGAAAATCTATGATCAATTTAAAGGCATTAACATTGAATTATGAGTGTGAAGTCCTGGAGTCATAAAGGTAATTCCTGAAAGTGATTTATTTAGTTAATTCATAAGGTGTTTGTCATTTACATTGCTTTCTTAAAGGACTTCAAATGTACCATACCTATGATCCTAAGGACTCTGGTGATTTTATTCTACAGGCTATTTACCCCCAGCTCCAAATGTCCTAAGAGTGTTTGGGCACTGGGTCCACACATAATTCCTTCCTGTACAACTTTTAGAGTGGATGTTTCCAATCAGCATAATGAGCCTGTGTGTGCACCTTGGCAATAAGACTTAGATTTTGAGACCCCGAATCTAAACAAGGGGACAGGGGTCGAAAATATGATATACAGTTTTTGGCATGATGGAAATAAAAATGGAGACCTAATGAAGTAGCTCATTTAGAGTCAATGATATTTAAAATACGGGTCAGAGAAGCTTGCAGTGAATGAATTTAGAGACAGCAGACTAGGCCTTAAATCAAAGGGCAGCTCTCATTCTCGTTTCCAACCAGGGCACCTGTCAATCTTCACTGGCCTTCTTCCTACCTTACTCATGATAGATATCTATTTATCGGTGAGTATGGTATCTTCTCCCGAGTAGCCCTTCTGTCTTCCATACTGGGTTGCGGGCTCCGGCAGAACAGAGTAATGGTGGGGAAATACACATTATTCACTGAGCAATCAATTCTGTAGAAGCACCCGGAAATTCTGTTGTTCAATCCTTTGTAACACAGAAAGCAGAAGTAACTTTCAAGATGTGAAGAATGAAAATAGTTACAAATCCTTGCCTTTATTCTCTAAAAGGCAAAGGAATTCTTCCCTTATTTGATGTTTTCCTTTTCTCCCTTTTGAGTTTTCCATGGTGCCAAAGCAAGGCAGATTTTTTTTTTCTACAGAAAGGCTGACTGTATCTGAAGATAAAATAGGTGAAATACTGAAGTGTTTTGTCACTTCTGGCTTTAATATTTGTAAATAATGGGCTGTGATTTATTTCTCGGGAAAAACAAATGCTTCGGCTTCAGAAGCTGTCTGTTAAACTGAGAGACAGGTGTATCGTGTTTACAAGGGACATGACATTATAAACTCAGCCAGAACAACCCATCCAGATGTGCAGTGATCTGTATCCGTGAACCCAGAGGACGCTGTCACAAGTTTTATGGGTATTTTGTGTTTCTGAATGTTTGGACACCTTAGCAGCCAACTGAAATCGGGCCAATATCAGTGACAACCCACAGATGAGAGCCATTATCTAATCAAGTGCCATCAAACCAGTCCGAAGTGAGCAGCGCTTCCTCGAAACACTTATTACATATAACATTTTGGTTGTTAAATTTATGAAGTGTAAAGTGATGTAAGTTCGTTCCTGAAAAAGTCAAGACTGCATTTTAATCCCCACATCCACCCACAAACACAGTTCAGCAAGAGAAACACTAATAAGGTCATTTGACAAAAAAAATAAATCACCCAAATTGTGTTTAGCAATTTTCAACATTTACTGAGAAAGTTCAGGCAGGGGGGCATGGCCTTGCCAATTACAAGAAATGTTATTCTGAATAATTAACAGAATGTGTTGACAAAAAATGTCAGCAGGAGAGGAGGCAGCAGGCTTCATCTACTGGTGTGTAAGAGAAACCTTTGTGAACCTGAAGGTTTGCTAATTTAACATGCTTTTACAGTACTATAAAATCATTGTTGCAAATTTGCTAAAGACAATGTGGTCTTAGAGGAAACGATTCATGTTGCACATCATAATACACAACATCAATTCTTTGGGTGGTAGTACGGTTATTCTATTGATCTCACTCAGAATTATTCTCTAAAATGAGAACGTCTACACACTGATGATTAATTTTGTTGATGGGCCTTGTAACTACCTCAGTGTTGCCTTCTGTTGCTCCATGTATAACACAGAGCATTTTGGGTTCTCCTTGTGACTATTATCATTGGACTCCTGTATGAACAGCCTCGTCTCCCAGGTCATACAGTAACACTGACACAGATGGATATTCTGGCTGCTTAGCTGTTCCAGGTATCTACAATAACATGGTTGACTTTGAATCCACAAACAGGAAGAATTCCTCAACAAAGTACACGATGGAATATTGGGTATTGTAGAAATGGCCATTATTTTAGTGTTACAAAATAGCTTCTCTTCTTGATTTGAGAGATTTCAGAATCAAAAGGACTTTGAGGCATAAAGTTAAGTGCCTGTCTCCATAATTTCTGAGAGACAAAGTCTCTGTAGGTGGTAAGTGTTCACTTAAATCAAGATTAGACTTAGTTCCTAAGCTGGGAAATTTCTTTTCTCTCTTTGTGGTATTTAACCCTGACTTTGGACCTAATTTTTTCCTGTTTTGCCTTTGGGTATGTCTGCTGTTTCTTCCTCCTCTACTAGAATTCCATTAGATTCCTTTACTTCTTTTAATGGAAGTGTTTTACATCACATATTTATTTGCTTCCTTCTAGTCTATTGTTATCCTTTCTCACAGCATCATTTGTGTATGCTAAACAGCTCTCAAGATTATTTTTTTCTCTCCTGAGATATAGTCCACCCACCCACCACACAATGTCCATCCATCCATCCACCCACCCATCCATCCATCCTTCTTCCTACCATCTATCCATCCATCCATCCATCCATCCATCCATCCATGCATTCATCTATCCATTCACATTTTGTTTATTCAACATCCTGAAAGCCAGAGAAACATTTTCTTATTAATTATCTCTCTCTTGTTTTATTCTTGTGAATTGCAGCATTAGTTATCATGATGTTGGGGATCTAAACCTTGAGCTTCATATTGAATCTACCTTTACCACAACATCTGATTAAGTTCTGCCATTTTTTAAATAAATAATGTGTCTCGTGTTTCTTCCTCTCTTATTGACACCTCTCAATTTACTTTTTTAACTATATTCTTAACATTTTATAAATGTTTAAACATTTAAACACAATGTTTAAACAGGTTTTGATGTCCTTTTAAATATAGAAACACATTTGCCTTTAAATTTATATAACTTCATTGTTTCCAATATTATCTGTTTTACTCACTAAATATCTACCAAGTAAAATTAAAATATAATCTAGCAATGTATCTGCTGGTAAATAACCAAAGAACAATACAGTAAAACCTCACATCAGAGAGTCCTGAGTTTCCAAACTCATTGCATCATTAATTATAAACAAGATATTCAAACTAACAACCCACTGACAAAGAATCAAATAATGTCTAACACACACACACACACCATTTAGCCTTAAAAATGAAGATTATATCATTTGACAAATATGTATGAACAATGAGATATGTTCTTAAGTGAACAGATTTACAGAAAGCCAAGTTATGCATAATACAACTTAAATATGAAATTTTACAAAGCCAAACCCATAGAAAAACCCAATGATGGTCATCAGAGCTGGAGGATAGACAAAAGCAGAAAGTCTTAACTCAAAGTATTTACTCTTTGAGTTATACAGTTACCCAAGGTGAGTTAAGAGTTTCAGTGTATATTCTTAACTATTATTTTTTGCTCATTTTAACTGTAATTTAATCTTTAATACATTGTTTCATATATGGATATACATGCTCTGAAGTTAGTGATTAAAGTTTTAACTTTTTTAAGCCTTCCGAGTGTAGTATATAGCTATTAGGTGCACAGATAAAGTATTAGAAATGTTTAATAGTATGAGGATATTGTATCTAAGAGAAAATGGTATTATTTTTAGTGCAAATTAAATAATTTGAAATAAATGCAAACAAATTTTACATAAATTAACTATTATGTAAACATTTTCTATCTTCATCTCATCCAAATACAATTTAAATTTATAAGTATTAAATACCTTTAATAGTTGCAAGGAGATATTAAAAATAAAAACCACCATAGTCACTTGAAGAAGTAAAACATATCCTTCAAAATAATTTCATAATGAGATATCTTCTGGCTCAGAAGATTTTGAATTTTGTCAGTTTGATCGGAAGGCAAAACTTGAGTATTAATATTAAGAAATAAAATACCGTACCCATGATTTTCAGATTGAAGATCTTATTAGGTAGTGTATAGTTCCATTAAATAATTCAAAAATTTAATATAATAAAATATTAAAAATTAAGTCACTGTGAAAGAACTGTGACTTCTAAGAACACAAACTTTATAGACTCTTACATTTCTGTGGGTTAGACTTCTAGAATAAGCCTAGTCTTGAGGTAACTAAAATAAAAGTTCATGAAGTCTGGGTTTTTTTTCTGAGACCTAGGGGATATTTCTTTTCTTTCCTGGTTTTTAGAATTTTCCTTAAGCTCATTCTTCCATCTTCACAAACAGTGGTATTGAGGGTCAAATCCTTCTCTTTTATCTTCTTTACTCTCTTCTTTTCCTAAAAGACCAATTTTGACCACAGCCAAACATACTGTTAAATTTAATCTCTAGTATATTGGGACAACCCAAGAGGATCAAAAATATTCTTTTTATTTCAAGGTTTTAAATTATTAATATCTCTAAAATCTCTTTTCTGTTTTTAGATAATGTAATCTGGATTCCAAGCATTAGGAGATAAATACCTTAAACAGCCAATATCCCGTTTGTGAAAGCAATGTGTTCTACATTTGTATATTATTAGGTAGATTTTCTAATGGGTGTATTTCAGTGCCATTCCTAGTAATACTGAATTTCTTATAATTATAAAACATTAGAATGGGAAGGGTTGTTGAGATCTGTATATGGTAGTCTACATTCACAATAGTTCCTAGTGGTCTTCCCTTATGTGTACTGAGTCCTTGCATAGTCCTTTCCTAAACATGTGTATGGCAGAATACAGTGGATTTCTGATTGTGTGAATAACTTATGAGAATTTGTCATTGAAAATGTTGTTGCTATTATCTTGATCTTTCAAGTCACAGAAAACAAAATGCTATGTTACCCTTAAGCATCCCTAGTTCCTATGAAAAGAAACAGGCTTTCTGTCAATAGCTGGTCATATGTTTGAGCCATTTGACAGTTCCAGGCAAGGCTTCATATGACTCCATTCTGGCTGACACAGAGACTTGGGCTATATTGAAGATTGTGCATATTCCCAAACTTAGCCTCTTTGGATCACAATTAACCTAATTTGTTACATAGCAATAGACAGCTGGTGCATTTTTCAACCCATATTTCTAACATGTGGCCAAGAAGCACTAATTGGTAATTTCCTTTTTAAAATAACTTTAGGGAACAGTATATGGTCTATGACTACTCAAATAAACTCACCATGCATCAGTCAATGTGAATTAAACTTATTTAACTATGGATAGTTATCAAATTACTTCCATTATCAATTCTTTTGTCACCTGTGATGTCTATAGACAAGGTGCCCGTTTCAAAATTCTGATTTCATCTAATATTTTAGTTTTTAAAAAATCTCCAAAAATGACAGCTAGAGATGTTGTGATTTGTTCAAAAAAGAAATAAAGAAAGAAATTAAAGAAGTTTTAGAATTTAATAAAAATAAAGGCACAACATACCCAAACTTATGAGATACGATGAAAACAGTGTTAAGAGGAAAACCCATAGCTCTGAGTTCCTCCAAAAAGAAACTAAAGAGTGCATATACTAGCAGCTTGACAGCATCATCGAAAGCTCTAGAACAATAAGAAGCAGATACACCCAAGAGGAAGGGATGGCAGGAAATAATCAAAATTAGAGCTGAAATCAAGAAAATAGAAACAAAAAGAAATATACAAAAATTTAACAAAATGATGAGCTGCTTCTTTGAGAAAATCAACAAGATCAGCAAAACCTTAGCCAGACTAACTAGAAGGCACAGAAAGTGTATTGAAACTAACAAAATCAGAAACAAAAGGGGAGTCATAACAACAGAAACAAAATTTTAAAAATCATCAGCTCCTACTACAAAATCCTAAACTCAACAAAACTGGAAAATCTAAAGGAAATGGACAACTTTCTAGATTGATACCAGGTACCAAAGTTAAATCAAGATCAAATAAACCTTCTAAACAGCCCAAAAACTCCTAAAGGAATAGAAGCAGTCATCTTTTGCCTCCCATCCAATAAAAGCCCAGGACCAGATAAGTTTATAACAGAATACTATCAGATCTTCATAGAAGACTAATACCAATACTCTCCAAACTCTTCCACAAAATAGAAACAGAAGGAACACTACCCAACTCATTCTGCAAAGCCATAATTACTCACATTCCTAAATAATACAAAGACCCTAAAAAAAGAGAGAACTTTAGACCAAATTCCCTCATGAACATTGATGCAAAAATACTCAATAAAATCTTGCAACCTGAATCCAAGAACATATCAAAATGATCATTCACCATGATTAAGTAGTCTTTATCTAGGGATACAGGGATGGTTCAATATATAAAAATCCGTCAACACAATTCACTATATAAACAAACTCAAAGAAAAAAACCCACATGATCATCTCTTCAGATGCTGAGAAAGTTTGACAAAATACAACACCCCTTTATGTCAACTGCCCTCAAAAGATCAGGAATTCAAGGCCCATACCTAAACATAGTAAAAGCAATATACAACAAAGCAGTAGCCAACATCAAACTAAATGGTGAGAAACTTTAAGCAATATCACTAAAATCAGGGACTAGACAAGGCTACCTGCTCTCCCCCTACCTATTCAACATAGTTCTGGAAGTTTTAGCCAGGGTAATCAGACATTTAAAGGAAATGAAAGGGATACAAACTGGAAAGGAAGAAGTAAAAATATCACTATTTGCATATGATATGATAGTATACTTAAGTGACCTCAAAATTCCACCAGAGAACTCTTACAGCTGTTAAACAACTTCAGAAAAAGTGGCTGGATATAAAATTAACTCAAACAAATCAGTAGCCTTTCTGTACTCATAGGATAAACATGCTGAGATAGATATTAGGGAGTCAACACACTTCAGTCACAAAAAAAAAAAAAAAAAAAAAAAAAAAAATCTTGGTGTCACCCTAACCAAGCAAGTGAAATATCTATATGACCAGAACTTCAAATCTCTGAAGAAAGAATTTGAAGAAGATGGGAAGTTCTCTCACGCTCATGGACAGGAAGGATTAACCTAGTAAAAATGGTCATCTTGCCAAAAGCAATCTACAGTTTCAATGCCATCACCATCAAAATTTCAACTCAATTCTTCACAGAGTTAGAAAGAGCAACTCTTTCAATTTCATTTGGAACAACAACAACAACAACAACAACAAAAACAAAAACAAAAACAAAAATACCCATGAGAGCTAAAACTATTCTCAACAAAAAGAAAAGAACTTCCATGGGAATCACCATCCCTGACTTCTACCTGTATTACAGATTAATCATGATAAAAACAGCATAGTATTGGTATAGAGACAGGCAGGTAGATCATTGCAATAGAACTGAAGACCAAGAAATGAACCCACACACCTATGGTCACTTTGACAAAAGAGCTAAAAGCATACAATGAAAAATGGATAGCATCTTCAACAAATAATGCTGGTTCAACTGACAGTCTGCATGCAGAAGAATGCAAATTGATCCATTCTTCTCTTTGCACAAAGCTCAAGTCCAAGTGAATCAAAACCTCCACATAAAACCAAGCAAATTGAAACTAATTGACGAGGAAGTGGGGAAGAGTTTAGCTGGATGGGATCTTGCCCTGCGGTCACCATCCCTTAAATTCGTTTATCTCCTTCCTTAGTATCTTTCTGACAAGCTGGATTATAGTGTACCTGTCTCTGTTTCTTTAGATTTGTGAAAACTCTTAAACAATTCATATTGCATTCTTACATTTTTTTATAATTGAGAAATTATAAACTTTTGAGCTGTACTGTCTGGTTTTGTGTCAATGTGACACAAGCTGGAGTTAATCACAGAGAAAGGAGCCTCAGTTGGGGAAATGCCTCCATAAAATTCAGCTGTAAGGCATTTTCTCAACTAGTGATCAAGGAGGGAGTGCCAAGCCCATTGTGGGTGGTGCCATCCCTGAGCTGGTAGACCTGGGTTCTATAAGAAAGCAGGCTGAGCAAGCCAGGGGAAGCAAGCCAGTAGGTGACATTTCTCCATGGCCTCTGCATCAGCTCCTGTTTACTGACCTGCTTGAGTTCTAGTCCTGACTTCCTCTGGTGATGAACAACAATATAGAAGTGTAAGCTGAATAAACCCTTTCCTTCCCAACTTGCTTCTTGTTCATGATATTTGGTGCAGGAATAGAAACCCTGACTAAGACATGAGCCTTCAGAGTTGTTCTGAAGGTCACAGCATTTACCACTTTGTTGAAACCTTGGCCACACCCTTGACTCCTGGACTCATTTTGTTTCTGATTATCATGGAGTATTAACCTTGGCAGAGAGGACATTCCACAAAGGGAGAACATGAAAATATGTACATTATTATACAAACAAGCCTCCTGCCCACAACAACTATCAGCGCTCAGGGAGGCGAACACCCTGCTGGCTCTCAAGGAGTAGAATCATATCATGATGTCCTTTATACACGGCCAAGCAGGGTTCGGCAGGTGCACCTCTTACATGTGTTTAAGATATTTAACAATATCTTTTGTCTACTTCTCTCAGCCCAGAATTTGTTAAATGCACTCCCATGACAAATCATAGATCCAGCTTTGTCTTATTAAAAAAAATGTTAGGGTTGGCGAGGTGACTCTGTAGTTGGGAGCACTCGCTCTTGTAGAGGACCCTGGTTTGGTTCCAAACACCTGTAAAGTGTCTTAAAATTATCTATCTTTCTGGTTCCTTGTGGATCACATGATCTTTTCTAGCTTCTTCAGGTATAAGGCAAAGAACTACTACGCATACATACATATATGAAGACCAATACTCATGCACATAAAAGCACACAAATAAATCTTGAAAAAGTACCCAGGCAGCTTTCCTTAAGATCATACACACCTGTGAGATGGGCCACTGCAAGATTGTGTTTACCAAGTCTTTCAAGGGTTCTAGAGCAGTCATAACTAAGGCTTATATTCCTTTATTGTTGGCGCCAATTAGAAAAGTACCCCTTAATGTCCCTGTACATATTGATTCAGTAGTGTTTGAAGGTGAGGTGTCCTCCATAGGCTCATGTGTTTAGACAAGCTGCTGTTGCTGGTTTGTGAAGGCTATGCAGGGAGGTGGAGTCTGGATGAAGAAAGTGGGTCACTGGGTTAGGAGAGCTTGAAGCTTTATAACCAACTGTTCTCTCTTTCATCCTTCCAGAAGTGGATGTGTGGCTAGCCACCTCCGATCTTGTTGCTGTGCCTTTTCTAGCACCATGAGCTGTACATTCTCAAACTGAGAGCCAGAACATGCCTTTTCTCCATTAGCCTGCTTTTTTTCAGATTATTACCATGAAAATAAAAAAAATATAACCAATGAAAATAAATAGAAATCACATAAAAATTGTTAGAGAAATAGCTTGATTTCATGACTGAAAGTAAGGGTTTTTGCTTTAACTTCTTTCTTGGAGAAATGCTGCATTTTGGTTGTTACAACAATTGCTGGATCTTGTCTGCTTGATGCCCTTTTCTTTCTTTTCTTTTTTATATTTATCAGTGGTCTCACTCTTTGATTTTGTTATTAATTTCTAGCCCTGGAAGGTGCTTCATCAAGGACCACAATGTCATTAAGTGAAGTCAATAAATTAATACTGAGCATCAAACTGGAAGACATAATGATAAAAGCACAACTCTTTCTCTACAAGCAGTTCCACAAGAAAACAAAACTATTTCCTGTTTTTAAATTGCTTGGTTCTCTGATCATAATAATTCAAAATCACTCTGATATTCACTGTGCATAAAATAATAGAAATAATTTTTTTGTCTTGAGGTAGGAAGATAGGATAGAAATCAGTTGTCTTGCTCTTTGATCTTTCAAGTAGAGTTCCAGGTTCTTATGTTATTAATTTTCTATTGATGTTTAATATATTTTTATTACTGTAAGGTAAATTATATGAAACAAAGGGAAACACCATAGTTTGAATAAGTGCCCCCAATAAGCCTGTGTTTCTTTATGTAAAGATTTATTCTTCTTCTAATGGTGCTACTGTGCGGGGCTGGGAGCTTTAAGAGACAGAGCCTAATGGAAGGAAGTTAGGTTACTGGAGGAGCGTTCTAGAGGTGGACACTTTGGGACCTTCTTCTCCATTAGACTAAACTACTGCCCCAAGGGGAGCAAGCCTTCTCTATCACATATTCCTACAGCCATTGAGCTTCCAAGGGCCCAACTCAATGGTGCTAAGTGAAACTGAGCTAGAATCCCAGACAGTGGAAGCGCAAATCACTCTTTTCTTCTTTGTTTGCTTCATCACAATGATATAAAGTTAATAAATGCAAAGGTTTAATACATGAGTGCTCAGAGGATCAATAGTGGGTTGTGTGGCAACTCTTACAACCTGATCTTTGGCATCCTCTTGCGTTGACCCATCCACTATTTCAATGTCGATACATACCTATATCATTGCCTGTGCAGAGAACATAAACTGAAGCCAGTTCTGATGTATAGCAGCCCATAAAGCCTATGTGTGCACTCCGCTTGAAGAGAACAAAGTCATTATCTCTTGGGGATCTTGATCTGAAGAACTTGTACATTAAACGAGTAGAGTCAGTATCCTGTGGTTTGTAGGTATTGGTTTGTTATTGTAATATTTCTTACTTGGGTTGTGTGTCTGAGTGTACTTTCTATAAGTTTACTTTTAAGCTCTTCAAGTTCAACTTTTGTATTTCATTTGCATTTCTATCACTGTCTCATATTTTTCTATTCTTAGCAGAAATGAAATGTATTATTCTACTATTCTTAGTGGAAATTAAACCAGCATTGAAGCCCACTTGAGTAATGTCAAATTGGCCCTGCACCAATGTTATGAGAGAATATGGAATATATATGGTTAAGATGGAAATTCTTTCAGAATAAGTGAAGTTAATTTCATAGCTATGTCTTAATAAGTGAGCCCTGAATTTTACTACTTTATCAAAAGGATTTCTGTGATGTATATTAAAATTCTTAAATTAAAACTTTCATATTAATAACACAGGCTTGCTGTGACTTCTACTCAGAGAGAGAGAGAGAGAGAGAGAGAGAGAGAGAGAGAGAGAGAGAGAGAGGCAAGCAGGCAAGTCGTTCTTGCATTTTAATATAATAAAAAAAAAGAAATAGAAAATATAAAGTTTCAGGTTGTGAAAATTTTCATGAAGGCTATTGCAAAGGCCAGAAGTCATTTTCTTCCTTTCTTTGTCTTTCTTCTTTCTTTCTTTCTTTCTTTCTTTCTTTCTTTCTTTCTTTCTTTCTTTCTTTCTTTCTTTTATAGTACAGAATAGAGTTTATTCGGGTCATGGGGAAGTTAAGAGGGTTGAAAGGCAGAGAGAGAGAAAAGCAAGGAATAGCGAAGTAGAGGAGTAGAGCCAGCCTTGAGCACACGGAAGGGGGAGAGGAGGAGTATGCGGGGGAAAACAAGAGAGTGAGCACACTCATTTTCTTTACACTTACAAAATAATTTTCAACCATAAGTTTTACTTTAGGTAAATTTTTTGTACATTTGAACGCTGAAGTGTTGTTTTAATTATTATTTATATTTGAAATTCAAGAGTAAGAAAGGGTGATGTCTATAGTGTCCCCAACTTTCTGTAATTAGGGAGGAAACCACACCTCAACTCTATGCATTTTGATGAGATTGAATTTTTACATATATATTGTATAACATTACATACTTGTGTATTATGATGTAGCTTTAAGAAGTGACTGTAATCTAAAGGGCAAATACAGCTTCAGTGTATAGGACTTTAGGTCCTTGGCTTATCATTGATTGACAGGAATACAAATAAGAATATGACAGACTTTTACCATCTAATAGAACTGACTGGAAACTCTGCATCTTTCATTACAATCTACAACTGTTCAAGCAACATATATGGTCTCTTCTCCATTTACAAAGCATTTCCTTAAGAGCTATGTTCAGAAACAATTGTAGAAAAATAAGTCCTAAATTGTCCTTTCTTGAATGAGTTTAAGGTCTGGTGAAGGAGGTAAAATGTCAACCTGAAGATGCGCACCAAGTTATTTATAACCCTTTTACCCTGTATATCTGATGCTGTAAACAAGTAGTCACTTGGGTGCACTTAGTCAGGTGTCTCAGATGCTGAATTCATGCTTGAATACTAAATTTAATTAATACGCCACCGCCAGTGACAATGGAATCTGGCAAGATGAAGCATTAGCCACACTTCCATTGAGATTCGAGTTTAATGAACTTGTTCTAGCTGGATACAAAATAATTAGCTAACCTGCATTGGGAAGGTCAGGTATTTTGTAGTATCTCATAAATATGGAGACCACAGCTGTAATTATAAAATAATACTGTAATTTTGCACCTACAAGGTTAATTTGTATTACAAAAGTAAATTGAGACCTTGGATGGCTCAACCTCATGTGATTTAATGTGCAATCACCGAACAGTATTTTTAGCTTGGTCTTCAGCTAATCCTCAGGAGGTACTGAAGAGAGGTGTTGAATGCATGGTGATATACTGCCTGGACAGCTGAGGTACCCTCAAGTGTGTTAGGACCAGGAACGTGTTATAAAAGCAAAATGAAGGGACCACAATTTGTGTATCATCACATTTGTGAAATTCCAGACACCGCCAGGAGATTAATCCTTACCTGCAGGTTTACTGCATTTTACAGGTGGGATAAATAACTGGTCTTTGGTTGGTTGCAGAGTGGAGGAATAAAACAGAACTCTATTTCTTATGCAATAATTTAGCCACTGCCTTTTCTAAGCAATTCATTATCTTCTCTCCTGTAAGAGTCTCAAGTTATTTCTTCTTTTGAGATCTTATCTTTGGGGATGGGCCCTTCCATGTCATGCAGTCTTGGTCTCACAGCAGGTACATACAGTACTTGGTAGTTTCAAAGTTTCTAGTAATTGCGTCTTATAAGCACAGCTGACACTTAATGGCTTTCCATATTCCGGAGTGTTGATTCATGAGTGTCTCTACACATGGGTAAACTGAACACTCGCTTGTGCTTCTCTGCATCTGTGTGCTTCTCTAACACATTTTCTCACGCGGAACAACAAAGGTACAGTTTTCTGACTTTTACAAATGAGACATGTTGTGGAATCAGCAAAAACTAGTTTCAGCTCCTCTGAGAAACTTGTTATGCAGACATAGTTTATGATGAGCATAAATAGTAGCAATAATTTATTTTCTGAGGCATAATGCTAGAGCAAAAGCCATCTGGGCAGGCACACATTTGTTAGTTCTGTGGAGCGTTCATCAAACTCAGATTCTGCTCCGAGATAATGGATACGTAAATAGAATTTTTTTTAACCTGGATGCACCCTAAGATTTAGACGAAAATACAGTTTTGAAAGTATTGGAAAAATAATAATAATTTTTTCTAAATATGTATAGCCTGCCAAATTTGCAGCACATACAAATAGAAAAATCACAATCTTTTGGAAAATTGAATCTGATGCTTTTTAATTTGTTCTCTCGAGTTAGAAGCCTAGCCACAGATCCTCAGACTTTCTGTTACTGGTTTTCATTAAAGTCAGGACATTTTGATTTAGAATTGAGTTTTTATATTCTTTGCTCTCAGGGAAAGAAAGCAGTCTGTCTACCCCCACCCCCGCCCTGAGACAAAGCCATAAATCTAAACATAAGACTGAAATAGCATCAGTAAACCCTTGGGAGATATTTGTAATGCCTTAAAAATCTTTATTAATAACACAGGCATTTATTAATTGTGTTAATGTGTTTTATATGCTATAAATAGTAGATCATTAAAAAGCAACAATACAATGATTCAATAACTCTTCAGAATTTTTGGAGATTAATTATGTGAAAGGAGTTTTAAACATTTTGTTCAACATTGCTCCAGAAAGGAAGAAAGAACATTTTAGATGTGAGCTCCAGTAGGCTGCCTTGTCAATAAGGGGCTGCTAGCCTCATAGAAACCATCTTCACCTGTGGTAGAATAAAACAGAAATGACTCCTGAACTTTACAGAGGGACACCAATTCTCTGGACACTAAGGGCATCTCATCTCAAACATTTTGACAGTGGGTAGGTCCTTCCAGTTTAAATACATACACACACATGAGAAAGAGAGAGAGAGAGAGAGAGAGAGAGAGAGAGAGAGAGAGAGAGAGAGAGAGAGAGAGAGAGAGAGAGAGAGAGACAGAGAGAGACAGAGAGAGACAGAGACAGAGAGACAGAGAGACAGAAAGAGAGACAGAAACAGATAGAGAGAGGGGGAGGAGGGAGTAAGTATATATGAATGCCCGAGTGTATTTATGTTCACCATATTAATGCATGAGCTCACGGACTCAGATGAGCATGTTGGAGCCCACATTACTGGAGGTACAGATAGTTGTGAGCCACCATGTGTGTTCTGTGGATTCTCTGTAAGAGACATGAACACTGTTAATTACCGAGCCTTCTAACACCTCCATTTTTTTGTTTGATTTTTATGTTTGTATCTAAAATGTCAGTCTTTTCAATTCTATGTATAAACATATGCAAATAATATTCTTTTAATAATCTGTCTTTCCTAAGGTCACGTGATATTTGCTAATATTCTCTGCTATTTTTATTATTATTTATTCTCAGTCTGTATATTCCAGTCAATGTTATGATCATTTTAGAATCACAATTTCTTGCCAGCACTGCCTCTACCTCCCTAGTGCCGGGATTAAAGGTGTATGGCACCATGTTTGTTTTAAATCATGATGGAGGACCCTATCTATGATAGGGATTCGCTCTACTCACTGTCAGTGTAAGCAGATAGCCCTGCCTCATCCCTGCTAAAGTCTTTCACATGTTTTCATTCTGGTAAGTGAAATATTTCTGTTTTCTCAATATTTTCTCTGACTCCTCCAGACACCAGACATGTGCTCTCTCCAACTTTCCTTGGCCCAACCATTTAAATTATTTACAGGTGTGAGTATAGGTAAACTCATTATCTTGTATGACATTCATCTTCCCATGACTTTTAGCTTATTTTGAAATTCTCTTAATACCCGCCATAAGATCTATGTCAAAAATCTGAACTTTAAGCTTAATTTTCTATTAGTTTTGCATATATGTGTGTATGAAATTTACACATACCAAACCTGGTAGGTAGTTTTAAAGCAGTGGCTTTTCAGTGTTGGATAGAATCTGAAGCAGCATGTGCCATGACCATTTATTGAGTGTACATTAAGTTACTGTAAAAGATTAGACAGTACACATAGTGGCCTCTGAATGGCGGGATGGGCTGAAGTGGCTTTCCAGTGTAAGACACAGGGCCACCTAAGTCCATATGTGTTTGTCCCCATCCTCTTGGCAGCAAAGCTGTCTGCACTTGGTATAAGAAAGTCGGGTTGACTTTAAAATGTCTTTTTCCCTTGGTCCATGTTGATGAACAGCATGGCACGGGTTATTAGCCGCCAAATATTTTGTGTTAAAAAGATATCTCACTTCACATACTTTACATCTTTGCAGTGAGAGATTTCAGCTTTATTACTTCTGAAAGACCATGAAGCGCATCATCACTTCGACTTTTGTGTTTTACAATATATTCCAGACGAAGAGAGATTTCAGTGAATCGGACTCATCAGCTCATTTATTAAGGGTTATGATGATGAAACCAGAACCCTGTCATCTCACGTGGCACTAATGAACTCCTTTTGTGAACTCTCTCAGCAGTGAGGGTGATGTCTGACTTGAAATGGATAGGGTTTCCATCCCTCTACAGGTTCCACTGCTGGGTCTGGAGATGTAAGGGCATGTCCTTGCCAGTGATTGACATGTCCCTTGAAGAAAAGGTACCATTTTTTTGATATTCCCATAATTCTTATCTCAGTTTCCTACACATCTCAACTTGAGTTTCTAGTTCTAGTGGATGGTTTAGCATTTCTCTTCTAGAGTAAACAGAAAAATAGAGAAAGCAAATATAACTACAATTTACATAGAGAAATTTTAATTTTTAATGTTTTAGCTTTAAAATATTCTATCACTGAAGTCTGTAAAAATGACTGTCTACACAACAGTAAACAGTTAGCAATTACCAGCATAATATCAACATTAACATCATAAATCATATAATTGAGAGTCTGCCATGGAGGCAGACATTAATAATCATAGAAAAGGTTATTTAATTATAAATGAAATAGATTCTATCAGGGAAATGTAGACTATGGTAGGAGAGGTGTTAATGGGGAGAAATAACAAACGTGGGACAGGGAGGAGGGAGACAGAGATCAGAGATAGAAGCTTTCCTGAAGAGGTGACTTTCTAGCTGAATATCTGAAAGGCAGGCAAATGGATGGAAGTAGAAAATATCCAGAGTGAGGTAACTCAGACCCAAAAGGATATTCACGGTATGTACTAACTAGTAAGTGGATATTACCCAAAAAGTACAGAACAACCAGGATAAAATCTGCAGAACTCAAAAAGGTTAACAAGGCAAAGAGCCCATGTGAGAATGCCTCAATCCTACTTGGAGGAGGGGGAAGCAATCACAATCATGGGGTGCAGAAGGAGGGAGGAACATGGGTGGGAGAGAGGACAGGCAGATGGGGGAGGCAACTTGATCTGGCATTGAGGAGGACAGGAGTGAAGCCCTGAGATCCAGCAGTATGAATGGAAACAGGCAACCTAGGGAGGCAAGAAGTAAGGGGACCCTCTAACATGTAACAGAGACCTGTGAGGTGAGAGACTCTTAGGACTCAGCGTGAAGGACCTTAGATGACATGCTCAACAGAGAGAACTTATGGAGTCTACCTCTCACAGAGAGACAGGGCATCAAGTGGAGGGATGGGGTCGCCATCCCTCAGTCAAAAACTCTGACCCAGAATTGTTCTCTTCTAAAAACAATTCAGGGACAAAAATGGAGAAGAGACTAAGGAAAAGGAGGTCCAGTGATAGTCCCAAAACTGAGATCCAGCTCAAAAGGAGGCTCCAAGGCCTGACACTATTACTGATGCTATGGTGTGCTTGCAGACAGGAACCTGAAAGAGTGAGACACAGATACTTACGCTCAGCCAATGGACAGAAGCTAGGAATCCCTGTGGTTGAATTACAGAAAGGCTGGGAGAAGTTGTAGAGGAGGGTGATCCCACCGGAAGACCTGCGGTCTCATCTAACTTGGACCCCCAAGATCTCTCAGACACCGAGCCACCAACCAGGTAGCACCAGCTGGTACCAGGCCACTGACACATGTAGAGCAGAGGATGGTCTGGTCTGGCCTCAGTGAGAGAAGAGACACCTATCCCTCTATAGACTTGAGGTTCCACGGACCAGGGAGGTCTGGCAGAGTGGAGGTGGGGGACATGCTCTTGAAGATGGAAGAGGAAGAATGAAATGAGGAACCATTGGAGGGTGGAATGGGAGGGGGATAATGACTGGACTTTAAAAAAAAGATTAAAGATAACAAAGAAAAATGAGAAATGATAGTCGAGATAAGTTGGGGTTGAGTATGGGCTGGGTTTTTGCTTTTTGCTCATAGTGAACAGCATGTGTGGGGGCAGCAGAACTCTTTGGAGAAATCAAACAGGGGACAGTCATGAACATACCAAGAGAAGAAGGCAAAGAAGATTGTGGAAGGGGGTGGAAAGCAAGTCTAAACACCCTGGTCAGTAGTAATAAGGAATTGGGATTTTATTCTAAAAATCACGATAGGAGCTGCTCTTTAAAGATTGCTCTGCATGAAAGGATGGTAAACTCTAGAAGCTTTAGCAAGAGTTTCACAGAGACTGTAGTGTTTAAGGCAGGACTATGATGGAAGAAAGAGAGATAAGAGACCCTGAGAGGTATTAAGGAGTCAGAACATCATGACCACCTTGAGAAAGGAAGACAAGGGCTGTCCTTTTAGGTTCAGGACATATGCAGGTGGGTCAAAAATACTGTCATTTTCGAGAGGAAATTGGGAGATGGGATTTAGGGTTATGAGTTTAGGTGTAGACAGGTTGAGTTTGAGATGCCTTAGGTGGACATGGAGGGAGAACATTCTAGCAGGAAGCTGAGGGCGTGGCCTTACAGGACACAGAGATTGTGATACTGTGGTAGTTTTGTTTTGTTTTCTCTACAGGGGAAACAGATCAAAATCAGCATGTCTTTGAAAGTCCTAGAGAGAAACCAACTGCAACAAATGCCATGAAACCCACCATATACAAAACCAGCTTCAGAAGACCGATGAATATGGAATTCAGCAAGAGCTTGTAAACACAAGCCAGGCTAAGACACACCCCACAGACAAATGTCTTAGCTCCTTTTCAATATTTCAGCACTTTCCCCCAGGTTCCTTCTCAACACAGCAACTTCTGCTCTTTCATTTCTTTCTGTAACCTTCCTCTTCACTCTTGCTGCTGTCCTGCATCCTCATCTCCCACAAAGGAGCCTTTATTTCTGTGTGTAAGTTTAGTTGGCTTAGGCTTCCTGTCATATAGCATGACACAGGACAGCAAGGTAAAGATCTCTTGTAGAAGCTACCTGCCCAGGATGATGGGGTAAGAAAAGAGAGGGAGAATATTAATAATAGACCATGTAGGCTGTATATTCATGAGAACACAAGTTGTTAAGCGTGGAGTTCAGAAATTGCAAACCGAAGAAAAGAAGGGGAAGGCATTACGTGAGCTGTGGTATACTAACGAGACAAAAAACCCATGAGCCATGTATCAAAGGCTCAAGAAATATCTAATGATCGATCCATCGAATCCATTGAAGGCCTCTGCTAATTTTCAAGTAAGAAAGCTTTATTTATTTTTTTTTTAAATCTACTTCTAATACATTCTGCCAATTGGCGAATGGTAGTCCCCAACCTTGCAGACATTTTTTCAGTGATCATTCGTTTTGTTTAGACCACAGCAGCACAGCTTTTTACTGTTCTATTCTTTACTTGTGCAGGGCAGAGGGTGGTCATCAGAGGTGAAGAGCCTTGCTCTGTGTGTGGAGGAATGCTGAGATGAGGAGAGGTAGGCCTGCAATCACAATAAACTGCTCAACAGACAACTACGGAAATTAGTTGTGTCTTTAATAGATAGTAGAATTGTCCAGTTAATTGGGAAATGCATGCTTCTAAAGAGAAATAAACATTTTAAATGACATGGCAAAACAAATTTGACATAACAGTTTCAAGCAGTTTAATGCTTCAGAAAAGGGGAAATGGGTGATTAAATATGGCTTGAACTGGAATGAACATTTATCACACTTCCTTTGTATTTTCTTTTTATGTGACACATTCAGAATTTCCTCATGTGTCTATCTTGGTTCTCTAAACATTTTTCTATATATTGCCTTCAGTTACCCAAGAGGGAAAAACTAATGGGCGGTTACACCCTTGATCTCGGTATGTCTTCACTAACATAGGTTGTCTTTGGCCTTCTTCATTTGTTTCCATATCTTAGCATTGTGAGTTAGCAGTTTCACCAAATGAGGAGGGATATGCCTGTTATTTTATTAGTTTTTTTTTTTTTTTTTTTTTTTTTTTTTTTTTTTTTTTTTTTTACAGCATACACTATACTTTTAGACTGAAAACTGAAAACAATACATTCTTTCCTCTAAACAGTAATTGTACTTCGCCATACTGCTGCACCTGTGGGCTTTGAGGAATGGCTGAACATTTCAATTCCTTCCTGTGGGACATTTGCTTAGGCTTCCCCTATGCTCACTGTGGGTCTCCTTGGAAGTCTTGAGCAGATTAGAAATTTGTGGGTTATTTGATCAAGGCCAATCAGGGTTACTTTTCTTATGCTCTCTTGAGCTTCCTTAAACATCCGACCTAAGCATTACTCAGGACTGCAGCAAGCACTGAGCCCTCCCTTTGCTTGGGAAAGGCAGGAGAGCAAGAGGAATGGAAGAGAGCTCAGCATAGGCTGCTTCTTTCACTGAAGCTTTTAGCTCCTGCACAGAGGTAAGAGGCAGCGTAAATCAATAAGATGAGGGCAGTTTGCCTCTCGCTGCACATCCTGCTTTATCACGATACAGAAACAGGTAGCTTAGATGCGGAAGTTGCCCGTGACTCATCAGGCATTTTGCAATTGATCAACCCCACCAGAAGGCTAGGCAGCACCACTGAGCTGTGCCTATTTAAAGACTGAAATGTGGCTCGTGGCACCGAGGCAGCCGATGCTAAATCAGCTTTCATTTCCCCTCTGGGAGCACACAATCAACCTTGTCGTTATCAGGAAGAGAAATGAAATCTCTAAATATTTCTCAATGTTTTGTCATTGCTTCCTGTCGAGGGGATTTAACATAAACTTTCCCTCGAAGTAGGAAGTGTAGGCATTATTTCATTTCATCTCAAAGATAAACTTCATAGTTCTCTTCCATAAATTTCATGAAAACCCTCCAATTTGGAATTGGGGAGGTAGCTTAAGATCAATGGTGTTTTAAAGTAAAATATTATTAGTAAAAAATGTGCTCTGTGTTTTGTTTCCTGCCAGTATTTTGGCCATCCCTGAAAACAATGGTATCCTGGCATTTGGGAAAACATGGCAAAAGGGCTAAGAGAAGCTGCTTATAAATGCTTTAAGTTAACTCGGTTACTAAGGGGTTTGTTTACTGGACTTTTGACTATATTTTTCTTGCATGACCCCACTTACCTATTTTCATGTTTCAAACCACTCTCAGCTTTTTTTTTCTTCCTTTTGCTTTAGTTGATAACAAGGCTCTGCAGGCAGTTGTAAAACTTCTATCACCTCTAAGATCTAAAATAGTGTTTCAAAGAAACCAAACCCCTTTTATTCTTTTTTATTATTCAGGTATGAATAATGCATGATCACTGCAGAGGACAGGGCAACATCAACAACCATATCAGATGAGCCCGTTGCTCAGATGGAGCCAGAGCTGAGATCCCTGTAGGCGTCTCGGTGGAGTTGATACATGATCATATTTTATTTAACTTTGGATCATTCATTTTCCATGGCAGAGTATTAAAGAATGTGGTCTGGCAAATATCTGTTCTTTAGTCTCAGAGGCCAAGGCGAATACTCAAGTGAGTTTATGTGAAACTTCTATTCAGCATTTGATTACAGAGAACATATCTATTTCTCTCCAATTCTGCTAAATACGTAAGAGGGCAGACTGCCGACTACAATAAAGAACTCTGGGTTACATATCTGAAATATTTGTTGGTGTTATTATTAATCACTTGAAAATGCCATATTTGTTTTTTTTTTTTAATCTCACTACATCCAGCATCATGGAAGGCAATAACCATCCCATTTGCTGAGCAGCTGTCTGCTAAGACTAAATGGTAACCAGCAAAAGGTTCAGTTCCTATTTGGTGTGGGCCTTGCTTGGAACAGATAGACCTCCAATAGCTTATAACCCAAGACAATACCCCTGATAATGAATTCGGTACATTGAGAAGAGCACAGCAAAGGCTGAAGAAAAGTAAAACTGATTAATGCTTTATTTCTGCCCCATATTTCTCTAGGTTACATGCCATCTATTTGGAAGCAGATATGGACACCCACATGGAGAGATGGAGTTTATGTTAACTAGAAACTATAAGAATTCATAAAAAGTCTTTCCCCCTGTAATTATAAGCAAAAAAGTTGTATACTATTATTTTGCCTGTATTATAGACTCAGGAATAAAATATGTATTGATCAATAGCATCTACCATGTGCTAGACATTATGTTAACTAATGGAATATGATACATTGAAGTTCAAACACAAAATCTTGGCTCTCCTACAATTTATATCCTAGTAATAGTGATGAAAAATAATGAGATTAACAAATATATTCAGCAACTGAAAGCAAAAATAAAACAGATAAGAGAGATTGGGAGCAATCTTATATAAAATTCACTTTCAATTCTTGTTATCCTACCCCCCATAAGAAAAAACAACAAAAACCTATACTACTTTGATATTTTTTGTCTAAAAATACTGATGGAGATGAGTTACTAGGAAAGGATAATTTCTGAGTTTCTTTATATTCTCTTTGAAATGAGCAATAAGGAGTGAAGAAATGCTATAGAAAATGATCTGGAATCTTGTCATATCTAAGACTGTTAAACTTCAGATTTTAAACAAATACAAGCACCATTATTTGGCTCTTGTTGAAAGACAAGAGCTGGATTTAGTCAGCCTTGGGCTCTTGTTTACTTCTTCCATTGTGTCAACAATCTCATCCAGGACTCAAAACGCCCTGGACCAGTAGACGCTGGAAATGTATTTATTTTGTCAAAATGTCAGCATGAATTATTTTCATCTTGTGACTGTGTATCCTGACCTTTGAACTCTGTCCTAGTTTCTCCCTATGACAACCATTCCTCAATTTTTCTCTGCTATATTAGGAAGACTTGTAAGAAGTTTTCTTCTAAAGAATTGGTGTCTTGTGTAGATATTGAAGCACAAAACCAATTATTCTATTATTCTTTATCTATACTGTATAGTATAATTTTTATGCCAACCCAACTTCCCACACAAGATAAATGAATAAAAGCAAGAAATAACAAGAATTGAAAAAAAATTAACAGGAAGGAGGAGTAGTATGAAAGCAAAAGATGGTCTTTTCTGAAGTAGTTTATCTTTAAGTAGATAAATCATATTTCAACCAGAGAAACAAGATCAGTGAGATGCTACATGGTAGATGATAGGTAGAGGGACTACAGATAAACATATAGATGCTATATAGATGCTAGACAGACAGATGTGAAGTGAATGGTAAGTGTTAAAGTAGATAGGTAATTATGTAGGTGGATTGATGAGAGGTAGCTACATAGCGATGAAAAGTGAGAAGGGGTAAGAAAAAAGAAGAGATTGAGGAAGGTGTATCACAAGGGTTGGCTTCCACATTGTGAGACCTGGTTGGGTGAGTCCATGGAGAGTGACAGGAGAGAGAGAATCACCAGCCAGATGGAGCATATTCATGTCAGTAGAAGCTTTCCACAGGGAGAATTTTCTCTCGTTGCCTGAAACAGTTTGCTCTTACATTCTTCCTGTCACTCATATCATGCCTACCCAGATTATGAGCGATGAACCACCTAACTTGAACACCACCTGGTAAAGGACTTCCATTAGTCTACAGAATGCCTTCAAAGCAATGCCTGGGATTGTTGTTTGGCTGAGTAACTTGTAACTACTATCTCCAACCAGCAGAAAAGGAGAGAAGACACAGCGTTCTTCTCAAAGCAGTTTATTTAGGAACCTTACAGCATGCCAGTTAAAATCTTTCTGTCTCTTTTTGTCTCTCTGTTTCTCTTTCTCTTTAGCTTTCCCCCAAATGCAGTCCCTTTTATTCTCTCTCAACTCCACCTCCTCAGTCCATGTTGTGTGGCTGCAGTTCATAGGTCTGATCTGGCCTGATCTTGAGTCATGGGTGCACCTGCGAAGCTCGCACGGTGTGAGTGGCTAAAATCAGGGGCAGAAGGAAGTCAGGTGCTAGTCACAAGACTAGGCCGAAGTCCCAAGCATCATCTTTGGACTGCCACCACACCTGGCAGTGCCTCTTACCTGTCATTGGGAGACAAACTGCATTGGTTTGATCCATGTCTTAGGTTGGTGACACGCCAAGGGAATCTTACCCGTCACTGACTACTTCTCTAGCATGGCAAGCCACACTTGAGGAGACTGCCCAGTCTCCACTGCTGCAAAAGCCTGTATCATTAAGGCTTGAGTTCTGCACTGTCGAAATTGTATACGGCACATGCACCAGAATGCCAGGATGCTTATGAGGACCAAGCAAATGGATAATCTAGCTAGTCCAGCCCATTCTTTCAGCCTTGAGGCAGCGGCGGTGATCCAAAATTGCTTTTAGGCCTGAATAAGGTCATAGCTGAGGGGGCCTGTACAGGCCAGGGAGCAAAGCGTGGCATTCTAGTCTCCACAGTTTAATGATGTGTGGATGCGTTCCAACACATGCTATAAAAACAATTATCACTACTACAATTCAAAATCCTATCCTCATAACTACCATTATAAATGATCTGAAAACATAACAATCCTATAAACACTGATAGGAACCCCCATCCCAGATCTTTAGTCTTCACCACCAGAAGCATCAGCAGCATCAGGCTCATCCACAGGGTTGTTGTTCCGCTCATCCTGAACCACTCTGGTCAACATCTCTGGGACCCACAGTGGCTGTTGATGTTCTTGAGGAAACACACAAATAAACCTCTTACCCAAACCAACACCGGATCGGGACCCTGCCATTCACCAGTCAGGACATCTTTCCACATAACCAGGCCTTTGGGAGAAACATCAGGATTGGCTTGACGCTCAGCAGTGACCCGCCCATGCTTGTCTTTATTTAAAAATTTTAAGGTAAAAAGAGCAATAGCCAGTCTCTCCCTAGGGGAAGAACCTGTGGAGGCAATTCCCCCCTTTTGTTTAACTAGACACTCTTTGAGGGTGCGGTGAGCATGCTCAATGATTCCTTGTCCTGGAGGATTATAGGGCAATCTGTGAGTTATTCGAACGCCCATCATTTTGGAGAAGGACACAAAAGAAGCAGAAGTATAGGCATTATCTATTTTTAATTCTTTGGGCTGCCCCCCAGGTACTCCATGCTTCAAAGCAATGTGCAATTACATGTCATGCCTTTTCTTTTGTTTGTAGAGATGCAAAAATAATCCCAGAGGCTGTATCAACAGAAACATGGAGATACTTTAATTTTCCAAATTCAGGGAAATGAGTGACATCCATTTGCCAGAGGTGTAGAGGGCGCAACCCACGTGGGTTAACCCCAAACCCAATCTGGGGTAGCACAGAGGCACACTTCTGACACCCTTTTACATTATCTCATGAATCATCGCGTGTGATCTTAAAGCATGAGGACAGGGTCTTGGAATTAACATGGAACTGTGAATGAAATTCTTGAGCCAATGAAATAGGTGATGTATCGAAAAAAATCAAGCAAGCCCTGGTGGCTTTATCTGCAATACCATTTCCCTCCGCTAGGGGCCAGGTAAGTTAGTATGGGCATGGACATGCTGTACAAAAAAGGGCAATGTTCTTTTCACAATCAAGTCACACAAGGTGACAACGAGATGTCCAATAGTAAATTTTGAATTGATTTTACCCACTACTTTTAATCAGAGCGACATGTTAACAACATACTGGCTATCAGAAATCAAATTAAAAGAACCTGGAAACAACTCAAATACCTTAATCACAATTTGCAATTTAATAACTTGGGGTGATGCAGGAGGAAATTGTATGGTAACCGGAGAGGACCCTGCCACCACAAATGTTCCTTGTCTTGTCTTGGAATCATCTGTAAAGATAATTGGGGCGTCTGGCAAAACATCCTTTGAAGTGATGAGAGGGAAAACTACAGGATGAGTGGTAATCAACTGTAGGATAGGTTCTTTAGGGAAATGATTATCAAAGTTACCCTGAAAACTACACCTCAAAATTGCCCAATCATCTATTGCGGCTGATAAAACTTTTAACTGTTTTACATTATAGGGAACTATTAAATCCTTAGGTGGGATGCCAAAGCACTGTATGCATTCTTGGATGCCAAGCAAAGCCAATTGTGCACAGGCAGCATCAGTGAGTTGTCTGGGAGAATCAAGAGCAGAATCACCTGGAAGAATATCATAGAGTGGTTGCAGCTGTTTATTGGTCAGAGATAAATAACGTTGAACCAATTGAATATCTCTTAATAATATTTGAAAATCATTTAGCGTTTTTAACTTATCAGTACGAATTTGGATTTTCTGGGGAGTCACCGAATCCATAGTTTTTTAGTCCCCAAGTAGTTTACCATCATATCCTTCTGAAAGCTGCTGTAAACCTTCCTTGTCCCATCAGCATGTCCTGATCCCAGGTGGGCTGACCATTGCGAGCATTAAGAACTGCCTGCTCTGCGGCAAATTCAATATAGTATGCCTTCCAATCTAAATATTGACCATAGGTCAGGAAAGCACAATCCAAATTTTGCCAGTCACTAGGGGTCATTCAATGCCGGTATAGGTGTTCTAATTGTGCCACAACATACGCAGCACTAACTCCATAGGTGCGCACTCCCTCGGCTATCCTCTGAATGATTTTCCAGTCTAGTGGCTCATGATAACGATTACTCTGTGCATCCTGAAATACAGGAAAGCACTGGACTCATAGCTCTCTCTAAGTTTTAGGATGCAGACTACGCCCTTTCACTCTGCCTGGGGCATAAGGAGGCAGAAGTGGCTCCCCAGAGCTGATGGTTCAACCTGTACTTTCATTTTCTCTAAACTGTCGGCTATGCTCTCTAGATCGTCTTCTGACATTTCTCCCTCACTAGACACTTCTCCCGCCTCTGAATTCTGGGAGTGCTCTTCCCTAAGTTGATTCAGAGCCTCATTTCCCTTCTCCAGCTCTGCACTACACCGTTCCTTATCTCCTATACAGTTCTTCACCAATTTTCATACCGGCAGCACTCCTTAAGCTAGTACCCCTTGCTCTTCAGCAAACTGCAAATCCTTTCCTAAGTTTTTCCAACTAGACATTGTGAGATGTCCAGATACCGGGAACCAGGAAGCTACCTGGTCCACTGCTTCAAAAAAATTCTCTACAGTCTCCTTTCTTAGCCCGATTCCTTTTGCTTTTAGCAAATCCTTCAGAGCTTGGCGAACTGTCTGAACTGATGTTGTGTTTCCTATAGTGCCAGGTGCAACTTGTCCCTGTACTGGGAACTTTATCATCTCAAACTGAGAGCCTTCCTCGTCCCCTTTACCGGGGAGCTTTATAGTCTCAAACCAAGAACCTTCCTTGTCCCCTTTACCAGGGAGCTTTATAGTCTCTAACCAAGAATCTTGATTGTCCCACTTACCCGGGAGCTTATCGACTTGTCACCCTGACTGTGATGAGTTCTAAACACCAAAGGTGAATTTCCCCGTATGGGCTACCACTTGTCACTACTGTCTTGGACCAGCAGAAAAGGAGCAACGACACAGCGTTCTTCTCAAAGCAGTTTATTCAGGAACCTTAAAGCATGCCAGTTAAAATCTTTCTGTCTTTTTTTGTTGTTGTTGCTCTTTCTGTTTCTCTTTTGCTTTTCCCCAAGTGCAGTCCCTTTTATCCTCTCTCAACTCCACCTCCTCAGTCCATGTTTCGTGGCTGAAGTTCATAGGTCCACATCATCTGGCCTGATCTTGAGTCATGGGTGCACCTGCGCAGCTTGCACAGTGTGAGTGGCTAATATCGGGGGCAGGAGGAAGTCAGGTGCTAGTCACAAGACTAGGCCGGAGTCCCAAGTGCCATCTTTGGACTGCTGCCACACCTGCTCTCCACAGTAACTCAGGACTTCAGTCCAGCTTGGCTTACATAGACACACTGAGAACAAGCTGAATCCAAAAGTTCACCAGGTGGATCTGAGTTTTGAGAATCATCATTGGAACACATATAGCAAACCCCTTTGAGAGTAAGATATACCCTTTTTGTTTCAATGTGTTGTCTGCTTACATGTTTTCTGCTGCTCACATGTCATAAACTAAGAAATTTACTCTCAAATGTCATGACAACTCAATCCATCCAAGGTCTTGCCTTCCAAACTGATTTTACGTTAACAACCAAGCAAAGCAAAAAAGATTACCTGCTAGTTACATGTAACATTTAGGACCCCAGAGGAACCTGCTTTCCTTTCTCTTGTGAATAAACTCCATTAAGAACTTTACTGTAGGTAAAAGAAAATGAATGCCTGTGACATACCAAAAATGCAAAATTAAACAAAACAAAACATAAAATCCAGTGTGCCAGGCCAGCCGAGTGGGCCTGTAAATCAGACTGTGATTGAAGACAAATTAAGAAAGACAGACACAAATAATGTAAAGCTTGGGATCTAGTGGACTTGAATGGAGATACACCAGCATTAGTCCAGCTCACTTTCTTTATTCTGCAGAGAAGGCAGCAGTTCAGATAATCCTGACAGGCATCTCTGTAGTGGAGTAGACTCAGAAAAACATTCATCCTGGGTGAAGATCGTTGGTTGGTACTTTCTGCATGTACTGCTTTCAAGTAATGGTCAACTGTTCATCAGTATTCAGAGGGGAAGCTCTTGCCATGTCCCTGAGCCTGGTCCAGGGCAGGCTTCACCATTCACTCAAGTGTCATGAGTTGTCATCTTTGATATGGCTATGCTATGGAAATAACACATAGACACTTGATATTTCATTTGTTTTCCACACCAACTTGTCTATTTTTTTAAAAGGTGGTGAGTGTGTGTATGTTTGTGTTTGTGTGTGTGTGTGTGTGTGTGTGTGTGTGTGTGTGTGTGTGTGTGTAGATAGTCACTGTATTCAGCCCTAGAAAATATAATCTGCCAAAACTAGTCCGTAGAGTTCTCTGGGTATCATTGGGTCAGGATTTGTCATGTGACCCAGATTTAGTCAGGGTAATGTTAATTACTCCTATAAAATAGAAGCTTGGTAGAAGAAATCATTTTTAATTCACTCCGGCTTCTTGCTTGAGAAGCTTAAGCTTATTCTGTAGGTTGAGAGCTGTACAGCCCACATAAGATGGGAATGAGGTACTGTAAACATGGGGTGAATTGTGGAGGGTCCTGATGATGCCCTTTATCCTCTGAGCTAACACCCACCCATCATTTAATGTGCAGACTTCAAGAGCAGTGAAGAAAACCAACCAGAAATTAAAATAAAAACCTGGAAAGGTCAAAAAGCCAATAAGGAGAATGTCAAAGGGATACAAGACCCCAATAAAAGACCTGTGAATGATCAATATTTAAACAACAGAGGAACAGAATAAACCACACTTCCATTAGATTGTGCAGCTACTGCTTCATAATTACCTACAAAGTAAAAGAAAAGGAGTTAAGAAACAGGCTGGGACGAATGCAAATGCCCATTGAGGGAATTTAACCACTCATTGTCCTTAAAGCCAAGACCTGATCTGAACTATTCTGTAATAAATGGTTTGGTCATCTTTCAAAGAAAAATATTGTTTTAAAATAATTTAAAAATATGTTGTGATGGAAAACAGAAAGTAAGGAAAATAGTAATAAGTCACAGATAAAGCTATGAATTATTTATTTGCTAATAATCAACAAGCCACTAGTAAAATTAGATTTTATTTGTATCATAGTAAGATATTCTAAAAAGTCAGCGAGTCCTAACAAATGGTCTTAGAATCTGTTATAGACCCAGAGCTCCAGAATCTCTGAGTAAGACCCAAGTTTTCCACTTCGTCCCGCTTCTCCCTCCTTACCTCTGAGCATCAAGAATAACCAGCTCATTTCTGAGCTTTAAACTTTAACCCTTGTCTTTTGAACTTAATCTGGATAACGAGCACTCTCCTGCCTCATGTTAACTCATGGTCCTCTCCACTCTCTCCCACCCTTCTCTCAGCTGTAGTGTAGCCATTTTAAGCACTTTTGATTTGATACTAGTATTAATGATGTGTAAGTGTGATGTATGGCTAAGCCACCTAGGTCATTGGAACCACCACATTAGCCTTGTTGTTCCCCTTGCTTTGTGCTCACTATGATAACTGCCTCCTTTTTTTACTTGTTCTTATGGCCTTCTCAGTGTGGTTAAGCATGTTATCCTTCTCCAATTCAAACCAGGCAAGCCTGCACTAAGAATAACACTCAGACATATATGCCATATTATCTTCATAATGCCAATTTCTCTTTGTTTGAATTAACTTATTTTTTATCTCACTATTTCTTAATTATTTATATGGCTTTCTTGAACTATGATATACTCTCATTAGCTTATTATGCCACCTGAGTATGATATTTTAAAAGGCTAATATACTATTGCTTAAATTAATAGATAACATACAAGTGTAGTTTGAGCTAAATTTTCTTTAGAATTTTAAAGAATGGTGAAGAATCTCAATGATGCAATTGTTTGAAGTGTGTGTGATTAGCACACTTATTACATCCAGGGGATTTTAGGATTTCTTTTTCAGCCTGTTTATCCTTTGAGTAGAAGAAAGCTTCTAATGTGTTTGAGTTAATTTTATACCTAGGCACTTTGCTGAAGGTGTTTATCAGCTGTTGTTCTATGGTAGAATTTTTTGGGTTGCTTATGTATGTTATTATATCATCCACAAATAGTGATATCTTGACTTTCCAATTTCTATACCTTTGATCTCCTTTTGTTGCCTAATCGCTCTGGCTACAAATTTGAGTGCTATATTGAATAGATAGGAAGAGGGTGAGTAGCCTTTTCTTTTTTCTTTTTCTTTATTTTATTTTATTTTATTTTGGCCTTTGTTTTTCTTGAGCTTCATATAGTCTGTGAGTTGTTTCTGGGGTGTTCAGAACTTTCTGGGGTTAGTATCCAATTATCAGTGACTGCATATGATGTCTGTTCTTTTGTGACTGGGTTACCTCACTCAGGATTATATTCTCTAGATGCATCCATTTTCTTAGGAATTTCATAAAAGTCATTGCTTCTGATAGCTGAGTAGTACTCTATTGTGGAAATATACCACGATTTTTGTATCCATTCATGTACTGAAGGGCATCTGGGTTCTTTCCAGCTTCTGGCTATTATAAATAGGGATGCTATGAACATTATGGTGCATGTGTCTTTGCTGTATGTTGGAGCATCTCTGGGGTATATATATGCCTAGAAGTGCAATAACTGGGTCTTCAGGTAGTACTATGTCCAATATTCTGAGGAATCGCCAGACTGATTTCCAAGAGTGGTTGTACCAGTTTACAACACCACCAACAGTGGAGAAGTGTTCCTCTTTCTCCACATCATCGCCAGCATCTGCTGTCATCTGAATTTTTGATCTTAGCCATTCTGACTGGTGTGAGGTGGAATCTTATGGTTGTTTTGATTTGCATTTCCCTGATGACTAAGGATGTTGAGCACTCCCTTAGATGCTTCTCAGCCATTCAATATTCCTCAACTGAGAACTTTTTGTTTAGCTCTGTACCCCATTTTTTAATAGGATTGCTTGATTCTCTGTTGTCTAACTTCTTGAGTTCTTTGTATACCTTGGATATTAGACCTCTATCAGATGTGGGGTTGGCAAATATATTTTCCTAGTCTGTTGACTGCTCTTTTATTTTCTTGACAGTGTCCTTAGCCTTACAGAAACTATGCAATCTCATTAAGTCTCATTTGTCGATATTTGGCCTTAGAGCCTGAGCCATTGGTGTTCTGTTCATGAAATTTTCTCCTATGCCTATGTGTTCTAAGGTTTTCCCCACTTTCTCTTCTAATAGTTTCAGTGTACCTGGTTTAATATGGAGATCTTTGATCCCCTTGCACTTGAGCTTTGTACAAGGAGATAAGAAAGGGTCTATTTTCATTCGTCTGCATGCTGAGTGGGCAGCCTTGTCTAGTTCCTGATTTTAGTGGGATTGCTTCAAGTTACTCTCCATTTAGTTTGATATTGGATATTAGTTTGCTGTATATTGATTTTATTATGTTTAGGTGTGAACACTGAATTCCTGATCTTTCCAATACTTTTGACATGAAGAGATGCTTTTTGTGGTTTTTTGTTTTTATGTTTGTTTGTTTGTTTGTTTGTTTTTGTCAAAGGCTATTCTAGCATCTAATGAGATGACCATGTAATTTTTTCCTTTGAATTTGTTTATATAGTGGATTACATTAATGGTTTTTCATACATTGAACTGCATCCCTGGGATGAATCCTACTTGATCATAGTGAATGATTGTTTTGATGTGTTCTTGAATTTAGTTTGTTAGAATTTTACTGAGTATTTTTGCATCAATATTCATAAGGGAAATTGGTCTAAAGTTCCCTTTCTCTGTTGGGTTTTTGTGTCGTTTAGGTATAAGCATAACAATAGCTTCATCGAAAGAATTGGGTAGTTTTCTTCTGTTTATATTTTGTGAAATGTCAAAGAGTTTGAGAAGTATTGGTATTTGGTCTTCTTTGAAGGTCTCATAATGTTCTGCACTAAAACCATTTGTCCCTGGGCTTGGTTTTTTTTCTTTTGGTTTGTTTGTTTGTTTGCTTGGTTGGTTTTTTGCTTGTTTGTTTTTGTCTTTTATTTTTTTATTTTTTTGTGGTGGGGGGAGTTTGGGAGATTTTTAATGACTGCTGTTAGTTCCTTAGTGGTTATGGGACTGTTTAGATGATTTATCTGATCCTGATTTAACTTTGGTATCTGGTATCTGTCTAGAAAATGTCTTCATTTCAGCTAGATTTTCCAGTTTTGTTGAGCATAGAATTTTGTAGTAAGATATGATGATTTTTTTTAATTTTCTCAGTTTCTGTTGTTATGTCTCCCTTTTCAATTCTGATTTTGTTAATTTGGATACTGTCTCTGGGCCCTCTAGTTAGTCTGGGTAAGGGATTATCTATGTTGTTGATTTTCTCAAAGAACCAGCTTCTTGTTTTGCTGGTTTTTTGTATAGTTCTCTTTATTTCTACTTGGTTGATTACAACCCTGAGTTTGATTATTTCCTGTGGTTTAATCCTCTCGGGTATATTTGTTTCTTTGTGTTCTAGAAATTTCAGTTGTCCTGTCAAAATGCTAACATATGATTTCTCCATTTTTTTATGGATGCACTCAGAGCTATGAGTTTTCCTCTCAGCACTGCTTTCATTGTGGTCCATAAGTATGTGTATGTTGTGCCTTCATTTTTGTTAAATTCTAAAAATCTCTTTAATTACTTAAAGGGATTGTATATGTTAATCTTGCTTTTAAGGTATTTTGACATATCCAGGGCATGCTGTGATGGGCATGCTGGGTTCTGATGTTTCCACGTAGCTTTGGTTTCTGTTGCTTATGTTCTTGTGCTAACCTCTCACCATCTGGTTATCTCTGGTGCTAACTTGTCTTGCTGTCTCTGACTGGAGCATGTCTCTCCTGTAAGCCTGTGATTCTATGATCCTTGTTGTGTCAGAACGCTTGAGTATCAAGCTTCCTCTGGGTATGGGCAGAATTGGTGGAGAGCTAGAGTCTAAGGGTCTGCTCTAGATAAATATGTTGAGCTGAGTTCTGTAATCAAGTCTCAGTTAATTAGGAAGAATAAATTGGTGGGAAAGGGACAAAGAACATCCTTTTTTAAGGTTTTATCCTAAAACGTTTTAGCAGTGTCTTTTCTATTTCAGGTACCACCATAGGTTGGTCAGTGCTTAAAGCTATGGTGGGCTTTGTGTTCTTTTTATTACCTCTACCTTCCATTCTCAGATACTTCCACAACTTGACCCATGACTACCGCTTTACAGAGTAAAGGGATGGGTACTGCTTTATGTGACAAATACAATCAGTCAAGGATGTGTTATTGTCCCTTGGGTGTTCTAAGTGAGGAAATTAGGAGTTATTGATAGATGGGAAAATGTGGTTGATAAATAGCAGATGAACATCAGATACCAGCTGCTACTGCAAGCTGGAAAGCACTGGGAGTATGGAAAACACATGTTCCCCTGAGACTCCAGAGGAAACACAGCCCTGCCTGTATCTTGACTAGATATGAAGTGATCTAGTTTGTGTCAGTTGTTATGGCAGCCCTAGGAAACCAACTCTGTGGCCATATAATGTGTTGTTCTTGTCACAAGAGAACCAGCTGTTATTCTGTGAGACATGTCAGCAAATCACTTTAGCTATAACTTTGAAAAAGTTGGCTCTATTCTATTAGCCTCAGTTTTAAGACTTGGAAGTGAGAGGTGGAAATCAATGCTTTAAAGTGTTTCTAAAAGTCAATCATACTTTGACTGTTCTCAAGGCAACAAAGACATTGTCCACTTTCTATCATCCATGTTGTTGTCAATATGCAATCCAAATACATCCCAAGTGGGCGTAATAGCATTTATTGGTGTCTTGATGCATGGCCATTTTTTCTTAGTCTTCTTTATTTTGAAATAGCTATTTATAAGTACTTGTATATGAAAGTCATAATATATTTTTATAGAGATCACTTGCTGATTTATTTGGAATAACTTGTCCTGGCCTATTTTTAATATAAAATTTTGGATAAGCCATTTTATTTTGCAGATATTTATATTAATCATAAAAAGAAGCCATGTGAAAATCAAATTAACAAGTTTTTTAATCTCTAATTTTGTTGCCTAGATAGCTGTCTATCTTTTCTATAAGGTTTTGCTTAATTTAAAATTTAATGGTTGGCTGATTCAATCACAGGATTTTAAAATGTTCATTCAAAACACATTTAACTTCACTGCATAGTTAGTGTAGAGACTTTTCTTATAAATAATTGAGCCTTGGGTCTTTCTCCCTTTTATGTGCCCAAGGATTTTCCTATCCTTCATTTTTTTGAAATAATTTTTTTGAATAAAAATATTTCCTTTTCAAACAAAACCTCAGATCCTACTCACGGTTTTCCCCCCAACCTTTTCTTCTTGCCTTCTACTCAATGCCAACTTAGGCACAGTCAGGGTTTAGGGAGCATCTATTTCTTCTCTGTGCTCTTCCAAACGTGCCACTTTAAAAAGATATTTGTAAGGTAGATGCATTAGTGTGGTCTCCCTTTAGAGATAAAAGAGTGGAAGCAGTGAGAGGTTATGTGATTTTCATAGAAGCCACATGAACATTGAATGCTGCCCTAGGACTCCTAGGCCAGCAGTTTCTCCAAAGTCCTGATCTACAGTGCCTGGCACTATTAAAAGCTACAAAGACCTCAAGTACATTGATTGCTGCATGTACAGGATTCTTCAGTGAGATGTGGAAATCTTGGTGGACCTTTTCTGCATAAGGGTTTCTTGACTGGCAGCTAGCTATCTTTGGTCCTTGAGTGGGTGTGTTATATAGATACGTGTGTGTAACATAGAAGGCATGATGATCTCATGAGCCTAATATGCAAATCTATAGAGGCCAAGCACCAACCCTGTTGAGAACAAGCACACATCAGTGCATGCTTGGTCTGGGCTCTGCAGTTCTCTCTTGCCTTTGGCTATAGGTATCTTACCCGAAAGACACAGGGTAGAGTCACATCAAGAAGAAGCTCTCTTATTTGTTTTAATCTCTCCCCCCAACCCCGTGTTGTACGTACTTGTGTGTATTCTTGTGCCTTTGTGCATGTCTATGTACACAGACATATTGAGGCCAGATGTCAACATCAGATGTCTTCTTTTAATCTCCATGTTTGTGTCAGACAGGGTCTCTCACTCTCTTGATTCCTGCTGATCAATTAGACTCTCCAGTAGGTGAGCTCCAAAGAGCCTCCTGTCTCCCTCCACCCCTCCACTAGGGTGTCAGATGTGTTTTGTCCCACCAAGATTTTAAAAGGTGAGTGGTAGAAGTCAAAATTGCAGACCTTGCTGTTAAATGTCAGACATCTACTGATTGAGCCATGTCCTCAGTCCCTATCTTTCCCGTTTTGACTGAAAGCACAGAAGTATGTCTGTCATGATGGAGTATTGCTACCAGACGTTGAGGCGTAAGACAGCCAGCTGGGGGCCAAGAAAGACGTACACAGAGAACCTTTCCTGCTGATGAAAGAAAGTCTGTGAGCAGGGATTTTTTTCAAGCTTTTGATCAAGGGTATTTTACTGAGATCCCACATTCCCCCCAGCCACTATAGCACGTTGCTGAGAGCCTGGAGATGCAGGGTCATGCACATCATCTCACTGAGTTCCCCACCCCTGTACATTTGGTTGGGAAGGACAGAAATTATAAGCTGCCTCTGTGTGAGGAACTATAGGGGTTAGGGAAGCAAAGAGTGTAAAACAAGCTTTTATGTTTCACTGTTTTATTTGCTTTACAGAATCCGAAAGAAAATATGAAGAATTCTGAGAGTCAAATGACACACAGTACTTTGTCCCTGCTTTTGGAACTACCCATTTAAACAGAAGCAATCTGTGTTGGTGGTTTGTGGGGGGCAATCTGAATGCCACTGTGTTTGCACAGAATTTAAAAATAAAGGTACTTTCCTCGGGTTGGCCGGAATTTATTTTCATTGTTAACTCAGTGTTTATTTCTAGTAGGTCACCAAATCTCCATTTACCGTTCAGCCACTTGATATTTGTTGAATATTCACAATGAACTCTTGAATGAGACATAATGATTTCCCATATTTTACATTGCTTGCAAACAACATTAATTGTCCTAGGCTGTTTGGGACTTTCATGTTCTTGAAAATTCTAAAATCCAAATAGGTCTGTTCCTGGTGCTTACTCTCATCTATCTAATGAGTCATGCTGGGTCCACGTATGCTTACTATCTTATGGATTTCATGCTTCTTCATTCATTCACTAGGTTTAGAAAAAACTCCTGCTAGGAAAGGTAAGACATCTCTGGGACAGGTTTGAAAAGACAGATTAATAAATTCTTCTTTGACATTCACTATCTGCCAAGTGTTTTGTGAGCTTTTATATTTTTGGAAAATGTTAATTAACCATCTACTTACTCCATGTCAGGTAAACAGCCACAGACCAGAAATGACTCCACTCATGTTTATTTGGTAGATCAGTGAGTCCACCACACAGCATGGAGATGAGGGGTTATTGACAGGGGGCATGGTCAGTTTACCAGTGGCTACAACATCCAGGTAAGTTTCTTTCTCCCATTAACCCATTATCTAGATATTTTAAGTAAGGAGAGCAATGTGAGACCCTGTCCCTCTCTGTGACAGACACATTAATGGGCATAGTCTCAGTCTTATGCAGGTCTCACTTGGGGATAATCCCGGTTACTAAGAGTTCAAGAGGCAAATGGCATGTCATCCTTAGAGGTTGGTGTTCTATACTAGAATGCTCATTCAAGTCAGGCAAAAATGATCATGTCTCTCCTTCAGAGTTTATCTCTCACAGAAAAATCTCACAAACTAGCTTTGCATGAGTTAATTCTAATGTATTCATGATAGTGCTACTAATAATTATGCCCTGTGCCGTCAGAAACACTATGTGCCAGTAAGGAGTAAAGTTACATACTGGGAGACCAAAGAAAACTGTTCCCATGCTACCCTGAAAAATGAACCTCCTTGTTCACCAATGGCCACTAAATGTGAGGCTGGCCTGTCACGTCTTTCCCCTTTCTTCCCCTTGACTATCCTTTAAAATACATGTTCTTAGAAAAGCTGTCTGTTCAGATAACTCCCGATTTTGAGGAACTTTTTGAAGTGAGCTGCGTTCTCTGCTAGTGACTCTAAGCACAGCCCAAGGTCCATTTCTTTGGGATCAGAGTTTTTCTTGTTCCAGGTTATACACATGATCCGGTACTTTGAAAGGGACACATAGAAAATGCGGAGCTCACTCGTAGTTATGTGGGATCCTGTGCTCTTTCCTTCAGCCAGTTTCTCATAGATGAGAGAAGGATTTGGAACATAAATATTGAATGATTTGTACATAGCTAATGTCTAGGTATGGCCTACAGCTTGCTTTTGTAAATTTAGCACTTACTAAGAGAGACCAGAAATCAAAGTCCATTGATGTGACTTGGTAGAAATCCATGCAGATAAGTTCAGAGACAGGACAACTATGCTCAGGTTAATTAAGTAGACTGTCTTTCATGGAACAAAGGCTGTGGGTGTTTCTAAGAATATGATATTACAGCAGAGCCTGTGTGATAATTAGAACCACCTACTCCCATAGAAGCATAAACTTCTCTTGAATATACTGTGAATTGCTTAGTTTCAGTATCTAATAGGGGAAGTTATTGGGAACATGAGGTTGATATATTTCAGGATATTTACTTACTGTAAAACTTGCTTAAGTCAACATTCCCAGGAAGGATACATAGTGTATCTGGGCTCAGGTGGTTTCTTCTTAATGTGTTTAAATATTGCTTTGAAATTACATATTTGAGGTGAACTATACTTGCACTGTCTAGCTTAGACCCTGCTGCTATCAGAACATGCAGCTTTTGTAGCATTTGTAAGGTGACTCTGTAGTACTCTGAGGAAGGAATACAACTAAATCCTAGAAACTCTATTGCATTCTGAGAGAACAATACCCTGAGCTCTGCTACTTGCAAATGACTAGAACACTCCTGTGCATCAGAGCCTCCTCAGTTGCACTGCTGTGGTGGATTCCACCTTTGCTCCCCAGGGATAAT
This sequence comes from Micromys minutus, assembly GCF_963924665.1. Taxonomy (NCBI): domain Eukaryota; kingdom Metazoa; phylum Chordata; class Mammalia; order Rodentia; family Muridae; genus Micromys; species Micromys minutus. The sequence goes on along the minus strand of NC_137984.1, from coordinate 48,305,959 downwards.
CAAATACAGGGTTTGCAAGCAGATTTGCCACAATGATGCAATTACCCTGCACCTTGAGATTTATGTCTAACTCTCAGAAATACAAACAATTTATAAATATTTGCAATAGCTATTATTTTGTTTGTAACTTGAAATCATGCCGTCTCAACATTAACCAAGTGACAGCACCCAGTGTCACGTTGATTGTTGTGTCTCTAGGGCTCGATGGCATAGACTAGAGAGTGTTGGGTTCTGTGGAAGAATATCTCCAGCTTATTTTGTGCCTGGAAGACATGACTTATGCACCTGTTACGGATCCACCTGGACATCTTTTATTCTTAGGATGATAGTACAGTACCTAGCCCTAACCTAGAGAGCAGTTTCTTCACTCACTGGCCTGGCTGGCTGGCTGCCACTTTAAGGAAGAACATAATATTCCTAGCACCTCTATTCCTGCAAAGAAAGATAAGATTCTTATCTTTTGCAATGCCATTGTCTTTTCTGTTGACCTTTAAAAACATCTGGCAAAGCCCAGTGAACATCAAACACTCCTCAGTTGTTTGTAATCTTTCTCCCAAGGGAACAGCACTGCTAGAAACTCCACGTTAGAGTCTTTGGACCTGAAACCAGAGCTCAAGTAGTCTCTTTTAAAACTCGATTTTCAAATACAATTTTGGGCTTTAAGCGAACACTCAAGTTTTCATTGCCCTCAAGATATCACATGAACTATGTCTTACCTCCTCATCTCTGCCTCATCCCTCCTTTGAAAGCAATATAGACACTGTAGAGAGCTCCATTTTTTAAAAGGCTGTGAGCCAAAATCATTCACATCTATGTTTCATGACTGTTGAGCCAAGCTAGGTCTGAGGATATTATCTACATCATTTCAAGTTCTGAATATTATATGTAGGTTACTCAGAAGGTGATGGGGGCAGATAATATTTTTTCATCACCAGAATTTAGAACTTATACTTCACGGCATTTCCTAGTGTAGGGAATTAAATGTAAAGTTATTTACTTATTACAAATAAGGAAAGGATAAGAGCTAACATTTACATGGCATTTCCCAAACATTAATTAATTCAACAGCAAAGTAAATATATCTTGTGACAGAAAGCTGCCTAAATTTTATTGCTAAATTATTTATTGCTTGAGAACTACATTAGCTGACTGAAGATTAGAGAAGCCAGAGAAAGCAAGAGCAAATCACAGAATGCTCTTTGCCTTCGAGTCTATATGGAGGTAATTTGATGGGCTCCCTGTTCACAGGAAATACACCTGATAGTCTAGAGTTCTGGGGTGATAAGTATGGCCTAATGAGCTTGTGCCTACCATGTAATACTTAGATTCTAAATAAACTACAAACACTGAGCTAAGAAAACTTGAAAGCATATGTAAGGTAAAATGTTGGTGATATAAACGAATATGAGAGACTACAGTTCTGGTATCAGATGGTAAATGTATTTCTTTTCACCCTGTGCCTACTGGATCAAATTTCCACAAAGTTCATGGCTTCAGAAAACATCCTACAGTTGTAGTTATGGGTCTTGGGAGGGTAGCATATCAGTACATGTTTCTGGAAGCTATGGGGAAAAGAATCTTTCAATGCTTCGTTGACTTCCAAGGCTGCTGAACTCTCCCATGTTCCCAGCTCTCTTACATTTTCAAAGCCAGCAGCACCCCTCAAAGCTCTTATAACCCTGGCTCCTCTGAATCTTTTACATTTGAAGAGCCTTTGTGATCACCCATCTGAATTATCCAATGTGCTCTCACTATTCCGGGGCAGCTGCTTAGAAATACAATTTGGTATGGCACCCCAATAACATTTCCGGTGTAACCTAATGTTTGGTTTTGAATTAGGATGCAGCCATCTTTATGGGACTTTTATTCTGCCTATTACAGAAGGCAGAATAAAGAGCCAGTGTAGACTCTTTCTTGACAGGTATAAGGATCTAGTTTGTCATCATACTTTGGTAGTGTATTACACACCTCCTGAGCATCCTTTTCTGGCATCCTTTGCTATGACTTAGCTCAGGTTTCTATCATCGTTCATTATGAAAACTGCCTCCCTCAGTTTCTCATGTTTAAAGTTTTGGCCGTTAGACTCTTTCTGTTTCCCACAGAAAAACCAAGGGAATCCTAAGACTTCTTGGGCCTATCTTCTTAGAGTCAGTGGCTGCCTGTCCTTCAGAGCAGGAGTTATCATCTTAGTAAGGACAATTATTTTTGTTGTTGTTTTATTTTGCTTCTGAATTTTACAAATTTTCACTTCCCCAAGTTAGTAAGATTTTGCAGTTCAAGAACCCACGTGTCTACCTCTCTTACAGCATCTGAAAGTTGTTGTTTTTGTATCTAATACACAAAGCTTTGGATTGGGAACAAATGTCTGTCCTCCATAATGCTTTAACATTGTTCTGTGGAACTATGTAAAGAGAGAGAGAGAGAGAGAGAGAGAGAGAGAGAGAGGGAAACTCAAACAGTCCATTGACCTTCCTTTTTAGTCAGTTATTCACTTAATTATTTCTGTGTATTTCTGTGTGAGCCTGTGAGTGCATGTGTATTCTTGTACATGTGGAGATGAGAGGTCAACCTCAGGTACCATTCCTCAGGAGCCACCCTGGTTGTTTTGTGAGTCCAGTTCTTTCATTTGACATTAACCTTGCCAATTCAGATGGTCTAACTGGCTGGTGAGCGCCAGGAGTCTTCTGTCTCCATCTCTAGTGCTGGTTTACAGATACATCTCAACATGCTCAGCTTTTGCTATGGGTGTGTGCGATGGGCCTCAAATCTTCAACATGTAGCAAATACATCTGGATGTAGAAGATGTGTGTCGAAATATGTGCACTGGGTTCTTAGACACTATCTGTGTTTATCTAGTTCTATGTTACAGGCACATTTGTAACTTCTTTCAGATTATAGTTATGCCTTTGCATAGCTAAGGCTCATTAGAGGGGCACTGACAAATGGTAACATGTGTATGGTTGACATTTCATTTTTAAGACAGTTCTTCACAATTCAGCTCAGGGTCTGTAAGTACTGTAGTGAGTAAACAAACTGTGGGTGTCTTTAGAGCTCTCGACCCTTAGGCATTTCCTTGCATTTTCCTCAGTACAGGTGTTATAGTCATTCACTCGAAGAATGATTTAATAGTTTGAAACATCTCTGTGCTGTTACAAACTGTATAGATAGATAGATAGATATAGATATAGATATAGATATAGATATAGATATAGGTAGATTTAGATGTAGATGTAGTTATAGGTGTAGGTGTAGGTAGAGGTAGATGTAGGTGTAGGTGTAGGTGTAGGTATAGGTATAGGTATAGATATAGATATATACAGATAGACATACAGACAAACAGACAGATAGAGATTTCTCCACTTGAGTAAGCTTTTAAAGTGGTAATTTGCATTATTAGGTTAATATCGTTGGGGCTAAAATAATCCTAAAATATTCAAATACCAAACAACATAAACAACAAAATTTTCTCTGTTTGGAATTCATTGTGATATGATTTTATGTTTCATATATTTGTATATTCAACACTGTTATTAGGGTCTATGCCACATATAGACAAATGTTGCCTCAAAAACATTTTGTGCTTTTTTGCTTGTGTTTAGAAAAAGGTAGAGGAAATTGAAACTGTGGTAATTAACCTTGTGATAGGGTTACTTGACGTGCCCAGAAATCTGTACATAGCCAGTGCTCAAGCTGCGCCAGAGTACCTCAACCTAAGCTAAATTGTGCAGAAGTTTGTGACAAAGTGATTTTCCTACAGACTGTTCTAAGACTGAGTACGTAGAGCAGAACACGGTTAAATGCTCTTAGCAAATAGATGGTCCGAACCCAGCTGTGCTCCACAAAGCAATGTGCCTGAAGGCAACCAAGGATTGGGTGGTTAAGGACTCCTGGCAGCAGGTTGCAATCTTGGGAGCAGCATTACATTTCCTTGGACTAGGCTGGAATGGGAAACTACACTTTTGTTTTGTTTTTGTTTTTGTTTTTTTAAGACTTCTTTGTTGGAACATTTTACCGAGAAATAGATTCCCACCATGAACTTTGAATAAAATCCATATCATTGATGGAATAAATAAACATGAACATGTGATAGAGGAAAGGTTTTATCCCTGCATGGGCCAAGGTCAAATGCAGCTGAAAAAGAACAATCACGCTTGGTAGAACTGATAGTAGGCTACACAGCTTCACATGTAAGCTTGGAAGTACCTGGCACAATCCTCATTTTTCAATCTTGCTCCCCCTTTTCTTTTTATTTATTTCTCTCACTTTTTATATCCTGACTGCAGTTTGCACTCCCACTTGTCTTTCCAGTTCTTCCCCCACAGTTCCCTTCTGCCCAAATCCCCTTTCTTCCTCCTCTGACCCCTCCTCCCCCATTTCCCTTCAGTAAAGTACAGGCCTCCCAAGGACATCAACCAAACATGCACATCAGATCCTGCTTTTCTTAATGGTTGACAACATGGAGGTCAGGTAGGATAGTATCTTGTTGTCATGAGAGTTCCAACTTTCTGTCTTCTCTCACAGAGAATTAGCCTGTGCCCCCCATAGACTTATATATTTACAAGCTTAGTCCCCAGTTGAAGAGCTGTCTGGGAGGGATAAAAGGTACAGCCTTGTTGGAGGTGGTGTGTCCCTAGGGGTGGGCTTTGAAGTTTCAAAAGACCTCAACAGGCCAAGGGCTTGCTCTCTCTTCCTCCTCCTCCAGGATGAGAAAGTTACCTTACATTTTCACGTACTTCCCCAGTATCTTCTGCCAGAGCATTGCCACGCTCCCTGCCATGATGATAATAGACTGTGCCTCTGAAATTGTAATTAATCCCCAGCTGAATGCTTTCATTTGGAAAAGTCGGTCCTTATGTCTCTTTGCAGCAATGGAAGAGTGACTAAGGCAACCTGGGATGCCCATCTCAATTTCCTTCAATTCTCCTGTTGTATCATACTCAGAGAGCAAAGTTTCAGGGAACAGTGGATCAGGAGGCTAAAGTCACAGGTACATTTTCAACTTTCAGCAGCCACTTTTTGAAATTACATTTGTAGAATTCAGAAGGGCCAAGTGAACAAGTCAAGCAACAAGGAAAATAGAAGACTATGAAGCATTGACTAGGACACCTTTTTTGGAAACAAGATTGCAAGAAGAGATTTGTGTCTCAAAGATGAACCAATGGTGGCATCTCAATTGAAATGTTAACTTAATTTTAACATTTGGTCTGGAATCCTGGCTCAGGTATATAAATAAGCTCAATGCTAGACTATATCTTGCCTCTGAATTCAAAATCCTCTTTTGCATCAATCTTGCTAAATATCTAACAGGTTGAGCATTTATTATGGCAGCCTTGAGTATGGCTTTCAGTCTTTATTTTCTTTGCTTCTTTTCTGCTTCACTTTCCTTCCTCTTTCTAACCATCTTTCCATTTCTTTCACCTTCCCTCCTTTCCTATTCACCTTTCTCTCTCCCTCCCTGTTTTTCTTTATTGCTTTGTCTGACAAGGTCTTGTTATGGATCCAAAGCTGGCCTTGATTCTGACATATCAGTCTCCTGAGAACAAGGAGAATTAGCATAGACTACTATAACTCAGTCAGTTCCAATATTTCTATTAGTATATAGCTGATTTCAACCAGGTTAGTTATGCAGCATTTCATCTAACTTCTTGTGTTAGCTGTCACTGTGACCCTTACTTCCTGTGGTTTGATGTGGAACGCACCATTGTTTGTAAGAGCTCTTTGGCTCTCTAATTCAGTTGAGTATGGAGGGGATTCTGGAAGATCAATAAATCAGTATAATAGCTTTCTATCTTGGGAAAATCTCATGCTTGCTTAATAATAATGTGTAGAGGCCATCATGTTGGGTCTCAAATTGAAATTCTATAGGTCTATGCTTTCTATATAAGAAGCTAAACTGAGCTAACTCCGTGGGCTTGTCAGCTTATGATTCTACATGACTGAATCTTCTGTTCTATTTCCCCAAGGAGAAGAAATGCTGGAAGGTGGCTGCTGTGAACACCAACTGATTAAAGTCTTGTGTTTCACAGCACCTTTTTTCTTGTCTTCTTTTTTGAAAATGTCATTGTGTATTTTCATTTTACATGGCACTGTGCTACAAGAGGACACCTCCATCCATGTATGTATTACATGTGAGCATACTTTTCACGTACCCCCATCTTCTCTTTTCTCATCTCTCTTTATTCCCATCAGACTCCTTTTGTTTCCTAGACTGGTTCCCTTCTATTTTCATATCACATATACATATCTATCTGATTTATGTCTTGATTAAACAGCTTAGAACCAGAAATGAGAATAATTCTAAGAAAGGTTTAATTCACTAGGTGCAGTTGTTACCAGTGGCATGCATTTCCTGCAAGTGGCATAACCTCACTTTAAATGAGTAAAAACCACTCTATTGTGTACACATACCGACTTTCTTTGTCTGTTCCTCTGTTTCTAGATACCTTGATTGGTTACATATTTTCGTTACAGAAATTAGATATGTTAACTTGAAGTCTTTTGGGTAAGTACCAAACATGGTCACATGACAGCTCTATCTTTAGCTTTAGGAGAAAAACTGCATACTGATTTCCAAAGTGGTTTGACCAGTTTTCATTCTCACCAGCACCTTGTAAGGCTCACCTTTCACCTTTATCTACACCACTGCAATCTTTGGCTGCCATTCAAACTAGAGTCAGGTGAAATGTCAAGGAAGTTTTAATAGCCTTTTTATTACTTAGGAAATGGGCAGTATAAAAGACTATACTCCTTCTACACTTTCAGTGGACTAACATGTGGACAGGGAGAAGTGTGTGTTTACATGATACATGACAAACATATACACATGAATACATTTATAGTATAGTGATGTGTGTACAATAATAATATAGAAACATTATCATAAAAGACATACTTGACTCTAGTATCGCTCTAACATGAGAACATGCTAGTTTGTAGTGTCCAGATTCAGAGTTGTGTAAAGAGGTTAGCTGTAGTCCACTTAAGTTCATTATCCTACCAATCTCCATAGAAACTCCATGAAGCCCTTAGTAGATCCAAGCTCATAAAATATGGCTGACTGCTGTTCACTGTCATCAGAGATCACATAGAGTGTCATAGACAGTGGCTGTGTTAGCTGCTTTTGTCATCACTTTGACTACATACTTCACATACAAATGCAACTTGAGGGAGAAACAGCTGAATAGTCTTTCAGGACCCAGAAGGCTTGGCAGTTGGGAGCCTTAGCAATGATGACAGAAGCGTCGGAAACTGCTCTTTTCATCTGTTTCCCACCTAAAGGCAGAGAGAACTCAGGGGCCAAGGATGAGGGGATCTAAGTCTCATGACCCAGTTTCCAGTGATCTACTTCCTCCAGCTGGGCCCTTCTTCCTAAAGATTAAACACACACACCCAAATGGCACCATCAGCTACTCTTTCTTACACATTAGCCTTTCACACCAAAATCATAAACATAACTTTTGCTCTCATTAGCTACTGATAGAGCAGAAACTCTTTTATTATTAGACTTTACTCTTTCAGAGACCTGCACTTCCAGATACACAATCTGGGGAGTCTAGGTTTAGAATATGACTAAGTATAGGGGCCTGGCAGGAGAGAGGTTTATATCTGATTACAGTCAAATGGTCTGATCACTGTAGAGGACATTGGAAAGTACAAGAGTACACAGTGATATTTGATATGTTCCACATTCCAAGGATACCCAGTAAAAAGTCACATGGACTTTAGCTTGTGCATTAAAAAGAATGGTTAATCAGGTACCTTTGAAGCCTTTAAGGGCCTCTGGAGGCAAAAGTATCATGTTTGTAAGTAAGTGTTGTCCCAGGTTCCTTTGCGCATCTTTAACCTCTCATTTAAAAAAAAATTGTTTGTGTTTATGTGCCCCAAGATAGGTGTCAATCCTTTATTCATGTTTTAGGCTCCAGGGCCTCTTCTATCTTTGTTAATGCTAACTTTTTTTTTTTTTTTACAGTACATCTTTTGTCTGTGTCTTAAGGTATCTCATGATTTTTCTGGGTCAGTCATTATCAAAACCCAAAAGTCATATGATCCTGTAGGACAAATCTTCATGGGTCTTGGAATTTTCAAATTGGAAGCAATTCTGACAAAAACAAAACCAAACAAAAAAGGAGCAAACAAACCAAGCAAAACCGAAAATGATAGGTAAGGTAAGTGTACTTTTTAATTAAGCACAAGCTTAATTGTGAAGAAAAATGATCTAAGAGTGTATTCATTCATACAAAAAGCAATGTTCACATTGCTATGACGTTTCTCGTTTATAAGTTCAGGGAAGTCATATGGTCAAACCTCTTATCTGTTGTACTAAAGTAGACACACATGAATGCAGGACTTCTTCCAGTATCCCAGGACTAGACTCTAAGCACCTGGTAGTAGATTTCATGCCTTAAACGTGGTCATTTCCCTAGTGAATGTTGTCAACTCTGGGGTACAGCATAGCTAGTGGTGAGTTAGCCGATTACCCTATTTCACTTGACCTACAAATGAGAACTGGTAAAATTTCTAGCCAGCAAAGCTTATCATAGCAGAGCAACTTGGTTATTATGTCCTTTTAGAAGGGATTGGGTCTAAATCTGGTCCTTACAGTTTTGCCATGTTGACTTGGAAAACTTGTTCTAGCTTTGCACATTTCAATTTACTTATTCCTAAAATTAGGACAAAATAAGATTTTCTGGGCAGTTTTATATGGGCTTATACATTTAAACCTCTTAGTAGAGAAATTGATAAACTTCCCCCAAATGGTAAGTAGAAACTGAATAAAAACCATGACTGAGAACATGGGCGTCGCCATTTTCTTTATCTAAAAAGGTTATAATATCTTTACTGTGGTGATAGTAAATGAAACACATAGACAGACACAAATAATTACACACACACACACACACACACACACACACACACACAGAGAGAGAGAGAGAGAGAGAGAGAGAGAGGCTGATAAACAACAACATGACATTGAAATTATTTCTCTATTTCCTTCTGGCAAAAACAAAACTCCAGATCTTCCCCCATTCAGTTGAAAGAAAATTTGAGGTAAATCTTTCAGACTCTATAACAACTCAGTAGTTTCTTGATTTTAAAGGGTATGTATGTAATATGTCAGGATGAGTGTTCTTCAGGTTTCATATCTGTTGACCAGAAGCTTTTCCATAGCTGCTTTTAGGCATGGGCTGTTCAGCTGCTCACTGAAGTTGGAGGCCATTTAGTTGGTGAATAATATGAAATCCCAGCAGACACTGCTGCTTCTCTGTGTGTATATCCATCTGATGCTAAGGCATCTACTGTGTTTTTGTAGTTCTAGAGAGTGGTATAGTTGTTGTTCTTATATTTCATTTTATTTTTTAGGCCTGTACATAAAACCTAAAGTATCTATTATGGGCAGGACATATATAACTCATGTTCCAGTTTGCTGACAATCTTATATTTTCTACATGCCTACATTCCAAGTTAGCACTTATGCCATGGTATCACGGAGGATGCCCATTTCCATGATTTGGAGCTGTAATAAATGCATTTCAAACATTTGGTAACAGTTAAAAACCCTAGTCAACACACACAGGTCTATCTAAAGCAGCCCCGGCACTGCGGCATTGCCCTTTTTCTACATCGACTCTTAAGTTTTCAACTAGAGGACAAACTGACTGGTGGCTTGAAATTGGGAAAAAGAAGAAAGAATGCCTGGAGGGAAATATATCCAGACCTTCTGAACCCAAATGTGGTGACTGTAATAGTAAGATGATTTCCTCTTCTGAATTCGCAATGTTTTCTACTGAGCTGCTGGGATTGTAGAACTGGATTAAATTGAAATCCTCACTTGAAGTGGAGAACGAGAGCGGGAGAGCAAGTGCATGCAGCTGCATACAGTCTTGGAGCAGAGTCTGCCCTTGAAAGCACTTCCTGCTGCCTTGACAGTTTCTCTGTCTCTCCGACTATGGAAATAATGACTTCAGTGGAGTTGCTCTTCTTCCTGTTCGATGTTGTAGTCTTTCGCCCTGTCCATGTTTCTCCTTAATTGGGATGATCTGCCATTTCCCACTACTGGAAGTTATGTAAAAGCCATGATTCTCCAGGCTTTCAGGTAGTGAGCAACATGATCAGTAAGGCCAGCTTCTGGCAGGAAAATGAAATCATTTTTATGTTAAATAAAATAACTGCAGGATTCCATCCATATCCTAAATCTAACTGGGGAATGATAAAAGGTGAAGTCAGAGGGTAGAACTCTTTGATCAAATGGATTGCCTTTAGACAAAGCTTATAAGAAAGAATCCCAGCACCAAAGCCACACAGCTGTAAGCCCAAATACAGTAATTTTTTTTTAACACCACTTACAGAAATCAGAGATTAACAAAGCAAAGTCTCATTAGGGACATTGGCAGGAAGCAACAAAAGAACAGCTTTGTTTTCTTGTACATGGACCTGGGCCATGGTAGAAAATTACACTGGGGAAATACAATACCCTGTGCACAACAGTTGTCTAAAGAAGTATTCCAGAGGACCCCCAAATGCTAATTCAAAATGTTCTTGCATGCTAACCAAAACATGCTGGTGGGTGGGGCAAAGGATCTGACCTTTTCACGTGTTTCCATATTTGCTGAAAAATTTAGATTTAACTCATAGAAGTCACCAGAGGAGCTGAATTTCAACAGAATGAGCAAAAGCACTGTGGGAAGCTGGACAAATTCTGGACAGTCTGGAGAACTCTGTCCCATGATTCATTTCTGTCATGTGAAGCTGATACTTGTTCCTCTTAAATTGTGGCAGTGCATGAAACAGCATGGTTGTGCCCTTGTCTCCCCCTTACCCCAAAAAAGAATAAAGACTGGCAGACGCATTAATCTTCAAAGGAATTTCATTTTCTATGCTTCAGAAGCAACTTTGCTTGGCTAAAATGATTGCCTGTTAGCCACATGAAGACCAACTACTTTTGAATGAAGGCAATAGTTAAGAGTGTCAGCGAAGGCTCTGGATGCAGAGTTTTCTGAGTGTTCACTTTCATACCATAGATCCATAGATTGAAATCTGTGAAACAAAGGTATGTGTGATCCACATGATGGAGGCAACCCCAGTGGCCATCCATGTCACCCCATCAAGGACATCCTTCCATAGTTGAGCAATAATTTGAAAAGATGATTTTGACTGGAGTTATGTTTATTCCATTTTACTTTTCTTCATTAATTTAAAAGTACTGCAAGATGTTAATCACACACATCTACACACAGAGATGCACACGGGGTGGGGGGGAGCATATATATATATATATATATATATATATATATATATATATAGAGAGAGAGAGAGAGAGAGAGAGAGAGAGAGAATGAGAATGAGAAAGACTGTGGTGACCTTAATCTGCACTGACGCCTGTCTTTTCCTCTAAGGTTTTCAAGCAACAATACAAACCATTTAGATGTGTATATGGTACAGAAAAGCCACAGTGTAATTATTAGCTGCAGGTGAGCAGGGACCGTCCCTTACATTCCTGCTCTGGAATGCTGACTAAACAATGGTCGAGTGTGATTTCAGCCCTCAGAAAAGTGGGGCACACATCTGAGAAGCCTGTGGTCTGTAATTATTGGGGGTGACAGTTGCTGAACACCCTCTCTAACAATACTTGACACATGTCTTAACACTTTACTCAGGCAGAGAACAAACTACATTACAACTACCACAGGAGCCAGAGCTCACTGCCAGCTTGCTATTCATCCCTCCCAGAGTCACTTACAGGGAAAGTGACTCCATCTTAGGTAACCCTTAGTTGTCTTACAGTTATAATCTCTGCTGCTGAGATTATGGGACTCAGGGAAGGGAGGTGATGGAAAATATTAGAGCCATGGACAAATCCTGAGCTCCTGAGAAAAGTGCCCTGTAAATCCAAGATATAATTATCTGAATCCCTGTGGTCATCATTTCTACCTTAGCAAGTTTGTAGATGTTTGGATTGAAATAAAAAGAGTGTTATGGAATTTGTTTCTCAGAGCTGGAAAGCAAAGGCTGCCTTCTAGCCATGTCCTCAGGGCTTGTTGACTCACTTTTACAGGCAAGTAGTGACACCATGCATTCCATTCCCTACTGGTTCAATGCCCTGTATTTGGGTCACCTGATTGAGTGTAATGATTATGGCTAATAAGGAATTTGAAATCGAGCTTAATGAGCAGTGCAGAGAAATAATCAGAGAGAAAACTGTACTTCTGTTATTTCATGAGATTGTATATGGAAAGAAAGGAGAACATCTCATACAGAAGATTATTGTAATACAGCCAAAGATGAACAGGGCAAGTTGTAATAAGCCTGTTCTAATACTCAGACATGTTTAAACGATATTATCAAGAACTCAGGAGCATGCACAGTGTCAGGGCATTGCAGAAAGGAAAAGAAAACCTTCAATGGAGGTTTAGCTGAAGAGGGGTGGTAGAGGTCATAATATCTTTTGATATTGTTCAATGTGTAATGTAAAATGTTAACTAGATCATCCATCTTCCTTATCCTAGTGTTAGGATAGCTCCCTTACTCACTAACTATACACGTGTGTGTATGTTCCGACTCACTTAGAGGAAAAATGAGTTCTGAGCCCAAATTTCCTTAGAGAGATTAGTAAGTATACATATGGATAGACTGATGAGCCAGGAGGTCAGGGAAGAGCTAATCTAGAATCTAGGATGCCTTTCTTTTCAGTAGCTAAGGAAACATTCAAATTGAAACAAATTTTCAAGAGAAAGAATGAGCCTAATTATTTTTTATGATATGTAGCCCAAGAAATAAGACACACAAGAACAATAGAAATGAAAGACTCTAAAGAAAAAGAAGAAAGTGAAATTTTGTTGATTGCTTTTATTATAAATACAAGTAATTATCTTAAAAGAGATTGGTTCTATTTCCACATTATTTGACATTTCCACTGCTGAATTGTTATATTTTCTGATACTCATGTCTGCATACTTGATTTATTTGAATTTAGAATACTTCTTTTTTGTCTGCAGGGCTTTTGTGCAACCATTAAAATAGCAAGCTTTGCCCTATCATGATGCACCAGTTCAAACAAAAAGAAAGATATTAAATAAATAATATACAAATAACATGTGAGGATATTTATTGAATTGCATCACATTGTCCTGTTCATGTTTGTTCTGATGAAGGAAATCTCTGTGGTCACCTAATACATAGGAGGCCTGTGGACTATTAGGGTTTAAAAGCTAAAGAAGCTTTTAGGGATTATAGCTTTCTCAATCTACATTTATGTACCAACTGTGTTCTGATAATCTGGACTCAAGATCTAGCCTGTTCTTAAACCACTTTGCATTTTCTAAACTCTTCTGAGTTGAAGAACTATTTAAATTACAATGTATTCAATGGAATTTCTGTCTGTCTATCTTCAGAGACATAGATTTGAATGATGAAACATTTTGTAGACTTACAAAGTTGGTGGGCTCAAACTGTTTTTTTTTTTTTCCCAATCAGTTATCATATACTGTATGAGTTCAGGGAGACATATCTACTGGATTTGGGGGCTACCTGTACTTACCAGCATTATTTCAAGTGAAAGGGAGAAAGAGAGGAATTAGGTGAGTACTCTACAATAGTTAGTTTCCTATTATAATTAGCAGTGGAAAAAGCTATTGCTTGTGCTGACTATGTTCTGAAATTTTAGTCCAGGATTGCTCAAGCCCGTTGCGTGGGTCTGAACTAGTAAACCACAGCAGAGGACCAAAAATCATAAAGTTAGAGACTCTGCCTCAATTGTGTCCTTCAAGGGCATATCACACATTAGACTCTATTTCCTAAATATTTCACCACTACAATAGTTAAGCAAACATTTATCATTTGAACATCTGGAGCCAATGGGCAGCATTCAAACTGTGGCAAAGATATAACTCGAAAGATTATAATGAAAATTATTAGAACTTATAAATTTACCATATTAAAAGATATAAAACCACTATATAAAACTTAGCACTTCTATATGTCAATACTAAAGTATCTAAAATTGAAATCAAGAAAGTAACCTCACAATGAATATGAAAATATTAATAAGGAAAATTTTAACCAGAGTCATAAAAGATCTCTATAATGAAAACCTTGGATGTAAGATATTGAATAGAAAACAAAAAACAAAACAAACAAAAACACCAAAAATAAACCAACAATAACAAACAACAACAAAAAATGAAAGAAAAGCAAATGAAAAGATATCTCATGTTCATGAAATCTTCAGTGTATTTTGTAAAGTTGATAATTAGATCTATTTATTATATTATTTGTATTGTGTGCATGTGTCCACACACCATGCCAAATACAATAGGGTGATAGAAGTTATGGGACTTTTTTCTCTCTTTCTACCCTGTCCGTTTGTCAAACCAAACCCTATCCTAGATTAGTGGTCAAAATCTTTAACTATTGAATCATTTCACCAACCCCAGGCTCAGATGCTTTAAATATCCATAGTATTCAAAATGATCTACAGGTTAAATGCAATCCTTGACAAAATGCTGATGATATTTTTCTAAAAAGTGGGGGAAATCCCTAAAAATTTCATCGAGCTACAGAAATCTCAAGCTCTTGATATAATTTTGAGCAAAAATATAACAAAGCAAAAGTTTCTATATTATTTGATTTCAGGATATAGTATAAAGCTGTAGACATAAAAAGAACACAATCTTGTAAGAAAGGAAGAGACAGAATTAATTAATAATACAAAACAGAAAGCATAGAAGTAAAGTCCCAAGTTGACAGTCAACCTACTTCCCACTAAAATATTGAAAGTCCTTTTGCTTCATTCATAATAAAGGTATACTCAGATATTACCATTTCTAAAATTTAATCTCAACTGAGTTACAGACATAAATATTAGACTGGGGATCAATGGCATTGCTGTTTAAAAGCAAAACAAAAACAAAACTAAACAATAACAACCAATCCCAGGAGAAATGTTGCCTAGAAACAGAATAGAGAAGACCTTTAGGGGGGCAAAACTCTAAAAGTGCAAGAAATAAAACAAAACAAAAATAGGAAAATGGCACCAAGCTAAAACGTTGCTATATAGCCAAGGAAGGACTTGTTAAAGTGGACCACTTATAGCACCTATACAGTGTTCAAGGGATTAACACATTGGATATAAGAACTGCAGAAACTCAATAGAAAAAAAAAAATCAAAGCCAAAAGTCTTAACTAGATATTTCTCAAAAGAAAATACCACTAACACTTCACTAATAACCAGGAAAATCCAAACTATACCCCAGTAAAAATAACTATTATTAAAAATGACTCAATAAGACAAGTGCTGACAGGGCCCTTGCATGCTCTTGATTCAAGTTATCAGTTGAACATGTAGTATTCTCCAGGGCAGCATGTGTTGGAGCACATTGATCTAAGCCAGTGGTACTGTTCTTGGTGCTTGTGAAATCTTTGGGATGTGAGTCTCCTGTTGGTAGAAATGAGTCATTGAAGATGATAGCAGCTTTAAGGTCTGGTTGCATTCTGGTTTCTGTATATTACTATGATGCAATAAGCTGTGTTTGTTGCCATATTTCCTCTCTCATGATGACCTGAGAGGCTGAGAAACAGAGGTCTGCAAAAATTCTCTAGCATCGAAGCTGCTTCTGTGAACAATTTTGTCACAGTAACAAGAAAATTAATTATATAATTGGGAATTTATTAATTTCTCCCTGCATTAAAACCACAACTACTGTAAGTGCCAGTAATTATAACCCATAGCAAAAGAGATTAGACTGTTACAGAGAAACCCACACTTTCATGTTTAAGGCAGTATTGTTCTCAGTAGTTAAGCAATGGGAATAATCTTATGTATCCATCAAATGATAAATGGATTTGCATATACTTCAATAGAATTATATTCAGACACATGACAGATGGAATTTTGTCACATGTAACAATATGACTGGAAGAGGTGATTGTTGTAAGTGAAGGAAGACAGAGAAAGCTACTACTACATGTTATCATGTGTAGAATCTAGAAAAGTCAGTCTTGGATAAATTTTGAGTAGATTTGTAGTTATTAGAGCTTGAGGGGTGTGGAGATGTGAGAAGACAGTATGAAGAAAGGTTGACTATTGAGTAGATAAAGCACAAGTAGAGAGACTCTCTAGTCCCTCTACTATGCTACTGTACAGGGGAGCATCAAGCAAGAATGCACCATGCATTTCAAACAGAAAGGTTGTTATCATACAAGAATGACAGACATTTGAAGAGATCAAGCTATTCAACCCTATTTGAATACCATAATTTATACATATCTTGAAACATCAGGCGATACCCATTTAAGTATGTAGTTTCAATAATTTTATAAGGACTGGAGGAGCTGAGGGGGATTGGAACCCCATAGGAAGAACAACATCAGGTGGCCAGACCAACCAGTGCCCCCAGGATCTAGACGACCAACTAAGGAGTGCACCTGGAGGAACCCATGGCTCCAGTGACATAGGTGACAGAGAATGGCCTTGTCTGACATCAATGGGAGGGGAGACCCTTGGTCCTGTGGAGGTTTGAGGCCCCATGGAAGGGGGGATGCTGGAGGGTTGGGGCAGGAAAGTAGGGAAGCACCCTCATAGAGGCAAAGGGGAGGGAGGAAAGGGTGATAGTTTGTTGGGGGGAGGGTTGTGGAGGAATAACTCAGGAAATGGGATATCATTTGAGATGTAAATGAATAGATAATTAACAAAACATAAATGTAATTAAGGAGTGCATCTGGAACATGTGTTTGTCAGGATCTTGATATCTTAAGACATGATGGTAGAGGTATTCCAGTGGAGTTGTCTTTTGTTGGTAGTGGAGGGTGTATCTCTGGTGAATGAACTGTGTCTGCTCCTTTATAAACAATTGAACAGCACTGTTCGAGTGAATGAGCAGGGTACAGAAGACTGCCCTGGATGTCAGATGCCCTCAGTGACAAAACTGGTTGGGAGTGAAATCCAATTAAACATGATGGTAGTTGATTTATTCTTGCATCTGGTTATTTGTTTATTTTTAGTTTCAGAAGACACAAACACATGACTTACTCATTTTCTTGTATTCAAGATTTGAGAAGAATACTTGTAGGATCCCAAGAACCTTCTTATTCTGATTGCTGTTACTCCCCTTAAGATGACTCTTGTACTGGGAGTGAAGAACACAAGGAGAATGTTTCTGTCACTGACCCTGTCATACTTCACTGCACTCGATCATAAAACCCCTTCTGAACCAGCAAGGGTGGTACCAAGTAAACCAGCCATATTTCAATATCAGCGCTAAAGATTCAAATTTGAATTAGATGCATCCCACGGAAAGAATGAAAGGTTAGTGATTCATTTGGTATTTTTTAGTGACCAGATGTATGACATTGAAAAAGTTCCTTATATTTCAGAGTATTGTTTTCCTTAATTGTAGAACAAGCATCTGGGCGGCTTTAAATTACATAACTATTAAATTGAGTCCTGTGTGTGTGCTTCATGTAATAACTTAAGCTTTCGTCCTGAAAGGTGTGAATATATAGAGAGAAATAGACAAATGTCCAAGTAATATTAGTGCAGAAGAAGCTGGAAAAAACCAGAAGTTAAGGACAGGAAAAGAGTATGCCAGCTGCGAGGCTCTATTTATCATGCACAGGGCCCAGGAATCAACCTTTAGCTTCTCAATGCAACACATAAAACCATTTAGTTGAATGAGTAAAGGAATAAGGGGAAAGCAGTGCAAGGGAAGATGCAACTATGTCCTCTCAGTTCTCAAATTTCAGTTTTACACTGACCTTCATTCAGTCTCAGAGAGCTGGAGGCAGGAGCCCTGGGTGATAGGAACCACATTCAGAAAAGGGAAATCCAGACAGATGGGGATGAAAGCTATATTTACTCACAGACATCCTGATAGTCTCATTAGGTTTTATGCAACTGAACTCTAAATTGCTTGGTGTCTTTGTTCCCTAAATACGACACATGTTCCAAAAGTTCATTAAAAGTGTCAAGAGTTTGAAACAAAGGATGGAGTTCAAGCTAAAATCAATGTTTGATAACTTTCACCTACAAAATAAAAACTAAAGTGAACCCGTTGATACAAGATCCTGTGAGAAAACAGTGAGGCTCAGAGAGGCAGTGGCTGAGGTGGGTGAACTCTAGGGGTAACAGACTGTGAACCTGAGTTTTTGGGAGAACATGAATATTAACCATGTACAACAGAAAGTTCCTGTGGTTTGATTTGTGTATAAATACTAAGCAGGGAATGAGAATCAGTAAGGGCTCCCTCAGGGCATCAAGCATGTGTAACTCTGAGAAGGACAATTTTAACAGTGAGAGAATAAATAACTGTATGGTGGTCAGGCCCACATGGGACACTCATTCACTCTCTGCTCCACCAGAGATCAAGGATCTTCACTGCTAAGGGGATAAAAAAATATAAGAGCCAGAGGTGATTAATTATATCATTGAAACACTGTCTCCAGGAACAGCTGGGCAAGTGAACTTCTGAATGCACCATCATTGTAGTAGCAGGTACAAGACCTGACCAAACTCCACTCAGACAAAGTCCCAGCATAGAGCTGAGAAAAGAGGACAGGAAATCCAATTAACATTTGAGGAGCTACCAGTAGTTTATCACTGTGGGGGAGAGAAAGAGTCAGTTTTCTTTAAACATAAGCCCCTTGAAGGTTCTCTATGTCAGGACAGAGCCCACTCCTAAGACTGGGCAACACAGGCTGGACTCAAGTGGGAGAAGAAATAGAAAAAGAAGAAAAAGAAGAAGAAGAAGAAGAAGAAGAAGAAGAAGAAGAAGAAGAAGAAGAAGAAGAAGAAGAAGAAGAAGAAGAAGAAGAAGAAGAAGAAGAAGAAGAAAAAGAAGAAGAAGAAGAAGGAGGAGAAGAAGAAGAAGAAGAGGAAGAAGGAGGAGAAGGAGGAAGAGGAGGAGGAGGAGGAGGAGGAGGAGGAGAAGGAAGAAGAGAAAGAGGAGGAGAAGCAGCAACAGGAAGCAAAGAAGCCTAGAGGTGAGGACAGAAACAGAGGATGAGAAAGAAATCTCAGGTTGAATGAGAAGGGAGAGGAAGGTCAAGAACTTGGTAATTGTACGACCTAAAGACCTGATAGGGAAATAAAGTGAATATGTTCAAAATGTACTGGTGTGGCATTGTTGGTACAGTGGGAGCATAGCTGCCTTCCAAAATACCTATGAAATTCTAATATATATATATATATATATATATATATATATATATATATATATATATATATATATATATATTAATGCAACACTTTTACAAAAAATTGTGCCATCATTATTTTCTCTTCTTTTTTATTGGATATTTTATATATCTACATTTCAAATGTTATCCCCTTTCCCAGTTCCCTGTTCTCCCATAACTCCTTCCCCTGCTTCTATGAGAATGCTTCCCCTCCCAATCACGCAGTCCCACCTCCCCATGCTGACATTCCCCTGCACTGGGGCATGGAACCTTCTCAGGACCAAGAACTTCTCCTTCTACTGATGCTAGACAATTCCATCCTCTGCTACATATGCAGCTGGAGTCATGGGTCTCCCCATGTGTACTCTGGCTGGTGGGTTAGTCCTTGGGAGCTCTGTGGGTTGTTGTTATCTGGTTGTTGATATTATTGTTTTTCCTATTGGGTTGGCAATCATTGTTTTAATTATTATTCTGTTCAGTATTTAGCTAGTCATTTTATGACTTTTAGGCTGTAGCATTTTACTATTGCAAGACTGTAATGTACACTTTGGAAGCAGACAGAGGTAGAGATGTAGAGAAAAGGTAGATTTAAGATCAGTGTTATATACACTCAAAACCTAACTTTCCTGCAGAAATATTTTTCCTGTTTTTAAATAAATATTGCTACGTTCCTGTAAAACATTTAAACATTTTTAAGGTTTTAAAAGTCTTTGAGGCTCTCTGCTCCTACCTGTTCCAGAGACAGCCACATCTTCCCATGTGGTGCCAGCCTTGTCCCTTAGATAAGATGGTGAAGGTTGGTGTGAACGGGTTTGGCCATATTGAGCACGTGATTACCAGGGCCACCTTCAGTTCTGGATCTGGCAAAGTGGAGATTGTTATAATCAATGACCCCTTCAGTGACCTCAACTACATGGTCTACATGTTCCAGTATGACTCTACCCATGGCAAATTCAATGGCACAGTCAAGGCTGAGAATGAGAAGCTTGTCATCAATGGGAAGCCCATCACTATGTACCAGGAGTGAGATTCTGCTAACATCAAGTGGGGTGATGCTGGTGCTGAGTATGTTGTAGAATCTACTGGCATCTTCACCACCATGAAGTGAGCTGGGGCCCACTTGAAGGGTGGAGTCAAAATGGTCATCATCTCTGCCCTTTTGGCCTCTGTCTCCATGTTTGTGATGGGTGTGAACCATGTGAAATAAGAAAACTCACTCAAAAATATCAGCAATGCATCTTGTACCATCAACTGCTTAGCCACATGGCTATGGTCATCCATGACAACTTTGGCATCCTGGAAGGGCTCATGACCACATCCATGCCATCACTGTCATTCAGAAGACTGTGGATGGCCCCTCTGGAAAGCTGTGCTGTGATGGCTGTGGGGCAGCCCAGAACACCATCCCTGCATCCACTGGTACTGCCAAGGCTGTGGACAAGGTCATCCCAGAGCTGAATAGGAAGCTCACTGGCATGAACTTCCATGTTCCTAGCCCCAATGTATCTGTTGTGGAACTGACATGTTGCCTGGAGAAACCTGCCAGGTATGATGACATCAAGAAGGTAGTGAAACAGCCAGCTGAGGACCCACTAAAGGGTATTCTGGGCTACACTGAGGACCAGTTTGTCTCCTGTGACTTCAACAGCAACTCCCACTCTTCTACCGTTGGTGCTGGAGCTGGCGTTGTTCTCAATAACAACTTTGTGAAGCTCATTTCCTGCTATGACAATGAATATGGTTACAGCAACAGGGTGATAGACCTCATGGCCTACATGGCCTCTAAGAAGTAAAAAAAAAAAAAAAAAACCCTGGACCATCCACCCCCCAGCAAGGACACTGAGAACAAGAGAGAGACCCTCAGTTGCTGAGGAGTCCTGTCCCAACTCGGCCCCCAGCACTGAGCATCTCTCTTACAATTTCCATCTCAGACCACCATAATAACTGGAGGGGTCTAGGTAGCCCTCTCTACTCTCTTGAATACCATCAATAAAGTTCTACTGTACCCGAAAAAAAAAATAAAATAAAAGTTTTTGAAGTAGACATCTATGATTTCACCTGAATGTAAATATGTATTGAGCTCATTGAACAGATTTCTTCTAATTAAGTCATGGCATTAATTTAAACAATGCGTGTAATGAAGTAAAAATACTATGATTCATTATTTTCTCGGTATCTTTTTATTAATTGTGAAAAATAGTATTTAGACTAAACGTTCTGTTCTGAACACAGACAATTCTAGTATAAGCAATGGTATGGTTTTATGTTGGTAGAAGAAATGAAAGATGTTATCTGGCGGGATTTTCACAAAATAAAGGAGCTCCAATTCCTCTCTCGAGTAAAGTTCATACCGCTCTTAGCACCAAGCAGGTGAGTTATGTCAGGGGAACTAGGAGTTACTCAGTGGGTAGTGATGCATGTTAAGTATGTGTTCATGAGAAGTCCATGCCTTGAGTGACTACAGACACAGCCTCTTAATTCTAGCATTTTATTTTTGCTGTGTGAAGTTAATCATTTTCTTATAAATATAGGTAAAAATATGTAAATTCTTTTGTATGAATCATGTGTAATGAAATGGCCTTCTCTTCATCTTTAAAAGTTATAGATGTACTCAGTAATTTTTAAAGTACATGTTAAATGTTTAAATGATTTTTGTTGTTTAAGATTGTTTATCCCATTTTTCTCTTTTCTGTTTTTGGTCCTTTTATTCTTATTTGAATTTCACTCACGAGACAATTAGGCAAAAGCCTTTAAATTAACTGATTTTCCAAATTAATTGAGTTTGTTATTTATTTAACATAAAGCACACTTAGGTCATAAGCTAATTATAGTTTTCTGTATAACATGATGACTTTGGCTATTAAACTTCTAGATTCATTGATAAGTATATTGTATATTTATGAGCCAATAACACCATATATTTTTTGTTTTAGAAATCATCTGTCTTGCTCATAGTGATGAGAAAGCAAAGAAGGCATACATTTCTTTCAACATTGGATACTTTAATCTCTTGAGGATGGATTTTCTGATTAAAGATGTGATTATTGATAGGTGTTTGTTTTCAAGGAACTACTGCTGAACTAGTCTGAAAACTGATGTAAAGACAGATGGTTGGCAGACAGACAAACACTTGGTTATTTTAGCTATATCCTGAAAAGACAGATTCCAAGTATATCTCTGTGAAACCATCTGGGTGGGTCTAAAGAAATGAGTACTGAGCACAAAGGAGGTGGTTTTCTTTGACCTGAGCTACAAAAGAGGGGTTCTGAAACTCTTTGGAGGATAAAGGACACTGCATAGAGGTGTTTTCTTCATGTCTGGAAATACTGGAGGATCATCCTGAGGCTCCACGGCAGTGAGCACTGCTCACCAGGGCTATGCTAACTGACATGAGTCAGGCCATTGTTTCTTACTTACCTGTCTTTCCATCTCTGAGAAAATTGTCTCTAAAAAGGAAATATGGGCTGGAGAGATGTTCATTTTTATAAAAATCATTTCTCCCAAACCATTAGGACCCGAGTCTATAAATGTATTAATCGACTTCTGAGAACACAGCAGTCATGATTTCCTACCCACAAAGGTCCTACTGCTCCACGCCGCTGTGCTTGGGAACCAGATCTTCCACTCATGCACTTCGGAGACCGCTTAAGAGCCATGCCAGAGCAGCTCAAAACATTTCTCTTTCCATTCTGAACCTCTTCACTGACTGATGGTTTATTTAAGAGAGGGTTATTTCTTTTCCAAATATTTGGGGACTTTTTCAGGGACCTCAACTAGTGTTGATTTCTAAGTTAATTCCAGCATAGCAAGATAAGATCCTCTGATGGTCTGACCTCTCTTTAGCTGTCGGGATCTCTGCTCTCCATGATGGCCTGGAAGCCCCTTGGGGAATGAGCTGCAGCTTTTCTGGAATTATCTCCTGCCTTACCTTGCAGAAAGCGCTGGCCTCTGCTGCCCTGCGTTCTCAGATTCTTGTTTTATACAACTTGTTTCCCGTTCTTTCAGACAGGAAGGTAAATCTGTTGCTTTTTTTTGTGCTTAAAAGCTCACAATGATGTCTAGGTTTACCACATTTCCGATATACTTAGATGGAAGCTTGTACCTCTGGGTTGACTATTCGGGTCTATATAATCAAAATGACAACAGATTAGCATTAGGAGTCTGTAGAAAATGGATGAACTCAGTGTTTCCATGTCATCTTCCAGAAAGAACCAGAGTTTAGGAGAAAGCAGTGGAATATATTAAGAATTTATAATGGAACATCAAACAGCAACAATAAGAAGAATAAGAATAAACAACAATAAAGGTATGTCCCCAAGTGTAATATGGGCTGATTATGGAGATAAAGGAGTAAAATTGATATAGACACACAAGACACTCAAGGTTCTGCACTCTGCTCTGAGATATTAACTGACAAGTGACTTAACCTATCTAAAATATCATTAATGAAAAAATACCTGGCAATTCTGAAATAATTTTGTGGGTGCCATTCACAGGGATTCTGATTGTGTAAGTTTGAGATAAGACTCCTGAGTCTCTAGTTTAAGTCTCTGAACTTAAGGTTGTACTGATATAAAACTGCTTTGAAAATCCATTGATGATCTGGCTTCTGTATACCTTTTGGTCTTAGACATGCCCATGTTTACGTTTCAATCACTCTGGCCATCATTTCATTGATAGTGAACATTTATCCTGTCAGGCACCAAGTCTATGAAATGGAGTTGCATTCTTTAATACAAGAATTTTACTCAGTAGTTCTTATGACAATTTTTTTTCTTCAAAATTTCTTTCTTAGTCTAGTAATTTTTCTAGGGCCACGTAGGGAATCCACCCAGACAGCCATGGACTTAGGTTTTGTTTGCAGTCCAGAACCAAAGTGATACATTTACAATTTCACAGCGATAGCTGTCAACAATACTTTCTACATTCTTGGGTCTTTATGATATTGGTTGACTTGGGCCAAATTTGTAGAAACGTGCTAATAAAAAAGTGATTCTCTGAGTTCTATCTAAGAGGACCAAGAAGAGATATTCTTAGGATCTTTTAAGACCCCAGTGCTTCATAGAGCGCCTATACATAGAGGTTTTCACTTCTGGGGTCATGATGAGGATTTGCCTGCAGTCTTGTGACACAATCGAATGTGTAACCAATGCCCTTTCTTGTTATCGATAAAGGTTTGTTGGCCATTGTCCTTTGGGAACTTCTGTGCACTTGCTACTGTCATAGTCTCTTTCCTTCTGTCCCCTTGCACTTACCAGTCTTGTAGTTTCCCTATTCACATGTATTATGGTTTTGTCATTTGAGGCAGTGTGTAGATTCCTCATTTTCCACCTTAAAACGCTTGTTCGGAGCAGGTGGAGGTGTGAAGAGAGCACAAGAGAATTGTGTAGATCATACAGCTGCCATCCCTGGGCGTCAGTTCCATTAGACAATGGAATTTGGGGAGCTTCACCCAGATCCTAAGGTATGGAAACAGTTACCAAAATTAAGAGTCATTACATAAGTCAATAAAAATAAAATCTGTCCTAAGAGAATTTTCAAAAACAAAACAAACATCAACAACAAAACCACATTAAATACTGGTGCTTGAGGGTTGTAGGGAAGTTCTTCAGACTGTGGGTACTCAAATAAATTCTATCCATCCTCCTCTTTTCCACCCAACTGCCTTGTCTCCCTTCTCCATCTATTTAATTGGTGCCTTCTTCAAACATGAGGAAATCTGAATGGAGGCACAGAGTGAAATTAACCGATTCCCTTGGAAGATGTAGGGGTAGCAATCTGTTAGGAAGCTTGTTAATTCCTCTCTTCTCTCTTCCCCTTCACTCTGCTCTTGGGCCTCCCTTGGAACCCCAGGAGAAGGAGAATTAACAAAGCCCAGAAGCTGAATGCTACAGACTTGCCAGGGAATTGGATAATTTCATTTTTCTGCACCATTTGGAGCAGCTGGGGGGTGCTGGTCTTGGGGGAAATAATAGAATACAATGCTTAAAATCATTTGTAGTTTTAAATAAAATTGTGCCCACTTTGCTCATCTAGCTAAAATATAAATGGTGCTCACCATATGCTTGTATCACGGTGTATACACTGTGATTTAAAAAATGTATCTCTTCTTCAGTTTTGACTTTATAAGACAGTTAGACCTTCCCAGATTATTATTTTCCATTCTATACATGTACTGAATAGATTATTTTCACCATATCCAATGGCCACAGTTATCCCTGATTAGCAGACCATTGGATCATTTCTTCCTCTAGTTCTTCATGTCCTAACTTGAATGTTTCCTGACCTCCAACCCTATGTAGCCTGTCCAGAATCCTCAGTATGTTCTACAGTTAGAAACTTTAACTGGTTCCAGTGCAAAGTGTTTTCTGTCATGCATGACTCTGTCCATCACCTGAAGGGCATCATGGGATGAAGGCAGATGGCCACTGGCAACCCTCACAAACCTTTTATTCCTGGACTCTCTTAGCACTGCTGCAACATGAGTCTACATTTAAATTTATAAGCCCTTCTATTTCCAGACTAATAAATTCATTCACCTTTGAGAGTTTTAAGCTGGACTCTGGGCATGTCCCATGCCCCACTCTCAATTCTTCTACATTCTGAGCCACACACTGAACTCTTCTTAGATCCCTGCAGAGATGTGGGAGTGACGGGCCTTCATCTTTTGATCTTTGATTACTACAGGTCCTGAATTACCACTTGTGGGGAAATGTCATAAAAACTCTTCTCCAAGCCAGGTGGAACACGCTGTGTGCCTGTAACTCCAGCTCCTGATAGGTGGGAGCAGAGGGTTATGGTCATCTTTACCTACATAAAGAGTTGGAGGCCATTTTAGGTGTGTCGAGTTTCCGCCTAGACAAAAGTCAACAAAATAAAACAAAGAAAATTGAATAAAGACAAACATATTACTTACAACCGTGCATCAGTTACTTTCTTGTTTAAGTATGCCTCTCCAATTAGTTTCAGTAGGATGGGAAGAAACTTGAGAAAGTTTGCAAACATTAACGTTTAAAAAAAATAAATCAGCATTTAAAATGACTCTTCAATTACCCACAGGCTTTCCTGACTACCAGAGGCAGATGCTTCATTTTCACATGAATTTACAAACCTTTCCGGGCACCGTGAGATGCTGTTGGGTGCTATTGTGTTGCCAATGTATTAAAAAAATAAAACATTGGTGGAGACTACTTTGTGAAACTTCCTGGAAAACTTGGTTTTGACACCACAGCCCCTAACAAGGGAATGGGTTCTCATTATCGCAGCTTGTAAAATTCCTGCAGGTTTATGATGCAGCATGGTACCCTTCACTTCCTGCTCTTGAGCTTCCACATAAAGCTGCCACTTATATTAAAACAAGCCTGATAAGATTGTCTTATAGATCCAATTCATTTAAAGAGAACATCGCTGCAGAAACTAATGTTCTTTTGTGGCGGCTCTCCTCTGCCTGAGTTAGAATATTATGCTCCAGAGTTAGAAAGATGTGGCACAGATGTATTTATATGCACAAAATCAGCACTCTTTCCTACAGAGTTAGAGCCTTAAATATCAAGATATTCGTCCCAATATGACCGGCATGAAAGTGCTGTTTTTGCACTTTCTCAAATGAGGCCATAGACTTCAACCATCTAGTATACTATCCTTAGTAAATGGACAATAAGAAGAATAATAAACCATGGTTCATTTTAGAAGTTAACCCACATCCAAATACCTGAATGACCTTCTCTCAAAGCTGTTTTAAATAAATGGGGTATAAAATAGACACCAAGAGACTCATAAATGGCCAAGGTGATATTTGAGGCCTTGTGGGAGGCTCTCATTTCAGACATTCCATGCTCTGTCACCTGTAATGATCTTTGGCTCTTCATTTAGCTGAGAGTTGGCTTTTTAATGAGCAAATTCCTTAACCAGCCTAGATGGCATTCTTATTATGGTCATATATTTTGAAAGTATAGTGAGGGAAGAAATTGATATAAGACAGTAGACTCCAAGTAAGAGAATCCCCAAGGACTGGGGATATGTGTGTTCCCATGGAATGATCATGAACTTGTTGCTTCTGGTCCTGGCTGTCAGTTGATGAATTAAGGCTGATATGATAACCCTACGAATATCTGATATTTGCTTAGGTATAAGTCTGAGCTAATGGGTATATAATCCAACCTATCAGTGTGTGTGTGTTTGTGTGTGTGTGTGTGTGTGTGTGTGTGTGTGTGTCTGTAAGGGGAAATGGTGATATTCCCTGGGTTTATAAAATTTGGTGACAGCACTGGAGGTGTTCTGGGAAGTTCAGCACCAGTTGAGTGGCTCCTAAACTTTTCAGAATGACTTTACTCTTAGAGCTAGGAGACCGGTGTGGGGGGGATCCTCCCTTAAGTGTGTCTTAGTTATTGTCCTTGCTGGAAAGCTAGTCCTAACAAGGTAATCCTGGGGGATCTTAGCTCATCTTTGTTTCACAAGCTTTATGTGGATGTAGAGGTCCTGGAACAGTCACACATAAATAGTGAGACAGTATCATGGTCTTTTAAATTTAGTACTGCAAGGGGCTGCTCTGATTTCTTTTGACTCAGTTGTCTTGAACCATAAATGCAAAGAGATATTTGGTTTAGTCTGGTGGTTATTCCTGGCTTATAAATAGCTCTGCTTCATATGGAAATATCCTTTCTCTACATTTAAAATGCCAGTGAGAGACCTGATTTGTGTTACCTCCTTCAGCTACAGTTGGAAACTGCATTTAATAATGCTTGAGCCTTACAAGTAGCCTCATACCATTTTAATGTATCTTGTACCAAGTGACACATCTCCAATTGTACCGAGAGAGCTTGCTGGTTTTTTATTATTAAACAAAGTTATGTTTTTATATTACATGCAGATGCTAAGCGAATCAAAAAACATAAACGAATTGATTTATTGAAACACATAACTTATATGTCACATAGATACAGAATAAACTTATATGTATATTTTCAACATATTAGTTGTACTTGGCTGCAGCATCTTTTAGATTTGTTTTTAATTTGCATACATATGGAGGTAATCAGATGACTCTGAGGTAAGTCAGATAGTACTTGAACATTTGTTTCCTTATATAAAACTCACGGTTCATAGAGCATTCACTATACTAATTTATGCAATTATTTAAGGTCCAAATAACACTGAAAATACTAACTGATGTTCCTATTTTAGGCCTTTGCTGTTTTTTTGATTTACAGTACAGCATGAGCAGATGGAGAAGACTGACTCGTGGACTATAGTTTACATTCTGACTTGTGTTGTTAACCGCTGCAGTCGGGAAGAGGGCAACAGCATTGGGTAAATCAGCTGAATGTGAGTCGTTACGTTACTGTTATATGAGCCTTTCTCTTACATAACACATGAATATACTCATGCCAGACAGTCAACCTGCCACAGACCAATGTAGCAATTATACCAGTGTGAACCAGTGAGTTTACTGGGATTACTGTTGGTGACAGACTACTTACAGGAGGAACATGTAGAACTCAAAATCAGCTGTATTAGCCAAAAGCACATGCCATGCCAACACAGGCAAGGAAGAGAGAATGAGAGACAGAGAGAGAGAGACAGAGAGACAGAGACAGAGAGAGGGGCAGAGAGAGGCAGAGAAAGAGAGAGACAGAAAGACAAAGAAAAAAAGGAAGAAGAGGAAGAGAAGGAGGAAGAGTGGGAGGAGAGAAAGAAATTGTAACCTGAGCTCTCTGCATGGCTTTAAGCAGCTGATCAGGTCTCTGAGTTTCCTGTAGACAGCCCAGCTGGTCAGTAGTTGTTTACTGAGTCTACAGCTGTGGAGAAGAACAATGTGACTCTTAGACTTCAGCTTTCCCAGAAATGTGAGGTTTGTTTAATTCTTACATCTCATGAACTGCTCCCTCTCCTCTCCCCAACATCCCTGGAAGGAATAGTCCAGTTCAGGAGAAATCGCTATGTAGCAATTCCTTTAGCAGCAAGCTCTGCATTCTATAATTTATAGCAACATGGTTTCCTGTCTCTCTGCTGCCTCTAGAGGTTAGGAACACCAAGATCAAGGAGCAGACATCTGCTGAAGGTCTCCCAAAGAATGTGTTATTTCACGATAAATAGAAAAGAGAGATGACCAAGATTTAGAAATGATTCTCACAGTCTCAAATTATCACAATCAGTTTATATTCAT
This sequence comes from Micromys minutus, assembly GCF_963924665.1. Classification (NCBI taxonomy): domain Eukaryota; kingdom Metazoa; phylum Chordata; class Mammalia; order Rodentia; family Muridae; genus Micromys; species Micromys minutus. The sequence goes on along the minus strand of NC_137984.1, from coordinate 48,276,627 downwards.
AAATATCCACTTATGAGGGCACAACTTGAGGTCTTGTCACCTCCACTGGGTCCCACAACCCAACACTTTTCACTGTAAATCAAGTATCCCAACAAAGTATTTTGGGAAAGGACTCATGGACAATATAGCAAAAGGGAATATTTAAAGCAAGCTTGGTTTTTAAATCTTGAATAGGAATTCTTTCTTGCATATTGTGGAACAGTACTATATTGTCCAGTGAAACAACTGTTGATTATTAACAATATTTTTTCTTGTTCTGTTGTCATGGAAAACCAGAAGATGATTTGTGAAAAATCACAAGGGAGAGCTTTGAGAAGGATAAGATATATTTGAAGATGTGCTTTTAAGTGCTCCTCTGCATGTATGTTTTGAGAGTCAGACAAATTATCCCTCCTTGAATGGTCCTGAAGTTAGAGTATTCATCTTTGAGAAATATGGAGTGAGGGCATGGCAGGGAGATTGGTTTGTACCTGAGTCATTGCTCTCCCTTGGAATTGGCAAGTGTGCTTTCTATACTACTTTAGATAAAACAAAGGTCGCTGCTTGCTTTTACGTGGCCATACCTACCATAGTTTTAGTTATAAGAAAGAAAACCATTCAGGTTATTTTATCTTCTTATGTTTAGAGTATATATGTATACTTATATGTATATGTAAGTATATGTATATATATATATATATATACAAATATATACATTATGTGTGTATATGTATGTATGTATGTATGTATGTATATATATGCTATTTTAAGACATAGTGCCCAGTTCTCTGGTGCTTATACAGTCCAGCTGTCTTTTGTTTTTTGTTCCAGTGAAGTCTCTAGGAGCACTGAGAATTTTCTCTTACAAACAGCCAAAGGCAAAAGTCTCACCTGAACCTGTGTCAAAAAGCAAACTTCGGCAGAGGGGTCCCGGGTACACTTGAGAATTCTGTCTTAGAACCTGAGGTAGATAGGCAGCTGTGGTTCCCAAATATCAGAACCCATTAGCATCATCCAGACAACTTGTTGAAAATGCAATTTCTCAGTGCCATTTTATGACTATGCATCCCCATGCTTGTTTCTGCTGTGGGAGATTTAAAGTGAGAACCAGGGATCTGCTTCTGAAGAAGTTCCCTGGAAAACCACTGTGAGACACTAGCCCAGATTATCTCTGTCCCACGGTCCTTCGTAATAATTTACTGGAAACCCATGGTTGTGAGAATGTGTCTGGGAAAATAAGTATTTTTCATAAAAGTCCCAAATCCTTGATTTTTGGTATTTCCTAGAATGACTAATTACCACTACCCAAAAATTATGATAGTTGAACATCTGTTTTTTTCTTGTTCTCATAATAAGAAAACATGAAAATATTGCATATCCAGATACATTATAAGAAAGAATTAATGTTAGCAACATGAGATTTTTCTTATAGATCTTCTACTCTTAGGAACCGGAAACCAGAGAAGAGCAGAGATTCCAGAATCTACACGATCACTGTGGACCCATTGCTATCCTTTCAGAAAGGATACTTGTCAGGAAACACAATTCTGGTGGCTTCAGTCAAGTTGAGACCCCGTAAGGATGTGACTGGGATTGTGAGGAGAATAAATAGACATAAAATGGGGAAAGAAGACAGGAAAAAGCAAGCATGGCTGATGGAGAGGGAGAGGGAAAGAGAAGAAAAGGGGGACAGGGTAGGATCCTTCTCTGGGTGGCATCAGACTGAATGACCCCCCCTTTTGTTTGATGTGACTGGAAATACAACACCTTGTGATTAGGAGGGACAAACTTTCCAGGTTGCATTTCTGTGCAGAAATTACTGTGCAAACAGTACATCTGTCGATTGCTTTGGTGCACATGTTTTGCAGGAGTGCAAGTGGGTTGCCAAGTGTCTTTCGGTGATAAATGTGTGTGATGAACGAGATGCAAAGAGGGATAGTAGCAAAGAAATGCAAAGGCGTGATGCCGACGGTGACACGAGGAGATAGCTAACCAGTGCAGTCCTGTGAGGGGTGCTAAACATGAACCTCAGGGTTTTCACTAGAAGGAATCTATAGAAATGAGAAGAAGGAGTTAAAGCTGTCCTGAAGAAAATGACCATCCAGATGAAAGGTCATGTTAAAATCCCCTGGAGACAAAGAGTAAAATGTTGTAAGCACTCATACGGAGGAGATAATGACTATGTCCCAAGATGATAAACATTATTACTTGTATGACAGTAATTGGGTACAACTCAGGTGTTTTGTTGTTTTTGTTCTGCTCTGTTTTGAGACAGGGTCTCTCTATGTAAACCAGGCTGGCCTCACACAGCGATCCACTTGCTTCTGCCTCCGGAGTGCTCAGATGAAAGGTACTCCTGTGCCTAAACTGTCTAGTCTTTCTCCCTGTCTTCTGATCTTCATGATCAGACACACAAGGTCACCAGGATCACTCTGTGATCTACAAGTGGATCATGGACAATATCTGCCGCTTCAGTCCTGCAGATCTCACCTGTCAGAATTTCATTTGCTCTACCTATTCCTAAACAAGTGCTATATCAAAGGATAAAGCTTGGGCGGGGATGAGGGTGGCGCTACTGTCACAGTGACCCTCAGTATCTTCTCTGTGGGGCCTTCGAGAAGCAGAGGCCGCTCTCGGTTTACATTCAGCCTGCCTTTTCCTCCAGGCCTCACAGGAACCTGGCACCGCTTGCAGGTGAGTCTCTGTGAACACGGAGGCCTTCCGGTTGTTGTGGAAGTTTGAGGAGGCCACAAGAGAGGGAAGGGTAGGGCAAAAGCACCAGCAGCCACAGCCCAAGAGGGTGCCAAGGTGGGGCAAAATGGCCTTTAAGGACTCTGGAGCTTTTTCCTCCTCGCATCACCAGCGCGGCAGAGAGGAGGAAGCAAATATTTGAGAAGAACAGGAAGTCTGTAGTGGGTGGGTCAGGGACAGGAAGTCAGGTCTGGAGTGGGTAGGTCAGGGACAGGAAGTGAGGTCTGGAGTGGGTGGGCCAGGGACAGGAAGCAAGGTCTGGAGTTGGTGGGTCAGGGACAGAAAGTGAGGTCTGCAGTGGGTGTGTCAGGGACAGGAAGTGAGGTCTGGAGTGGGTGGGTCAGGGACAGGAAGTGAGGTCTGGAGTGGGTGGGTCAGGGACAGGAAGCAGAGGTCCAAAGTGGGTGGGTCAGGGACAGGCAAGCTGACAGGTGAATGGGAGAAACTAATACAGTGAGTGTAGTTCTAGCTAAGACTCAACTGGCAGTGATGGCTCAGCTTGTTGGAAACACTGGGGTCTGGAAGGGGGCAGTCCTATACCTCTCTGTCTGTAGCATGGGGGCATGGTCTTGCTCCACCCTGATCCCTGAAGCTGAGCCCTTTTCCACCCACACGGGACAATTTAACCTTTTCCGTGTAAAGTTCTTTACAATATTTTTTTTTTAAATACGTTATTAAAAACTATGAAAAGGGAGTTGGTGGTCAACTGGACTTCAAGTTATTTTTGATGTTTTTAATAGGAGGAAGTTACAGAGGATACACTCTAGTAATAGAAATTTGAGCCAGGTTATTCAGGTACTGGTGATAGCCTTTAATAAAACCATATTTAAATATATATATATATATATATATATATATATATATATATATATATATATATATATATATATATATATCCGCGCATACACACACATGCACATGGAAAACTAGGGCTGCCATGACATGTATTAAACATGCACTTTATGATTTTTCATATAGTATTATGATTTCCATTTTATAATTGAAAAACTGAGAAAGTCATAATGTCACTTCCAAAATTTCCCACATCTGGTAGCATTCAGAAAGGTTTGTAACAGGCAGGTCTAATTCCCAAATCCATGCCTTAAAGCTTGGAACTAGGCCTCATTTATCTGAATATTCTTACATTCATGCATCCCAAGATGATTGGATCAAATATCTGCAATAGGAGAAAGAGCAGTGTTCTTAAATGTGCAGCAGACTGCACAGCAGTCAAGGGTTAAAATAAGAACCCAGAGAAGTGAGTGACCAAGTATGATCCGGGGGCATGGGAGAAATTTAAAAGAGATGAGTCTTGAAGTATGTGTGGGCAGTTACCTGGGAAACGGGGCACTGGATGTCAAGGACAAGGCCATTTGAGGCAGAGAGAGGGTGGGTAACAAGGGCACTCGGTGTGAAATGAACTGATGCATTTAGGCTGTGTTCACCAGCATGAAGAAGCACTTTGAAAACACAAGGAAGGAGCAGGAAGTGGAGAACAGAATTGGATTTGTCAACAAAATTTGAGTGTCTGTCAGATTCCCACACTTCTGTCTGGGATCTTCTCCAGAGAACCAGAGAGAGCTCATTTTTTTTCCTTAATAAAGCAAGTCCATTTCTATTCATGTTTCCATTGGAAAAACCACCCTGTGTTGAAAAACATCATCCTTCATTTCTTTTAAAAGGAGAAGTGTGTCGTGATCCAAGGCTACACATTTCTACAGTGCAGGGCAGTGTGTTTACTGCAAAGAAACGGGGATACAGAGATTGGCTTTTAGAAGATCAACACAAAGAAATTAGAGTTTTCATCTTATTGTGGGGTGCATTATGATGTCTTAGATTTATTTGTTTGAGTAAAAGATCTTAATGTGTAGACTTGTCATTCTGCATTCATGTACAAGACTTGAGGCACAAGTGAGCATTCTCATAGTTCATGAGATGTCCCAGCAGACCTCACTGCTTCTGAACTCAAGTGAATTCTTGACTTCTTCCTTTTATGTCTGGCCTCTCTCTCTCTCTCTAAACATCACACTTTCATTTTTATCTCTTCCACAGTCTTCTCCCCTGCCCTTAATCCTATCACTGTCTACTAACCTTCAGTGCTAAGCTTAGAAACCCTTCCACTTATGGGCTCTTGCATTGAACACGTGGTTAGAAGCCCATCTACTTGTTTCTTCAATAGCTTCTGCTTGTCCATCACAGTTTGTACACTTCAGAAGATAAATATCCACTTGTGTGTTCAGTAGGAAGCCAGGAGGCTAATAATGGAAGGCTTCCTACCTTGTTACTTTTGTATTCTTATTGCAAACTGCCCTCTGATCTTGTAATAGGGTTCCCCGGGGATGCCTTGATGACTTAGAAGGAAGTCAATGGAGGATCATTGTCTATATTTCTTCACACCAGGAAGGAGTTGATTCATGGTTCTTGCAATAAGTCCACAAGGGATCTGCATTTAAAGAAATGCATTAGGGTGGATGAGAAGGCCTAGTGGGTGAAGACTCTTACTGACAAGAATGATAGCTTGTGTGTGATTCCCAGGATCCACATTATAGAAGATGAGAGAAAATTACCTTCAATTATCAATGGGTGTGCCATGGTATGCTTGTAGCAGACACACACACACACACACACACACACAGAGAGAGAGAGAGAGAGAGAGAGAGAGAGAGAGAGAGAGAGAGAGAGAGAAAATAAAATGCAATAATAAGTTAAAGACATTCAGTGATAAGTAGGTGATATCTCAGTATATAATTCAGTGTTGCTTTTGCAGGGATAATATTTGACATTGAAGATTACATTAAAATTGATGTTGGTGTTTGCACAGGTATTTTCAACATTAATCAAACACATGACAAGGGAAAATAGCACTGCAGCTTATGAAATTAAGTATCTAAGGAGTGAGATACAATCAAGCACTGGCAACTCTGGTTTTGCTGGGGTTAGAAGACATAAACCGCAACCTGTCTCCACCATCTTCTGTGTTTCTGAAACAGTAAAGTACTTACTTTAAAAATTGTCTAACCCCCAACAGTATAAAATTTCCAGTGATATCTGGTGAGTGTGGCCTGACAGCCACTCTTTTGATTGCAGGAATGATTTCAGCATTTTACAGTAACTGGAAAACTGCAAGAATTAGTAGAGATTATATTAGTAATGGGCATTCCTGAGCCCAGAGCTAGAGGCTGAATGCTCATGATCTTATTAGGGTCCTATAGAAGCCATGGAAACAGTTGTCATTGCTCTTTTGTACTGCAAGATAATAGGGAAGGAGAGAGGCAGACTAAAGAATGGACCAAGGTCCATCAGGCAGTTACTACTAATGATAAGATTTAACATTACTATTTAATTACTGGACTCTCAACACATTTCCTATATTAAATGTAATTTTTATTTCCATGACTACATATGCTTAGTTTTGTTTTATATTTTAGAATATCCCCGAAAAAACTCATATTCTTCTTTTCTAGCCAAGTTCTTCAGAAACTTAAAAATAGTTATCATTGGTATTATTTCTTACATGGATGAGATTAATTCCCTTGCAAAGAGGAACCATGGATGTCCCTGTACTTTTGCTCATGTGAGGACACAAGGGCAGGACAGCCATCTGTGAGGACACAAGGGCAGGGCAGCCATCTCTGGAGGAAAAATGTACCAGACAACCGAGTCTACCCGCACATTGATTCTGGTACTTTCAGGCATCAGAATTGTTTTCCTAAAACATCATACAGTTTGCAGTGTTTTGTTGTATATTAAAGCTATTCTATGGGGGCTTAGCATGCAACTCAGATAGAAGAGTGCTTGTCTAGCATGCACAGAGCCCTCGGTGCCATCTCCAGTGTTTAAGCCAATGGTGGCATATGCCCATAAATCCTTAGCATGCAGATGCAGGAAGATCAGAACTTCAGGGTCATCCTTAGCTACAAAACAAAGTTTGAGACCAAACTGAAGTTACATGAGACTCCTGTCTCAAAAACAAAACATTCAAAACAATGACAAAAATCTTTCGTAGTTTGAACTGCGTTCTTCTTAAGCTTATGTGTGGAAATCCCCATGTGATCTTATTTGGTGAAAGAGGGCTTGGGGGTCGCAGAGGTCACTTAGATAAAGTAGTTCAGAAAGATGGAACGTAGTCCATCGTGGCGATATTCTTAGGAAAAGAGCAATTTAGATACAAGCATACACAAAGAGGCAATGTGGAACTACTAGAAGAAAACAACCCACAAGCTTAGGAAAGAGACCTATAGTAGACTTTGTCCTGCAGGCTAAAGGCAAGACTTCAAACATACAATCTTTAGAATGGAGAGATAAAACATCTCTGTGACTTAATGTCTAGGCTGAGGTGGTATTTGTGGCAGCTTGAGAAACCAGTGTGCACCCACATGGGTCTCAGCTCTCATACAACATGGTTCGCACGAGCACAGGGCCTGATCACTTCCAATTTGACCCCCAGATTGAAAAGACATTGTCTTGTAAGGAAAGAGAAGGAAGGTTTAGTTCCTTCTCTCTCTCTCTCTCTCTCTCTCTCTCTCTCTCTCTCTCTCTTTCTCTCTCTCTCTCTCTCTCTCTTTCTCTCCCTCCCTCCCTCCCTCCCTCCCTCCCTCCCTCCCTCCCTCCCTCTCTCTCTCTCTCTCTCTCTCTCTCTCCCCACTTAAGTCAGTGCATGCTGCACTGAGTTGCAACTACTGGCCAGAATGACTTTCTGCTTTTTCAGATGCATAAGCGATGCTTTGAAACCCTCACGGAAGGGAATTTTTCTCTACTATGTCAGCAGCTAATCTATCAAAGACACAACGTTTTGAGGGGAAAAAAATGGACTTCCTATTTTTCTCCATCTTTTCCCTGATGGTGCAGAAATGGAAATGTGTCTTCTGCAGTTCATCCTGTCTCACATCGCTAACCTGGAGATGCTCTAAGTAGCTGTGTGTTTGGAAACAGCAAGCACAGAGCATGCAGAGACAAGGAACACTATCTTAGAAGTGACTGCCAGGGATGAAAGTTTCTGCTCCAATAGGACTCTTTTGATACGTGTTAGATACACTGCTCAGAAGGTAAGAGCTCTGCCTGCTCAAGCATGAGGACCTGAATTCAGATCAGCCATGTGAGAGCCATATGTCCATGAGGATGTATGCACAGGCCTTTCTTGCTGCCAGACTAGTGAAAATAGTGAGCTCCATCCATGTTCAGGGAAAAACCATCTCAAATAATTAAGTAGAGAATGAGGGAAGTAGACACCCAATAGCCTCTTCTGATCTCTGTAGGTTCATGAGGGTACATATACATTCATCCAAACACATACACACATGCATAATCACATACATGTACACATCTATACTCATATATATTCACATACACACTCTCATACTAATATAGATACACACACACATATATACATATACAAATACATATGCATACACATGTACACAGATACAGCACATACAGATATACAAACTCATACAAACTGCTATACACATGCATACACACATATATACACTCACACACATATATACACATTTATTTACATACACACTCACACCAACACATACACACATACGCACATATACACCCATGCACATACATACACACAAGCACAAACATGCACCCACAAGCACACACAAATACATGCACATACACTTATACAAGAACATATGCTGCATATACATTCATACACATACATATACATACATATACACACTTGCACACACGTGTACTTTGAATGAATACATATGCATCAGTATTGAAGGTCAGGGTCAGTTTCAGAAGTAAGTTATTACTGCAATAAGGAGTCTTTAGTCATGATATCGATGCTTTGCAGACTCTGCAGCTTGACTTGTTCCCATAAAGAGATAAGATTGTTTTTGATCCCAAGCTTTCCACAGTTCTCACACTATCACAGATGCTTTACAAGTGCATGCATTACTAGGACAGGAAGAAAAACACGTTTTTTTCTGTTTGTTCATTTTGATTCGATTATTAATATCATTATCATTATCATTATTATTTTATTATTATCTTTAATTTTTTTTTACAGTTCAGTCATTATCCCCTTCCTATTCTCCCTCTGACAGTTTTTATCCCATTTCTCACTGCCCCTGCCTTGTCTTCAAGAAGATGTCCCCATTCCCCACCTTTGCCCCCATTCTTTGGGGACTCTAGTGTCTCAAGGCTTAGGTGCTTTTTCTCTCACTGAGGCCAGACCAGGCAGTCCTCTGTTGTGTGTGTGTCAGAGGCCTCAGACTGGCTAGTGTATGCTGCCTGTTTGGTGACTCAGTGTCTGAGAGATTTTATGGGGCAGAGAGGTTGGGACTGCTGGTCTGTAGGAAAGCATTTTAGCAATGACTTTTTTCTAAAACTAGTCTGGAAATGCTTTTGAAATCTGATGGAATAGCTCACTTTGACCATAGTGCTCATTTAAAATTTTTGATTTGGTCTTCCTATGGACACACATATGGGATGCAGGTTTTTTTCTTGATTCATACATATTCACACAGCATAAGACACTGCAATCCTACTTTACCCAAGAGGAAAGACCCCAGAGTGCCTTGTATTCTGGATAAATTTGCCTCAACTGATCTACACCCAAAGTCTCCTAGGCTTCCACATCTCCTTTTCTCAAGGGTAGAGTTTTCTTGAAATTCAGTCTGCATGAATTGTGTGATAAGTTGATATTATCATCACATGTAAGGCTCTTTCATCTTTCCTTGTCAACCTTCTTCAAGCCACAGCTGATGAGACTTTCATGATTCCTTGAGTGGTCTTACTGATTCCTTTACTGTTATTTGAAAAATCACCATGACACTTTAAGAGATAAGTACATGTTAGGTGGTAAACCTTCTGCTAATAAGAAAAGTGCTCCAGAATATTAATAACATTAAAAGTGTGTGTGTGTGTGTGTGTGTGTGTGTGTGTTTGTGTGTGTGTGTGTGTGTGTGTGTGTGTTTGTAATACAGAAATCCATAGTATGGTAACCTCAGGTGGCCTCAATGATCCCCACTTTTTTGTGTTCTGGTATAACCTACCCCCTGTGACTGCAGACAACCTGCTGTCAACTGTGTTTCAAGTCATCTGGGAAGCAGACCCTTCCCCATGAAGTGTTGGCAATGATTACAACTCTTCTTGACTATATTGTGGTTTTTAGTTCAGAGGACCCAGTTATCCTCCACCCTGATTTCTGACTGAGAAAACTTGTGAAATAACAAAAATCATGTTAAGCCATTGCATTTTGGGGTTAAATTGTTGCATAGCAGTGGATAACTCATTTGTGGACAAATACCCAGGAACGTGCTTCAGTGGTAGGGTATTTGACTAGCATGCTGGAGACCCCAAGATCCTCCAGTCTACATGAAAGACATTATTGTGTGTTGTGCTCTGTTGTTATGGTGGAGGAGAAGACCCAGGTGAGAGATGATGCTTAGAAAAGCCAGATAGCATGAAACAAAGACATCACACTGGCTCTGGAATCAGCTATTCCCAGAACATATTACCTCTCTCCCCTCAGGAAAGTCCAGCTCTGGTAGAATGAATGTGGAGTTACATGTAATTGTCTGGCACACACTTACTCTAAAAGCTATTTGATTTTTCTATATCTAAATTATATTGCTAAGATAATAATCTTATTTTCCATAGCTCCAAATGGTACTTTCAGTAGAAATTTCAGATAGATAAAGTCTTCTCTATTAGTAGTGATCACAATTGAATCTTTCTCCAACTAAATATGTCTATAAACTATCACAATACACACTAAAAATATGCTAGGGTGAAACATAAAGCATTTTTCTCACATTAAGATTTGTATGGAATTCTTAAGCCAATCCTTTTCGGAAATGGGGAGTATCCAATAAAATAATTTCTAGTATCAAAAAAAGTATGCTAGGGCTCACTCTGTAGATTAGTGCCAGAGAAGGCCAGCAGCTCTCCAAAGCTTGTTAAGGGCCATCCTCAATGCTCATCAGAGAGAAGGAATGGATCAGCCAGACATGATGGTTTGGGGCGAAGTAAAATTTTTTATGGCCCATTTGCTTATCTTCTAGCTTTCTGTTTTTTTTTTTTTTTTTTTTTTTTTTTTTTCATTTATGACTTCCTTGGGAAGCTGCTAGAATCAGGTGTCTCTTGCATAGAAGTAGTTCTTGCTAACCAGAATCGAAAGAGTTACTGGGTCTGCTTAGTTCTGCTGGATTTTAAGCTGAGGCCTCACAGATGTTTAATTCATATGCTGGCCTTCTGAGGTCAAGATTATTACCCCTATTTAGAAGATCTAGAAACCAAGGCAGAAAGGTTGAGTAATTTATCCCCGGGTGCAGGAGGGATCAGTGTCTGAGCTAGGATTACAGTTCTGAGAGCCTCGGATTCCTGGACCTGTGCTCAAACCACTGCGTGAATTTCAAGCTGCTTGGTCTCCTTAAACTAAGCTCTTCTCCCCTCCTACCCTCGGAGCCCTCTGCTGAGTATTTTAACCATTGTCAGCACATGTGCAGGAGGTCTGAGGTGCAGCCTAAAAAGTAGACCAGGCATAGTCTGGTTGCTGCTGGCTTCTTTGGGCTTGGTAAACAGTTTCTCCTTCAGAATAAGTTCTCAGACAACTATATTTTAAAGGCCTTTTCCTTTTAGACAGAGAACTTACTCAACCCTCATTAGCCTTCATCTTGTGCTCCAGAAGTCTATTAAAGAGTTGAGACATAGGCGAAGGAAGGGATGTGGATACAGGAGGTGATATTTTATAAGTTTGCACATAGATTTCCACTGAGGAATTTTTGTAAGAGGAGCCTCAAGACCTACCTACACAGTACTTCCCCACTCCCTGAGATTTTTGAGGCATACCTTCTATTAAAAAGATGCAATAAAAATACATGTACCTGCCACCATTGTTAATGTCAGTAAAGTATTCTTGAACTTGGTCAAAACAGAAAGAACTTATAGAAGCAATATTTTTAGCACACTGGGTTTGGAGCGGAATGGAAGGGTTGATCTGTGTTTTTCTGCCAGTGTTTTGATCTTAAGCCAATCACTTAACCTCTCCAAAGGTACAAAGACAAACCAAAGGGCCCTTGCTCATTAGAGGGTTCAGTGTGGTGGGAAAGATAGATCACTGGCTATGACACAATGCGATTCGTGCTATATTAGTGTTATGATCAAAGAGCTTAGGGAGCACAGAGGTAGCAGCATTTAAGCTTGACCTTGATTTTTCACTGCATACCAAACAGAATGTATTTTAATTGGAATGACCCTGGCAGACCCAAGGTGGAAAACTACAGCCTATGTGAGAAAGAATAAGTGCTGGATGACTGGACCACTGAGTGAGCAGACAAGTGAGAAAAGTTAGAGGAGAGGGAGAGAGGAGGTGAGCCGCAAATCTGGGACCAGCTGGCAAGGCCGGGCTGTCCCCCCCCCCCCCCCCCCGGAGAAGGAGGTTGTTTATAAATGCAGCCACTCCTTCAAATGCATTTTAAGTGGTAATTCAGGCGTCATAATAACGCCTAGTCTGAGGTATGGCTGAGTGGCAGAACTGTTTGAAAGACAGATTAATAAGTAGACAATTGCAGAATAGCAGTGAGACCCAAGCACAGTCTGTGTCCAGGAACACTGAGGGAGACAGAACATACACAGATCATACAAGATGACCTTGTCAGAGGCAGGAAGGGAAGGGACATACTCTGTCACTGTCATTGGAGGCAGCCTGATGAGTTCTTTTCAGAGACCTCTACTCACATAAAATCAGGTCTCCGGGCTTTGATGCAGAGAGGAATTTTAGAATGAGCGACTAAGAAGCAGATTTGGAATTTATTAAACTTTAAAGAAGGATTTTTGGGGAAAGGATAATGTACGCCTGAAAACACGGGTGTGAAATTGGGGTTTATTAATAGATTTTTAGTATTTTTATGAGGAGGGAAAGAGACACACCCAGAGAAGGAATAAGACAAACCTAAGCGTGGGCATGAGCTTCTTGTGGGAGGGTCACATTTCAATCAGTTCTCAGCATTAGCCATGCATACTATGTAAGTGACTCTCAAGTTCCATATCAAAGGACTGGAAATAAACATTTCCTTTCTCTTATTTGGAGAAGTGGCTAGACTAGATAGGGTGATTACATAGGGTTATAGTCTTATATTCTAAAACCAGGAGCCATTAGAATTGCACAAAGGGCTTCAGATATGTCTTTTACTATATGAGGATTATGGTAAAATCTCGAGACAATTATAATTTACATCTGGAAAGAGAGGAAGGCCTTACACCAAAGTTGGTGACCGAGTTGGAATTTCTGATGTACAGCTGGTGAGAGATTTCATTCAAGTAAATGTTTTTGCTACCAAGAGGCTTCTAAGTGGAAACACTGAATAGTTGTTAACCAGCAAAGAAAGTTGAATAGTTGTTAACCAACAAAGAAAGTGGAACAGGTGAGATTATATAGGGTTTGCTTGTCATCAGGTCTTCACATAACAAATTAAAAGTTAAATTATCTAGATTAAAAATCTGACTCTCTCTCTCTCTCTCTCTCTCTCTCACACACACACACACACACACACAGTGTGTGTGTGTATGTGTGTGTGTGTATGTGTGTGTGTGTGTGTGTTTTGGAGAGTAGGATGCATGTTTGTGGGTGCAAGTGTGCAAACAGGTAAATGTAGAGCTAGAGTTTAGTCTTAGGTGCCATACCTTAGAAGATGCTCACCTTGTCCTTTGAGACAGGGTCTCTCCTGATCTGGAGCTCAGCAGTTAGGACCAGGTCCACTGCCCACTGTTGTTTAGGGATACATCTGTCTCCACTTCCCCTATTCTGGGATTGCAAGTGTATGCTATTACATGACTGGTAAACTTGGGCTCTAGGAATCAAATGCACATCCCCCTTTCCTCTTATATTGACTGAACCATCTCTCCAGCCCTAGACATGTTCCCGTAATAAAGTCTAGTGCTACTTTTAAAGTTTATACCCATCATCATCCTTAAAGCTCAAATTTTCTTTCCTTTATAGTAAATACTTTTGCAGTTTTACAATCTCTTTAAGATAAAACATGTAAAATCTTTACTTATTTCAATTTTAGTATTTTTAATGAGCAAATTTGTTTATGCTTTACTTTATACAGTAAATTAAAAACAGAAAGTATGCTTGTTAGATAGAAAAATCTCTAGATGTTAAAGGGAGAAAATAGCACCCTGATGTTCCTTTGTTCTGAGATACGAAGAGACATCTTCCTCTGAGAAGGACTTTCAGAACCTGTGGAGATTCGATGTGGATGTCTATGGAGCCAATGAATGTGGCAGAGATTCAGTGGCAAGGCTTTTGCTGTCATCCTTTCTGCAGGATGAAGTTTATCTAAATGTGTTTATCATTATGAGCAAAGACAGACAGACATAACACTCTCAGACTCTTTAATTTTTAGAAATGATAACTGTGGTCAAATATGGATAAGGAAAAATTAGGAAGAAACATTTAAAAAAAATACTCTCAAGTCCTCAGGCATTGAGAACGTCTTAAAAATACTTGTTTGTAAAGGTAAGAGAATGGGGAATGAGAGAAAACTCAATGGTTAAGAGTACCATCTTAATTAGGTTTTCATTGCTTTGAAGAGACATCATGATCAAGGCAGCTCTTATAAAGAACAACGTTAATTGGGACTGGCTCACAGTTGCAGAGGTTCATTCCGTTATCAACATGGTGGGAAGTATGGATGGCTGTGTCCAGGCAGACATGGTGCTGGAGAAGGAGCTGAGAGTTCTTCATCTTGATCTGAAGGCAGCCAGGAGGCAGCTCTCATTCCACATTGGGCAGAGCCTGAACATGGGAGAACTCAAAACGCATCCCCCCAATGACACACTTCCTCTAACAAAGCCCATACCTCCTAATAGTGCCACTACCTATGGGCTAAGAATTTTCAAGCCATCTCAACTAGCTAATGGTTCTACAGAACACTCGTGTTTGGTTCCCAGTAAGCAATATAGGCTCTCACCACCATCCAGTTTCAGGACACCCTCTTCCAGCCTCCACAGGCACTAGGCATGCATATGGTATATACACTTGCACACAAATGAACATCTATATACATAAAAATAGGCTTAAATGAAGAGAAATAGTGTGGTAAGTGCTAAGAACCTCTAGTTATTTATAGATTCTCTCTGTTTTTAAGTTGTAAAGAAAAAAGAGTTGGGGTCACTATAGAGCACATGACAAGGACTAAAGAGGCAATAATCATGGCAAGACAAATCCGTCAGATACCAAATCAACTTAAGTCTCTTAGTTCAAATGTGCTTGTCAATGTAGAGGGTAGCAAGACAGCAATTGTTGGCTCACCTGCCCGGAAATGAACCTAACATCTTACAGGGATAGGATATATGCTATAGAGCACAGAGCACTATGCAGCATCAGGTTTAAGACATGATCTCATCACTGAAATGAAAGGTAAGAAGAGACAAAAAGCTTTAAAGAATATCTGGACATTGTGTGATGGTGATTATGAACAGGTTGGAATGAAATGTAGCATTTTTGGATCAGTCAATAGGAAACGGAGAGTATTTTCCTATCAGAAAACCATCAGGACCAATTCAACCACAGTTGAATTATAAGGCAACCAAAGTATGGATGCTTCAGTCCTTCTTAGAAGGGGGAAAAATACTCACATGAGGTAGACAGTGGGAGGGAGTTGGGAGAAAGAGAGGAGGAGGAAAAAAATGGGGGTGAGATTAGGTATGGGAGGAGACAGGGATGATATACAGAGGGTCAGGAAATTGAACAGAGGTGTATAGCAATGGAGGATGGAAAGCTTGGAGTAGACACCAGCAAGACCCACATGCCAAAAAAGCAAGAGGCTCTCAGGTCCCAATGGGCGTGAGATTAGCTGAAATGTCCAACAAAGGGAAGGGAGAACCTGTAGGGACCATACCCAAGGTTGAGCAAGGCCTCTGGTTGTAGGATGCGGTCACCTACTCATCTCCAAATTTTTAACACAGAAGGGCTCCTGTCTGAAAAAAATACAGGGACAAGGTATGAAGGAGAAACTGAAGAAAAAGATCATCCAGAGACTGCCCCACCTGGAGATCTGTCTCATATACAGATACCAAACCCAGACACTATTGCTTATGCCACGAAGTGCTTGCTGACAGGAGTCTGATATAGTTGTCTTTTGAGAGGCTCGGCCAGAGCTTGACAAATACAGATTTGGATGATGGCAGCCAACAATTGGATTAAGCATGTGATCCCCAGTGAAGGAGTTAGAGGACAGAATGAGCTGAAGGTGTTTGCATCCCCATAGAAAGAACAACAATATCAACCAACCAGACCCCCAGCCCCAGAGCTCCCAGGGACTAAACCAGCAACCAAAGAGCACACATGGAGGAACTCATGGCTCCAGCTGCATATGTAGCAGAAGATGGCCTTATCTGGCATCAATAGGAAGAGAGGCTCTTGGTCCTGTGAAGGCTCAATGCCCCTGTATAGGGAGGGTCAGGGCAGTGAGGTGGAAGGGGGTAGATAGGTGGGTGGGGGAGCACCCTCATAGAAGCAGGGTGAGGAAGATGGGATGGGGGTTTGCAGAGGGGAAACCTGGAAAGGGACTAACATTTGAAATATAAATAAATAAAATACCCAAGAATAAAAGAAAAAAAAGACAACCAAATACATCTAAAGAAATGACCGTGCAGTACTGTAGATGTGAAACATGCATAAAAATCAGAGAATTATTTAGTTTTGTCATAGCAGTCAGCTTGCCAGTCTTTATGGAGAGCAGTATGTTTCCAACCCCTTGTTATAGAGGAAACTAAGCTCACAGTGTACAGCATCTTATATGTGATATGAGACTCTAATATGGAATTATTTTATCACCTTCAACTGTAAGATGAATGCTTGTGGCATAGACTTATTCTTGCAAAGCAGGTATGTATCTTTTAGGTGCTAATTTCAGTTTCTTGAGAATATAACATAATTACAACCTCTACTTTCTCCCTTCAAGTCTTCTCATATACCCCTCTACTCTTTTTCAAATTAATGGCCTCTTTTATTAATTGTTATTACATGAATATGTTTATATATATATATATATATATATATATATATATATGTCCCTAAATACATATAATGTTTGGTTATGCATATTTTCAGGGATGAACATTTGGTTGTTGTGTTCTTCTCTGGATAAGAACCTGTCTCCAGCTCCCAGATTTTCTCAGTTGCTCATATATAGTTCTTATTGTAGGACTGAGGCCGTATGGTTTTTTTTTTTATTATCTGCTTTGGCACATCTATAGGTACCTTCCTTGTTTAGCTTGCTCATGTTTTGCTATTCATTTTGGTGAGACACCATGGGTGTAGCTTCTGACATTACTAGCAAACAATCTCACAGTGAAAGTTCTGATGCTCTGGTTCTTACGATCTGTTCCCTCCCTCTTCTGCATGTTCTCTGAGCCTCAGGTGTGGGAAGGTTTTGTAGATGCATCCATTGGAACCGAGTTCTACAACTTCACAGTCTGGTTTATTGTGGTTTTTCTGTGGTAGCCTCCTTCTGTTGCAAAGAGAAATTTCTGTGATGAGAGATTGAGGTTTCACTTATCTGAGAGTATAAAGACCGATGTTCAAATATTGTTCTTAGGGAGACAACTGTATGTTGTATGTTGTAAAGAACTTAGTATCAATAGCTTCAGGAAAAAAAAAATTGAGGGCCTAAACTCTGAATGGTGACTGAGTTATCACAGGTGCCACAGAGCACAGTAAATTTCTTGAAAGGACCCGAACTTTCTATTCTAATGACAGAGGACAAGAGTAGAAATCAGAACTTAACTCTGTTTTGAGCAGTAGACTTTTTTATGCTAAGTTCACATCACTGGTTATGATTTTGTTTGTCTTCTTCTTGACAACAGTAGATGAAGCCAATTGCCTGTCTGACCTTTGAGAGGGGGTTTCTAAGCCCCAAGATTTCCTTGTATTGTTCAACTTTACTAAAGAGAAACCATTCATAATAAAAAGTATCTGTTTTCTTTTACTTAAGCATTAAAATGTATTAGGTTAATAAAATAAAAACATTTATTTAATTATTTTCATCTTACAGTGCTGTTTGATTTTCAACAAACATGCCATTCTTAGCCATTACTCTTGGTTGCCCACATGACTAGATGCCCACATAGCTTGAAGACATTTTTATTACAGCATATAAAGCAATCAAGCTGGAACTGATCTGAAAAATTCCTCTCTGCTGGCCAGCTTTCATAGTTTCTAAAATGCCATGGCATGTTGCTCAAGCATTGAACCCTGGATGATTTGATGCTAGACATGCCAGGCAAGATGTGCCCATTGGCACAATGGCGGCAAACAGGTTATAGGTGTAACCAACTTCTTTTGATTTGGATTTGAGGGCTGTTCCACAGAAGGAATTTATGACTGGTACTGAAAACTTAGTTAAAAGCTCAAAGCTTGGGAAGTCGCAGGCCCTAAAGGGGAGTATGCTAATGTTGGCCTGATAACTAGATATGATATGAAACTGTCTTCTAAGTATTTATGTTTACCTACATCAGTTAATGCTCCCCCTGTTCATGGCCACAGGAAGTTTTCTCTGTAGTAGTTAGTTGAAAGTGCTGATAATAAGTGACTTGAGTGCTCTGCTATGAATGGCTCATCTACTTTAACCCCCTCCCAAGGCTCCAGGAACATAATTGAAGAGGGGACATAAAAAAATGTAACAGCAGGAGGACTGGGAGGAAGCTTGTAACATGGCATGGTCACCACATTAGTCAGCTCTCAGCAGCTATGGTTATCTGGACAAGATGAGGTCAAGATCAGTCAACCTCCAGCAGAAGCATTACTTGGACTCAGTGGATTATAAGAATAATAGAGGGGACTTGAGGGTGTGATGGTTACGTGTTGGATGTGGGAAGTGGGAGGAAGATCATGGCATGAATATGATTCAGATACATTATTTGCAATTACAACATTGTGAATGAATAAATAGAAAAAAAGAAGAAAATGCCATTGAATGTACCAATACTTAATAAAACAATAATCTAAGAATTCTTAAGTATACAATGTGTCTCAACCTACCTTAATGTCTGGACTTTAGAACTTACTAAGATTTTATCAAAGAGGCTCACTTTATGGAATCTCGAATCTTGGTTATAAAATTTGATTGTAACATTTAGGCAATGTGAACAGAATTGATTAGTGTGGTTAACAGACTCTGAAATTCAAACATACATCTGTGTGTTTGATGAGAGATGAATAAACTTCCTATTGTATTAACAGTGAGCCAGAACATGCTTAGTAGAAAAAGTCTGATTGGTCTCTGGAAGCATGGAAGGCAAAGGTGGTTCAGGATTACCTGAATACTTTACCTCTAAGGAAATCTTGATATACTAAATGGTTGGTCATCTAGAAGAACAAGGAATTAAAACATTTACATACACATTAGAGCTGAGAAACTCAACATATATCCTAGGGTACCACTCTGGTTTTATTCTAGCTTGAAGCCAACATGTATCTAGCTGTCATGGTTTGTATTTGATTGGCTCAGGGAGTAGCACTATTAGAAGGTGTGGCCTTGTTGGAGTAGGTGTGGCCCTTGGGGGTGGGCTTTAAGACCCTCACCCTAGCTGTCTGGAAGCCAGTACTCTGCTAGCAGTCTTCAGAAGAAGATGTAGAACTTTCAGCTTCTCCTACACTATGCCTGCCTGGAAGATGCCATGCTCTTGCCTTGATGATAATGGACTGAATCTCTAAACCTGTAAGCCAGCACCAATTAAACTTTGTCCTTTTAAGAGTTGCCTTGGTCATGGTGTCTGTTCACAGCAGTAAAGTCCTAAATAAGACACTTCCTGAAGGGTAGAACAGTTCTTGCTTGGCTAACAGCAATGGAAAAACCCTTAGAAGCCAATCCCTCAATAAAGCCAGTAGTGGCTCCTGCAGTAGACAAAGGCTGGTGAAAATGCTAGGCTCATGAGCAATGGTGAAAGACCTCATTGTCCAGCAATTCCAGGCTAAACTTTTCTGAATCATGACTTAGGAAGTTCTACTGTCTTTGTTCTCCAAGCTACTTACAACTTAACTGTTTAATAATGTGGACAATTGATTAAAAGGACATTTAAGTAAGTTTATTACTTTAGATGTAGTCATTTGGGAGTTGAAATATGGTATGCTCAGGTCTCAGAAGACTGGGACGAAATACATTTTTCAGAATTCACAATCCACAACTACTGAATTTAAGCAGGTGTCTTAGATTATCTCAGGCTGAAACCTCTTCAGGCTTAATAAAAGTGGCCATACAGGCTTATTTAGAAAATTCCATGACATACCCACTACAACAATCAATCTTTTTGGGTAAATAATAAATATTGGTTGCCTTATTTTATTCCACTGATAGCTGGATTTGTCAGTAGAGTTTGGAATTTATTGCTAACACACATTACCCTAAAATCCAAGATAGAAGGAATTACAGGCAAATAAAGCATCACATTTTAAGAACTGTAATATTTTTATTGATCACACACATTCACCTGAACCTTTTGGTGCTTTATTGAAAGGCTTAAAGTTATGACTAAATGGGAGAAGTTGTACTTTTAGAATGGAGCACAGGGAATGCTTGTGAGCCCAGAGATAGACTAATGTTCAGAATTCCAATTGCAAAGTAGCTCTCCGCTGGGGCGTAGGGGAAATGGTTCTTTCATAATTTTAAACAGTTTGTGAATTCCCCTTCAAAGCAGGCTGTTCAAGGGGAGCTGAATATAACCTCTGCCTAATTCCTCCCAGTATTTCATTTCTCTTTTGTTTGCAAGGTATTAATAATTAAATGAGCTTCATATTGATAATTGTCCCGCATCTTATTTATTAATGACTCACTATTAAGCTTAAACTTAATATCTCCAGAGGTTCTCAGGTCTCTTCTTTTGCAGGTCATTGCACTTTTTCTCACTGCAGGACTAACAGCTGAGGTTTCAAGCTTTGGGGTTTAAGGTGCATGGGTCTTGATGGTGTGATTACCCACAACACACTTCATTACCACTAATGGAGTCACCCATGCAGTCAGAGAGAGGAGAGCCTCCGATACAGTCAACTAATAGGCAATAAGTTATTACACCCGGGGAAAACAATCATACTGAAGAGCTGTGAATGCTCAGAGCCCAGGAGAAAGATATATATTTTTTATTTTGCTTCAAGTATGTGTCTCTTGGTTCTTAAAAAAAAAGATTATATTTTTCAAAGCAAGAAAAGGTTTTATATGAACCAGTTTTTTGGTTCAGTGTGGATATAGCAAGAGACACAAAATATACAAGGTAAAAAAATCAAATGTGTGCCAATTGCTGCTACTTCCTGTAATTCCCATTTTGGGGATGGGGTGGGGGTTGGATTTCACTTAAACCCACAGTTATTCCTGAATGTTTTCATTCAAGACTTAGAGACATAACATAAAAGTTTGCATTATAAAAGGAGTCACCAGTTTGTCCCAGAGGAGGAAAAAAAAATAACAAGCAAACATTGTTAACATGGGCTATAGGGAGAGATTTAATTAACCTCAGCAAACCCTCATAAATCTGGTCTACCATACCGGTATGGTACCTTAGAGACCACAGTGCTGTCAGTGCCCCTGTGCCCGTTAGTCAGGATCTGCTCCCAGCATCAGTCCATCACATTCCACAGAGCAGAATAGCATCTCTTTCCCCAAGCCCCAAGGGGTCTCTTGCAACCGCTTTCCCGTGTTTTACTGCTCCCACAACTCCCCTAGTTTAGTCTACGCTGCGAATCTTGAGAGTAACATCTTCTGAGTTTCCCAAGGAACGAATTCTTAATGAGCCTTTTCTCCTACAGAGGAAGGAACTTCTCAGTGGTCCCTCCCCATGTTCAGCTCAGATCCTGAAGCCCTCAGCCAGCCCTGAAATTAGGAGAACCAAAATCTTTCATCCGGGTAATTATGCTCCACAAGCCCTTCACCTTAGCCACAATTCACCACAGTTCTTCTGGGCTAAACCACTATCTGTATGCCTCCAGTATGAATTATGTGTGGCGGGGGCGAGGGGTAAGAGTGTCCATTTTAGGAGAATTGGGAAGACATTTAGCAAAGGTATTCTGTTAGGAATGAAAATGTATCTGCTTTGAATTCTTTGTTCAACCGACTGAACATCTATTTAATTTGGGGGGGGGGGGGGTTAGAATAACTAGATAGAAACTTGGAAGAAAGTTTTTTGCTTCCATGCATCTCCCCCACCCCCTTTGTTCTCAGCGTTTTAAAATTACCATTTTAAATTACTATGGCATATCTGTCACACCAAGAAACCAACACTCGTACAGTATCAACTCCACACTTCACCTAGTGCTCACTAGTTATTGCCCAGTGTTCCTTGTGTTCCTGCCCCAGGGTCTCATCCAGGATGCCACATTTCATCTGCCCGCGAGATTTTGATCTATGTGAATGCTCTCTGACATTAACCACTATGATAGTTTTGAGGAATACTGGCCGTGTATTTGATGTACTCTCTCTCAAGATGGAGGCTGCTTCATGATTACACTTGGTTATTTGTTTGAGGGAGAAGGGAATGCAGAAAAGAGGTACCCTTCTTCTTACATCTCCTCAGGTAGACGTGTTGTCTACAAGGCTAACGCTGATGAAGCTCACCTGCTCACCCGACTGAGGCGATGTGGGCTGTCTTCTCCACTGTGAACTTACTGTACGTCTCTGTCGCCTTTACAGACTCCATTCCTCGCCGGAAAACTTCTAAGACAAAAAACCTAGCCTACAATCTAAGGTTATAGAGTTACTCTCCACTCCTCAATGAGGAATATTTATATAAGCTATTCAAATTAATTCATGAGAGACTTGCCTCTTCCTCCATTTGTTTATTGATTCAATCATTTATTTTTGCCAGTTTTATAATCTGTTTTATTGACTATGCCTCACCTGAATGTAGTGATAGCTCAATTAAATTTATCAATCTTAAGTAGATTAATATACCCACAAGTTCAGAAAGAGCCTAAATGTTCTCTGATAACTTCTACTTAATGGAACAAATGAATACCTCTGTTACTTTTGCTTTTCAAATGAGAGAGCAAGAACTACGGAATAGAATTGTTAAATATTTTCGTCTATTACCAGTGCAGCTCAGGAAACAGAATGTTCTATGAACTATGGTTATTCTCATCGGCTAGAGCTGGGTATTGTTTATTTTAGAAGATCAAGTAATAAATAGAAATTTCCAGCCATTGATATGGTAACATATATAACTACACATATGCATACATAATTACTATTTACCCACATACCTTTATAAAATACCTATGCAAGTTCATATACAAATCTTAGATATATGACACATATAATTCATACATATGTATTTTAACTATGCAGGATCAAGCTACAGACAGACACAAAATTTCCCCCTGTAGAATAATTATATTTCGCTAACATAAAAAACAACTTAATGGATATGAGATTCTACTCATTTCTCTATTTAATTTCTTCTCCTATGCCAGGCTTTGGCCCACAGTTTCTAGTTCTATTGTTTACATTTGAAAAGGAATAGAATTATAAAAGGCCCTACTTTGGTAATATGCAAATTACTTTACTCTATGTATTATAATCATAAATGTCAAAAGGCCAGTAACAAGGTTATAGAGAATCATGTTTTATTTTATTTTCCATTTATTTATTTACTTAGTTTACATCCTGATCGAATCCCCTCTGTTCACCCTCCCATTTTCTTCTGAGAAGAGGAAGTCCTCCCCCCCCCCCCCCCCGTGTCAAGTAATTGCAGAACTAGGTGCATCTTCTCCCACTGATGCCAGATGAGGTGGCCCAGTGAAGGTAATGGAATCCACAGGCAGGCAACAGGTTTAGAGACAGCACCAGTTGGAATAATCATCCCAACTCTTGCATCCACTTGGGGTTAGCTTCACTGCCAGGACCCCCCTTTTGTTAAGCTATTTGGCCCAGTCACAAGCCACTCCACACCTGGCCTTCCTGTTCCCAGTTGCTGATAGATAATTACAGACTTCCACCCTAGGGGGTGACTCATACACCCAGCAGCTAGGGAATGTACAAACCTCCCCTGTAATTACCTGAGGGTATAATACTGGGTCCACTGTCTATCTGAGGGTGACTGCAGGCTGTCCTAAGAGACAGCAGTTCAAGGTGGAGTAAACTTTCTGGTAACATGAATAAATGGACTTGTGTCTTTCTTTCAAACCCTTAGGCCTTCGCCCAGTTTGGAGTAGCCATTAGTGAGTGGTACAGTCACCACAAATGGAGGCCCACATCGCCTCCCACAAGCACCCACTCCAGTTGTTAGGAGACCTGAATGAAGACCAAGCTGCACATTTGTTACATGTGTGTGGGAGACCTAGGTTCTGCCTAGGTGTGTGCTTCGCTTGGTTGGTCAATCTCTGGGATTCCCCCAAGGTTCCAGATTAGTTGACTCTGTTGTTCTTTTTGTAGTTTCTATGTCCTTCAGCTCTCTCATTTCTTCCTCAAAGTCTTTTACAAGATTCCCTGAGCTTCATCTAATGTTTGGCTGTGGGTATTACTAAGATGGGGAAGTAAAATAGACATCGGACGTGAATGGAGGGAGAGAACTGGGCAGGAGAGGGGAAAGCTAGGGAAATGGGGCAGGGGATCACCTGTAGAGAGAGAGAGGAAGAAAGAATGAAAATCCAGTAGGTGACATCGCAGAGACCCCTGGAGGGGAAGCTCCAGGGCATCTAAGGCCGTGAATCTAGCTGAGACCCCTAGCAAGGGGAGGTATGGAGCCTAAAGTGGCCACATCTTGTAACCAGGCAGGACTCCCAGTGTAGGGATAAACACACTAACCCACTCACAAAACCATCAACCCCAAATGTGTCCAGCCTACAAGATATGCAAGCACAAAGATGGAGCAGAGACAGAGGGAATGACCAGAATGGTCCAGCGTGAGACCCATACCATGGGCAAGAACCAGTCATTGACACCATTAGTGATGCTCTGTCATGCTTGCAGACAGGAGCCTAGCTTAACTATCCTCTGAGAGGCTCCTACCAGCAACCAGGAATCATGTTTTTATATCTAACAACCATAAATATTTTTGGAACTAATTCTGCTTATGATTTTGTCTTGAGTGAATCAGGAACTATCAGAAGATATCAGGGAAGTTTCTGATACTAAAATTGATTGATTAAGCATTTCTTCAGGTACTTAGAATTGGGAGTCAATAGAATGGATGATGAGCCTGAACTCATATCAATAAATAGGCAGCAAACTGATCAAATTTAAAAGTGTATATGTGCAATATTAGGTGGCAGTAAGTGCACAGAAAAAGATAGACTATGGTGGAGGAAGAGACTGTGATGTACAAAAGCTCTAGGGTAGGATGACATTCTCAAGCAATGATTTTTATTAATCCATTGAGAATTTTATACAATGTATTTTCAACATATTCATCCCCAACTTTGATTTTTTTTCTTTTTGTCCTCTATTGAATCCTCTTTGTATTTCCCAATTAGACTTGGGAATGAGGCCTGATGTGGAGTGTGTCCAACCTACAAGAGTTTACACCATTAAAGGAAACTGCCTCACTCTTTCCCACTACTATTCAATATCACCAACTCCTCAGCCAGTGGTGGAAATTTTGTGCCCACCTTTTCTTGCTCTACACTAGAATTTTGTCCAGGTTGAGTTTGTTCAGGTCTTATACATGTCAAAACCACTGTGAGTTCCTGTTCAGCTTCCCAGTTGTGTCTGAACAAAATGTGTTTCTTTGATCTTCTCTATCACTTCTGGCTTCTACAGTCTTTCTATCCTCTCTTACCTGATGACAGGAGACTTCAATCTTTAGTGTGAGGTTGTGATATGCGTGGCCAAGTAGGGTTCAACACTGCACAGATTCTTGTTCTCTGTACACTGACCATTTGAACACAGAGTCTTTGTACTAACTGCCACCCAGCTTAAAGAGAGGCACCTCTCATAAGATGTTGGAGATGCTCTGAACTATGGTGTAGCAATAAGTCATTAGTTAGTTGTTTCAATATCATTTGAACAAAGTCTCTTCTATTAACTGGCACCTAATTCAATGAGAACCTTCTTTGATAAAGGTTGGGAGATGCTCTGATTTATGGGTATACCAATCACAAATTAATTAAGAGTCATTTAAATACTATGTTAATTTGCAAAATAATGGTATAGGGTTCTTCTTTAGGGCCTGTGACCTGTCTAGCTAGGGGTTTTTGGCCCCTTTAACAGTGCCAGGTATGGGTTCCAGCTCCCGGGGCAGGCCTTCGATACGATTGGTTACTTCTGAATCATACCACCATTGCAACACTGGGCACATATCATCAGACCAGTTATTGTTGTAGTTTACAGGTTCACAGATGGAGACAAATTATTTAGAATTAGAGGTACCCACATTACATGCCACCTATTGAGTTTTCACTTAGATTTGATTGTTTCTCATGATGAATAAAAAAATCATTTCTTTCCATGGCCTTGACTTTTTTTCTCCTTGACTTAACTTGTTCCTATTCTAGAATTCACCAAGCTCAGTTCACAAAGAATATTAAGATGCACAGGTAAGTGTTCACATTCTGCTGAAGGAGCTTCCTGTGATCTACATAAAAATGATGCAAAGATGCCCCAGTGTTGGGGAATGCTAGGGGAGTAAGGCAGGAGTGGGTGGGTGGGTAAGGGAACATCCTCATAGAAGCAGGAGGGAGGAGAATGGGATAGAAGATATGCAGAGGGGAATCTGGGAAGGGGAATAACATTTGAAATGTAAATAAATAAATTAACCAATTAAAAAAACGAAAATAGCAACAATAACAACGAAAAAATGATTTGAAGAAAGGATCAAAGTCTGAGAATCACCAGCTATCTGGGGCTCCTGTCCTGTCAAAATAAAGCAGCTCAAGACCATCCTACACATCCTGAGGAGGTTAGTGTTGCATCTGACAATTCTGAGTTTTCCTGCCAGTGGAGATGACAAAGTGGGTGTCTGCCTGTATCTTTCACTTGAAACTCTATTCTGGGTCACTTATCGTCACTCCTGTCTCTTCACCCCCGTCTTAGAGCAGACACTTCTCTCTTTTCCAAAATAGCCATTAATATAAACCTATTATGTCAAATAAGGAATGTTGAGGGGAAAACTAAAGTTCATTGCAGGGTAGAGAGTACATTTGAATACTGAATGCTGTTCTGAAACTCCTCATTTAGGCTAGGCATTCTTGGGTATGAAAACAACATAAAAATTATTCACTTCTAATGCATTTATTCTGGTCCATCACAGGAACTAACACTTCCCTTCTATTGTATGTCTCACAATTGAGGGCTAACATTGCAAATCATCATGTGGAACTCAAGAGTTGACAATTATTAAGAGAATTCAGTTTCTCCCTTTGATTTGTATGATATTATCCTGGGAGTAACTCTATGTGGAAGCAATAGATTCAGCAAAATATTTCCATAAGTCAAGCAATATGGTGAGGTGGTGAAAAGGGAGAGGAAGGAGGGGGACTGACTGGTCTTTCCTTCCCACCCCCAAATAGCCTAGTCCCTGGCACAAAATGATAATTTTTTCTGTGCTTATAGAATGAAACCTTACTGAATGAAATATTTAAGAATGTGTGCTTGTGTGTGTGTGCATGCACATGTGTTGGTTTATCTAAGGTATTAACTGAGAACACTTGAGTCAGTTAAGAAGTTTAGGAGACATGGAACACCTGCGTGGGCTGAGAAATAATATGCAGTGGGCTGTGGCAATCCATCTAAGCAGGCAGGTAATTTTTCAAGACAATTAGTTATTTAATTGACCACTAACTCGGTGCTAATGCATTTAAATTTGTAATTAATCTCCATTTTATTTTCACAATTTTATATTTATGTTTCCAGTTTTAATTTAACAACAGTGTTTAACTTATTAAGTGTATTTAACACTAACTTACTTGGGGGAGGGGCTTGAGAGAAGACTCAGTGGTAAACAGCAATGAATGCTCTTTTGGAGGACCCAGGGTAGAGTCCCAACCTGTATATAGTGGCTCACAAACATGTGTAACTCCACACCTAAGGTATCCAGTGTACTCTCCTGGCCTCCATGGGTACCAGGCATCCATGTGGTACAGAGATACATGTACAAGCAACACACTATACACATAAAATGTTTTTTTTTAAAAAGAACTTTTTATATTGCTACAATATAGTCTTCATATAACTTTGAGTATTACAATTAAAGTAATTTTTGATAACTTGAAAGAAAAGTATTATATATTTAAGATACTTTTTGGTATATGACCTTCATTAACTGTTTTCACATTCGGCTGCTTTTCTTTTTTAATAATTTGTACGTTTACTATTTGTTTCTCACTTAGAAGGTATTTGTGTCTAGTGTGTAACTATCATAAGTCATCTTATCCTTATATCTTGCAACCTTTATAATCTCTAAACTTCTGAAACAAGACAGATTATTCTATGTATCTTGCTTGGTATGTCCCATGATGCCTGGTATTTTGCTTCATACAGAAAGTACTCAGTAACGATCTTTAATTAAGGATTTATTAGATGTTAGAAAACTTTCCTTATACTTGTTTATCCCAAGATGTCTCTTACTATGAGGATATTTTTGAAAGTGAAAAATTCAAAAGCACATTTTAATGTTTAGTTAAATGATCTAAAATCCAATTGTCATAAAGGTAAGGCAAAATCCTAAATAACTTATCAGAAGTCATTTATTAAAAAGTAAAAATTCAGAAAATACATCCCATCAGTTATTATGTGAAAGTACTGAAGTGCTTTTTATATTTGTTTTATTAAAATCTAGTGACATTTAGCCTACTTATTCATAGACAAAGAGAACAATGGATTGCCTGTAGCAGAAATCAACACAAAGCAATAACCTACCTTGTACTTCATATTACTCTCAAAATAATAGGGAAAAGCACAGTAGACACTACCTTATGTCTTCACATCAGTGGTGGGACTGATAGGGAGATAGATTAGAAGAATAGTTACCAAAAGTTGTTAGCTATGTAGGGAATGGGAAGTCCTAGACTCAGTTGCTAATGGTGTCTCTGAACTTCAATTTCTTCTAAGGCATCAGTTGTTCAGCCATTTCCCCCATGGAGCTTTAACAGGAATATAAGAAGCAAAACAGACAAAACTGGATTCTGTCCAGACCTGTGGACCAGATGGTGCTTGATGCACATGATGGAGATACATCCTGAAACAGGACATCTTGTATGAGTCCAAGTCAGGTGTTAAGCCAGTACATTAATAATTGAATAGACTAGAGAAGCTCTTCTCTAGTGGGTCAAACAAGAATGAAGAAGGTAGCAAAGAAATATATGTTCTCAACACAAGCTGTTTTTCAGGGCTCCCAGAAAATGGAGTCATATCCATAGTCTTGGAATGGTCCATTTAGGAACACAGATATAATTTTTAGAACACTTAGGTTTTTTTTTTATGAGAGAGAAATCTACAACTGTTGATATGTCAGAGTGCTGGATTATATGTTGTTGGGTGGTGGTAAGAAAATTAAGTTTTGGGTGTCTTAATATAATCTGTACTGTCAATATTTGCTCCTTAGTGGTAGTGTATATTAGTACATTTTACTTATAAAATAATGTATTTTTATACTGTGTAACTTATGCAGTTGGGATCAGTGTCAATTAATATGATGGAAATAAAACATATAAAAGTTAAATAGCAATTATTTAATATTTTTCCAATGAGCTATCCTTTAGAACAGAACTTTGATTTACAGTTCAGGTTCACTTATCAAGTGGTACTGAGCATCTAAGGTATTAGGTCATGAGTGGATCTTTAATCCATCATATGGATTCTCTGATCATATCTGAAGATCTAGGTTTGTGTGATCCATCTGGAATGCAGACATAGTCTTAGTAGTAGACTTTAATTTCTCTGGCTAGAATTCTTTAGTACACACCTTTAATCTCAAACAATAATGTCTAATCTAGGGGTAAACAAAGTGACAAATCAAAGATTTGACAGAATGTGTCAGAGATAGAATATGCCCAACTCTCACGAGATCAGACAAAAAAAAGGGAGGTTAGATAAGAGCAGTACAGGAAGAGAAAGTTGGTCAGATAGAGGCAGTTCAGTGAGTGCAGTTCAGTTAGGTAATACAGTGGAGTTCAACTGAGGTTAGTTCAGTTCAGTGCAGTTCAGTTAAATGCAGTTGAGTTCATTTGAGTTCATTCAGTTTCTGCAGTCAGTGCTCTCAGCTCATGGAATTCAGTGGCAATTTTTCTAACCAGAGCAATTCAGTGAGAAGCTGAGAGAGACCAGATTGAATAAGTCTGTCATCTTGGAGAGGAGTTTAAGCCAGAACAGCTGAGTTGAACCTGCCAACCCAAGTTCATAAAGAACGAGAAAGGATGAGTGTATTCATCAGTAACCCTCTTCCCAGACAACAGTTACATCCGGCAAATAAATTACTTTTACACATGGAGCTAAAATAAGTTGTAGCTCCTGCCTATAGAGTGCTTACAGTGTACTAGAAAAACACAGAAATACAGTGTGTTAGAGTATCCGTTAAGGTTAAATCAACTAAGCAATGCCTGAGCACTTGTGGATTCCCAAAACAGTTTATACAGAGCACAAACAAACAAACAAACAAAAAAAACCCCACACAAACAAAAAAATGTTACAATGATGTATACTTAAATTTGGGTTAATGGATTAATACTTATCACTCATAAAAACTGTCACCCAAAAACATTTTAAATGATTTTTTTTCTCTTACAACTTTATTTTTTTAAAGAGGAATACATGTAGATTTTTAAAGACATTCTGGCATAACACTATATTGATATATTGTTGTCAGTACTTAATTCTTTTAGAGGTTTGATAGCATGCATTGAAATCCCACTAGTTACCATAAGCATAAAGTACATGTAGGACAGAATATCATTACATTTTATTGCAATGATAGTTACTATTTTCTTAGACTGGATTAAAAAGATGTGTTTTAGACCTTTCTTAGAATGTCTTAGAGTAATTCATAACAGTTATTTACTGTTTCAGTTATAAACAATTAGGTTTCCCAACTTCTGGACTTTCTTAAGCATGTAGATGACTCCTGAATTTCAACCCTAACACTTAATAATGAGAAGATGATTTCACACATTTGCTTATGTTTGGCACTCTGATGTTTTCTCATTAAAATCACTAAATTGTTTCAATGATATTATTTTCTACATTATTCCCAAGTCTAATTAAAATATGACTTAAGGTCACAGATATTTCAAATATTGTTGTACAACAGTGATTCTATGTCAAGCCAGCAATCAAAAATTAACATACTTGAATAATTGTATACTGATGTCTCTTGTTACTCTTTGCTATAGGTAATCCAGAGTGAAATTATACCCTATCACATTTTTCTACCATTTGTTATTGTGTATAAGAAGGTCATGATTTTGAAAAAAATAAATATGTTCAAACTGATAATTAATTGCTTATGTATTATGTCCGATGACATTTAAAATAGAAATCATTATAAACACAACAACGAAAAGTTTCTATTTTGTTAAAGTTAAACATATTAGAACATTATTGGGTAGTCACTCATATAAAGTGTAGGGACTATATAAAGGAATTATAAAGAACCATTGTTAATAGTTGGTTGTTAAAGTATGAATCTTAAAGTATAATTATTAATTCAAGACCATATTTTAATAACAGACTTTTACTACTAGGATTGATTTTATTTTCTTTCTCTGATACATGTTTTTCTTAGTTTTGAAATTCCTGTTTATCAGGTATATATGTATATATGTTACAAATTTATCTATCATATATATCTCTGCCTGTGGAAATGAAATGAATGAATTTTTACAGCTACAAATGCAAACGTGAAAAAGATGAGTATGTAAGCTTTGTTATTTTTCTTTTTAATATTTATATTGTCCTCTATGTTAAAATCAGCACGTGTTTCTTTTGTAATTCTAAAACATACCAGAATAATCACAACAATTATGCCAACAAAAGTTTCTGATGAGGGGCTGGTGACCTGACTCAATGGTTAAAGGTACTTGCAACATAAGACTGAACAGCTGATTTCTATTCTTAGAACTCATGCAAAGTTAGAGAGAACTGATTTCAAAAAATCATTTTTTTGTCCTCCATACATGTATACATTCATGTGTACCCACATACATCATGCCCACGCACTAATATAATAAATATAGTTTTCAAAGGGTTTTGCATTTGATATAAGTACTGACAGTTTTTCTTATAAAAATATTGCTCACATGGTTTAAATTGTGCACTAGTTTATTAATTATGCTTGATGTTCATTGTAATAATTCAGGAAACAAGGGTGGAAAATATAGTAACATTGTCACTCATTATGACCCCTAATACTCATTAGGAGGTTTTTGCTTTCTGTTCTGTTCCTGTGACCTTAAGTTCTACTGGTCTGGAAGTTTTGGTTCCAAAAGGAGTGCTTATGCCAGAAGCCACAATAAACATTCTATTGAACTGGAAGCTCAGACTTCCCCTTGGCTACTTTGGTCTCCTGATGTCCTTAAGCCAATTGATAAGAAAGGAATAACAGTGTTAGGAGGGGTGATTGATCCAGATTATCTTGGGGAAATTGGATTACTTCTCTAAAATGGAAGTAAGAAAGATTATGTCTGGAGTTCAGGCCATCCTTTAGGGCATCTCTTGGTTTTCCCTTATCTTGTGATTAAATTCAATGGTAAACTACAACAGCATAATCCAAGCAATATAACAAAGGTCACAGACCCATCAGGAATAAAGGTATAGGTCAGGCCTCCAGGAAAAGAGCTAAGACCTGCTGAAGTTCTTCCTGGGGGTAGAGGAAACACATAACAGGTAGTCAGAAGATAGTTATAAGTACCAGCTAAGGCCTTAGGACCAGTCATAGACAGGTAGTCAGAAGATAGTTATCTAAGGCCTTTGGACCAGTCATAGACAGGTAGTCAGGAGAAAGTTATCTAAGGCCTTTGGACCAGTTGCAGAAACAAAATAATTAATGAGAATTTCTGTTGTATTTTGGTAAAAATGTGTTTGTACAGATATTTGTGTTTTCTTTCCTTGGTTGATTTCTTTCTTTTTTTTAAATATTTTTATTTATTCTTCCCTCATACAATATATATTAACCACAGCTTTCTCTCTCTCACCTCCTCTCCATATTCCTCTCCACCTCCTCCTCTTTCCTCAAGATAAACCCTCCACATTTTCCTCCAGAAAGAGCTCACCATCCAGGGACATCAACCAAACATGGCACATCAAGATTCAATAAAACAAGGCACAAACCCTCATATCAAGGCTGGATGAGGTAACCAAGTAAGAATAAAAGAGACCCAAGAGCAGGCAAAAGAGTCAGAGACACCTCAACTCACACTCCAGGATTCTCTCCAAAACCCATCAACAAATATACTATAAATGCAGATGTCCTGGTGTGGAGCCCTGCAAGCTCTATGACTAGGCTTCAGAATGTTTGAGAGGGAGAAAACCAGTTGTTAATCCAGGTTTTTGAGATGGGAAGATATAATTAATTGCACCGCACCTTTTGCTGGCAGTCTATGTAAAGGTCATGGAAAAAAAAGTGAGGTCTCTCTAGCCTTGTTGGCATCAGGATTCTGCTGTATATTGAAGATCAGCCTAGGCATCCAGCCTTTTGGATTGAACAAAACTATTGGATTTCTGGACTTTCCATTGGTAGACAGCAATTGTTAGACTAGTTGGTCCACAGCTTGTAAGCCATTCTATTCAATCTCATACATGCATGCACACACACACACACACACACACACACACACACACACACACACACACACACACACTCCACATTCTATGAGTTTTGTTCTTTTAGAAAACCCTGACTAGTACAACGTTCCTTGGCATTAGGCAGGAGAAGCCAGGTCACAAGTTGCAACAGAAGAGGATAACCTTTAAGAGATGATTTTAGAGTTTCAAGGATGAAAAGAAAAGTGCTTTGGTTTTCCCTGCTGCATTTAAAATGTCAGGTTTGAGTTTCTTGGGACAAAGTGTGTTTCTAACTCCTTCATTAGGGACTCCATTCTCAGTCTAATGTTTGGTTGAGAGCATCCGCCTCTGTATTTCTCAGGCTTTAGCAGAGCCTCTCAGGAGACAGCTATATCAGGCACCTGTAAGCATGCACTTCTTGGCATTCAAAATATTTTCTGGGTTTAGTGACAGTTGCCAGTTTTGTTGCCAGTTGCCGTGGCACATGCAGGTAGGATTTGCTGAAAGAAGCAGAGGCAGGAGGATCAACAGTTCGAGGCCAGCCTGAGCACATTCTTCCTTTTATTTTTTAATTGAACAACTTTATTTAAAAAAACAAAGATAAATGTACAAATTTTAAGCATTTTTGCATAAAAGTATATGAATACATTTTTGTCAGTACTTGCTTTTTTTTGAAGGTTTGATAGTATGCATTGAAATCTTACTAGTTACAATGAGCATGAAGTACATGTAAAACAAGATGTAACCTGGAATTAGTCAAAGTTTTCTTGGTGTGTAAAGATTAAGCATAATGGTTTTTCATTTTCTTTTTTTTTCTGAGCACATTATTCTAACCTAGGGTTTACTCTCATAACATCATCCACACTCAAGACCTTACAAAGGTCTGTTTCCTGACACCATCACATTAGGGGATATAATTAAAACAGAAATGTCTGGGCAGGGAAAAACAAATGTTTTTCTTCCAATATTGTGATGCTATAATCAAGTACCATTGGCTGGAGAAGTTGTAATTCAGATACTGAATTGTATTAGCTTATGGTCCTGGCAGGAGGTAAGACTATTGTAGGAGGGCTCAGACTACTAAACTTGCTGTTTTATACTGATCCCACTTTTACCACTATGATGGTAATCAGCCTGTGGTGACAGAATGGTCATAACCTAATCACTTATAATAGGTCCCAAGTCCCAAGATGCATGCATTGGGAATTACTCTCCAGTGCATAATTTTAGTAGACATATTAAAACTCTTCCATAAGGATCAAACCCATAAGTGCTAGTCTCCGTTATCCATACAACTTCATACATATCAACTATGGTCTTGGAACCTTTGTCTACTGGCCTTAACTGCTAATTCTATAACCTTTGAATACTTTCTAAACATATTTTTAGGGTAAGGCTTAGAGACACAAGGACTTTGTGGAAAATTGCTTTGCTTTTAGTTTATAAAATGTTATTTATAGGGGTGTCTTTTGATCTCCCATGTGGAATATTCTTACAGGCATTTTGAGTTCATGACATTCTCTGGGGCACAGGGAAGGAGAGTATTTCTCCTATTCTGGTACCAATCTTCAGTCATCTCATTGACCTTTTCTAGCCATGGCTCAAATGTTTTTCCCCCCCACCTTGGTGAGCACTTTATTAACTGACCAGCTCCCTAACCCTAGTCTTTAGTGATTAGTTCCCTATAAATCCCCCCCTTTCAACTTTATTAAAAAAAAAAACAGAGATATATGTACAGATTTTTAAAAGCATTGTTGCATAAAACTATATGAATATATTTTGTCAGTACTTAATTTTTTTAAAGGTTTGAAAATATGCATTGAAATTTAACTAGTTACAATGAGCATAAAGTACATGTGAAAGAAAATGTAACATGAAAATAGTCAAAGATTTGTGGTGTGTAAAGGTGAAACATAATGATTTCTAAATACCAAGAATTGCCACAAGGCTATATTCTTAGCTCTTGAAATATTGATGATTTCAGGTCTAGGTGTACCCCACTCTCAGAGGGTGCTATACACTTATTTTTTTCTAAGAAGGACTGAGACTTCCACTTTTTGGCCTTTTCTTTTTTCTTTCTTTCTTTCTTTCTTTCTTTCTTTCTTTCTTTCTTTCTTTCTTTCTTTCTTTCTTTCTTTCTTTCTTTCTTTTTGAGCTTTATATGGTTTGTGAGATGTTTCTTGGGAGTTCAGAGCTTTCTGGTGCTAGTATCCAATTATCAGTGACTGAATATTATGTCTGACTGAGTTACCACACTCAGGATGCTATTTTCTAGATCCATGCATTAGCCTGGGAATTTTATAAAGTCATTGTTTCTAATAGCTCAGTAGTACTCCATTGTATAAACATACCACAATTTCTCTATCCATTTCTCTACTGAAGGACATCTGGGTTCTTTACAGCTTTTGGTTATTATAAATAAGGCTGCTATGAACATGGTGGTGCATGTATTCTTATTATATATTGAAGCATCTTTGGAATATATGCTCAGAAGTGGAATAATTGGGTCTTCAGGTAGTAGTACTATGTCCAGTTTTCTGAGGAACCACCAGATTTCCAGAGTGGTTGTATCAGTTTACAACCCTACTAACAGTGGAGGAGTGTTCCTTTCTCTCTGCATGCTCACCAGCATCTGCTTTCAGCTTAGTTTTGATCTTAGCCATTCTGACTGGTGTGAGGTGAAATCTCAGGGTTGTTTTAATTTGCATTTCCTGATGACTATAGATGCTGAGCATTTCTTTAGGTGTTTCTCAGCCATTTGATATTCCTCATTTGAAATTCTTTGTTTATCTCTGTACCCTATTTTTAATAGTATTGTTTGATTCTCTGGAGTATAACTTCTTGAGTTATTATATATACTGGATATTAGACCTCTATCAGATGTGGGGTTGATAAAGATCTTTTCCCAATATGTTGGTTGCCATATTGTTTTCTTGAAAGTTTCCTTAGCCTTACAGAAACTTGGCAATCTCATTAAGTCCCATTTATCGATTCTTGATCTTAGAGCACAAGCCATTGGTGTTCTGTTCAGGAAAATTTCCCCTGTGCCTATGTGTTCTAAACTTTTCACTACTTTCTCTCCTAATAGTACCTGGTTTTATGTGGCAATCTTTGATTCACTTGCACTTGAGCTTTGTACAAGGAGATAAGGAAGGATCAATGTTTATTCTTCTGCATGCTGAGTGCCAGTTAAGCCAACACCACTTGTTGAAGAGGCTGTCCTTTTTCCATCGAATGTTTTTAGCTCCTTTGTCAAAGATCAAGTACCCATATGTGTGAAAGTTCATTTCTGAATCTTCTATTCTGTTCAATTAATCTACCTGTCTATCTCTGTATCAGTACCATGCAGTTTTTAACACAGTTGCTTTGTAATATAGCTTGAGGTCAGGGATGGTGATTCCTGCAGAAGTTTTTGTGTTGTTGAGTATAGATTTTGATATTCTAGGTTTTTTGTTATTCCAGATGAATTTGCAAATTGCTCTATCGAACTCTATGAAGAATTGATTTGGAATTTTGATCAGGATTGCATTGAATCTGTACTTTGCTTTTGGTAAGACGGCAATTTTTACTATGTTGATCTTTCCAATCCATGAGCATGGGAGATCTTTCCATCTTCTGAGATCTTCTTCAATTTTCTTCTTCAGAGATGTGAAGTTCTTGTCATCCAGATCCTTCACATGCTTAGTTGGGGTCTTACCAAGGTATTTTGTATTGTTTGTGACTATTATGAGGGCTATCTTTTGCCTCATTTCTTTCTCAGCATGTTTTTACTCTCAGTAGAGGGAGGCTACTGATTCCTTTGAGTTAATTTTATATTCGGCCACTTTTCTGAACTTGTTTATCAGCTGTAAAATTTATATGGTGGAATTTTTGGGGTCACTTAAGTATACTATCATGTCATCTGCAAAAAGTGATATTTTTATTTCTTCCTTTCTGATTTGTAGCTCTTTGATTTTCATTTTCTGTCTAATACTTCTGGACAGGACTTCCGCTACTATATTGAATAGGTAGGGGAAGAGTGGGCAGCCTTGTCTAGTCCCTGATTTTAGGGGGATTGCTTCAAGTTTCTTACTGTTTAGTTTGATGTTGACTATTGGTTTTCTGTATATTGTTTTTATTATGTTTAGGTATGGGCCATGGGTTCCTGTTCTTTCCAAGTCTTTTAACATGAAGGGGTATTGAATTTTGTCAAATACTTTCTCGGCATCTAGTGAGATGATCATATATTTTTTTCTTTGAGTTTGTTTATATGATAGATTATGTTAGTGGATTTTCATATATTATACCATTCCTGCATCCTAGGGATGAAGTCTAATTGATCATGTTGAATGATCATTTTGATGTTTTCTTGGATTGGGTTTGCAAGGATTATGTTGAGAATTTTTGCATCAATGTTAATAATGGTGATTGATCTAAAATTTACTTTTCTTGGAGGGTATTTTTGTGGTTTAGAAATGAGAGTTATTGTGCTTTGAAAAATTAGTTGGGTAGCATTCCATCTGATTCTATTTTGTGGAATAGTTTGGAGAGTATTGGTATTAGGTCTTCAATAAATGTCTGATAGAATTTTGAACTGAACCCATCTGGTCCTGGGATTTTTCTGTTTGGGAGGCTTTTGATGACTACTTCTATTTCTTTAGGTGTTATTAGATTGTTTAGATGGTTTATCTGATCCTGATTTAACTGTGGTGTCTGGTAATGGTCTAGAAATTTATCCATTTTCTCCAGATTTTCCAGTTTTGTTTAGTATAGGCTTTTGTAGTAGAATCTAATTATTTCTTACATTTCCTTGGTTTCTGTTGTTATGTCTCTTTTCATTTCTAATTTTGTTAATTTGGATACTCTCTAGTCAGTGCTCTCTAGTTAGTCTGGCTGGGGGTTTATCGATCTTGTTGATTTTCTCACAGAAGAAGCTCCTGGTATTTTTTTATTCTTTGTATGGTTCTTTTTGTTTCTACTTGGTTGATTTCTACCCTGCATTTAATTATTTCCTGCTGTCTACTCCTCTTGGGTGTATCTGCTTCTTTTTGTTCTAGAGCTTTCAACTGTGTGGTGAAAGTGCTGGTGTATGCTCTGTTCAGGTTCTTTATGGAGACACTCAGAGCTATGAGTTTTCCTCTTAGTTCTGCTTTCATTGCATCTCAGGTTTGGGTATGTTGTGCTTTTATTTTCATTAAATGCTAAAAATTCTTAATTTTTTCTTTATTTATTCTTCAACCATGTTATCATTGAGTAGAACATTGTTCATCTTCCATGTGTATGTAGACTTTTTGTTGTCTTTATTGTTATTAAAACCGGCCTTTGTCCATGGTGATCTGATAGAATGCCTTGGAGTATTTCAATCTTCTTATATCTATTGAGGCTTGTTTTGTGACTGAGTATATGGTCAGTTTTGGAAAAGATTCCATGAGGTGCTGAGAAGAAGCTGTGTTCTTTTGTTTTAGGATGAAATGTTTTGTAGATGTCTGTTAATTCCAATTGGTTCAAAACCTCTGTAAGTTTCACTGTGTCTTTGTTCATTTTCTGTCTTTATAATCTGTCTTTTGATGAGAGTGGGGTGTTGAAGTTTCTCAGTATTATTGTGTGTGGTGCAATATATGTCTTGAGCTTTAGTAGGGTTTCTTTTATGAATATGGGTTCTCTTGTATTTGGAGCATGTGTGTTTATGACTGAGAATTCAGACTAATAGATTGTTCCTATAATAAGTAAAAAGTGTCCTTCCTAATCCTTTTTGATAAAGTTTGGTTGAAAATCTATTTATCTTTTTGGTTAAAAAAGCTACTCGAGATTGTTTCTTGGGGCCATTTGCTTGGAAGGTTCTTTCCCAGCTTTTTACTCTGAGGTAGTGTCTATCTTTGTCTGTGAGATGGGTTTCCTGTATGCAGCAGAATGCTGGATTCTCTTTATGTATCCAGAGTGATAGTCTATGTCTCTGTATTGGGGAATTGAGTCCATTTATGTTCACAGATATTAAGGAATAGTGATCATTGTTTTCTGTTATTTTTGTTGTTAGAGGTAGAATTATTTCTGTATGTCTTTCTTCTTTTGATTTTCTTGCTTAATTAATTTCTTGATTTTACTAGGGTGTAGTTTCCCTCCTTGTGTTGGGTTTTCCATCTACTATTCTTTGTTGGGCTGGATTTGTGTTCAGATATTGTGTAAATTTAGTTTTGTCCCAGAATATCTTGGTTTTTTCATCTATTGTAATTGAGAATTTTACTGGATATAGTAAGCTCAACTGACATTTGTGTTCCCTTAGAGTCTGTATGATGTCCATCCAGCATCTTCTAGCTTTCATAGTCTCTGTTGAGAAGTTGGGTGTAATCCTGAATGGTCTGCCTTTATATGTTACATTTCCTTTTTACTTTACTGTTTCTAGTATTCTTTCTTTGTTTTTAACACTTGGTATTTTGACTATTATCTGTCGGAAAGTATTTCTTTTCTGGTCCAATCTATTTGGAGTTCTGTATTCTTCTTTTATGCTTGTGGTCATCTCATTCTTAAGGGTAAGAAAGTTTGATTATATGATTGTGTTGAAGATATTTACTGTGCCTTTTAGTTGATATTCTTTGCCGTCCTCTACACCTATTATTCTTAGGTTTGGTCTTCTCATTGTATCCTGGATCTTCTGGACATTTTGGGTAAGGAGCTTTTTGTTTTTTTTCATCTTCTTTTACTGTTTTGTTTATGTTTTCTATGTTGTCTTTAGCTCCTGAGATTCTCTCTTCCATATCTTGTAGTCTGTTGGTGATGCTTGCATCTGTGACTCCTGATTTCTTTTTTTAGGTTTTCTATCTCCAGGTTTGTCTCTTTTTGTCTTTTCTTTATTGTTTCTATTTCTGTTTTCAATCCTATCATCTGTTTGGTTTTGTTTTCTTGTAGTTATTTGAGTGATTTCTCCTGGTTCAAGCACGTTTTGAAGATCTCCATCATCATCATCATGAAGTATGATTTTAAGTCTATGTCTGTGTTTCTGTTATGTTTGGCAATCTACGACTTGCTGTGGTGGAAGAGCTGGGTTCTGATGTTGCCAAGTTGTTTTGGTTTACATTGCCTAAGTTCTTTCACCTTTCTATTGCCATCTTGTTGTCTGTGGCTATATGTGGTCTTGTTATCAGTGACTGGTGCCTGTCTCTCCTGTGGATCTGAGGCCTGTGGGCTCAGGAAGAAAATTGCTTCTGAGTGTTCAGCTTTTTGTGGACAAGCAGTGAGTTCTGATGGCAGTAACTCAGTTCTGTCTTTGTGGCCTCAGGTGTGGGAGCTCTTGTGAAGCTGTTCTGGAAGCTCAGCCCTCTGTCCGCAGGTCCTGATTGCTACTGGCAGGGACCTGGCTCTTTCTCTAAGCCAAAATGAACCCTTTTCCAGAGACCACAGCACTCTCTGCTCTATGAGAACTCCTGGTGTGACCTCCCTGGGCCTATGTGTCAGGCTCACCTGTTGTCCAGGTGTAAAAGCACCTGTGGCACAGATCTTTGAGCACTGTCTTTCCCGAGCAGATCCCGAGACTGTATGACAGAGGCCAACCCATCACTGTGGGCCAGAAAGAACCTTTTTTCAACAGCACAGTACTATCTATGTTCTGAAAACTCCTGGCACAATCTCACTGTGCCTGTGCCCCAGGTTCTCTGTGGATCCAGGTGGAAAAGAGCCTATGTGTCTGTTCTGCAAATATAGCCTTTCTGGCAGCTCAAATGTTTTATTCCCTGGGAGCAACTCAGAATTTCTTACATTTTTGTGTTATAAAATGCTTAGATATCCTCTGTTATATATCTATTATAGGCAATAAGCCTGTTTTTTTATTTTAATACTGTTCCCAAATTCATTAGAGAAGGATTCCAAGTTAAGCTATAGATTCTCTTACATCTTTTTTCTTCACTTTTTAAAAGGATAATCAGTTTAAAAACACAAAGATGGTTGAGTTGGTGTTTAGGTATCATTCCCCAGACATCCATCTTTTATAAGAGGTCCTTAGACATTGTAGAAACATTAGCATCATCATCACATTCCACCAAGGTTTCAGGCATGAGAATCTCACTAAACATTTAACCATGTACTGGTGTCCACAGGGCAGCCTTGAAGAAGAGGCTGGAGAGTCCATTTCTGGTACCATCTTGGCTCTCAGATGTATCCCTAGCCCAAACCGATCTTTTTGAGTTTATATTAAATGGTTTGCATTTGTCTTCAAATAATATCCTGGCTACTATTCCAAAAATATCTCAACACATCTATTCATAGGGATTATAGTTATTGAAGTCCAAGTAGAGCGATGTATCTATTCTTAAGTTAATAATAGTCCATATTCACATCTTGTTATTGTGGTGTCCACAATTTGTTGTGTTTTAAGAACATCTGAAACTTGGGAACGCTCAAAAGCAGGAAACTTTGTCTTTTCTCTTTGTCATTTTTTACTTGGTGATAATTCCAGTCTGCTCTGTGTTAGTTTAGAATTTCAGTTTTGTTTCTTTTCTAGGACTCTTCTCTCTTCTCCTCACTGGTCACTTCTGAATTCCCTGTAAGATAATAGGTCAAAAGAGCTCTAGTGCTAAATATAATCTTGTTCTTAGAACTATCCAACATACATGATGAAAACAAGTAAATTAAAAGTGTCCAGCTAGCTTTGAATTTCAGACAAATAACTATCATGATAGTATATTTTGAATGCGGCATACTTTTGAGAGCGATTTTTAGTTAATTGGATCATTGAAGGTAGGATCACTTTCAACTGAGGTCACCCAAGGTCAGAAGACCCACCTTAATTCTGGACTATACCCTTTCCTGGCACCCTACAGGAAGGGCTAGGAAGAGAGCACATTTGGCTTTGCTTCTCTTCATTCTCACTGGGATCAGAGCCTTTTCTTTTCAAGATTCTCTTGTATTCTGAAGACCAACTGAGATACCCAGCCTCATGCACTAAACAATTACCAGATTCTTGGACCTTCCCTTCAGGTCAGCCATTATTGGATGAGCAGGACAGCAGCTTGTGAGCCTTGTAAGCCCCCCTCATGGATTCCATACATTATATACATATACATATATATGAATATATATATATGTGTATATATATATATATATATATATATATATATATATATATATATATATATATATATATATATTCTATCAGTTCTGTCCTTCTAGAGAACCTCAGTGTATACAGTTGGCTAATAATTGGTAAACATTTTCAAAATCTAGCTTTTGCCTTTGTAAATTTCCTATTTTTCTTCCTTTTTTCCCCTATGTGTTTCTGGGTCACGGTATTACAAAACTTGATTGATTGTGAGTGGACCAT
Source organism: Micromys minutus (assembly GCF_963924665.1). Lineage (NCBI taxonomy): Eukaryota > Metazoa > Chordata > Mammalia > Rodentia > Muridae > Micromys > Micromys minutus. The sequence continues at coordinate 48,233,943 of NC_137984.1, read as the reverse complement.
TAGATTAGTCTTTAGTTTACCTGTCCAGTAGAATAGTCCTAAAACTCTGCCAGAGCTTATCGCATTGGAATTGTACAGAGAAATGACCGAAAACTATAGAAATATTTATTAAGCCCAATACTATGTCCTGCATTGAACTTCATCTTACCTGGGTCTCTACGCCAACTAACTCACTTCAACACCAGAGCACCTGATTGGCTTGAAGGCATGGAAGTCTTCAAAGTTGAGAGTGATAACATCATTAAGTTGCTGAATTTTCCAGAATTTCGTGACAGTGTAATCCTTCCTTGGTTCCTCTTAGCTCAGTAGATGTCCTTGAGCCTCAAGCCTCATCTACTTTTATAATAAATGGTGCCTCCCTCCTTCCCACCTCTTATACTCTAGAAATTGCTCAAGGCTGCCAGTTGGCTTTGTGTGGATTTTTTTTTTCACACAGGAAAAAGTCTTTGCCCAGCTGTCTTTGCCCCTGTCATCTGGCTCTTTCCCAGACCTTGAGGGCCTACGAAGCACTTGGAAAGACCCTTATAAGTTTGATGCTATTTCTACTGAGGATACCTCAAGCCCTATATAAGTCAGCATGTACATCCAGGGGTTTAGGTGAGTCTGTACCTATATATGACCTATAGTTGGACTCTGGGAAAGGAACACATACGACGAGTCAAGAAAACTGTGGGATGCTTGAGACAAGGATGCCCAGGGCAGTTTTCTGCCTACATGAAAACTGTCTGACTTGTTCATAAAACTATGGGTATTTGGTATTCATTTCATGCTTATTCATTTCGATGAAGAATTAAATATTGAAATTATGTTTGAATTTGTGGAGATTTGTCAAGGCCCTTGAATGAGCTGATAATGCGTGCAGCTTTAGATGATGCCAGCACTAGACAAACTTTATATTAAAATTCCTGTTTAAGCGTTCTGAACTAAGGCTAAATTATCAAGTTGGAAAGGCCTCTTTTTCAGCAGAGGAACAAAATGGCCCTTGTCACAGTGACTCTTGATGCTGCTTATTTTTTGCTTTTGAGTTTGCAATGTAACTAGTGATCACATATATGTACGAATAGATGTATATTATGTATGTGGGTTCACATGTGAAGGATTCTTCTGGAGTGTATTCTAACTGACACAGCATGGGGGTCAGACTGTAGTGGCTGCTTTTCCTCTTTGACTAGACATATTGGGGTGTTCAGATAATCACTGTAGATGTAAATTTAAATTTCTGGCATTTCAACCTTGCTTTGGAACATGGATGCACTGATGTGAATTCCTTGTGAGAAGCTTATGAGATTATTCTCATGTGCTTTCTTATTGCTGTATGTGGAAAAGGAGAAAAGAGCAGCAGGTTGACTGTATAGAGAAATGTTCATCTGCACAGAAGGCTTTCGGTGTGTGATAGCCAGTAAGTTATTATACAGAGTTGTTGCCGTAGCCAAACACAGTGAAATAGCCTAAAACACTTATGAGAATATAAAATGCTGCAGACAAACATAATTATGTTGCCCTTTCCAAAACTATTTCTTCCATTTAGACACAGTGACCCAATAATCCATGAATGTCAGGAGTTCCTATTTTGAAAATTCAACAATATTGGAGGGAGGTTTGTAAAAGGCTTAGGTGCTGTCTTAGGGGTTTATTGCTGTGAAGAGACACAATGTCCGAGGCAACGCTTACAAAGAAAAACATTTCATTGGGGCTGGCTTTCAGTTTCAGAGGCTCAGTCCGTTATTATAAAGGTAGAACACATGGCAGGGTACAGGCAGACAGGCGCTGGAGGAGACAAGAGTTCTGCATCTTGATCTGAAGGCAGCGAGGAGAGACAATGCGTCTCACTGGGCAGAGCTTGAGCAGATATGACCTTAAAGCCCATCTCCACAGTGATACACTTTTTCGAACAAGGCCACACCTCCTAATAGCGCTACTTATTATGGCCAAACCATTCAAACATACATGTCTATGGGGGCCATTCTTATCAAGTCATCACATTGTGTTTCCAATTATAGTTGTTTAGTAGAATGCCATTTCCTAAATATAATTTTCTTTGGATACATGCATATCTTAGAAATAATGTTTGAAGAGCTTGATATTATTATTACTAAGGAAGAGACAGAGGCAAATGGAGATGGATTTCTCACAGCCTTAACTACACACAGGGGAATTGGAGGAACAGGAAGAGTGGCCTGTGCACATTGTGACCCTATGCTTACTTTCTTCACTGTAGGTACCCACATGCTGGAATGGTGACACGGGTCACAGATGTTAGCAATTGCAGGTTCTCTGTTCTCTCTAAAGTTTATTTGCTTTGATGTTCTGAATTCACCAGAATTAATCCCAGAAACAGGAAGAAACCAGATATTCATTTCTGGCTATTGTATGTAGAGGGTTCTGGTTTGTGATTCCCATGAGCTGTCAAACTTGTGTTCAATTCATGTCCTTTGGGGGGAAAAACATGTAAAATTCTAAACTGTATAGTAATGCTTAGCTGTGTGGCTTAGAATTGATATATGCATATGTATTACATGATTGTGGACTTGGAATAGGGAAACAAATGTGCATATATAATATACATATGTAAATTATTTAGCATGTGACCATGAAGTCCTAGATTTCTATTTTGCTATTTTATGATAATAATTTATCCCAGTGATAATAAATGCCTATCCCAGTGTAGGCATCTTATCATTTGAATTTTGACAAAATACTGCATTTGTTTAGGACAATTTTGTTTTCATACTTTGAATATTTTCTTAAATTATAGAAAACCATTATGCCCCAGGTCGCTCTGGCAGCTGAAGGTCCAGGGTGTGCACCAAACTAAATAACAGACCTAATGTCTGACTTTCCATCCCAGGGAGTCTCAGTCCAGATTTCACTTTATGCCTCTTCTAATTGATTCAGCAGGCCAGGTTCTGGTCAGCACATACTACAACCAGTTTGATGAAGTGTGACCTGTCCTCAGGTCACTGGGTAACTTTTAAAGAAATATACATATGCCCCTAAGTCTACAAATTCAGAAGTAGATAGTATTGCTCTAAGTATATTTCAAAATTAAAGGAGCCAGTTGGTATGCCATTTCCAAGTTTCATTTTTCTGAAAAGGTTATTTCAAAAAAAAATCATAATATTAAAGACAGGATCCAGAAGTCTTTAATGGCTCTATTTTATGATTGAAGTACAGTAGTGATACTTGCATTGTGTCCATGAAACAAAAATTCCTTTGCTTTGAAACCTAGAGCTTGGCTGGAGGATTGTACTCTTCCTGTCCAGCAGTAAGCCTCTGCCTTTATCCAATAAACCCCAGCATCCTAAGAGAAAAATGGGATACATGAAGATTTTGTTCATCATCTTTGTGTGTTTTAGGTCTTAGGTCTTTTCTTTGGCTCTCTCTTTCAAATGATGTTTCCTTTAATACATTCTCCCAAGAATTATCAAGCTCGTGTCCAGAAAAGAACACTGAGTGATGTGATAAGCCGGGAGAAATTCAGACGGTATCCGACGTGTTCATAGGTATGTTTTCCACATTCATCTCACTCTGAAAATGGAGTCGTTTGCAGTTGCTAGGAAATCCCTCAGCAAGAAAACTCCGCATCTGTTTTCAAGTGGCTAGCAGGGAGGAGCAACAAAGAGCATGCTTTCCAGTCTCCTTGATAGTTTCCTTTCTATTACAAAGGGTCACTGGATGAAAAAAAAAGTTCAAAAGCTCTTATTTGTGACAGTCCCTGGAGAAGCAGCCACCAGTTCTGCAGTCTCCCAGAGCTCTCAGGCATCACTAACTGGGACCATCTAGTTGAGTAAACATGTGGTATTCGCTGAAATCAACGATCTATGATAAGTCATCATCTGTTCCTGGCGTCTTGGTCCTCAGTGTTGATGTCGTTCTGGTCCTGATATGATTCCAGAAATCATGGGGATCAGACATAATATGGGCAGAGATCATAACATAAAGCATGCTTCTCCTAAGAGGAAGGACTCTGTGTCAGTGACCAAGCTGAGGAGCTGTTGTGATTCCCAATGGTGTTCCATAAGATATTGCTTTCAGATGTTCCTCCTGCTTCACTTAGCATGTCTAAATGAGAGAGGAACAACAGAGGTCCTGAAGAAAGAGTTTGGGAAGAAAAGCCAGTTCCTAATAATGGGGCAAACTATTCTAAAATGACATCATCCTGCATCTCAAAATATGTATTTACTTTTTGTAATTCATTTAAATTACTGGTTAATTTTTTTAAAAAAGTACTCACTTGAAAAATGGATGAATATTATGTTCTTCTTCTAAAACTTACATAGTAGAGAATTATTTTGTCTACAGATGAAGGAAATATTTATTATAGAAACCTTCTTAAGTATGATAAATTATAAAACTTCTCAGAGTAGTAGTAATCATAAAGTGATTGTAACAATAGTGTACACACTAGCATTAATTTTTAATTATAAAATGTGAATGTCATATGTATTGAATGTAGAATGTAGTGACTCAATTAATGCATTATGAATGAATGCTGCATTTCCCAGTCTTTAACTACATAGACTAGTAGAACAATTTTTCATAAAATTTCAAATGAAACCTAGATCAAAACTGTAGATTTATGTTAAGGCAATACATGACTAAACAGGGAAAGGAGGTGGGAAAAAGAAGAGGAAATGGAAGAGGAGGTGTCAGAGAGTAAAACGGAAGAGGATGAGTCAGAGGTGAAGGAAGGAGGACAGAAGGGGAACAGGAGGACTGTTCATGGCAAGTGAGAGGGATTTCTTAGGAGGGGAATAGAGAGCTTACTGGTAAATCTGCCCAAAATAGACCGCAATTTGTTTTCCTAATTACTGAGTTGTGATTTCATTGAATGGGTTTATTTGGGTTGAAGAAGAAAATGCAACAAATTGGCGATAGGGTTGAAAAGGATATTGCAACACAAAACAATTGACTCATTTTGCAGATGATAAAATTGAAACCTAGACATGATAAATTATTTGCCTGAAGTCCCATTAACAGTGGTATAAAATGGGTAGAAAGGGATAGACTTAAACATTCTTTACTGTCACATTCATACTTTCCTATAAGGATCTTTCTAGAATGTAAGACCATGCTATTATTTATCCAAAAAGAGAATCTAACATTGGGACATTTTTATAAAACAAGTACTGAAAGCTCATGTAGCATTTCATAGTCTTTCTGATGTAGCACAATTAAAACTCCTTACAATTCTAGTAAAGGTTTGAATCATAGCACAATGCTTTCTAAATCCCAAGGTGACTGATTATTTGATACTGTAGGATTCTGTTGTAATTATACATTCTACTGAACACAGCATGAACTTTATTAAGCATGTGGTAGGGTATGTTTTTATTCTTAAATTTCTTTCAGTCCTAATATCTAGGAACTCTGATTTTGGGGCATATATTTCATCCTTATCCTATTTAAGAATTTGAATCATGTAATAAATTTTTAAAATTTTGAGTGATAAGATCATCCTTCCTTCATGCTGACAATCCCTCTGATGCCAATACCCCTAAAGCTTACAGTACACAGGGACATTGTACGGAGAAGAACCTAGACTTCCATTTACCTCCTTATTTTCTGGGAATCCAGTAGAGAGAAACAGGTGTGTTTCTAAGTACACTTGTCAATATAAAAGACAAACAGGCAGATTATTAAGAGGTCAGGGATTTTATAGGCATGTCAGAGATTGAAAAGAGATGGAACCAACTCAAGAAAGCTTCAAAAAATAGATAGACCTTGACGCAAACAATTAGATATCAGAGGCAATCTGTTCCAGCTGAAATGGTTTCAATAATAGGAAAGATCTTATGCTGAGACTGAGTGGTCACTCTCAAACTAGGGGACATGCCCAAGAGGGCTTGAGGTGAAGGCTGTGGAGAAAAGTATTCTGTGATTTTCCTGCAGAGATGTGAACAACTATTTCTTCATCAGAGAGAAGTCACCTATGGCAGACAAAAGAAATGGTTCTATCTACATCTGGCTTTGTGAGCCAATGAGTTTATTGAAGTTCTTTACAAAAGTGCTGCTGACTGTGATGGTTTGGACATGTTTTGCTGAAGGAGTAGCACTATTAGGAAGCAAGTTGAGGTGGAGGAGGAAGGGGAATGGGGGGGTTATAACATTTGAAATGTAAATACAGAGAATATCCAATAAAATTGAAAAAAAAACAGGAGGTGTGGCCTTGTTGAAGTAGGTGTGTCACTGTCAGTGTGGGCTTAATATCCTCATCTTAGCTGCCTAGAAGTGAGTCCTGCACTAAGCAGCCATCAGATGAAGATGTAGAACTCTCTGTTCTGCCTGTACCATGCTTGACTGGATGCTGCCATGCTCTTGCCTGGATCATATTGGACTGAACCTCTGAACCTGTAAGCCAGTCCCAATTAAGTGTCATCCTTTCAAGATTTGCCTTATATAAGGTTCACAGCAGTAAATCCCTAACTAAGACAGAAGTTGTTACCAGGAATGGGGGGTATTGTTGTCATGATCATGTTTTTGTTTGGAATAATTTGTATTTGGTGACTTTGGGTTTGGAAAGCCATGGAATGTTTTAGGTGGGGCTTAATGAGTTATCTTAGTAGAGTATGGAAGATGTTGTTGCTGTGAGTGATTTGATCTGTGCTTACCTGGCTCAAAAGATTTCAGTGGAGAAGAACTTTGGTATGTAGCCTAGAGACTGTTTTTGTAATATTTTGGTAAAGAATATCACTACTTTTTTGCCCTTGCCTGAAGAGTTTGCCTGAGGCTAAGATGGAGAGACTCAGATTAATTACATTGAAAAAGGAACTCTCAAAAGAGTCCATCAGAGATTTTGTTCTCTGGTTAAGTCTCATAAAGATCATTTTGAACAAGAATAGCAATTTTAGAAAGAAAAAAAATACAAAATATATGGTTCAAGTATTAAAGGGGCACCAGGAAGTGAAGTGGGGTCAAATTCTGTGTTCTAGGAGATAAAAAAACTAAGGGAGTAGGGCTTTAGGAAAGATCCTGCCCAGCTAAATTTAGATCTAGGCATGGTGATACACATCTTTAATTCCAGCCGATAAAGCCCTGCAGATCTCCGAGTTCAAGGCCAGCCTGGAACAAAGCAAGTTTTAGGTAAAGAAAAGCTTAAGTCCAGGCATGATGATATGCACATTTAATTCCAGGAGATAGACATGCAGATCTATTAGTTCACTGTAAATCTACAGACCAAGATCCAGGACAGCCAAGCTTAGGCTGTGAAGGAGTTGAAAAAAAAAAGCTGGTGATTATGTAATAGAACAAGGGGACCATGTTCCAGTTCCAGCAAGCAGCAGAACTCAGCAGCTTTGGGCATGTGGCTCTGGTTTTAGAGTCATCAATAGAAGGGACCACTGGGACAATTTGATGCTGGTCAGCTGGAGCTAAAACTTAGTGATGATTAAGAAGAGACCAGCATCACTGAAGTGAAATCTTCTGGGCAGTGTTTTCTGAGAGAACAAAGAAGCTGTGTTCCAGAGATAGCCAAGGTTGTGCCTTGTGCTGCAGCTGTACTTGGTTATGTTTAAGAGTCACTCTGGTGGCACTGGTTTTGAAGGCATGCAGGTATTAAAGAGCTGCTTGTGAGAGGCCATGGAAAGTCATTGGTAAAAGTAGAGACTTAGTTACAGTTGAGGACCCAGGTCTGAAAAGGTCATAAGGCACCATGAAGCGAGCCTATGAGAGGCTATTGGTAAAGCCTAGTTGCAGTAGAAGACCCCAGCCTACTTCGAGATGCTTGTATCATGGGATAACCACCAAGAACAGCAGTGGCAGTGGAGTAGATCAAACTGACCTTAGAGTGCTACAAATGGCAGAGCTGGAGAAGTGACACCAGTCCTTTTGAGGAACCCAGAAAATCATGTCTGGATCCTAGAGACTAAAATAAGAAGTTGTAACATTAACGTTGCCTTGGAGACTCCAAGATTTTCAAAATGCCAGAGCCATGGGCGATCTGTTGAGGAAAGCTGCTAACAGGGAGTAGAAACAGCTGAATAACCAGCAGTAAACAAGTTGAAAAAGGACTTGGAGATCTGAAGACTGCTTTGGTATCATTAAAGGAGATGCAGAGTTTGGAGTTTGCCCAGGTGGTTTCCTGTCTTGCTTTGGAGATTACAGTTAAGTGATTGGATGAATTTCAGAAGAGACCTTGAACTTTGAACTTTTAACATTGTTGAAACTGCTATAGACTATGGAGACTTTGGGAGTTGGACTAAATGTACATTTTTACTATGCTATGCTTAGGTATGTCCCCCATAGACTCATGTCTTTGACAAAGCCTATGGTGGTCATGGATTATAATGTGATGGTTTGTATATGCTTGGCTGAGGCAGTGGCACTATTAGGAGGTGCAACCTCATTGGAGTAGGTGTGCCACTGTGGGTATGGGCTTAATACCTTCATTTTATCTGCCCGGAAGTCAGTCTTCCACTAGCAGCCTTCAGATGTAGATGTAGAACTCTCAGTTCTGCCTGTACCATGCCTGCCTAGATGCTGCCATGCTCCCATCTTGATGATAATGAACTGAACTTCTAAACCTGTAAGCCAGCCCCAAATTAAATGTCTTCCTTTTAAGATTTGCCTTGGTCACGGTATCGCTTCACAGCAATAAAACCCTAAAACACTGACCCAAGGGCAGCTGCATCTTTGAAAACCGCACCTTAGTGTGAATGGCACCTGATACAAACTATGTTCTTGGTGCTCCCGGGATAACTTGCACAGAGCTTTACTGATTTTATGACCTTGGTGAAGTCTTCCAAATCTTGTGCCTTTCAGGACCTTCTAACTTAGCTTTTTGAGTCTTAGGAACATTCTTTTTTTCTAGGAGCTATTGTTTCAGTTTAGAGAAAAGAGCTAGAAAAACGAGAACAGGGGACAAAATTTGTGGGAAGAAAACTGAATATAAAGGAGTGCCTTGCTCTTATGCTGTGTCCAATGTCATAGTAGCTAAGCAAAGAATGTCAGAAGAGTGCACCACTATGGACTATCTGTAACTTAAAGGTGCTCTCTATGAAGTGTGAATAGGGTACTTGATACTCATTTAGCAGTCCTTATACTCTTATTAAATAAGAGGAAGCAAGTACTTTAAATCTATAAAATATGCAAAATTCATTGGCTGCCACTGAGTTAACTTGAATTCTCTTGTATCAGTGGAGCCCCTAAATGCTCAGGTGAACACAGAAAGTAATCCGTAAGTTGGCATCTGGGATCATCTCAATAATAAAATTTCAAATTAAAATGAACATAAATTTGAGCAATACCCTGTTGAATTTGAGGTTGTAGTGAGGTCATCAATGTAAAATAAAATAGTGATCATTAAAAAATTAGTAATCCAAACTTCATTTCTGCATCTGAAGACTGGAAGGTAAATCATGCTTTACCTTATGAAGATTTGCTTTTATAAAATAACTATTGTTTCACTGCCCTAAGGGAGCTGTTTGTTTCTTAACCTGACTGGAATGGATCAGGAATGTCTTCTAAAGACCACTGGGACATAGGATGTAGAATGGGGTTACTTGGGGTGTACAATCAAAAGGGATTGTACAGTGCTTCTCTTTCTTTTTAATCCTAGTGGTACGATGAATGAGCCTTGTCCACTGATACACTCTCAGTATCAGAGACCCCAAACTGAGGGGCAGCTTAGTCATAGACTAAAATCCCTGATCTGTGAGGCAAAGCAAACATTTCTTCTTTTTAAGTTAATTTCTCTTTGCTAGTCTGATACTTATGCAAAGCTACATAATGCAGTATAACTTGAGGATGAGTTTCTAATGAACACATTTTCATTGGACACTTGATTTTGCCTAAAATAAATGTCATGTAAGAACTTACATTGAATGCACTAAAATTTTAGATTCTGGCTCAACTTAATGGGCTTCTTAAGAATTACTTGTCCATTGTAATTTTAGTATTTTACTCTGTTGAATGTAGCCAGAGTTTACCCACTTTTAAGTGAGCTTTAAAGATATGGTTACTGTAAATGTTAGCTAGGCTTAATGGCACATGTCTATAATCTCTGCCAGGCTGTGGGAGGAGGACTGTGAGCTTGAGTCCTAGCTACACTGTTGGAAGAAAAGGAGGAAAGAAAGAAGTAAAGAAAGAAGGAAGGAATGAAGAGAAGAAGGAAGAAAGGGAAGAAGGAAGAAAGGGAAGAAGGAAGAAAGGAAGGAAGAAAGGAACAAAGAAAGGAAGGAAGGAAGGGAAGAAAGAAGAAAGGGAAGAAGAAAGGAAGGGAGGAAGGAAGGAAGGAAGAAAGGAACAAAGGAAGGAAGGAAGGGAAGAAGGAAGAAAGGGAAGAAGAAGAAAATGAAGAAAGGAAGGAAAGAAGGAAGGAAGAGGTAATCTATCTCTGGTGTTCTAGTCTAGGCGTGTAGCTAGCCAGGCTAAATAAGAGTGGCACTCAGCATTGGATGAATCATTGAGAAGTAGAGGAAAAGTGAGATCTGTCGTTTCTGAATATTTGCTCTGGGAACAACGAGACAGTTTTTAGATGTTAGGGGTTATGATTGATATGACACCTTAAAACCATTAATATTGGTATTTTCAAGTATTTCATTTGAATATTGCAATTTAGTCAATTAAAAGAGTTATTAGTCAACAAAGGCAACATGCAGTGCATATTGCAGTGATTGGCCAGGAAAGCACATGCTTACTGCCCTCTGAAAGCTTAAAACTGGGTAAATCTTTGGGATAAATTTTAGATGCATGTCTTTGATGAGGCCAAGTGTTTTTAGGGTGGTTGTGGCACAGACACTAATATATTTTGGAATAGGAGAATTACAGTAGCCTCTGGGTACAAAATACCCTTGAAAATGACCAGAAGTGATGCATCCTGTACATTCAACTCAACAAGGTAGTATATGAGCATTAAAGGTATATGGTCTATTAAACAGTGAATTGCAAAAAGAGGAGTTAACTTGATACTTTGGGTTGTCTGACACTTTTCAGATTAAAATATAGGCGGGAATCGATTTTGAAAACATATTATGAAGTTCAAATAATGATCTCAAGGAAAGGCAGGGATAAGACATAGGCTATGTTCCCATAAAGTGAGAATCCTTTGCTAGGCTCTGAGTGATGCTCTTTTTGAATAAACAATTGCTGCTAAGGCAGCAGTAGTGTAGACACTATATGAGGAACATGAGCTCCTCTAGGACCTAGTGACATCAACTCAACTCCTACCTGGAGAGTTTTATGTGACCTCTGGTACTGTTCATCCAGAAGACGGAATGCTTTCTGTTTTTATTTTCATTCCATTCTTAGCACAGAGCACCTGTATGAACTCAAATGTTTTTGTTATTTAGTCCCTTTCCTTTGCTGTTTTATCTTATATGTGTTTGAGAATGTCTCTCATTTTTATTACTTAGTCAACTTTATGAACATATATCTTCTTATGTAATTCTTAAGAAGCCCATTAAGTCTAATTAAGTTCCTAAATGGCTATCAGTATGAATGCTAAGGCATTGTTCCCTCACCCAAAGCAATGGCTTCCTTCTCTGGTGACACAGAGGAGGTTTTGCTGTAGAGTTATATTTGGAGTTTGTACATAGAAAGCATTTAAAGAACGCACTTATCTTGATTTGAGCATAAACAGAGTAGAAATCATTTCAGACATACTTCAGCTACTAATTTTTTTCTAGAGATCACAGAAGAGGTGAATATTGTTTGTGGCTTTCAAGAAGCTTTGAAATGGATGTCAACTTCTTCCTAGTTATAAAGAAGGGCCTGACCATAGACTCTTGGGGATGAAGGGTGGGCAACTCAATGTTCAAGTCACTCTTCCTGGGAATTATAGCAATGGGAATGGTCAGCCATCAGGTATCTAAATTTCCAAAGACTCTGTTCTTTCATCTGTAAAATGGGATTGTAATGTCCACCCCATGGGAGTTCATGAGCCCTGAGTGGAATGATGTGTGGGTAGCAAAGTCAGCAGTAGAAAAGGACCTACTTATTATATAACATAGAGAATTTTTTTAATCAAATTATGGTGAGCACCTCAGGGCTGTTACATTTATGATATATTTCCTTGCCATGTTTGGTCTTTCCCTGTGAAGAGTTGGAGATGTATAAAAAGATATTAGGAAGAAGATTACATAAAATCCTGGTTTCTGACAATGCTGCTTGAAGAGTGGAGAACAGGCTTGCAATGAGTGACAGGCTTTGAACATGATCGGCCTCAGTAGGAAAAAGAAGTGAAAGTGCCAATTTAAGTAAGGGAGCTAGAATATTTTACAGCTCTGCAGCAGAGTTCCAGGCAAAGAAAATCTGACAATGAATAGAAGACAACATGGCCAGATCTCTGAGAGTTTATATGGATGTATATGGATAAGGAAGGTAGGTATGAAATGCAATGAGAAGGTAATTCATAGAAAAATAGAAAGGAAGAAAGTCCTTCAGGGGAAAATCAATGGGTAAAGGTTAATTTATTCAGAGTGTTCAGAGAAAGCATTATTGCTCATGGCTTGATTGGGTAGATTGAGTATAAAAAGAATACATGGAGCCATTGACTAAACCTGACTCAATCTCTAAGACTGGAAACAAGACAGAGATAGGCAGCCAGCAGGTTTCTGAGGCTACTGTGTTATACATGAGAGTAAAGTATTATAAAAAGAGTGTAGTGTATGCTTAAGTAGGACTGGAGGTAATATTCACCAAGAACAGCATAAAAGCCAGTATGGTCAGCACTGTGAGGTATTTGAAGAGCAGATGCTGCCATTGAACTAAAGATCTTTCAGAACACTGAAAAGCAGAGGAGAAAGCTAGGTTCAACCGTGAATAGTTAGAGGAGTGTCTTGGTCCACTTTGCCTTCCTGTGACAGAACCTCCAAGACTCCGTAATGAGGAATGAGTAAGCATATCACTTGAAGGACAGGAAGAACAACGTCTATGAGTGAGGGTCTAGCAAGAACTTTCCTACTGAGTCAACCCATGGAAGAGGGCAGACGTAGAAACCAAAGATATAGAATTATAACTTCAATGTCTTCAAGGTTGTCACTAACCCATTCATGAGTGTAGCATCCTCATAACTTAAATCCTTCTCAACAGTTCCTACCTCAAACATATATATGATGATGATCGGATTCTCAACACCTGCTTTGGATGAGATATGCTCAAACTTAGTAGCCTGATATTCCTGCCCCCTTTGCTCCTCACAACATTGAAGTCCACATTAAAGTTCAGAATGTATTTTGCATTTATTTTATTTTAAAGCCCCCTAACATCCTAGTAATAACATCAAACTCCAGTGTGCAAAGTCCCTGCTAACTTAACAGGGTTAAGCTTGAAGGGACAATTCATCTTAAGACAAATTCTCTCTAATGAGCTTGGGAACAAAGCAAGTGGTCCCTTCTAAACTCTGGGATAAGACAGACCTACAAAAAGAAATAGTCAGGAAAGGATTAGTATCTGCAATATCTGGTTCTAGACAAGAGAAAAAAATCAGTAGGGGAGTCAATATTAAATCTCAAATACTATATTTGTCCCAGGCAGACCCTTTTCTGTTTTCTAGTCACATGGTGGGATGAGCTGAATTCTCAAGGCCTTAGACAAACCCATTTATATGGCTTTGCTGGCTACAGGTCTAGACTTGTATCTGGCAAAGGACTTGTAACTTCATCATCCCATGAAGGTGGAAGGACAAAAGAATACACATAAAAAATACTGAAAATGATGGAAACTGCAGCCAGAAACCCTTTAATAATTAGTATTTATCAATTGATGGCAATAGAGACCTTACAACCTAAATCACTCCTGTCAGGGCTGGCCTGAAGATACATGTCTTTTAGAGACACATTCAAACTTAGCAAACAAAGTATTTATTGAGAGGTTGAATCAATAGTAATCCTTATTCAGATTTAGTAGTGCATAGTCTCATTTATTCCTTACAACTAATATATGAGCTATTATATTTATTATCCCTCTTTCACATAGAAAAATGAGCTTATACAAGTTATATGTAAGACCCCAGAGCTAGCTAGTCTCACTGAAGAAATCTGACTTTAGAGTTAGCTTCCAATATGTCTTTCCCCTTTGACATCAGATTAGATATTTAAAATGTTACCCATTTCATTTAAAGAGCTTCATTTTTTTCACTTTCTCTCTGTGCTACATTGACTAAATATCTGTTCAGACATGTCCATACTTCAATTCCCGAAACTGGTGGCTACAGTCTCATATATAGATAGGGTAATATCTTGACAAATGCTTAGTAAATTGAAATGATCTGCATTGAAAATGGATTAAGCACACCTTACCTGTGAAGGTCACAGCTTAGCAACACAGTCTGCTTCAGGGTGTCCGTTCTTCAACCTTGTGATTTCCTGGCTCACCAGGAGCTGTGCCTTACTGCCATTGCCCATTGCCACAGTGAGAGAGTATATTCTATGCCACATCATGAGCTTGGGAACAAATGGGCCATCTGAAGCACAGTTTCTGTGGAATGCATATGACTTTCATGCAATTATGGAGTCAAAGGATGGCAAATGGAACCATCACAAGCTGTGAACTCCCTGATTTTTCAGATATGGTTCTAAGGAACGTAAGATGTAGGGGTTGCTCTTGGTCACCTGGTAAAGACTGGTGTCAACACAGAGACACTTGTAAGGGGAAGAAATCGTGATCAGGAAGAATGGAAGAGGAGAGTCCTGCTTCTCTGTTTACTTTTTGAAGTAAAAGTCAAAGCAGGAGAGGAGTGGAGATAAACCCACGCAGTAACAGCTTCACATTCACTGGGATACTGTGTGGTGCTCAGAGAACAGGGATAATAAGGTGGTCATATTAATGAGAAGGGTGGCCTCTGACTCATGCCATGGGGACAATAGTAATAAGTCTCGGTTTGATTGCATGAGACTGGTAATTCACTACCTGTCCTCAGTGTTACCTTACTAAGGGCTTGAGAGAAATAATGACCCCTATGCTATTAAATCTAGAAGGGAGGAAGAGACATCTGAAGACAGGGAGATGATGCTGTGTTACAAATGCCATGCACATTATTCACATCTTAGCAAGGTTTGGAAGCATACTAGAAGGTCCATCGAATCGGTAATTCTTCTGAAAACACTTGGGATGAAAGGCTACTCCATCACAGCAAGCATTGTGTGCTTCCAATGCTCCATGCCAAGACAAACAAGCCAAAACAAATAAACAAAAAAGCTTTCCTTCGGGTTCCACAATTGATTTTCAGCAAGAAATATTCCTCTGAGATGGAGGCTTCGAACAGCCTTCAGCATTCCCGTGCCTTTCTCTCATACAATTGCTCTTTTTATTTCCATAAGTAAAGTTAAATGTGTTCTCTTTGAGGAATTGGCTATTTGTTATGAGAAGGTCCGTGGTGGATTCAGATGAAAAAACAGAATAGTAGAAACCAGAACAACCCAATTCAGCTGAAAAGAGAAAAGAAGCAAGACAGAACGATGCAATAAATCCTTCCTAATTTGGCATTTTTGGAAGTACCAGTGAAACTTTCCTCTTTGGATGACTCTACATGGCTCAGATGCCTATACTTTTGAAACAACAACAAAAAATTAATTTTTTTTAAACCCGTAAAAACGACTGGCTGCCATGTTTTTCTTTCATATGTAAAAGCATATCTAGAAACATGAATTACTATAACTGGATGCTGGGGGTGGAGTAAGGAGGACCATACCCTAAGTACTTGACACATGATGGTAATTGACTTCTCATTGTCCCACTGTTCAAGAATGTAAGTTGAGCATCATCAAGGAACCAGCCAATTTCATGTCTGGTGAGGTACTATTTCCTGGGTCCCCTGTGTCCCCGGTGTCCCCTGTGAGACCTCTCTTCTAAAGTCATTGCTGTGGTTTGAATGTCCCACAGCTCATGAATGTGAGCACATATGGTCCCTCGCTGGTACATACCTGAGAGTTTGTCCAACCTTTAGATGTGGGGCTTCACTGACAGAAGTGGGTCAATGAGGACCAGCCTCGGGTCCTTAGCACTGCTTTCAACTGTCTCTGGCTTCCTGGCCAGCCTACATGTGAACAGACTTTTGCAGACACAGCTGACAATCTCACCACATTGCCATCTAGGCACAGTGGACCACATCTCCTTAAACCACAGCCCAAGTATGTCCTTCTCCATCGCTTGAGTTGCTTCTTACAGATATTTTATCCTGGTGATAAGAAAAGTAATTAGACACTCTATTCCTAAGAGATTTCCTTCCAAGTTCCTCCCTCAATACCGAAGCACCAGTGATCAAGTTTTCCAGCTATAAATTTTAGAAGGATTCAGTCAGCTATGGCATATGTTCAGCTAAAATCCTATGAACTACTCAGCCATGATATTTGGAACTCCAGAACAACTGTTTCTTTTCTTTCTTCCCACATTTTCTTAAAATATGAAGTGTGTTGGTTGAGTTTGCCACACAGACATATGGGCATGAATCAGAACAGAACTCTCTTCCCTGATAAGGGGAATACCACGTCTACAGCACAATACTTCTGTGATTGTAATGTCTCCTCTAGAAAACCATGCCATGACCACTTGGTCCAGCCTATGGTTTCAGGCTGTTTATCTGACGTGGCTACATTCAGACAGACAGGTTTGCCAAGGCAAGAGGCCCGTGCCATGGCCAAAACTTACTTATAATTTCGAGACTTTGCAAAGTTTAGGTTGTTGACTATGCTGCATTTGAATAAATTGCTCCCAAGCAGCATTCCAACTGGAATATTTCCAACTTCTAACAGATTTCCCGTGGATTAGATTTACCTGCTTCTGCCTCCTTCTCAGACTGCTTCTGAACAGCCATGTGATCTTTGTTCATTTCGTCTCCTTCTGAGAAAGGTGTCAGGTCATACTCACTAATGCTTCCCCTCTCAGGATGTGTGCTTGGGGTTGGCTACAGCCCGTGTTTCCCTTCTGTTTCTTTTATAAGCAGTTGTGCTTTTAGTAGTGAGTTGGGAGGGAATGGCTGCTGGCTTTCTTTTGGGTTGTTGATTTCATAGATTAGTCAGTTCAGAGTTTTAGTGGAATGTATGACATGTATTTTATGTTTTGCTGTTTGAATAAATCCTCATCCTTTTTACTCTTGTAGTTATTGTTTGTGAATATGGTGTCTGTGTGTGTGTGTGTGTGTGTGTGTGTGTGTGTGTGTGTGTGTGTATGTGTGTGTGTGTATATCTGTGTGTGTGTATGCCTGTGTATGTGTGTTGTATATATGTGAGTGTGGTGTATAAATCCTCATCCTTTTTACTCTTGTAGTTACTGTTTGTGAATGTGGTGTGTGTGTGTGTGTGTGTGTGTGTGTGTGTGTGTGTGTGTGTATGTGTGTGTGTGTATATCTGTGTGTGTGTATGCCTGTGTATGTGTGTTGTATATATGTGAGTGTGGTGTATAAATCCTCATCCTTTTTACTCTTGTAGTTACTGTTTGTGAATGTGGTGTGTGTGTGTGTGTGTGTGTGTGTGTGTGTGTGTGTGTGTGTTTATGTCTGTGTATGCGTGTTGTGTATATGTGAGTGTGGTATGTATGTGTGTACATGTGTGTGAAAGTATGTGTGTTTGTGTGTGTGTGAAAAAGAGAGGAGAGAGAGAAAGAGAGAGAGAGAGAGAGAGAGAGAGAGAGAGAGAGAGAGAGAGAATAGTGTGTATATGAGTGTGAGGAGTGTGTATGCATGTCTGTATGTGTTTGCCTGTGAGTGTGAATGTATGTATGTCTGTGTGTGTGCTGTATGCATGTGTGTGTGGTCTGTATGTGTGTACATGTGAGTGTGTGTATGTATATGAGTATAGTATGTATTTGTGTGTGGTATATGTGTGAAATGGTGCGTGAATGTGTAAAGTATGTGAGATTGTGTGTGGTTTGCATGTGTGCAAGTGTGTATGTATATGTATGGTTGTGTGTGAGTGTAGTGTGTATGAGTGATGTGTGTGTGTGTTTGTGTGTGATATATTCAAGTCTGGGGCATGTGCTCACATATAAGCAAATGGAGATCAGAGCAAAATCCATCCTGAATAATTCTTCACCTTTTATTTTTGAGAAAGCAAAATAATCATGGAACCAGAAGCTTCATCTCCTGGGCTCACCTGTCTCTACCCACTACTTCTGCGCATAGGCATGTGCAGCCATTATAGGCTTTGGTTTTCTTTTTACTCTCTCTCTCTCTCTCTCTTCAACATAGGCTCTAGAATTGGAATTCAGCTTCTCTTACTTTCACAGTAAATCCTCACTGGTCTCCACTGCCCTCTGTTTTTGATGTTGTTTGGTGTCTTTGTTTCAGAGAGAATGTAGCCAAGGCTGGCTTCAAACTCACTATATAATCTAAGCACAACCTTGAACTCTGGTCCTCCTGGTTCTACATCACAAATGCTCAAAGACCCTCAGCTTTACCATCAGGTTCATGGTGGGCACCCCTTCAGTGTGGTCCCCTACTTTCCCAGGCACACGTTCATAGACATATGATTTATTTGACTTTCAGGAGTCTTAGCAACTAGGCTTGCACTCTGATATACCTTTTCTGTTTGCTGTTTAGCCAAAATCCCAACATCCTTTTCTTCTTGTTCTTGTATTATATCACATAATCCTTGTGATATGTTAGATTTTTTATTACTCTTTTATTTTGAAGTAGATGCAGAAAAAAACATACCAAAAATCTTCATAATGCTTTCAATGGAATACTGAGCCAGGCAGTGGTTGAGACATTTAAGCACTGTATTATAACATGCTTTACCTTTCAATATAATCCTTGTAGAC
Organism: Micromys minutus; assembly: GCF_963924665.1. Taxonomy (NCBI): domain Eukaryota; kingdom Metazoa; phylum Chordata; class Mammalia; order Rodentia; family Muridae; genus Micromys; species Micromys minutus. The sequence goes on along the minus strand of NC_137984.1, from coordinate 48,215,250 downwards.
TTTGTTTTGTTTACTTTTGCTTCATTTTAATTTTGCAATTATGCTTTCTAAGTTGTAATAATGGGGAAAAATAGGCTGTTAACTTGAGAACTGGGAAAGAACGCCTCGTAGGTGAAACAAATGAGGGGAGATATGGTTGGCAGGAAATGGCTCTCAGTGGAGGAACAAGCTGGGATAGGCCTGAGGCAAAGGAAAGCTGACTGTTCTGACTGGAAAATAAGACATTAGAGAAGATTGTGTGGGTGAGAGAAGACAGAGAGTTCAGAAACAGTTGGCATTCTCCGTGGAAGTACCTGCTGCCGGGAATGGCTGGAAGACTTGGAAGACAGGTTCTGTGGCCCAAATGGGATTTATGCCCCAAAGATCATGTTCTGGGGGCTTGACCCCATTGTGATGGTGCTGATTTGGTAGAGGCATTAAGAAATAGAACCTAGATGAGTTGATCATGGGAAGCTGGTGCTCAGGAAAGAATAACGTTGGTATCTCATGAGTAGATGATTCCTGAGCAGGCTTGTGAAGGGAACCCTAACTGCCCACTCTCTTCCTCCCATTCTTGCTTGTGGTTCTGCATGAAGCTAATTCTCTACTGTGGTATGATGTAGGCTTTTCTAGATGCTGTCCCAACATGTTTGGACCCTCTAGACTTCAGCAGTGTGAGCCAAATAATTTGTTTCTAGTATAGAAGTTACCCAGGCATTTTGTTATATCAACCCATTATGGACTAATTTAGCAGACACCTCTGATTTTCAGTTTTGAGTTTTTCCCTGTATGGTCTAGTGTGATGCTCACCTTTTCATAAATAAATAAATACATAAATCAATAAATAAATAAATAAATAAATTAATTAAATAACATGAATGTGCCAGACTCTTGGATGTACAACGTGTGTGTGTAGGTGTGTGTGTGTGTGTGTGTGTGTGTGTGTGTGTGTATGTGTGTGTGTGTGTGTGTGTGTGTGTGTGTTTGAAAACTCTGAAGATCCTGCATAGGGAAGGAAGTCAAACATACACAAAAAGCAAAGGTGTGGAACTGGTGTACAGCGAATGCAGAAGCAAAATAACCCTGTCCTTTAGAAAGTTGGGATTGGAAGGCCTGAAAGAATCATCCCAGTCCCAGTTCAAGTCCTACAGCTTCCTTACATTGAGGAACCATGAACTCAGAGTCCTCAGAGCCCACAGACCTGCCTTTGCATCTCAATAGGATCTCCAACTGTTAGGGACTCTCATGATATCAGTCATAAATTGTTCACTCATGACTGTCGCTAGCCAAAGAGGAGCACAAAGTGTGAGGAAGAAGAGAAGGGAGGGAGGGAGAGAGAGGTTCATCCAAGTTCTGCACGCATCTGCTCTGTTTCCTTATTCTCTTGGTTTCATTTTCCTTTTCTCCTCCCCTTCCCTTTTCCCTCCCCCTCCTCCTCCTCTTTCTTCTTCCTCTTCCTTTTTTTTTTTCTTTTAAGTCCTAGGATTTTATTACAAAGGTAAACCCTGGTCCTTGAGATTGGATCATTGGTAGGATTTTCATTATCTTCTTTATCTCTTTCTTTATGACCCATTTCCTGCCTTCTGCTGTCAGCTTTCTGTATAAAAGGAGACTAGGCTTGTCTGAATGTGAGTACAATGAAGATACAGCTTTCCCTCTGCACTTCCTGCTTCCTGTTGTTTGTTTTTTCTCTCTTTGGGTTTTTTGGTACCCTGTAGCGAAGAATTGTGTGCAAATGCTTACATGCATCTCTGCCTAGTTATGAAATGATCTACTCAAACTCAAAGTCTAAACTCCTTACCGCAGAGCCCGTTAGCAGATGGAGAGGAGACAAATGACTAAGTTAAGGCTCTGGTTTTAGAGAGAATCAGTATTGGGTGAAGGAAGCAAAATGCGGAAGAGGGACTGGCGGTAACCATGTTACTGTCCTTCATAAAAGCCAGCAGAGTTTCTTTACCGTTTGTTGTCACAAATCCTATAGGGTTTCTCAGGACTTACTACAGCTACCATCAATTTATTAGGTGCATCGATTTCATGAAGGAAGGGCTGTGTAGTTTCTATATAGTGTCAGGTATATGACACTTATTGTTAGGCACAGCCGCTTATTCTTGCATTTTACAGTGCTTCCTACAAAGGAAATAGACATTTGATGTTTGCCAATGGAGGAGATAAATGAACAGGTTCTGGGGGAGACACATGGGCTGAAGAGGTGCATGGATTCATGCTGTTCCTTCATGGTGAGTGGTCCTTCTAAGGGTGCTTACATTCAAAGCATGTTCCGGCCGGAGGAAACATTGCCTAGTTAAATTAATCCATCCATTAATTATTAATCATAAGCAGATTGTACATAATCCAACTCTAGAAAATTACTGCATATTTTTGTTGGCTTTAGGAGTTATTTGTAGTTATTTGAAATACCTGCCGCAGCGGATCATTTCATTAAGCAGTTAGTGAATTCTAGTCCAGAGTTTCATGTTTTGTTTTTGTATTTGTGTAGCTTACAATGAATCAACAAGTTTTGTTCTGATTAATAGAAAATCTATGCGAATCTATGTTAGAAACCTCAATCCTCAGTTGCTCCCCTACTGGTAATGCTTTCATTTGCAGCCATTTCCTGTGGTGACGTCCTTTGAACAATATCTTGCCAGTACAAGGTATGCAGCACAGAGCCTCTGACAAATGACATTATTAGTCACACTGTCTATCTGCCTTTCAGAGAAATGAGGGGTGGATCCGTCCTAGAGATCCCAAGATTTCCTGCAGCTCAAGAACAAGGATTGTGGGCCAGGTTGAAACTTGCTTGTAATTCCAGTAGGATGACTCAGTCTTTTGATGGAACTCCAGACCCACAATTCCCTGGCAGGCTGAGACTGAGATGGGAACACCACACACATGTTGGCATTCAGTTCTTCATATGACTCTACTCTGTACTCCCCTTCATAGTTTTTCTTACATCACCTATATATCTGTATGGAGTATACGTACCTTTTAAAGTGATAGTGCTCACACATCAAGATGTGAAGTAAGCACAGAAGGGATTCTGAATTTATGGATGATCTAATTTATGGATGATCTAATTTATGATCTGAGTTTGCTTAATAAAATCTCCATGATGCTCTGCAAACAAAAACAAAACAACAAAACAAGCAAACAAACCAATGAAAGCTAGAGCCATAATGTCTCATTTACTGATGACTGTTAAAAACGTAGGCCCCAGGAGCTGAAGTGCTTTCCTCCAAGTTCCATGCCTTGTTACAGGTTGGAATTTAGGCTTATGTTAGTGAGGTAATTGCCGGCAAGACTGGACACGTGAGAAATCCCATAGATGCCAGCGGTTACTGTGGCAGTATGTGTAGATTCCTTCCAGGAAGGGAGATGCTCACAGGGACTTCAGTAGAGTTGTGGGTATCACACCAGAATTCTCACACAATCACACTAAATTCTCATTTATTGATGATATGATCGAATAGCATAGACAAAAGCATTTGCAGATAGTATAGCTAACACGGGATGTGAGATTTGGGTTTAACTGTCAGCAGTTTGTCCATTTCCTTGAACTCAAAAGTGTGCTTTTATTTTTTAAGAAATGAGAACATAGATTAGGGGCAAACCTTATCTTGAAAACTTTTTGTTTTTTCCTCCTGAGATGTAAGCATCCTTAGGAGTTGGCAGATCTTCTTGGAAACCTGTGATCTTTTACTATAGATTCACAAACAACCTATAAGACTGTGTGCTTTTTACCTGTAACAGAGCTGTGACAGTGCTGGGTGTAACCTCCTTTTCTTCACTAACATGATGCTTTGGGGGTATTTACTCATGCAAATTTCTTCACAGGCTTCAGTGGTAGGGACAAACTACAGTGCATCTATTCTCCTAAGATGCTTCTATATTCTTGCTGCTAAAAGCATTGCAGCTAAGAAGGGTTGTTAGGTTTTTGTTTTGAATATTTATGTAGAATTTTTATAGATGGCATTTTCTGATGATATACTTAATTTGTATCCCATATTCAGTTTAGTTTTTATAGATATTTCTAGATGGCTTCCTAAAGACCTTGTAGAAATTTATACTCTTGTCAGTGTTCAAGTTTCTTCTCCCTTTCTCCATATTCTTACAAACACATAGACATTATTCATCTTAACCTTTGTCCTCTTATGACAAGAAAATGTTAACCTTTTCTCTTTCCTTGTATAAAATATTTGGTTAAAACATGTTACAAGAATTTGAGGTGGTGGCTCAGTGTTAGAGAATAGCATACGTCTGGCAAGTGTGAGGACCTAGGCTCTGTGTCTAGCACTGAAAAAATATACAATAATCATGGACCGGGATGATATAAATCATGCTTTACCTTTTTTGACAACTTGATTGACTTTGGAATCATCGAGAGCACACATCTCAGGCATGTCAATAACATTGATTACTGAGAGATTGGACCTAGGAGGAAAGTCCCAACTTTAATGTAAGAAACACCACTCCATGGATTCTAGAAAGAAGAAATAAAAAGATTAGAGCAAGTGAGACAAGCACCAGTTGACTATAGACACAATGTGACCCTTTGCTTAACACCCTACCACAATGCCTTCGCCACAAATATAAGGCACATTTCCTTAAACTGAGTCAAAACAGACTCTTACCTAGTTAGTTGATTTTTGGCAAGAAGTTTGTCATGGCCTTTGCTTTTGTGCCCCATCCCCTTAATTTTTTCATGTGCTTTAGGGATTATCGATGAGTTTATGTACATGTACCTTCGTTTTGCTTGGTGGAGAAGAGAGTTTCTTATTGAATGGTGGTTGGACTTTACTCACCATTATGGTAAGACTCTTCGTGGTTTTCAACAAGGCTATAGGGTTTGTATTTCTACACTCTACTGTGTGAATGAAACACAATCAGTAAGCATCCTCCTGCAGGAAGGGCTTAGGTTGTTTGTAATATGTTGGATTCTGTAATGTGCCAGCAGGAATGCTTAGAAATCAACACATTACAAAGCATCAATTTCTGTATGACATTCTCTTGTCTCAAATTCTTTTAGAGTAACATGTCTCTAAAGTTCTTTTTTCATTATACTTCATGAAATTTTTAGGCAAATAGATGGAACTAGAAAATATCATCCTGAGTGATAAAACACAATCACAAAAAAAAAAAAAAAAAAAACACAAATGGTATACACTCACTGATAAGTGGATATTAGCCCAAAAGCTCAGATTACCCAAGATACAATTCACAGACTACAGGAAGCTCAAGAAGAAGGAAGACCAAAGTGCAGATACTTCAGTCCTTCCTAGAATGGGGAACAAAAATATTCATAGGCAGAAAAATGGAGACAAAGTTTGGAGCAGAGACTGAAGGAAAGACCATCCAGAGACTGTCTCACCTGGCTATCCAGCCCATATATAACCACCAAACCCAGACACTATTGTGGATGCCAATAAGTGCATGCTAACAGGAGTCTGATACAGCTGTCTCCTGATAGGCTTTGCAGGAGCCTGACAAATACAGAGGCAGATGCTCACAGCCAACCATTGAACTGAGAACTGGGTTCCCAGAGCTCCCAGGGACTAAACCATTATCCAAAGAGTACCCATGGCTCCAGATGCATATGTAGCAGAGGATAACCTTGTTGGGCCTCAATGGGAGGAGAAACTCTTGGTCCTGCCAAGGCTTGATGTCCCAGTACAAGGAAATGTCAGGGGAGGAAGGCAGAAGGGGGTGGGTGGGTGGGTTTGTAAGGGAGCATCCTCATAGTAACTCCTCATAGTAGTCAGGGGAGGGAGGATGGGATAGGGGGTTTCTGAAAGGAAAATGAGGAAAGGGGATAACATTTGAAATGTAAATAAAAAACCTCCAATAAAAAAGATGAGAAAACATTTATAAGACTTAGCTATGAACTCATTTTGACCTTTTGTTAACTTTACAGCTATTAAGGGAATTGAAGAGCTGGTAAATCTTAGCATGATGTCTTCACAAGTATGTTATGTTTGGCAAAGTTTGAACTGTTCTTGGATTTCAATCTAATAAGACTGAGTTGAGCAGTATTTCCTTGTTAACATCTTATTAGTAACTAACATTTGTTGTATATTTATGTGTGTGGATATGTGTTGTGATGTGTGTGTATTTGTATGTGTGTGTGGGGTGTGTTCAGGTACACACCTTTTATGCTACACATGTAGGAGTCAGAGGCTTCTTGTGGGAGATGGCTCCTCCTTCTACAATTGTTGTCTTAGGGATCTCAGGTCATCAGGCTGAGAGCAAGCACCTCTCCTTGCTGCTCCGTTTTCCTGGCTCTCTTTGGCTTGGTCATATTTGTATGACGTTTCCTTTACTATCCATACTATTTTATGCCTCTTGTGGTTAACATAAATCTTGCTATTGGTTTACCTTTATTTTGTCCACTTTTCAAATAGGTAGAATTTATTGAACTTCTGTATTTTGTTTTTCTTTTCATTGAACTTATTGTTCCTAAGTTTTTGCACTGGAGACCTACTCTTTACTTCTCAGTTTTTCTTGGTTTTCTAATATGGCCACAACTAGTGCTTACAAATTTAGGTGTAGTGTTGTGACTATTCCTTCCTCTATAAGTATTTTTAAATCAATCACCATGTATTTGGACGAGAGACTTAAACTGGTAACCTACATTTCATGCTTCCAGTTTTCTAGTGGAGATGTAGTCGGAGAACATGGTCACTACATTTCTTCCCCGAAATATTTCAGTATTTGTTTGACACGGCAGTATATGGTCCAGTGGGTCACATGTTACTTTGTTTGTTTGATTCTATGTCCTGTCTTCAGTAAGGTATGCTCCTGAGGAGAAGGCTGGGAAAAAGAGATGAGATCGTCTGCTACTGTCTGGATATAAATTACTGTAACTTGTAATCAGGAGTTTGGGGTGGATGAGATAAGCCTATATAGATGTGCAGTTGCTGGCTGGCATATACACAGATTCAGCTTGTATGCAGATTGCTTCATCATTCTTTTTGTCCAGCTAGATCTGGGAAGAGCATGGTATACAAACAGAAATCCCACAGATCTTGCTCATCTCATCCATGGGGTAGATAGAGTTTGTGGCTGGGGCCCTTGACCAGCCATCTCTGCTGAAGGTTGCGGCTGAAGGGCATTTTACCTGCATGTGTTCCCTTCTCTAAACTTCAGGTAGGTCTGTCTTGTAAGATTTTTCACAAGCAACAATGCTCTTTCAGTCAATATTTATTATTGATTAATGTGAACTAATAGTTTATACCTAAAGGTGGTTTCTGCAGGGTTTTCTTGGTGACTACTCTGTAAACGTTCTTCACTTTCTTCAATTGAACCAGTTTTTCTTACATATTTGCCCACATGTCCTCAGATATTACGCTCTTTAAGGCTTTCTCTTATGTGCAAATCATTCTGCTTATTTATTTGCTGTATAGTATGCATTTGTGTTTGTTTTAAATTAAATTGGATTTTCATTCTCTTTGTTCTTTGTCATTTTTCTACCCTTTGGAAACTAAGATAAAAAAGCTTTTAAGATAAAAAGGGAGCAGTTTATGATACATAACTTGGAGTAGTAGTTTGCATAAGTTAAGAATTGTATGTCCTTGAAGTATTTGTAGAAATACCTGTAAAGTTTCCCAAACTTCATTTACTGTGAATTGTGATGTTAAACTATCAATTAACTCTAACTATTGAAGAAATCCATTCAATTCTTCTTATTATTCTGGTACATATTAGCAATGATAGGCTTCAAAATTACTTTAAACTTAGTTTTCTAACAAGTTGTGCTGAGTTCGTAGCAAATTATAGCTTTCAAACCTCTATTTTATTGGTAGTTACTGTGTGTATTATTCTTTTAAAATTTGCTATAGATTGTCTCCTTTTATTTTTATCTACCCTGCTTCAAAACACAATTAATTGGCTAGCTTTCAGAAGAAGGTACTGCTCTTGTGGTTTCTCATCATTGAATTCACATTTGTTTTGGGGCCTTACCTCATCCCCCTTCCTCTCCACTGGGTTAACTATTTTTATTGCTCTTTTAAAGTTGTTTGTTGTTAAAAATGGTCATTAGTTAAACTGTTTTAAATAATCCTTAAAGTATCTGACAAAACAAGTATTGTATCAAAATCAAAGTTTTCTTACCTCCATCTTAATGACAGACCAAAGAAATACTCTCCCTCAAACTCTGACTTAGTGAGCCCACATGACTCTTTGGGGATTATTTATTGGAGTATGGGTGAAAGATCATACAGGCCGGAGCATGATGGATTAAAAATAGCTCTATCTGGGAACAGGTCATTCCAGCAAGGGAATATGGAAGCTCCACTCTAAGAGCTGTCTGCTCTATTGGAGAACTGTCTTTTCTCAACAACTTTTAAATGCTTTCCTGGTTTTAGAAGAGGTTCTCTTTGTCACTTCTGAGTCTTGTAAATGTTGTTAGCTTCCTGAGTCTTATGAGTTTCCTTCTTACCCTAGAAGACAGTGTTTCACTTTATAGGAAATAGTTATATAATACCCCATCTATGTAGAGATCATACACAGTCATGTCCATATAGATATGTAATTTTTTACCCTTCTCTCATTAGTTAATAAAATGCATATTATATTTCAGAAATCCATCTATACTAATAAGTAGTATAAGTTTAAATTTTTAAATGAACTTCTACAACTTCATTGTACTTTTGACAATATTTCCTTTGTTGTTGGATTATGATCAGTGGTATTTCTAAACCTTTGTTTTAATTGTAATCATGTATGGATTTGTCTTTTCTGCATACATTCGGCTAAGCCGTTTGTCAGAAAACTGGATGTATTGTACATATTTTACATGTACATATGGGGAACAGTGTTTCCTTATATAATCACTATTTATGATCATGCACGAAAACTCATAGTAATTCCACATATCACACAAATATATAATTCTTATTATTATCTCCTCAAGCTTATTTCTCCACACCTGTCCACAGTTTACTGCTGTTGTTAAAGGGACTACCTTTAGTTCCCCCAAATAAAGAGACTGCACAAGGAATACATCCCTTGGTAAGTCTATCCTGTTTACATCCTTTCCAGGTGAAAGTCTTTGAAATAGTAACACCATACCCTATCAAGAACTGGCAACAGTCTTTTGTGAAATGGGCCAGCAGGTGAGTGAACCTGAGTTCCTTTCTTAGAGGTTGCCTTTTACACAATGCCAACAGTAACTTCCTTGATCTGGGTTCTTTAGGAAAAGATGATAAGATGAGGAGTCATATGCAAAATATTTGCTAAGGACACAATACATATATTGTGATCCTGTACAATGAACTTAACAAGATCAACTATGCCTTAGGTTTTACCTCTGTTCAAGAGTGTTAGGCTTTCACAATCTTAGATCAGAGACTCCTTGGCACGGTTCTTCTAGCGATGTCTACTACTAGCCATTTTGAAGGTCTACTGCCACCAGAATAGTATAAATTCTTCCTCAAGAATATCTAATATATGCCAGTGCAGGACTGACTGTCAATTAGTGGAGGAAGGGAATGAGAAGGAGGAGGAAGAGACATAGACCAAGAACTTAGTTCTAAGTCATAATTGTTTTTCTCATTGGTTTAATGAGTTTGAAGGAAACTGAAGGAATTGCACAAAAGTTTTTATGCCTCCACTTTTCCTGTAATTATATCTTGTTTGTTTTTCAGCCTCTGACCTTGTGTGCTTCAACTCATAACGATGTTTATCCGACCAAGGACTCTTTCAGCCGTCACAGTTTCTTGACAAAGTTATCTAAATGCCATGCTATATTTTTATTTTTTATTTTATATTTATACCCTAGATAAATACTGTTTTTTAAACTATGTACTTCATGCCTTGTAATGGGTGAATTTAACCCACTTAGCTATACTGATATATAATTTATACATTTGAATACTTTTTTAGTTACTTTTAAACTTGTTTTTCTTTTTCCTCAACTCCTTCCATTTTTTCAACTTTTCTGATTATAATTTAGAATTATTGAGTTTTTTTATGGTGTAGGAATTATGAATTTCTTTGCTTGGTTTTCTTTTTTTTCCTTCCCTACTCCTCGTTTTCTTCTCCCATCTCTCTCCCTCTTTCCTACTTCCTCCCCTCTCCTTCCTCTCTTTTTCTTTCACATTCTTCCTTTCACCCTCCTTCTCTCAATGGGCTTTTCTTTCCTTCCTCTCTCTTTTCCTTCTCTCTCATTCTTTCTTCTATTTTTCCTCTCTTCTTGTCCCTCCTTCTTTCCTTCATTTCTTCCTTCATTCCCTTCCTCCCTCCTTCCTTCTGTTCTTCTCTTCCTTTCTCCTTCAACATGCCCCTATCTTTTTTCTTCCTTCCTCCTCATTTCTCACTCCTCTGTTCTCATTCACTTTTATTTTCATTTATTGTTTTTATCTTCCTTTGTTGACACACATAAGTAAGCATATAGATCTCATCTATCTTCTCCCCTATTCAAGGATCTTAGGTACCACTTGGATCACTTTTTGTTTTTTGTTATTTTGCCTTTCTTCACCTTGATTTTATTTGTATCCTACCCTGTTTCCATGTTATCAGTCAGTAAGGACATAGTATTCTGAAATCATTAAGAAATGATGGCCTTGCTTTTTATCATCCCTAGGAATGTTTCTCCTTTTTCCTTGGAGACGGCAGTGTGATATTTGTTTCTCCCCTTGTTTATTTCCAAGTCTTTAACATTCTGCAAGTTGTAGCTTTCAATCCTTATGTTACACATCTACCTTTTAGCATGACCAATCATGACTTAGCTCTTTCACTTCTTTGACCTGCCTCAGAGTCCCACTTTTTTTTTTTTTTTTTTTACATTTAGACACATTCCAGTGTTGCTTGTAGTGCTGGGATTAATGATTACAAAAGGTACTCAAGTGATTTGTACTCCAAAGCAGACTAAGTATTTCAGAATGACACAGAGCTGTGAGCTTACTGCCATATCAGGGAAGACCCAGTCTAACGAGAATCAGAGAAAACTGGTGAATATTAATTTATTGTAACTGTTGGGGTGTGTAAACAATATCAGTGTGTGAAGTGAAATAATTACAGGTAGAGGGAAAGATGGTTTTAATGAATCAATTCTGAAGCACACCTTCCTTTCAGGGTGATAGACACAGAAGAAGGGATATTAAGAAAATGATAAACATAAACGGGGGTTGGTTCCTATGTGTGTCCTTAAGTTAGAGGCAAATAAACATTTCCATCCTGGGGTTCATTCATCTCTTTTACAATGGTCCAGCCATGCTGCTGTGAAGTGAATGAAAGTTTTAGAAGCAGATTAATAAGTATCTATTGGTGTATTCTAATAAATCTGCATTTAATAGAACCCTCGCTATGAGCCACTGCAGTGGCTTTGTCTTGCTTCAGCCTAACTGCAGTCATGATGCTGCCAGACAAACAGCTGGAGAACTATACAGAAGCGAAGAGTGATTTTTACCTTTTTTAACGTTTATAACACATGTTCATACCCGTTTCTGTACATTAGTGAAGAACACTGTTCAGACCAACAATGAACATACAGCCTAAGTTACCCATTACTTGGCTACTTACAGGAAAAATTTGTTAGCTTACGCACTATGGTGAGATGCTCAAAATTAGCTGAGCAATTTTTTTTCTGCTCACCACACACAGCTTTTACTCTTTAAAAGTACAAGAATACTCTTGTTTTAAACATAACAAATAAAATATATGTCTCATCTATTTTATATTGAAAAGTCTCTAAATTTCCACCAAGCATATAATCTCTTTCTTATGGAAGTCATCTCATAAAACGTTAATTTGAAACACATTTCCAAAACTGGTAACTACATTTGGCTAATGACTATCACATGGTACAACTTGTTTCTAGACTCTCTTATAAGGAGCCTTCACATTCAACCCCACCGTGCATGTGTGAGTGATATATATGTGGAATACCAGTCAGAATTGCTACTAAGGAACCACAGAAATTGATAAGACCAATGGATGAGTTCAGCACCAATCTGACCATTTTGGCCATGATGACACAGCGCTGATTCTAACACTGAGTGTCTCTATGAGGATCTTGTCAACACACCCAGAGACATGTCTGCCAGTGTTTGATGATCCCAGTCATTACAATGGTCACTAATAAGAAAGGGGAACTCTAGTTCTGATTAGAAATATCTCAGTGCAGGTCTCATTCTGATGAACAGTGTTTGGAAAATTAACTATGTGTTTGGCTATACCTAAATTATACAGGCACATTTATACACTTGGAGCTGACACCTTTAGTATAACATGTTAGCTAACACAGCATATCACTTGAGGGATTCTTTTAGGGAACTGAGGCCATTTCTTGAACAAAGTAAACATTAAGTAAGTGCTCACGAACAATCTCTAAAATGCTCAAAATAGGACAGAATTCAGGAGAACATGCATCTGGTTTGGATGTTTTTATGACATACACATACTTGAAGACCAACCAATTCTTAGATTATAAGGTTAACACTGGTGATTAGAAAGGCATGTTAACATTAAAGGTAATTCAGTATCTTCTTTGAAACCTGTAATTTGTGTTTTTGTAAATTCGTAGGTGGTTCAGAGAGATATACTAAGGTTTTTATTAGCTGTGTGCAGTTTTGAAGAAAGTTGGAGTCTTAGTCCCATACAGGGACTTAGTCCCACCTTCTTGGCTATTAGTATAATTTCAGACATTTTTCTCTATAAATTCCTACTAAAATTGCTAAGGAGGAGAATATTATTTAGAATTGGAAGAACATTTTTTTTCTTCTTTAAAATACTTCCAACATCCTGTCTTAGTAGTGCTGGAGTCTTATTGGCCCAACCATTTATAATTTAGTCTTCAAAGTCTGGTGCCATGGCTGAGTTGGGCTGCTGTTGCCTGGGGTCTTAGGGCTCAGCTTTATACTTTTATTTCTTTGGAATGATTGTTCCCCTTTGAAGAAACAAAAGCTTCCTGCTCTCTGCTTATGCTCATTAATTGGGAGAATGATGTGAGTGAAAGTTCACTCAAGAACGGGAGAAAAGGAATGGGGAAGGGAGAGTTTCACTTGGGCTCATTAATCAGGAGAATTATGTGAGTGGACATTTGAGCAAGAACAGGAGAGATGGAATGGGGGTGGGGAGGTGGGGGAGGCCTCCATTTTCCTTTTGAAGAATCTGTATAGGGTTGAGTAAAAAACATTCTTCATTTATTATTTTTTGGAATACCTAACAGCTGAAAAAAAAGTATTAACTTAGGCTTTATAGAAATGATGATTGGCATTTTGACTTCCTAGCCATAATAGACCATGAGCCAGAATAAACCTATCCCTCTGGGGAAAAAATGATGATTGATACATCCAAAGCTAATTATACAGAATTTGGATAGGTCATGCAAAAGGGAAGTCATGTGACCTCAGTTGTCCACGTGATAAGGCAATTATGTCATGGGCATTTTCTCATAAGGACCTAACAGAGTCTCTGACATTTTCCATGGATACTTTCCAAGTTATTTCCTGCCCTCACCATCACCCCCATCCTTCACCCCCCTTCCACTCCATTCCCTCCCCCTCCCAGCTAACCTCACTTCGACAGAGATTTTCTGTTTGCTGTTTTTATTCTGAAACTTAAAAGCATATTTAATCATGGGTCTGAACATAGCTTCAGGATACTGATGGCATGGGATTCTTCTCATTTAATTCAAAGCACAAGACCCAGAGTCAAGGCTGATAGTTGAGATGGTTTTTCTTTTTCTTTTGGTATTTGTATGTGTGTGTGTGTGTGTGTGTGTGTGTGTGTGTGTGTGTGTGTGTGTGACACTTGGTTAGAAGCAAAAAGTTTCAAGTTTAAGTGTTTAATTTTTTTAAAAGAAAATTTCAAGGTAAATATTTTGTCCCCCAATATGCAGTTGTATTGCATTTTTATATGTTTAGATTCCTTTTTAACCAACAAAGATGAAAGCTGTGTATATGAACAGGGTGCAAGGTTTCAGTACATGTGTGCATTGTAGGATGCTAAATCACATTAAACACTTCCATTTCAAGATTTCACTATTTCCTTATGTAAAAAAAACATTCTTTTAGGTTTATGAAATGGACCTGTACACTCTGATACAGTTACTGAAAACTGGCTTTGAGCTAAAACTTAGTGCCTATTGACGTTAATGCATTTTAAATTATAATCAGAATAGCTTTTATATCCAAAAAATTATAAGTATTGTCTATGATTCAAAGTAGGGTCTTTTTAATTTGATGGAGCAACATGCAAATGAAGACGGAGTCCTCTACTGAGTTCAGGAAATCACGCTGTGCTGACAAGAATCAGAAAAAGACTATTTCTGAAGTCACTGTGATCTTTCAACTTCTCAAACTCAAATGGCGATCTTAGACACCAGTGTATTATAGGTCTTAAGAAATAATTGTGTCTGTTCATGCGGAGCTGTACATAGCCAGGGCTCTAGTGTGCGGAAACTTTCTAGCTTTGTAAATATTAGATTTGAGAGTGTTGCTAGGAAACACCCAGGGAAGTAAGTAGAATACAAATTATGAAGTATAAACTTTGCTGTTGCACACAGAGCAGCCCTAAGGCACGTTCTATTGTCCAAACAGCTGTGAATACAACATTTTATGCACGTGTTAAAATGAAGAAGCAACTCCTTAAAATGAAGTAATTGTTTTCTGTTTCATTTTCCAAGTTCTTTTCTCTCTGAGAGCGGAGCTGCTTAAAAAGTCACGGGGACCAGGACAGTGTCTATTCCCAGTTCCCAGCTTACTTTCTCTGGATTGGCTAGGGCCCCCTTTAAAAGTATGCTTTGTTGTGGGAAATGCTTTGGGTCCGTTGAGCAACACACTGCTACTGTTAAAAAAAAAAAAAAAAAAAAAAAGCTGAGTAATGTTGGCGCTTTCTCAAGCCGGAGCTTTCTCATGTGGCTGATGCAAACCTGGAGAATTTGCATCATCATGCAGCCCAGTAAGTTGGTGTGACAGGCAGTAGCTTAAATACCAGCCCACGAGGAAGCTGAGCTGGTGTGTAATGATAGGGCAGCAGCCGCGGCTGCAGCTAACTCACTGATCCTGGAGCCTGTGCCACACAGGTGCTCGGGGGTCAGGGGAGTCATAGAGCAGCGAAGGCTGAGACACACCTCTGAGTTGTCACCTGTGGACACAGTGCACGGCTAGTCCGTGATAGCAAAGGGGAAAGCCAAGACCGAACAGTCCTCAGCCACCTCTAGAGAAACAAGTTGAAAGTTCTTGTTTTGTTTTTCTCCCTCTCTTTTCTTTTTCTCATCCCCTTATTCCGGTGGGACATCGCCATGGTCAGAAAGCCAGTTGTGGCCAACATCTCCAAAGGAGGCTACCTTCAGGGCAATGTGAGCAGGAGGCTGCCCTCCATGGGGGACCAAGAGCCACCTGGGCAGGAGAAGGTGGTTCTGAAAAAGAAGATCACTTTGCTGAGGGGGGTCTCCATCATCATCGGCACCGTCATCGGATCCGGCATCTTCATCTCCCCCAAGGGCATACTCCAGAATACAGGCAGTGTGGGCATGTCACTGGTTTTCTGGTCGGCCTGTGGAGTACTGTCACTTTTTGGTGAGTGCGCTTCTTCTCTGGGGGGGTGTGGCTGTGTGGCTCTCTGGGAAAGTGAAGGGGTTATTTCTGAGGAGTAACTGAATGGGCAGATACTACAGGAAATATTTTGAATTGTTTTTGTTGTTCAGGTATGTGAACTACCCAAACACACTGTCCACTTGTTGGCACGAGACTAAATCCTCTCAGATTCCTTCCCTGCAGGCTATACTCCCCTTTCCTGCCGGGCTTTTTTTTTTCTCTTTTGCTGAGAGCAAAAAAAAAAAAAAAAAAAAAACGAACTTTGGAACTTTGATGACCCAGAAAATTAAGCAAGCCTTCGGTGCAGAGGGCTTGGGTTTCGTGAAGAATGCTTAGAGCTTTGTCCTGGCAGCTGCGTCGCTGGGTGAAGCACCTGTGAGGTGCAGCCGGTGTGGCCTATTTACGCGCAGAACTGAACGTTCAGAACAGTGTCACGGGCCTTTCATTAGCGAAACGAATGGGTGGCACTCTTTGCCTTTCTAAACTTTTTAATTCATGGGCTTGTCCGATTCTGATACCATGCTTTCAAAAGTCCTTGGGAAGATATGTGTTTGATGTGACTTTGTCTCCATAAATGCTACTATGGCAATGGGTTGAACTTTTTTTTTTCTCCTGTGCTTTATTTTCTTAATGCCTTAAGGAAATTTTCACGTAAGTTTTCAGTGTTAGTTTGCAAGCTTCACTCGGGAGTTAGTCTTTCCTCCTTGCCTGGATCTGTTTTCTTCATCTGTTTTTTACTAGGTCTCTGGGGAAAATGATACTTTCTCAGCCCATTCACTGAAGTTCATCTGATCAGAACTGGTATTACCATGATTATTATTTTTTTCTTTTCAAAATGTATGTTTCTCTGATTGGGTTGAGGGTTAATATTGAAGAGAAAATAATTGCTCCTTGATCAGGAGGGCAAACTAATACAAAACTCTCCCAAGTTCATTGTAAAGTTCACAAAAACCTGTGGATGGTCAATTATTTTAAAATTTGATTTATACTATGGGGAAATACTTTGGTTGTAAAGTAGCCTACACTTGAAAGTTACTTTGCTAACCCAGAACCAAGTTTCTCTGGGACCAAGTGTTAAACTCTTGTTCTATTCATTCTTTTAGCTCAGGTCTTGTGATATTTTAAATTACTGCCTGGGGGAAAGTTTTCTACCTAGAATACTCAAATACCTGTTTTCATAAAGGAGGCATTTCAAATAATCTTGAAAAGAGTCTTGCTACAAAAAGACCTATTATGAGACTACTTTGAAAACCTAGAGAACTTGGTGTCATCATTTATGTGAATAGAATATGCTTTACGAAATGTTTGGAGACAGTGCCCCTTTTCTTCATTCTTTGGAGTAATATAGTTATTAAAAACTCAAACAGAATCCTTATCATTATTAATATTGAATTGGTTCTGACATATGCAGGTTCAGAGAAGCAAGGAGAAACTCAATTGTTGATCTTAAAGACTGTGTACCCTCAGGCTTCAAGCGTCTTGCAGTAGTTGATATATTTAGAATAAATCAATATCTAATCAGAAAAACTACAACCAGTTCCTTGAACTCTGCATACATACATGGAGGCAGCTCTCACTGTGTGATTTGATTTTCACACACAATCAATGCTTATTCAGGTGAATAAAGTAAAATACTTGGAATGTTGAGCTAGTTAAAGGCACACTGACTTCTATGGTGAAAATGATGCTTACGTATAAGTTGGACATCTTTGGTGGATGCTCTAGAAACTACTGAGCTAAGGGGTTGTGATGTAACCTGGAGCGGGCGTTTGACAGCCAACTTTAGAGATGCACTCTCATATTACTGCTGCTTAAGTTACTGGGAGCTTTTTGACACAAAGTCTTCACAAATGAGAAGCGAAGCAAGATACATAAAGAAAGTTCTTATACTAAAACTCTAGAATTTAAGGAAGAGTCTAGACATTTCAAGTCAAAACGGTGAACCTAGCTGGTTCCAAGCTTGAGATGGTTCGATATATGGTATCTTTTTTTCACTTTCAATGGTAGGTGATATTAATTGGTTATTCAATAAATTACCTGAGCTATCTTACCAGTTATGAAATGAACTTTTGTAGGATGATGTTGTCTAGCTCCTGACATGTGTGTAGAATGGCGCCTGGGCAATGTGTGGTGCATACAGTTCCCACTGATTAGTGTTTGGATGTACCATGTTTGGGGGGGGGCAAAGTCACCCCTCTGGATGGGGAGCAGCATCTGTGTTTGGTTTCCAACTTTTTGAGCACCGAGGTCAACACATGGACTTTTATAGCCTGCTTTGAACTTCTTTTCATCTGGACACATAGTTATGGAGCTTGAGACCTTTAAATGAAAATTCCATCCCCCAGAACTCAAGTTAAAGCCAGGGCAAAGCATACAGAGGTCTGGGCATTAATTCCCTGACAGTAAATTCCAAGGCCTTTAAGGGGCCTTTCCAATAACAAAGTTATATTGGTTGCTTTTCTGGACAACCTACTAACATGGTGATCATTATTTCCAAGAGAAGTTTGCTAGCTGCCTTCAGGTCTAAGTTAAAGTACTTACATAGCTGTCTGTAAAGTTGTACCTTCCTCAGTCCCTGAGGCACTGCAGAGCAGAGCAGCTGCTTGGATTGTTCTTTTTGATGAAGTCTAGTCTCAGAAGAGTCCAGGGTGTGGCCTCAGTGTCTTCTCTCATAGGCTCACTCTTCAAAACAATTCTCTAGATGACCCTGACAAAGTCATATTCAGGTTTCTCCAATTTCCCAAGTTATATTTATTTTGAGCATTATATAGGAGACACTACCTGATCAGCAATTTCTTTCCACATGTGGGGCCTCTTTAGGTGCTTTGGGCAGAAACCCTGTTACCTTTGAGCACTAAGCAATGTAGACTCAGGTGCCTGACTGATTGGTTAACTGATTGATTGGCTTTTGGATGAGATGAAGATTTGTTTGTCATGTCCTTCCTAACTAACGATGAAGCAGTTGGTGAGTAAAGCAATATCATGCGGCATGTTTGCTGTGTGAGACTCAGGCCTGTCTGTGGTTCATGTTCCCGCCTTCACATCCAGAATGCTTTTATGAGACACTTCAAAGGGTATGTACCTTAGGGTTTGGGAGTTTAAATATTACTTTCCCAATCTTATAGGAGTGTTATTTTTAAACACTCACATCTTAGTTTATAATTGACTTTCATTATGTGTGTGACTGTAGACTATGGAATTTCTTTTTAAAACAGTCGTTCTTTTAACTGCCAGGGTGTACATTTCAAAAACATACAAATTAATTCTGTTTCTGGGAACAGAACAACAGAGTCAAGATTCATTTTGCTGACAAAGCACATTGTATCAATTAACTGAAGTCTCACACAACAGGTAGTCTCTTCTTTCCCAAAGAACAAATAACCTATATTTTGATTTGCCACAGAAACATTATTTATTAAAATACCATAGTGAGATCAGTTTGAGTGAATAGCTTATCTTAGTATGAGATGATGCAGTTATTCAAATAATAGGTCAGTATCATTGACACCTGCTTCCTGTTATTTCTTCTGCCCTCCGGTTTCTGATCACAAATTCTGAATCATGTTTGTAGGTACCATTTCAAAGAAAATTTCTTTCCTTACATTTTTTTTTCAGTTTCTCCTATTTGGCTTTTAAATGTCTGGGTGTTTTGCTCCTGTGCATGCCTGGTGCCCAAGGAGGCCAGAGGAGGACCTAGGAGGAACGGGAGAAACATATGGCTGTGAGCGGATGTTAGCAACCCATATGGATGTTAGGAATTGAGTTTGGTTCTTCTGGAAGAGAAGCAGGCACTCTCAACTTTGGAGCCATTTTTCCAGTTCCTAGCATTTCTTTTGTCTTAGTATGAGGCAGGTCTCAAGTGTGAGGAAATTCAAAGAGGAACTTGGTGGGTGTAAGTTAGGGGATGACGACTGTTCCCATGAAGAAGGTCATTCTGAACAAAGGAAGTGGCCACAGATCATGCAACCTAAACAATGCTCTGTCATGACACCTAGATGCTGTGCCAATTTTGTGCCTTTTTATTATCACCTTTCACAGGAGCCCTGTCCTATGCCGAGCTGGGTACGAGCATAAAGAAATCTGGTGGTCATTACACATACATCCTGGAGGTCTTTGGTCCTTTGCTAGCTTTTGTTCGAGTCTGGGTGGAACTGCTCGTAATACGGTAAGGATATGGAAGCAATTAAGGGAAAATAAACCTACTCATTTCATCACTATTCTGGATCATCATGACTGTCTTAAATTATTACAAATGCATGTCACATGACTGTTGAAAAAATACAGACGTGAAAAAGTTTTCTTTAAGCCCCAAATTTTATACATATATGCTTTTTCTAGAAAAGGAGTTTATCTGAGATGAGGGGAAATCTTCAAACTTCACTTTGACAAGTTACACCTTGGACTGACGAGACACAATTTAATGTGCTAGGAATTAGTGGGTTTTTTTTTTCTTTCTTATTGTTGATTGTGTCATCAGGACATTTGACTTTACTTTTGTGACTAAGAACTGTCTGTGCCAAACAATTTAGTGTATTATCAAGTCTTATGCTTTACAAACAGTGAAAAAAAAATCAAGTTAGCACAGCAGGAGTGATTCATTTCCTCACATTAAACAAACCGGCGATCTGCAGTTGCAAAAATTGTTTGATTGTAGGGCTGCAAGGCTCTGCCCCCTTCCCGATTCCCTTGGCACAGAATAGCGCCAAGTCACTCTGAATAGCAAATTTCCCTCAACAGTCTGAGGAGCCTGTGATGTCACATGTGCAGTTTGTGTCACAGGTGCTTGTGCTTTAAGGGATGTGACTTGCACTTTGTGATTAAAGAGTTCATTAGAAGTCATTAGGGAACCTTACTCTCCTGTAAACAGAACAGAGTACTAAAATCTCAGCCGAGTTTTGATCCTGCATTAACAGAGGTGACAATGGCAGAGTTCTAAGTGTTTGCTAACAGGAACAGTCCTTATGTGTTAATAGCAAACTTCAGGGTAGTGCACACTTCACTGGTAACAACAGTTCTTTGTTGCTTAGAAATTGCTAGTGTTAAGTGATGATAGAAAGTATCCTTCTTTCTTTTTGCTCTCCTACAATTTCTCTATCTGGAACTTATTTCTGTACTTCTTTCTATCATTGTAATCAAACATACTCTTCAAAGTTTATTTTTGCATGTCTATATGGCACATACACACACACACACACACACAAACACACACACACACACACACACACACACACACACATGTTTATCCCTAGTTTGTAATATTTCTTTCATCCCTTAATATCTTAAGACCTTAAACTACCAATTAGTATTTTCCTATTAGAATTCTAAACATTTCAAGTATGGGTCTTATACCTTTTATGATTTTCAAACTATTTACATCAGTGCCATTTGTATCCTAGAAATTAATTCTTTCTTATCAAGTGTCAGAAAAATCAAGATGATGTTACTTTAAATGTAACATACACAGCATCGAAATAAGAACACTTCCGTAGAAGGCCGGCCTGTCAGGCTGTTGAGCATCCCAGCCCAATGTCCTTCAACTTCACTGCATCATCATCCATGCATTTGAGGTGTAACTTTATCTAATCATTCAGTTTGCTATGACAACATGATCATTCCATTTGCAATGGGCAGATATGGTACCCATTCATTAATTTATTTATTTTTTCACAAATTGCTGCTGAATGAAAGACTGCAAGATAAAGAGATCTAAATTGGAATGAGCCACAATTTATGCTCCCAAACAGCTGATAATCAGATATATCTTAATTTTGAAGGAACTGTTCTATGGTGTGCATGTGTATGTGTGTGTGTGTGTAAAAGCATGAGTGCATGCATGTGCACAACCAACTTACCAAAAGAAATCCTAGAAGCTTTTTAATACATTTATATTCCCTTTCAATATAGTCTTTCAAACAAGAAAAATAGCAAATTACATGAAGAACATGATTCCCTAGGATGTAAATTCATTTCTTCTCATGGCATCTAAATGGTAATAGTCATGATATCTAAATGTTCCCCATTAAAATTATATTTTAACATTAAGTCAGTATTGTCAGAAAGAATCTAAAAAACTAATCCAAGCAAAGTCACCCAACAGAACATAATGGGGGCTTTAAAGTTGAGGGCACCTAGTCACATGATGTTTGATACCTACTGAGTTTCTACTGTAACATGCTATGCTCACCATTACGTTGAGATCAAATTCTGATTGGGACAGACATAGAATTGTTTTCACAGACCTCAAAGTCAAGAGGTAGGACTGGGTTTCAATCTTAACTAGACTAAAAACCCTACTATGATAAGATGTGTGAAGGGGACAGGCTTGGTGCTGTGTGAAAGGAAGCTTGGACAAGGGGAAGGCTGGAGTCACTTCTCTGGACCAAGACTAAAGCTAAGTCTGAAAACTATCTATATTATGAAATGGCTCTAGGCAGAAGTGATTTAATTCTTGGTCCTGGGAAGCTTGTGTGTACTAGGCCCGACCATGGTCAGAGCATGTCTTAAAGATACCGAAATGACGCTAGCAGATTTAGGTTTAGAAATCAAAGACCTATATAAAAGGTAGAGAACAGCAAAACATCCTCTTTGCAGGCAGGAGTCTCTGGGGAGAGAAGAAAGTTAAAATGTTTGTGGCTTTGACTGGCAGTAGGAGATCAGTGCTGGAGGCAGGTAATACGGGTTGGTCTCTGGTGATCCAGGGATCAGGCCTAGGTGTTAACCACAAGAAGGAAGAGGAGCTGAAAGGGACTCTTGCTTGAGATGTTAAGCAATTTTGTGGATTTCCTTGTATGTGGCAAGCATATGCCCTCATATTTAAGATGGAATGGAATATTCCTTTTGTCCCTTTGAGGAACAATTAAAATAGGACGACTCACTATCTGGACTGCTGACTTCACAGGACGAGTCTGTCTCTTATTCTGTGGCCCAATCTAAATAAATGCTCTTAAGAAATTAAGACTACTTACTTGGCTTTTTACTAGATTTCTTTTTACTAGAAATTAATCAATGTTAAATATTTAGACGCATGTTGGCATAAACATTTATAACTACTATTTTTCAACAAAGGTTCTTAAGACTTAACCCTTACTGGTGTAGACAATATTGCATTTGAAGTGTATGGCTCCTTAATGAAGTATGAAGCTCTAACCATGATAGACTTTCATGTTCAATATGTTCCACATGTTAAGTACTAAGATCTGAAGACCAGCAAGAATGTTATTTATTGTTTCCTGTAGTTAACCTAAATATCCTCTCTCCCAGCCCCGGAGCTACTGCTGTGATATCCCTGGCATTTGGACGCTACATTCTGGAACCATTTTTTATTCAATGTGAAATTCCTGAACTTGCAATCAAGCTTGTAACAGCTGTGGGCATCAGTGAGTATTAGAGCTGTAACAGACAAAAAGGAAGCACCGTAAGAAAGCGATTGGAGGCAAATTTTCTTTAGTCTTTGCATGATATTCCCCAAGTTGTGTTTTGTTTTGTTGTTTTCTTTTCTGTGCTTTTCAGTTTCCAATCTGTGTTGGACAATGGAGACAGGAACACAAGGTTTGAAGTGGCCTCTGTCATTACAGTGTTTGCCAATTTTATACTGCATCAAGCAATGTGGGAGCTGGTCTCCCAAAGCAGACAAATAGAAACTGCTTCCTTTGTAAAATATTAAAAGGGTTGTGTATCAGAAGACACTGTTCAGGAAGAACTATTCTGAGGAATTGTTTTTGTGTTGGAAATCACCTTCCCCAGTGAGATATTGAATTATTGCTCATGAATGACCCTGGGGTTAAGTTTACATGCTGAGTGTATGTTTTGTGTTTGTGTAGTTTACAGTGATACTAGCTGCCACCCTTAGGGTTACCATTTTCTCTACCTATTTCCAGCTATCATAAGGTATTTTTGTTTGTTTGTTTTTGTTTTTCTGAAGATTTGGTAGTCAGCAGCCTTTCTCAACTAGACGACTTCTCTATGGGCTACAAATTAGGAAGTTGTTCACCTTTTAAAATTATTTTTTATGGGCATAGATTTTTAGAAGTTAAAGAAACAGAGGAAATTAAAAGAGAAACATGTACAAGATTACATAGTGATACTGAGCCATAGCTGAGGGTCATTTCCTAGAACATTCTGGAATCTCATGGAATAGGATAACT
Source organism: Micromys minutus (assembly GCF_963924665.1). Classification (NCBI taxonomy): domain Eukaryota; kingdom Metazoa; phylum Chordata; class Mammalia; order Rodentia; family Muridae; genus Micromys; species Micromys minutus. Next base: position 48,191,591 of record NC_137984.1, on the reverse strand, counting down.
GCTGATTGATTGAACTGTTGTCTGAATGCATATGATCATGCTACAACATCAGGAATACTGAATTGCACACCCAGGAAGACAGATTAGAGAGCTGCTTCACAGTAGCTTGCTAGAATAACACAAAGATCGTCTCACTTTTGACAACACATCGCCCAGGGGCTAGTCTGTAACAGTGTTAGTGAGTCTATGAAAAACATCTGTGGTATGGCAGACATGCATGTCTGAACTAAATAGCTGAATCTTAAACACACAGTTGTTCTGTGATATCACTAGGAAGACAAAGAAAATGACTCAACACGGACATTTTGAAGTTCTGGCCAGTTAAAATGTAGGTGTTTATGAAATTCTCCCTTTTACACACACCACAGACCTAGGAAAACCTAGGGACAATTAACTTCCCCTCCTCTGTATGCCAGTGTTCTCCTGAGATAATTATGCTGGGGTTGTAGGGGCTGTGAGGATTCTGCTAAATTGTCACGTATATCTTGCTTAATTTCTGTTCATTAATTTATATCCATCCAATTATTAAGTATATTTTGAGGAAACAGCTGAAAAAACAGAGGATTCAATCCTCTATGAAATATTTGTGATGATGACTGAAGCTCATTCAGAATGCAGGGCAATTGATGAATATTGATACTTCTGTGACGAAATGTCACTGGAATTCCCCTGAGACCAGGGACTTCCACAAGGCTGCATCTCCAGTCCCCTGACAGCGCTTAGCTTGCCTGTTTGGACGTAGTCACTATCTGTTACCAGCTGACTTTATGTGAAGAAGTGTAATGATGTTCTTTTTCCTGTGGCAGAAGTATGTGCAGTTTGTGACCCATTAAACCCAAGTTTTAGGTGGCTTCAGTTCCCGGGGAGAAGGGAGATTAGTGGTTGAAAGATACAGTCCGCTAGACGAGACCTTAGAACTGGCGCCATGAGCTCTTGTGTGCTGAATCATCTCACACAATGGTTATAGTTCCTTGGAGATCTACAACCTGGAGTTGAAATAAAGTGTCCTTGTTTCTTGGTTATGTGGTTTGGGGCTGTTAAACTTATTTATGCTTCTGTTTTATTGATTTATAAAATAGGCCTATGAAATATCAATGTATGTTGAATGACTATAGAAATATAAAATTATATCAGCGTTTTAAGGTTTTGAAGAATCCCATAAAGAACATGGGAAGCTCCTGATGACTTTGACGTTGCACTAAAGGGCTGGACTAACAATCATTTTTACATCTGTGTATTCTCTTCCCCTGAATGAGAGCACATCACATTACAGTTGTTTTATGAAGACTGAGATAAGGGGTATTTTAAAGAACTCCATAGACTAACAATACATGTTCCTAACTAAAATGCATAACCAAAGATCTTAGGGCAAACCCTGATATGGAGATATTTGCAAAGCCACAAAGCCACAATTTTTACCTGCTTTGAACAAGACATTAAATGAATAATGAAAATATGTTTGCATTTTTATCTTTGAAAGTCTGAATGACTCTGTAATTCTGTTATCAAGGCCATTTTAAGCATTTTTAAAGGAGACATTAGTGTCTTATGAAATTCAAAATGTTAAGTCTCCCTTCCCCACTGGGAGGAAAAAAAACCAAACAGCCATTAAAGCAATTGCAAGAAAGGCTCTTATGTTTGTAGTTTGGTGGAGGCATGAGTGGAGAAGAGGTTTGATGGAACCTTTATGTCTTCTTCCATTTCTGACACTAGCTATAATATTAATTTGTAAATTCTGATACAAGCTATAGATCCTGAACAGAGAACAAGTTCCTAAACTCAGAAGTATTGAAAGAGAAACAGGAATATTCTCATGTCTCAGTGGGAAGTAATTTAAGGCAATGGATTAATTGGAGAAGTCAAATGGCCTTTAAGACGAATTTAGCTTTAATGGGACAACAGGGGGAGGGGATGGAGAAAGAGAAATTTACCTGGGGCAAATATCTCACATACTTTATTCTTCAAAGTGAATATAGGTGGTGTTTTGCCTATTACAGGAAAAGGTTGTGGAGACTTAGAAAGTAAGAGTTTAATTGCATAAATTACTTCCCTGAGCTCCTTGAGGGAAATGAGGAATTTAAATCTCCAGTTTAGTATAAAAAAAAGGTCAAACTTCAAAAGGGTTTCAAATTTTGTAAAATATTAACCGACCATCTGAACGATAATATTACAATGGGGGAAGGATTTATCTTAATGCTAATTTACCCACGTTTTCCAAAGAACCCCACTTCTGGCCAATATTATGTATGAGACACTTGTGTTTACTAAAAGTTCTGTCCATTTTAGTAAAAATATTAGGCATGTTAAAGTACAACTGGGAAATCTTCTGCGTTGACTTTGGCTTATGTCCCTAAGCCCAATCCTAAAATCAATAAATAACCTTCTATTGAAAATAACATGCTTCATGGTTCTTATAGCTTGAAAGAATGGAGACATACATTCAGTATTTAAAATGCTGTGTCTATTGTTCTGGTCTCTAACGCTGAACCCTAAAAAAGAGCATATTCTCAAGTGGAATATGAACCCTAAAAAATATTCTCAAGTAGAACTTTATAAAAATGCTTTCTCCCCTGTGGTGTGATATCTACCCATGTGATTCGTCGGCCTCTCTCTGATGCTCATATCCCTCATTGGTGAGTTTTACAGGACACAAAGTCATATTGCACAGCATTAGCCTTTGCAAAAGTATTGGAAGGAACAAAGAAAATGGCACTTATATATCATTGTGAAAAAATAGCTAGGGGCTTAGAAGATGGTGCAGGAGTTAAAGTATCTGCTCAGCAAGCATAAAGACCTACCCTCAGCCTATAATCCCAGGACTGAAATGTTAGAGACTGGAAGACCTTCAGGACCAAGTCAGTGAGCTCTGGGTTCATCAAAAAATCCTATGTCCAAAATAATGTGGAGAACAACTGAGAAAGATGGTCAACATCTGTCTCTGGCCTCTTAATGTGTGTGCACACATGCATACCTGCACACACTGTGCAAACCAATGAAAATGCATACACACAGAGAGAGACAAACTCAAATCAGCCCATATAATTTCATAGATAGGTTACTGTTGTCTCTTTTTTTTCTGAAGCCTTCAAATTGCATTGAAAATATATGATTAGTCTGTGTTGGCAATTCAAACATAGTGTGTACGTGTGTGTATCTCTTTAAATCTGAAGCTTAGGTATCTTTCCTCCATTAGCTAAATTGCAACACAATAAAGCACAGCAAGATATACAGGTACTGCAGAATAGCAGCTGCATCCTTCAGGAGGATTGTCCATAAAATGTGGAATTCAAGTGCCCTGAGATTCTAGGTCAGACATGAACGCTCCCAGGAAACCAAGAAAAAGAGAAGTCGCAAGTTGTCAAGAAACTGGTTGTATCAGTGAGCTTACACATACCTCCTGAGCTATTTCCTTATTGTTTCAGCTGTGAGCTGATGGCAAAGGCTTGAGATGTAGACTACCAGCCTTTTAATCTAATCTAAACTCTACTGCCGGTCTATGAACACGGGCAAGTTTAAAAGAACCTGGAGTTTTCTCGGCTCCTATGAAATACATGTCTGATAATAGCAACCATGTCATAGAAATGTGAAGCATGGCAAACATTATCCATGGATGTCTTTGCATAATGTCTGACAGGAGATAATATCATACATTTATGTAGTGCTGGCTCTGTCTATTCCTAATAGTGAGATCAATGATACAGAGTTGGTCCTCTGCCTTCTAAAGGTTCTTTCTGAAATCAGTGCATCCAGGAAATGGATGCTGGGAGATAAAGCAGCCCCATCAGCGGCTGCGGAGAGAAGTGGAGGCACCAGCTTTATCTCATCATGTACCATTCAAATATACCATCTGTACATTTTATCAGTTTAGCACGAAGAGCTCCGAAGACGGAAGTCAGGAAGAATGTGAATCTGAGAGGCTGCCCAATAATCTGCAACATCGCTCTTCAAAATGAAAGACAGCAGTAAATGATTTCATGTGCAGAAAGAAATACTTGGTAGTCCTTAAACCACAACACAAGTCTCTAAGATTCCCTTAAACATCTTTTTAAGATATAGCTCTTTTCAAAAATGGGTTTCTTGTTTTTGAGATTTATGGATATAACTTTCCCTGCTACATTTTTGTTTCTAAGAAACTGCACCTTAAGTAAGTCAATAAAGCCCGAAGATCTCTGAATTTTCATTTTGATAAAAGTTTGAAGTAAGCCCCCCAATTTTTTTCCCATGTAGGAAATTAATGGTTAGTTAAAAGACTCCGGCCAGAGCTCTGGTGCCTATGTCTTATTACTAAGGTATGGGTAAATGGTGTGTGTATTTAAGAATTTAGATATGGTTTATGTCAGAAACTCGGATTGCTCTTGTGTTTACTGAACCCCATGTCTCTCTTGAATGTTGTTGAATAGGTGGCTTAGGCACCCTTAAATTTCAGTGCTCAGACATAGGACAGAGGTGCATATTTAGCCCAAGAATCTCTCTTGGCTGCACCACAAGCCGCCTCCTCACTTGCTAAGCTGTAGGTGCCTCTGGGTCAGTGAGGTGCACTTCCTGGAACATGGTGTAGCAATTAATGAGAGAGATATTAAATGCTCAGGACAAAAGCCAAGTTAGGAGGGACCTTTGAGGAAAGCCAGGCTTACTAAGACTTCTTTTTTCAACTAAAAGAAAGCAAGGTGGAAAACAATTCCTGATATTTGTTTGAGCTTTTTGTCTCCCATTTGTCTTTTAAACTTTAGAAAATACAGAAGAATATTCCAGATCTTCATTGTTTTCCCGTGTCAATAGACATCACGCATTTGCTTTCCCTTGAAGACAGCAAACCTTTACTTCCTCAGAGATGCACATGGCCAGGTGTTCCTGAAATGATAGTATTTTTTATGCGCTGTGTGTCTGCTTTTCTCTCTTCTTCTCCTTTCTCCTCCCAGGGCCTTCTTCCTACTTTGGACTACCTGAAATAGGGCAAACACAGTGCTCCTTTGTGACTCATGACAACCAAAGCCAAGGTCTGTTTTCTACTTTTATATCAAAGTTTGGCCTCTTCAATTAAAAAATAGCATCCTTCTAATGTGATGAGCCATTAATCACACTTGCATAAAGAAATAGGGTTAGGGTTAGGGTTAGGGTTAGAGAATTTGGGGAGAAGCAAGGTTGTATTTGACCATTTCCTATGTGCAACTTCTCCATGTGTATTAGAGACAAATATTATTTTATATTATTTTTTTGATAAAATAGTGCCTTTGAGCACTGACAGTGGATATAGTTACTGCTCCATGTACTCAGTGCCAAGCATAGCTAAACCATGCTGTTTTGTCTCAGGACTTTCAGCCTACTCTCATCTTTGTTGCCCTGACATACTTTATTACTGCCCCCTTTTCACTTTCAGTGGATGCTTCTGAACCCCTACATACCCTTTTTTCAATAAGCCTTAACTCGCTGTTCTACTTACTTATTAAAATATCCACCTCCATTGAGGTATATTTGGCAAATAAAATTGTGTTATTTATGTGCACTATGGTGAGTTCATCTGCATAAACCATGCGAAGTGTTTGTTGGTGAAAGTTCTTCATTGTATCTGACATCCCATCCCCATTAACTCTTTAGTTTTAATTATGCACGCAGATTTACCTAGTTTGCCCATAGTCACTAAAGTGCTATCCTCCCCCAAGTGTATTGAGATGTTGCTCTAAACTAAATTCCAAAGTCGGAATATTTTGATGTTTTGTCATCTATAAGTTCTTGATATTTTATTTTTCAAAGATTTATTTATTTATTTTATGTATGAGTGTGTGTGTGTGTGTGTGTGTGTGTGTGTGTGTGTGTGTGTGTGTATCTGCATGCCAGAAGAGGGCATCAAATCACATTATAGATGGTTGTGAGCCACCATGTGCTGGGAATTGAACTCAGGGTCTCTGGAAGTGTTCTTAAGTGCGAGCCATCTCCAGCCCCTGGTATTATTTTATAAATGTTTCTTTTTACATCCTCCTTCCCTCTGTTTTGGATTTCTCATCTTCTCATGCATCCATCAATGATTCTTCAACCTACTCTGTGGTTCAGTGGCACATCATAAACACCATTTCATGGGATGCATGATGGACTATATTGATTTTAGATGGCTGTCCAAAACTATTAAAATATACATTAATTAGGCACCATTTGGATATAGACTGTTTTAATTCTCACATTGGCTATTGTATATTAATAAAACTTCACCAATTCCTAATTGTGGAAATGAGCTAATGATTATATTACATAGTGACAACTCCTGACTCTACGCAATTCCAATCTGAATGGTAATGCTGCTGTTCCTTTTAATTCCCCGAGAAATAATTGTATGCATTTTAAGCTTCAGCATATTTCTTTTTCAAATGTGGGAGCCATTGCATTTGGGGTACAGATGATCAGAACTGAGGATCATCTACGTATCAAATTTCCCTTTGATGAGTATGAAGTGCCTTTCTTTGTCTCTTTTTAGTAGTTTTGTTTGAAAGTCTGTTTTATTAACTATTAAAATGGTTACCCATCTTGCATGTTGGGGGATGCATGTAAAGAAAAAAGCAGCTTGAATTGGGATGAAACGTGACTAAATAAATTATTGAGAAAAAAAAATCTTTGTTTAGGGAGGAGTTTATTGGTGAAACCCATAAGTGTCCGAAATAGAATAGCTGCTGTGTTGGGCTATACTGTGCCTATGTTTTTGGCAAGTACGGAAAGTAGAAATTCACTGTATAAAATAACCCTGAACACTCCATCAGAGAAGAAAATGAAAGCCTAGAATACCACCATAAAACTGTGCCTTAACATTTTTGAGAACCCTGTTCATTCATTGATTAATTCATTCAACAAAAATACATTAAGTATCTACCTGTCAAGGAATAAATTATTGACAATTTATTGGCAATGCCAGAATGAATAGCCATTTTCTGTCTTTGATGTGGACAGTGGTGGCTACTTAGGACACTGTCAACGTTATCTTAAGAACAAAGTCTTCAAATCCACTGTGCACCCTAAGCTGAAAAGTCTCAAGACCTTATACTTAAATAGCAAAGATGTATTGAAAACAAACACTTGCAGGGTAGATTAAGACTCATCCCTCATTATCTAGTTGAAAATCAGAAATTCCTAGAATAATACTGAGTAGGGCTGGTCCTGATGGTGAAGAATAGGATCTCAGACATAGCACTTCTTACCTCTTCCTGAGTCAAACTCAGCACCATCATGACCACTGGATGACTTCAGGATGAAGATATTTGACTTTATTACTAATGCACATCAATGTATGTTCATTATTGCCAATGTGTAAAGAACAAAAGAGGTCCTCTGACTGTGCAGGAATCTTACTTCTGGGGCATGAATGTCTCTCAAAGAAACATCTTAATGCAGAAGTTTAATGCAGGAGGGCCTGCATCTGGGCAGAGCCTGGGATTCTGCCCCTCTTAAGTTCTGGTAGTTCATGCCAGCACTGCAGGTTTATAGATCGAATTTCGACTGACAAGGACCTAAGACATCGTGGTGCTCACAGGGCTTTGCCTTTTGTAACTGTGTCTGTTTGTTTGCAGCTGTGGTGATGGTCCTAAATAGCACGAGTGTCAGCTGGAGTGCCCGGATCCAGATTTTCCTAACCTTTTGCAAGCTCACAGCAATTCTGATAATTATAGTCCCAGGAGTTATACAGCTAATTAAAGGTATGGGCTGAAAAGGAAATGCGTTTTAAACTGCGTATCTGCTTCTGGTCTCTTCTAACACCGACTTTCGCTTGTCTAGCAGAATCCTTAATTAGTCTTTGCTTGTGGAACCTAAACTCTGTACTGTCATGTAATTGATTTAAAAGGCTACATCGGAGATGAGTTGGTATTTATAGTTGAATGGCAGCAAGAGAATTAAGACTAGATCGAGCAACTAAAATAAGGTGTCTGCGAATTCCCTTGATACACATGGCTTGGAGTCAACCCCAAAGTGAAAAGCAAACAAACCAAAATGAATTTGGTCTTTAGCTTTAAGTACAGATCAATATATCCTTTGCTTGCGCTCCAGAACGCTTCAATAGGAGAAACAAACATGAAAAATAAAAACATTTCTGGAACTTAATGGAAGATGATGATAATTCTTGATTCTTTTCATTTGTGTTTCTTCACTCTGGGATTCGTATCCCCAGAAGAGTTGTGAAATAGCATTTCTAACAACAAGATCCTTATAGGATGGTAAAAAGTCGCAAAAACTTAGCTTTTACTGTTAGATTATTTTCTATGTAAAAGTTGCCTATTTGAAGAAGTGGTGTGGTTTGTAGATTTGCGATTGAGCTTCCTATTTAATTAGATAAGAATTTAGCGATGGTGTCATAGTATATGGTTGGCCCTGGTAGATAGTATGTGTGCTTGCTTAGACTTAGTGGACATGTTTGGGAGAGATAGAGGACCCAACAAGTTACTGAGTTTGCAGCAGGAAATACAAATGACAGAGCAGACCGATTGGGAAAAGGTGACATATCATGTGGGCATGTTAAGTATTTCTTGTTTACACTGACATTGTCATTTCCAAGCAAAGGAACTTATAGAGAAAAGTAATGACCCTGAAGGAGGAGTGTTACAACACAAAAGGAAATGGCAAAGTTCAGCAAAGCCATCACCATTCATAGAGGCGCCAAGCAACAACCTTAAGAACTTGGTCACTCTACTTAGAAGAGGGAATTGGTCTTATCCATTTAACCAGCCTCGTGGGTGACCTTAGAGTTCTACTGGTAAAACGCATCTGTCAAATCTAGCAATCTTAGCCCCAGAATAAACGCAAGGAAGAATTTCAGCGGGAGGGTCTGTGTGAGAGAAGATGTGGGCTTTCTGCCTCAGTTCACCACACTCTCTATAGAGTGGGCCTGCTCCATTCCACCATGACCTGAGCCAAAACTGTCCACAGCCTTAGCTCCTCCATCTCCTGAGCTAACTTTCTAGTCATCTGTAGGGAGCCCTTTAGTTTCTGGAAAGGAGAGGGAGGTAAGTCACTGGCTCTTCTAGACATGGTTGTTCTCTGGCTTTTCCTCTCTGTAATGCCAGATGTTACCTTTTGTAGTTGGTTCTGATCCCTCACTTATGTGTGTGTGCAAAGTGAGGCATGGTTAATAGTTGATGTTCTATTACACACTCCTGGAGAACAGAAACCATGATGGAATTCCTGTATCTTTTCTGTCAGCTACAATAGAGTGATATTTCAATTATTGCTTATAGTATCAGGAGTTCATAGGAGCACTCTAATTCTTACTGTTTTCACAAAACAGAGAAATTCCCAGAGGATATTTCTGCATTTGGAGCATATTTTAGTGCTTGGGAAAACCAAACATATTTCCCTTTTTACTATTACATTTTATGAAATTGAGATTTTAATTTATAGCATCTTCATTTAGTTTTTCCACATTTCTCAGACACCCCAGGAAGAGTAAGGCTTCACTGATGTGTATGACATGTTTATTTCTACCCTATTCAGATCCAGGTTGTAGCTGGACATTGTGTGTTGGCTTACAATGCCCAATACTTCCATTTGAATATGTTAACTTTCATCTTCCCAAGCCCTGTGCTATGCATCCAAAATATTCTTGAAGTTCAGAAACAATGTTCCTCTTTTGCAACACTCTCAAAAGGGTTCATTTGAAGAACTGTGGATCAGTCTATACAGTTAGATATTTTCTATTATTAATTGCTAATTGCTACACTATTCAGGATAGTCTCTTATTAAGCTAAGGATACCAAAGATCACACAAGAATACACAATAGATATTTCTTTCTTAAAAAATTAATTGGTGTGTATGCATGTATGTGTGTGTATACTCCTATTTGTCTGAGTACAGGTGCCTGCAAAAGCCAGAAGTGATTATCAGATGCCCTGAAGCTGGAGTGACAGGTGGTTGGAAGCTACTTGTCATGAATGCCGAGAACTGAGCTCAGGATTTCTACAAGAATAGTGTGTGGTTTTAGTTGCTGAGTAATTTCTCCAGTTCCTACAGATGTTTCTTTTCTAAATCTCAGTGTGCTTCCTACTAAGGCATATTGATATTTTAGTAAAATGGGCACTTTGGGATTCTTCCTGTCATGTTTTCATAAACCTATATTTAGAACCTGGTTGCTTTGAGAGAAATAGCATTCATTGATTGAAAGAAGCATGTCCTCATTGGTCCCCATCCTCACATTCTGTCCTTAGGAATGATGGTTTTGTGGTGTGAGCAATAGCTGATAGCTAACTTACAGGATAGTACTGTGGATACATGATCCACCTCCTGTCCTCATGACTACCTTTCATTATTTATATAAAGGCCAGTCAATTTTTCAGCAAGATTTTTTTCCTATTGGATCATTTGACCATTCCCTATAATTTCATTTGTTATTTCGGTGGTGGGGCAGACATTCTTTGTCTAATTTTTAATTTGTGCTGACTAACACAAAGCTGATTTTGTAACTTCTTAAACTATCCCAAAGATGGAAAACAAAAGGTGCCCCACTGTTCAAAGAATGAGAAAATAAGATATGGTGGGAGAAAGTGTTCTGTCTACAAAGTTGGTAGAACTTGGTTTGGGGCTTGGTTTAATCTCTTATTCATTTCCATAGGGGAAAATAGTGGCATTGATTAATACAGGGTCCATAAGGTATCTCCATAAAGAAAAATTCTGTAGGTAGAATGGCTTATCACAGTTAATTACACTATACTACTGGCTGACATTGACCATAGACATCTGGTGTGAGTGGGTATTCCTGTGCTCCAGGGAACCTGTATATGAACAAGCATTGTGCTTCAGGAGTGGATTTTGTCTGCAGCCTTTCCCTGCTTTAGGAGGCAGATGTGCAAGGCACTACAAGGTTATACAACAGGATAACAGGTGATGTGGGGAGGGATGCAGGAGCTTCTGGATGCCTCCTCACTCAAAGGAGACTCCAAGATTTCTCTTCATCTCTCACCAGGTCATAAGGTATTGTCTACAAATTCTGTCAAACTCTTAAAACTGCAGTTTCAGATTAAAACGGAGGACACCCAAGCAAAAGAAATGGATTTACCCATTATAAAGGCCACTTTAATCTTTCTGGTCATCTACCAAAGAATTTTCAATTGGCTTAGGTGAGAACAATATGCATTTGGGAGTCCTGCCCTAGACTGAGTACAGCATCAATAGATAGAGTTGACCATGAACAGAATGAGAACAGACAAGCTCAGCTCCCAACTGTGTATAGGGCTGGAATAAATAACCAATTCTTTGTCACATTCTAAAAACCCTCCCATTCTAATTGCAGGGCAAACACATCATTTTAAAGATGCATTTTCCGGAAGAGATACGAGTCTAATGGGGTTGCCCTTGGCTTTTTATTATGGGATGTATGCATATGCTGGCTGGTAAGTTGATATCTCCAGGTACTTGTATTAAATGCCTTCATTTACCTTTTGTCTTGTTAATCCTTTTGTTGTAGAAATGTCATATCACATGTTTCTACCCTAACTGAAATTTTATTATGTCATGTCTACAAAAGTTATCTAGTCAAAGTTTCAAGTAATACAGAATTCTTAGAACCAAAGACCCAAAAAGCAAGTAAAAATTATTTTTCCTGCCAAAGGACATAATGCAATGGAAACAGACTGGAGGAAGCTAAGTGAGCACGGTCTGCTCAGACTCTCCTTAGTTTCCTGGTGTAGTATTTCTTCCTCCTGGGGTTGGATAGGACCTCTCTCACCCAAGACTCTCACAATGTACTGTGAAACAAGTTCCATCAGGAAACCGTGTCACTTCCTTCCACAGAGAGCCAGAGAATGCGGGAGACATCTTTCTAAGCTTTGTAGGACATCAGTTCTAGTTTCTATGAGCCTCTTAGGGGAAGATAGATTCTAGTTTCTGTAGCTTCCCTTGGGAGAGAAGAAAGAGAAGAATGAAGGAAAGATGGAAGGATAACAGAAAGAGGTCCCTTCAGTTTATTACAGCATGGCAAAGCCTGAAGCTTATGGTGTCATTATCTGAGGCCATCAAATAGTTAAGGATGTTATTTAGATTTAGTCCAGTGGCACACAAGCAAACAGACAATCAAACAAATTCTGGGGTTCAGTGTCCAGTATAAATTACTTTTAACTATTCATCAGTGGGAACAATAGAGTTCCAAGGGGGACTCAGGATTAGTACTTGCCCTGTCCAAAAGCCGTGTCGTGCTACAGATCCATAAGTAGAGGTTAGTGACATTTTCCTACTCTGTCATGGGGAAGAAACAATTTATATGTAGAAATGAGATGGTCTCAGGAGATTAAGATGGTCCATATGATAAAGGTAGGAAAGGGAGAAATCACAATAATAAAAGTCAAGTGGGCAGATGGTAGGCAGCACATGCTCAGCCTTCACATGTTTCATTAAGTGAAAATAAAACTGGGTAGCAAATATAATAGGTACTATGATACCAGAAATTGCTCTACGTCCTTCATGCCCATCTGCCTGTGAGCCCCCTGTCTTCATGTAATACTGTCATGTTGAGGAACATGAGTCACACCATCAAACATCAGATTCCTGTAACTACTTTATTGGCCTTGTAAGAATTAGATGAAATGACTAGATCCAGAAAGCCCACCAGGTATAACCTCAGAACCATTGCAGAAACATTGAATTTTCATTGTTTGGGGGTAACTAATGTGTAGTAGCTCTGTCTGCATCTTTATAAAACCAGCAGTTACGACCCTCTGTGAGCCAAAGGCCAGCAAGAAACTCTGCTATCTCAAGATATGTAATTATGTAAATATGAGCAACACACACGAAGTTTTCTGTCCCCCCTCCACTGTTGTTGTATCACCTTCCAGAGACTATAAAAGTGCATTCCAAAGTAAACAGTACGTACCCTATTATTCTCACAAATGGTGAAAACATTGCACTGGAAGAAACTCGGCCGACTCCAGCCACGTGAGCTTAGCTTAGCTTTGAAGCCAGAAGTGTTTGAAGGCGGTTACGTTATAACATAAGAAGATCAGCATATACTATTTGTGTACCCGCAGAAGGGTTTTTGCAGTCACTTGAATGCCTGCTTTAGTTTCGGATCTCTTGTGTTTTTGAAGTCTTTTCACTTTTGTCCAAAGCACAATGCGGTGCTAAGCAGAGAAAAGAACTGAGTGTGATTACAGTGTTAGAAGCAAAATCAACTCTTCTCTAGCTATTGAGCCTGGATCAGGGCTCCATGCCCTGGGGCAGCAGCCAAGCCGCTATGGGGGTCCCTGGGAGCCCCAGAGCAAAGCAGGGGAGCGAACAAGAGCTTTTAGCTCCAGCTGGGTGCTGGGAGCCTGTTGTAGTCTCTCAAGAATGTGGAGCGTGGGGTTCTTCACACGGCAGATTTGATTAATTCTGTTCAATGGAGTCTCTTTTGCCTGTGAGCACCATGAGTCTGTTCCCACGGAATCTTAAAACGTTTCTACCCCCCATTCCGTCACCATCCCACACTGGATATTCAGGTCACCTGCTTTGTGTATAGCCAATTTTCTCCACTTCTGTGGATTTTTTTTTTTTTTTTTGATGTGAATAAAGACCCTTTTCATCTTGACTTTTTTTTTATTAATATTACATTTCGACAATGCCAAATCCAAATTATAACCACTTCCAACAGTAATAGAAGCTTACAGAAAACTTTACTTGTACTTTTGTCTACACGATCTCCGGGTCTCGACCCCAGTTTGGAGAGCCAGGAGCCATCAGCTTCTTTGTGTTCTTGAGGGTCAGTCACAGCACTGGACAGTAAGTCTAGGATTTTAAATGAGATGTTATCTGATTCAAATGGCTTAGCTCGAGGATGATAAGGAAGTATTTAGCTGTAATGGTTTGTTTGCTGGCTGAATGCTGCTTTGTGAAGAGGGGAGATGATCTGGCTATTAATCTATGGCCCTCAGTTTTAGAAGAAGAAAAAATTAGAATCAGAATAACAAGAAAGACCCTGTGGGTTGGGCAATCCAGAGGTGCAGATATTTACATGGAGTCCAATCTGAGTGTTACAGACAGAGGAATGCTAAGAACAATCTTTGCTCTCTGAGGTCTCCATCTTTTACCTGATGATTGCAAAGCTGGTTTGCAGACAGAAATCAGGACTTTAAGTGGCTACCAATCCTTTTATTGCTGTGGACAATATTTGACTCAAAAACATGTGGAGACATTGCAATGAGGCAAAAGCGGTTATGATGAGGAATTGCCGGCCAAACTGCAAACTTTTTGGACAGGCAGGATGTTAGCCAACTGTTGTCTTGGATACCTTGCTGAAGGAACAGTCACCTCCAGCTGCTAGGCAGAATAAGAAAAAGATTCCACCAGCCCTTGGGGATACTGGATAGAGTAAAGTTTTAGCTCTGAGGGGCATGGAACCTGTCCAGAATGATTACCCCTTCGCAGAAACATGATTAGGGGAAGTCATTAACCCAGTCAGGTCACAGAGTCAGGCCACCACAACTTTAATATTATTTCCAGTGTCCGTATTCAGAGGAATCTGCCAGTCAGCCTGTGGCCTTGGGGAGTCAACCAATTTCAGTCCTATATCTGGGTCCAACGCTAAGCATAGCGTAGTGAGATTTTCCCTCTCTTTTCACTGTGTGATAGAAAATTGGTTTTCAGTGTCTTTTGTCGCCCTCTTTAATCGGATGCTCGATGGATTTAGTCTCCCTGAAGCATCAGCCCGGATTAGTGTACACCTTTATGTCAAATCTCACCTAAAGAATCTGCTTCCTTTAAAAGCCATGTACAAGGTTGGGAGTTACAGTGCAGGGCCAAGCATCGTATTTATGCAGAGTCATAGGGAATGTAGGACAGTCCTCATGAGCAGTTTCCAGGGACCTTGAGAACTAAACCAGGGGACAGAGAATACATTGGCCTACATACTAGAGACCAGACAGGCATAGAGGTGTATTTTCCACAGTGTGTGGATTTTGGTGCTGAAAGGATCCATTTCCCTCCTCTTTTCCCCAAACTGTACTCAGGCATTTTCTTTTCTTCTGTTCTTTATGGCCATGGGAAAATACTTGAAGTCATATTGTTTTTCACAGTTCCCTTCTTGCTTTAAGGTTGTTGGGAAAGACCAGCTCATCAACTATTAAGAAGCAACTGGCCATCTCTGACATACAAAATCTGGCATATTCCTTAATTCATGTGGTTAATTCACTTTGGGGTGGTACTTATATATTCACTTATTTATTTTTATTTGGCTGTCATACTGCCTGCTGCCTCGGGCTTATAACAGGCATATCGAATCAGTCTCAACTAGTACCTCCACTGCACTGTCGCTGGTATACTCCGACCAGGGAGTAGTAGCTCATCTGCAGTCCACCCTTAGAATTCTGCCAGCCATTCTTGAATCATACAGTTAAAGATGGAGCGAGTTCGCAGCAAGGGTCACACTGACAGTTTTATCTCCTAGAATAGCACCATTATATGCATTCTCCTAGAGCAACAACAACTGCTATTCTTCAAATTTTAGCTTTCTAATTGTGAAAACACATCATTAGTTATGAGTGTGTGTGTGTGTTTGTGTGTGTACTTTTTATAGTGTACTTATTGCTATTGTTTCTTCAGCCTACATATTTCAAATATTAATTCACAACTCAGTCCTTGAAGTTGTAGCCATCTTGTGGCTGAGCATCAACTGTCTGGTGGATTCAGACAGGAGGGTCACGATCACGTGGCAAGTCAAGCTTCCTCCCTTTCTCCAAGGCTGTGAGAGGCTTTAAGTATGTGGCTGATGGTGGTGGGATTAATGTTCTGGATATTTGGTTTTAGAGAGAGGAGATTTTCACTTTCAGACTAGGATTCCATGTTCCCCCACGAGGATAGTTTAGCATCTAAGGAATAAGTTAACAGTAGAATGACTTTCCATCTGTGAAATTTCCCTGGGCTGACGATGGAGAGAGAGCGAGTTTGCTTGTTATGGTGCTGTACTCTGGAAGAGTTCATTTCCCTGTTGTTTGCCTACAGTCCCCTATTCTTATTTGAGAATGGAATTTCCTTCAACCTTACTTGAGTAGTAACCTCACTTAGAAAGAACATAGTAGGACTTAAAGGGCCACTAACAGCCTGTTTTAGCTGGGAAACAAAGTCAAGGATACAAGACATCAGCCACCCTTGTATGGCGTGGCAGAAGCTCACAGTGAAGCAAAGGGTCAGAGTTCCTCAGGCCCTGACATTGGGATAAAAATTTGAGATCCCATGGACCTTGAAAGTGAAATATTTTGTGCCTAAGCTGCTTTCATTTTGCATATAATTCCTAGAAACGGATAATGGACCTGGGAAATGTTTAAAATGTGTTGTTCATCCTTGATGAACAGTGTGGTAATTTACAGTGTGCCTAGAATGACATGTCTGAACATCCTTGAGACTTCCCCTCCTCCATAGGTTTGTGGGTCAGGTTATGGAGGATAAATACTGGCAGATACTCCACAGGAAGAAGTGTGAGTGAAAAGTTTAATCAAAATTACAAATTGACAAATTATATGTACTCCTGACATATCCAGAATTAAGTTATGGTTTGTAAATAGAACACAAAATAATTAAGTCAAGGTAATTAACATTTTCACACCATATAGTTTTTAATTTTCTGTGGTAAAACATTTGAAATTTACTCTTTTAGAAAAACTTAAAACATATAATAAACTATCACTTGTCCACTTTTTTAACCCAGTTTATGTTCTGTGTAGAAAGACAACAGCAGTTTCCTACAAGGCCACAGTCCTACAGGTGGTTCCTCTTGTTCCTAACTCTCGACTGAAATGTGCAAGAAGCACAGGCTGCCTGATGCTTACTTTCCCTTCCCACACTTTCTTTCACTCTCCTAAGACAGAACACCATACCATCCTTCTTTTTCTTGAGCACATAAACATGGGATGCACGTCTGTGTTTTGGGCCCACTTCGACCTGGAATGACCTCATAACGCCTTACAAGGGTAAATGCTATGCATTCTGGAAGGCGTGAGTTTGGAGGAAATTCATCTGGAAATGCTTCTTGACCTTGGCTCCAGGCATCACATGGCTCTGAGATATCCTGTAAACTGTAAGCGTGCCCTTCAGGTTATAGGCTTTCTAGTTTTATAGCCATCATGTTTTATACACTTTAATGGCTCCACTATGACTTAGTAGAAAGTTTTCTCTGGGAATTCTCACTGGTTGTCTATTTTTATCTTCTTTCATACATTCTAATACAATATTCATGATTCTTAATTTTATTTAAGCACTTTAATGTGTGAAACTTTGGATTGTGATGGTAAAATGTACTAATAGTTATTTATTTATAATACAGGTTTTACCTGAACTTTATTACTGAAGAAGTAGACAACCCTGAGAAGTAAGTAACCTCATTCACTGTGAGATTTTTGTTAGGCATAAAATTTAGATTATTTAATTAAATAATAGACATAAAAGAGAAATTCAGTGTGGGCCAGTTAACTTCACTGTTGTTGCTATCATTAGTCTGTTAGATAAATTGACTTAAGTTTCATCATCTATAAATTATCACATATTAATAGTAATATGTGTTGAATATTATACATATAAAATAATATAGCATATTCAATACTAAGTTGCCTTACAATCTGAATTTAGAAAAGAGTAATGTTATTTTTTATGTAACCTATATAAACATATACATATATAACCTAACATGAACTTTTATCAAGTTTAGACTAATCTGAAAAAGTTGATGATTTCTGGTAGTACTTGTACTTTAAAGAACAACTGTGTGACTAGAGATAATAATATAATCAAGGGAAACTTATGAAGTAACTGAAAGATATAGGGACTTGTAAATTTGGGGGCTCAGTGATTTTTCTTTACCTTTTCTTCCTTAAAAATGTTTGATAGATGGTTTGATGTTAATTATACACTGTGTCAAGTGAACTGCAAAATAAGTAAGTTATATGATTTATAAATGAACACTTGGCTTTATATATTAAAATCTATGAATTAAAGAAGGGAAATTTAAGAAATGTAAACTATCATGGTATTTATAGGCTACCCATTGTGCTGGGAGCCTCTTTCAGGATGAGTGAGGCTTATCTTTAAATATTTTATTGTGTTCTCTGTGAATGAAATGCACGAAGACAACATGTAATAATGTACTGTCACCACAGTAGCATGTTTAGCAAACTAAGAGTAAGTGAAAAGTTCTTAACTTCAATGTGGAACATGTTGCTCATCAAGGGTATCACGTAATTAAGTGTTTGCAGGTAAATGGAATTGGGGAAGAGAGAGAAATGGGCAGAGAATCTGGAGCGGCAGAGAGAAAAAGAAATAGGGAAAAAGAAAGATGGAGAGAGAAAGATAGAGGGGGGAGAGAAGTAGGAAAGGGGAAGGCAGGGAGAGAGAGAGAGAGGGAGGGAGGGAGGGAGGGAGGGAGAGAGAGAGAGAGAGAGGGGGGGGGGGGAGGGAAGAGGGAGGGAGAGAGAAATCTGGCCTGTGGGAAAAGCAGCCTCGTGGAGGTGAGAAAGAGCACCACTGTGGAACAGGTTGGAGTCAGAGGGTTCTCCTAAGGCTTGCCAGTTCAATGAACTGTCAATATATGGCACCGAGTATACTAGGAGGCCGCTAGCTGGTTACATTCCGCAAGGCACTACAGCTTAGAACATACAAGCCAATGGTGGAAGTTAGCGCGATGCGTCATAGAATCTGATTCAACTGCTATGTAAATCAATATGTAATTTCAACGTGAAGTAGGCCTGTTTATCAAGAAATATGGCCAATTTATAAGAATATTTTTATATTTGTAACTGAAATTAGAGGTAGAGAAAATATTTACAAAAAACTAATACTTACATTTTTTTGTAAACAATAAGCAGGATACCCAGTGACAGGAATCCACTGATTATAGAGATAAACAGCTACTTTTGTATGTCATTAGCATGTATGGAGTAACACAGAGAAAGGACACTTCATACTCCATTTTATGTAAAGTAGTTACTGAATTCTCATTACATCAAACAAACAACTAGAACTTATTTAAAGGTAAAATATTTTAAAGAGATTTCTTACATCTAATGTAAGGGGCTAGTCATTGTAAAAACAGCAAATTATAGGTTATAGACATATCCTAGGCTACAATATTAGTGCTAGAGAAGTAAATGATGTTTTAGGTTGAGTTACTTAACAATTTAGATTTATCTTGACAGTTTGTCAGGCACATGTTGCTAGTGTGTGTCACACACACACACACACACACACACACACACACACACACACACACACACCAAAGTTGATCAACTACTCCAGGACATAAGGCCTGTCCTGGAATGAATGATTCACCCACTGTTGCTCTATTTGAGAAAATTGATTTTCCCTCTTTCAGCTGGTATAAGTGAAAGTGCACTTCATATTCGTTCATTCCTTCACTCATTCATTATTATAAAATATAATAAGATAAAACAAAATCTATCACATGGAAATAGAACAAAGCAAACCAACAAAAAGAACAGGAGTCCAGGAGTCAGAAACCCACTCATTCACATCCTCAGGAGTCTCATCAAAACACAAAGGTGGAAGGCAACACATGGGCAGAGAACCTAGTCCATGCTGCTTATGTCTGAGTTTCTATGGCCTTTGCTGATGTTGACGTAGAGGTCCTTGTTTTCTTGGTGTCCTCCATTCCCTCTGACTGCTAAGATGATTCTACCCCCTCTTCTCTGGGATCCCTGGACTCCAACTGGAGGGGTTTGATGGAGACATCCCATGTGGGGATGAGTGTTCCAAGGTCTCTCTCATTCCATGTGTAGTGGGTCTCTGTAGGGGCTCCCATCTGCTGCAGGAGGAAGCTTCACTGATTCAGCTGATCTATGAATACAGCTGAATGTCATTAGAAGTAATTTTATCACTACATTTCCCCCTTTTTATAGACCCAGTCTTATTTGATTTTCCCTTCCCTACCTGGGCTCTGAAGTCTCAGGTTCTTGGTCACCCAAGCAGTCAGGTGTGGGTTTCATTTCGTGGAGTGGTCTTCAAGTCAGTCATTGGTTGGATACTCTCATAAGCTTTGTGCTACCATTGCCCTGGCATAACTTGCAAATAGTACCCCACTGTACATAAAGGGTTCATGGCTGGCTTGGTGTTTCTATTTCTCTATGAGAGTGTGCAGAGTATCTTCCCGTTCTAAAGAAGGGAGAATGTGGAGGTAAATTCTCCACGTAGCTACCACTTCAACTCCTCCATGTTCAATGAGTACGTGTAACTGTTGTCTTCAGCTGCAGGGCCTTATCATCAGTGTAGAGAGCAACCAGTTGCCTTGGCAACCATCTGCTTTATTTGGGGATTCCCTTGGGACCTCTTTGACCAACAATTCAATTACATGTAACCCAACATGCTCTTAAATGCTATGAACTATTTCTAGTTCCTTAATATAGCATTTTACTAAGGTCGTAGTGTGTAGGATTTCTCAGTACACATTAATAGTCTACAGAATTGTGAGTCCAATATAATGAGACAGTTTGAAGAGCAAAAGTGTTGATTCCTTTTTCCTACTTCACACAGGAGAGCTAGTTAAGTCAGTTCTCATTTAGAGGACTCTGAAAAAACTTAGCCAATAGAGTCATTTTCTCAAAATTAAAACATGATAAAGCCACAAAATTTCTTTAAGTATGCAGTCAAGGCTGAAGGCCATAAGAAACATTATAAGGTGAGGATGCTGGAATTTCAGGATATTGTCAAGGAATAGCGAAGTCTATCAGTTCTGGTGCCTTCCCAGGTATACTGTCAGGTCCTGTGATTATGACCAGAAGTAACTCAGAGTTTTACTCATATTCATAACTGTTAGCCTTTAAAATGACATCTTGTGACTGACCGTTTTAACAGCCAGAGTAGGCCTTTTCAAACTGTGCTTTATTTTTAGAACACAAGAATGATTTGGGAAATATTTAGAGCCAAGTATCAAGAACAGACGGCGCAATTATATGGATCTGGTCTAAATGAGTACTTCGGGTTATTTTATAGGTGGACACAGACTTAAAAGTGTCTTTCCTTACAAGGGAGAGGAATTATGGTTGCATCTTCTTTGTGATGAGCCAAGATAAATGTGTTTCCTAATCAGTCACTGGTGCATGTGCCCAGGTGTGCCGAGACATGCGACATGCTGGGGGCTGGTGCAATGAATCATCAGCCAAGGAAGGGTCTGACCCTTCTATCGACTCGTCCATGCAAGTAATCAGATCCCCCCCCCAAACTCACAGAAAGAGGTGATAATTAATTTAAGTCAGTGAGAATAGCGATAGGTTTTAAGGCAATAAGATGCGGAGGGAAGTTTGATGTTCTCAGCTGCCCACACTGCTCATGTTATCATATTGAGACATCTCTCCGATTATCTAACAGGACCCTATGAACTCAGTTCTAAACCGTCATAGGACAGACCTTAAAAAACAGCTCTAAAGGCGTGTTAACAAGGAAGAGAACAGTTACATTTAAGTTAAAAGATTTTTTTTTCTCCTGGCCTTATTTTTTCCTGTTTAAAAATGCTTTCTCCTCTATAAATATTAGTGCTGGTGAATATGTTCCTGTGTATGTATGTACATACCAGTAGAAGCCAGAGGTCCCTGCTGGAAGCCTTCCTCAGCCCCTCTCAATCTGATTTTCTGAGACTGTGAGACTCTCTCACTGACTGGCTAGACTGGCCCGCCAGTAAGCACTTGGGACCCATTGGTCTCTACCTTGTCAGCTTTGGAATGATAGACACATGCTTTCCTACCTGGAATTTTCACAGATGCTGAGAATCTGAACTCAGGTCCCTAGGTTTGTGTGGCAGGTACTTCACCAACTAAGTCATCTCTCAAAAGGCATTACATTTCGTAACTACCCAAGAAACTACAAATAGTGTTTTTTTGGAGATATTAATGTACAATGTTTGAACCACTAAGAACAAAGAACTCCAAGAGATATACTTTGGAAATGTAATCTCCCCAGATGACACAGGAAGTGATACTGACAGATGACATATTCAGGTTTTTCTTTAAATGTGTCTTAGGAAATATAATGAGTTTTTCCTTATGACATTACTTTGGTGGGGGATATATCACACAATCTATCTTTGTTCACAAAGTTACACAGTACAAAGAACATATCATTTAGATATATACTGTTTGAAATCCTGTTCACTGATTGATAAATCATGTCTTGTGTTGATGAAAGCTAAGAAATGAATTGCTTTGGTTTGACCTTGGAGTCTGAGATTAGTCAGTCTATCTATGAGACTTGTTCGGGTGTTCTTCTCACATCATTTGTTCTTTCTGTTGGAAACGGCAGACATGGGGGGGGGGGTCAGGAAAGCTTAATGCCATCCATCATTTTTGAAGAACAGGCCCTCATTGTGCTCTGGACGATCAACTTAAATAGAAGGTTTAAATAATCGGAGTGTCACGTTTAATTAATATCTCTTCTGCTTCCAATTAATTGGTGCCTCAAAGTCATCGCTCCTTCTACTAATGATAACTTAGAAGAGGAACTTGGTTTGGGAAAAACACACTAAGATCAGATTGGTAAGGCAGAGCGAACCTTTGATTGGCCCTCTGTGGGCCCCCAAAACAACCTTGATGTTTCTATTTGATTCAAAGTTTTATGATAGGCATTTGATTTGTCTCCTGTTTTGTTTGTCATTGTACTCTTTAAATGGCCTGTAAGTACCAGGTTCTATAAAACCATTAGGCATATTAAAAATAGCAAACCAAAGCAAGCCAGCAAGCAAAAACCCAAACTGGCAAACCAGCAAAAGGAATTGTCTTAACATTCTGCAGTGAAGTTTCATGAGAGAGACTGAAGCAGAATTGTGGAATTCTTTTTATCTTTCACTTTGTCATTATTGTGATTCAACCTTATGTGATCAAAATCTTTGTCTTTATGTGCTCAGTTAAAAGATAATGACTCCTTAGAAGATAACAGCATATGCCTCTGTATGTGTGTGTGTGTGTGTGTGTGTGTGTGTGTGTGTGTGTGTGTGTGTGTGTGTTGTGGCTAAGTTTGTAAAATTGTTCATTACAAAATAATGTTATTTTACAATCATAGAACATAACCAAATTTTTATTACATATACTCATGTTTGATTATTTTGGTATAGAAACTGATTTTTTTATAGAAAAATAGCCCATTTAAAATAATTTATAGACAAACTTTTATTAAGCCAATTTAACTTACAAACATATTTGCCAAGTAAATCTCTTCAAAAATAAAGATTCTGAATAGAGGATTTTAAGGATTCAACCCCATGGTGAAGCAAATTGCTTCTGAGCCTTTGTTTATGACTTTTAAGTTGATGGTAATTATCCCAATATTATAGTTCTCATAAGTAAGAAATCTATGAAAGATTTAAATTGTAATGTGTCTGACAAATAATACAAACTGCAAAACTGCACTTCCACCTCAGTCTAAAAAGGTCTTTTATTGGCAAAATGCAATCTTTTTGCTATAATATCAACACACACCATCGGATTTATCTTAAATCAGGACACTGCTGTTTTTCAATTTTGAAACAATTAACACCCAAATTAAAATGTTTCTGTGTTGTGCTTCTTCGGAAATAAATACACAATTTGGTAGTTTCAATTCCAATGTGATTGGCCATCAAAATCTAATGATGTTGTTGGGCCACTGAGGCACACAGGGGCCAGCATCTAACCACATGGCAAGAAGACATGATTGGACCCTTACCAAGCAAAGCCAGTGACTGCTCTTTCTTCTCTCTTGCTGCACAAGGTATGACAGTTCCTTCCTAGTGGGACATGGGCTTGGTATACTTAGGGATCAAAATTCTTGCATTTCTCAGTTTCACATATGCATAAAAAATATGTTTGGCTCCAAGACCCTTTGTTCCTGTAAGTCTGAAGTATAAACTAAGTGATGCATAAATTACAGGATTATATTCTAATATTTTATCCCGGGGCAATCAAAGAAGACAGCTACTAATCCATCAAGTGCTTCATGGAGGGCACAGTACTTCTTCTTTCTTTGTTCCAACCACATCAATAGGCAGAGTTCTGAAGAAGAGTGCTTTTGAACATTATTTCCTTTCAGTTCAGTCATTTCTAAGTTCTATTTTTAATCTCATTGAAGTTTATATTTGGCATCTAGAACAGAGGGGGGAAAAGTCATGTTTGGAATCAACAAAAGTGGTTAATTTATTTATCTTCACCCAATTTCTGTTCCTTTTAGCACAAGAGACAAACAGTGGCATGGTTAGAATGATAGGGTGGATGCAGGGTTGGAATTAGAGGGGAAACTGAAGTTTCTGAGCATGAATCTCCTCTGCCAGAGCTTTAAACAGCAAGGAGTCACATGAGACAAAATGGGAAATTATTATGTCTTTGACTCAGTCTACCTTAATAATATCCTTCATTATTATTAGATTCAGCGGTTTTCTAGTGATGGAGCTCTGATGGCACTTAACTCATTAAGTACACCAGGATGGCTGGAAACTTACTAGGATCTATCTATTTCCAGATTGCTGGGATGAAAGCCTCACACCACCATGTCTGTGCCTTTTAAAGCATGGTGCTAGTCATTGTGTGTGTTGACTAGCAACTTTGCAATTTACAACCATTTCTAGTTGGGATAAATTATTGTTTGAATGGTATAAGCAGTGTGGTTGTTGCTGTCTTGATCACAGTAGATATTATCCAAATGAGGGATGAAATAGCTCACACTTTGGGTTCAGTGTCAAAGTCAGAGTCTCTGAAATCTAGAATTTATGCCAGAGTAGTATTCAAGCATCTACTCTGGTTTATATCTACTCATCAACATGAATATTCTGTGTTCAGAAATATCATGTCAGCAATTAGCTTGTCTTCCAATTTTGAGATTGGAAATGCTCATACTCCCCCCCCCCCCATTATCCATATTCTAATTTACTCAGATAGTCTACCTTCATTCTTTGGCATGCCTGTGTTTGAAAGAAAAGCAACTATTCCCAAAATGTGGCCCAGAAGCTTCACAGTCTGCGTTATAATTGACCAAACGTATCTTAGAACTGTAAACTCCGAGGCATGGGTTGGTGCTGTTTAGGCACTCACCTTACCCACTTCTATTTAGCAGTCCCACCAGAATAAGGTGACGTCCTATGTCACTCTTTATGTGTAGATGACACGTTATTAAGTCTATACCTCATGACATAAGAAGGTCATGCTCATATACATTGTCCCTTAATGCTATTTTGATAATTTTTCCAGTCATCTATCTTCTGAAAATAATGGTAGGGTTTGTACAGACACAAGAAAGACCTACCCCCGGAATATATCTGAAAGGAAGCCAAGGACGTGAAGACTTTCCAGCGAGGAAGAAGCGTTCCTTCCCTGTATAAACTATGCTGCTTTCAGAGTCCTTGCAAATAGTGCTGCTGCAGAAGATAAACACTCAAACCCTGTCTGGCAGTAAGCATCTGTTTCACCTCACACAGACCTGCACTGCTTGGTGGGCCTTTGTTTACCGCTCTAGTGCGGACCATAACAATCCTCACATCGGGCCCCCTCAAGGTTCTGAGGATGAATTTGTGAAATTCAAACATGTTAATGAGCTCAACAAGTAATTTACAAACAGCAGCTGCAACCCACACCTATATTCTTTGAAGATTAGAATATTTTATAAGCGTAAGCTCTGAAAACATTAAAGGATTAACATGATTGTTTCATGAGCAGGGGGTGCCTTTTCTGCACATGTGAACTAATAATCAGCTTGGAACATTGCAACAGCATCAGCAAATCACTCTCTCATTTGAAGTTAGGGGGCTGAGGGAAGGGGAGAATTGTGCTGATGTCCAAGTCCCTCAGGCAATGCCCGACTCATGCATGCATCTGAGTCAGAAAGAATTTCTTGGCAGACTTTTTCTTTTTTTGTGATAAATATTAGCATGCCCTCACCCGGATAGCCATTGTCACACAGTTGATGGATGGCACAGGTAGAATACATGGACTGCTTGTATTTAACTGGAGATACCTATTCTGAGGTTGACTACCTTATTAGGGAATGGTTTTATGAAATCCTTGAAGCAAAGTCTTGATTTGCGTGGCTTACACCAGGTATTTTAGACATATAGATGCTCAGCTTTATAAAGAATAGTTCTTTAGTAACTTATAGAAACAGCATTTTAATCTGGTTCATAGATGGGTTACAGGAGTTAGTAACTCTCAAGATTTTCTTCGTAGATTGGTATGTATCCTGTGCAAAGGAGAAAGCTGATGATCAAAAGAGTGGGATGCCTTCATTCTTACGGCTGTCCCATTGGCCAGTGAGGAGATTAGGGTGGGAATCTACGACTTTCTAGCTCCAGAGCTCAGAGTCGTTTGCACAGACTGGCTAATCTTGTGGGAGGAAAGGCAGCAGTGAGGTATCAGTGTTAACTAAGGATAGAACGTTATAGAAGAAGAGGAAGTGAAAAGCAGAAGAGAGAGGTGGAGGTGTCTGAGGCAGGGCCTGGGCATGCACAAAGCTGTAGAAGGATGATTACTTTTAGGGAATAATTCGTCATACATCCTGGGTAGGATGGTACAGATGCTGGGCTGTGGTGAGCCTAAACTTCCGCTGGAAGGCTTCAGGACCTTATCTCTCTGCCACTGAGACTGACAGGCAGGTGCCAAGGAAAGTCTTCAGAGACTGGGAATCAGTGCTTGAAAAATATTAACTTGATTTCAAGTCCAGTGGGTTTTCTTCTGGTGACACTGAGTTTAAATGGAGCTGTAGTGATGGGGACACTTGTTAATCTTCTTTTGCAGGTTTAGTCATAATAAAAGAGCATCTTTGAGAAGGCAATTGACATTTGCACTTGCTTCATTGCTAGGCAGACACAGTGACATGGCATGTGGCAGAAATGGTAGCAGAGAGCAACATAATCACAACACCATCCCCGGCCTAAGCAAGACAGAGGCCCCCTACTTAGAGAACAGGATGAATCAACACTGGGTCCCTGTACTCACTTGTACACAACCCGTGTACGGGGCTGCAGGTGCTTCTTTATTAGTGAAAAAAATGATCCAGTTATCGATTCTCTCTGCCACTGGAAGAGCAAATGAGATGAGAGGAGATAGTTCATTTATAAGGAATATTTATAACTCAAAATTATCCACACCAGAGAATTTGGTTAGTCATGTCAATTCCCAAAATGTAAATGTAAAGGATTCTTGTTCAGGATCTTGTTCAATACCAACCTTGAGGTTTTAGCATTGAAAATATGGGACATGCTAGTGACTAACTTTGCTTTGAGTTCTATGAAATTCAAGTTCTGCTTTGGGATGAGGAAATATGGAGACGTCAATAGTCATGCAGATGGCCTGTGTTCTTGGAGACAGAATGGTGTCACAGTCTGGTGAAATATATGAATCTTTGGGCTGGGACCGTGAACTTAGAGTGCCACTGCCTTCTCAGCACTGTAACTCTATAGACATGCTACCACCACATCAGCCAAGATACCATTGCTGCTTCTGGATTCTTTTGCTTTAAACTTAGCTCACTATGTTCTTTGTCCTTTCTCGGCATCTTGCTTGTTCGTGAAGGATGCTATGGTAGCAGGCTGCCTTTCCTTTCGGCTCTAGCCTACCCCACATAGATGGCAGAAAATGCCAAGTGTGGGAAGGGCCAAGACCTGAGATAAAAGAAACCCTATTTCAGTGGCCAGAATGAATTACAGATGATGGTTAGAGGTATAGGTGGGCAAATGGGCAAAATGAGCTAATTTATTAGACTATAAAACCAAGGGCCATATCTAGGAATCTAACTCAGTGAGGTCAGTTTAAGGGCAGGGCTCATGATTTGTGTGGGTGCCAGGTAACAAGAACACTTGTGAGGGAATCAGTCATGTTGCGTTACAAGGAATTCCTAATTCTCTTTATTTTCTTTATCAAATATGCTCACAGGAGACAAACAGTTCCTGGTAAATCTCAGTGGTCTGGAAGATTTTTAGTTACTATTATTCTGTGTGCTTTGTTGGTGCTCTTAAAAGCATGAATACAAGCAGGAAAGATTCTTTCAACAAGTCTCCTGCATTACTGAAGATGTTTGCAGTAAACCCTTTAGAATCTTACTGGTTTTTTGCACTGGCTAGCCTAATAAATCCAAAGAGAGCCCTTTGTCATAATTTTCACCAATTTACAGGTATTCACCTGCTGTTTGTATGTTCTAACGCTCACCTAATACACTTCTTGTGGGCTCTAAAGATAATATATGTTAATCACCTGCTGTTTGTATGTTCTAACCCTCACCTAATACACTTCTTGTGGGCACTAAAGATAATATATGTCGGTATGTTTGACAATGCATTCTCACAGCAGACATTTAATGATGGAATATTCGACTTTTCTCTTTCTGCTTCTTTCTTCCTTCTTGCTCTTTTGAGACAAATTCTCCTTATTATGTTACTCTGGATATCCTAGAACTTAGCTCCCAACTGAAGCACACAGAGATCCATCTCTCTGTGCCTCTTGAGTGCTAGAATTAAAGGCAAGCACCATCATAGCCAGAGAATCATTCTATTTCTTAACATGATGTTACCTACTTGCAATCTCTAAGAATTACCAGGCCAGGATTTGTATATGTGATGAGCTCTCTGTCTCTTGTTTCTTTGTCTCTGTGTCTCTGCCTGTTTCTCTTTGTCTCTGTCTGTCTCTCTGTCTCTGTTTCTCTCTTCTTTTCTCTCTTCCCCTCCTGACTTAATACTCAGTTTTCTCATCACCACAAGGTAAACGACACCTTGTTTGAAACACCACTCTTTACGAAGCAAAATTTATCTCAAATTTAGAAATAAGTATAATTTTTGACTTGCAGGCTATTTTACAAAGTCATAGCTATTTCTCTACTTGTCTTTCTAAGGAAATAGGCTATGGTCCTTATAGATAGTTCCACCCATGGGAAAGGCATACCAGCTCTCAGACTTGGTATGCATTTTAACATGAGAATGCTATAATCAGAAACGTTCACATTTTGTAGATGACACACTGTACCCTACAGAAAATTAACTTAGCTTTATAGCATACCATTCAAATGTCAATTAATGTGTGAGTGATTAAACTTAAGTAATGTATTCTTCCTACACAAAATGAAGGAAACAGGTTAGAATACATGATGCTTTAAGTGAAGTCACTTTGGAAGCCTGAGATATCTACATTACACAGGGGTTTTATAGGCACCCCAGATCCAAACTTTCCAAAGTATCAGCTCTACTGGTTTCCCATGATGCCATTCCTCCTTCTGATTCTACTGCTATTCTATTTCCATTCTCTCAGGAACAAATAGCAATGTCTCAAAAAAAAATCTCCATGTTATCACCTTATATATCACTAATAGCTATGTTTTGTTTATCTTCTTTTACACCTGAACATCGAAATGTCTTGTGGGCCTTAGTTTATTAAAGTATCCTCTTGTCATGGTTAAGACATGATAAACTTGGCTTGAGAAAATAAGTCACACTAGTCTATAATGTCAGAGTTAAAATGTAAACATCTACAAGCTAAGACAGGTGGCCATGGCAAGATTGTTGCCTTGAAATTAGCAGGTGGTGAAACATCACCATTAAATACTTACTGTGTGGCATTTCATAAAACTGCTCTTCAAACAATAAAGTCAGTAGCTTTGCCATTCAGATTTCTAAATTTGTTGTGCAAACAGGTAATGAATGTGGTTCATAGGATAGTGAAAGTAAGTAATTTACTCCAGGTCATTTAGTGAAGGCCATGAGAAACATTATAAGGTGAGGATGCTGGAATTTCAGGATATTGTCAAGGAATAGCGAAGTCTATCAGTTCTGGTGCCTTCCCAGGTATACTGGCTCCTAAAAGATTCTTTGTGGCTTCTCTGAGTGGCTATATTTAATTTTTCCATTATTGTTACAGTCAAACAATCAAACTTCCACTTTCTGTATTTCATCCTCAGGTAGCAAACAGAGAAATTGACACAGAAGGCACAGTTAGCTTTTGTTTTCTGTCTGATATGAGAAAAGCGCTGAGCTGGTCAGTGATGAGGGTCATAGATCTCAGGTGCTCTTTTATAGCTGTGTAGACTCTTAGGTAAGAAAGGTTAAATATGCCCTGAACATATGTACACGCTTATCTACTTGTTTCTCCTGATGCAGTGCACTCTCACCAGGGAGATATTAATTACCAAAGGACAGTGTTGGGAGAAAGCAAGCGCACACTGGATTCAGTGACACCATGCTCTGAGTCATGGGACTTCCCTCCTTATACCAAGCCACAAGCTGAGTAACCTGTGGACCCAGCATGGGAAAAAGCTCCATGCTGGGTGTCGAGGTGCTTTTTAAACCTGCAGACTGATGACAGAAATCTGTGACTAAGCAGAAGAGAAAAACTCCTTGTTCTCTAGGTATGATGTTAGTGGGGCTACCATTTCTCGAAGACACTTGAGTGGAATTTCTGGGATTCTAAGCCTTGCCCGCCTACTCTGCCCTTCTGAGCAGAAATTTGTAGACCCCCCCCCCACTCACCCAACCATCCTGATTACCTTGTAGTCTCCTAATGAGCACGTATTATTTATCAAATTTTAATGTAGATGGAACTTTAAAAAAAAACAGTTGTAACCCAATAATCCATTTAGTCAAATGATGAAATCTTTTTCTGTGTATTTTACATTCTGGTAAAAAGAGTAAAAGTGACATGTTCAATAGCAATGAAAAGAATTTTTTTTTTTTTCCTTTTTGGATTTTCAATATGGAGATATTTACTTTCTCTTTAATAGTAACAACTGGCTAAATTTGAAATTTTTAAGAAATTATGAAAGAGGAATTGAGTCTTGTCAATCATGTTGAATAAAAATAGTGCTCACTTATATAATTCTGGTTGCTGGTCTCCCCGCCCCCATGTGTGTAGTCATGTGTGTTTGATTATGTTGCTTAGGTAAAGATGCCTACACATTTCTCTTCAGTATTGGCATTCCATCATTCACTGTTTGCTAGTTTATTGTGTTCCCCAAGGCATCATAGAACTCATCAACGCCCCTCCCTAGTCCTGCTTTACAGCCCTGCTATAGCCCACCCAACATTCTCTACTTGTGTGCCTAGAGGTCTGTCCCAGTTTTTTCATCTCATGCTATTCCGTTTCACTTCCCTGTCCCAAATTTCTCAGTGGACACTATTTCAATGATGGATGACATACCTTTAGTATTTCTTTTTTTTTCTGGTGAATTTGAAAGCATATCATTTTCCTTGATACAATAATGCTAGATTATAGATTTTTCTATACAAATCTGTATACCCAATTATTTCCTTAGGATTGGATACTAGTGTTATGCACTATTTTGTATGCAGTGGGCACTAAAATGGCCACAGTTTGTGATAAGAAAATACCCTGTAAAGAAGAGACACTGTTTTTCTGTTACTGGCACTGGACATCACCACATTTTGTTGTTTGCTCCCGTTTTCTTTCTTTGTAGTTCTAGGGCCTGGACACATGACCTAGTGGTGGAGTCCCTTTCTCTGATTTTATTAGATGTCACTCTTGTTTTGTTCATTTGAGATTGCCAGCTTGCAGAACCTCTGCATTTGCATTTAAACATAGTAAACATTTTTATCCATGTATATTACTTTTATGGTCATACCCTTTTTTGTATACAACATTTAAATCTCGCACACACATAGATATCTCTATCTCTGTCTATCTGTCTATCTATCTATCTATCTATCTATCTATCTATTTATCTATCTATCTATCTATCTATCTATCTATCATCTATCCATCTGTCTATTTTCTAGATTTCCTCCCCAAATCTCTCAACAACTCAGCATTATTAAACTAATAATATCCCCAAATTTATGAAGCTCCTAAATTATGGCACTTGTCATGATATGATAATACACATTAAATTTTATGTTCTATACTAAGATATTTTTAGGTAATTTATTCCACTTCATTTATCATTCTATTGGTATAACAGCCAGTTACTATACAGTTTTATTATTAAAAACGTTCAGAATCTCTTTTTACTTTGGAGAGGAATGCTGCTCCAATTATTACCTTATCACCCTAAGCAAATCCATATTGAATACAACTTAGGTCTGCATGGCGGGATTTTCTGTTCACTTCTTCTGTATATGGAGTTAATATAAATAGTACTTTGAAATGTAAGCTTTATGGCTTTTCGAGTCATCCTGAATATGTTATCTCTTATAATAATGCCCCCACTGTACAATTAATGTGGCAGATATTCTTCCCCATATAGTTCTTTCACCCAGCACCATACTTAATTATTAAGTTTGATTCTGTTGTCTTCTCAGATTAGAAGAAAATTAACGAAGGAAAGTGGCTGTGACCATTACTTTGGTTATTTTCCCCTGCATTTCCCTCTGAAATACGTTAACATAGTACATGATATTTTATTTTTCAGAATACTTTTAATAAAACAACATGTTAAAATATAAGCAGAAGTACCAGTGTTAGCATGAAGAAATATTACTTATGATATTTACAATTGCCAACATTGCCCATTGAAGATTACATATTAGCTAAGTTTATTGTACATAAATAGATCCAACCCTTTGGGGTTTATAATGATGAGAATTAACCTTTAATCACACGTTGGAGAAACAATGAATGTGTTTCCTAAGCAATTATGTAGATTCTACTCCGCATTTAAAAAGATGAAAACACCCTTTTCTCCTTGATTTCTTCTCTTCCAAAAGAAAACATCTGTTGAAGAAATACAGAAATCATATTGTTCCGACCTTCTTACATACATGTGTGCTACTTTTCTTACAAGTGGTTATGGTGATATTAACTTATTTCATCTCCAGCCTGTTTCCATATGATGGTCTCAGTGTACTTGGCATATCTAAATTCTACATTAGGAAAGTGCAAACACAAACCAGCACAGTTGCAGCGTATCTCCAGTCATGCGGTGTTTTGACAGGGAGCCTAGAAGTGGTTTACTTCATCCCTATTCCTTTCTGGTCCAGTGCTGGTTTCCAGACAGCCTGTGTTTTATGGAGAAATGTTTGCGTGTGGCTACTGCAGGAATCGAGGAGGTTCCTTCATTTCATTAAAAAGGGTCTTGGCTGTGAGCAATGTTATCCTGTTCATACATTGCATGTCCTGAGAGACTTTATGATTGGCTTCTGCAAGGACACTTGGTGGGATGTGTATTTCCTTCTCTGACCAAGCTCCCTCGTTGCTTCAGTTACTTATCTAGGATCTTTTTTGGGACCTTTGCTGAGTTATTACATAGTGATGACAGTCATTTAAAGAATGTGTCTTAAGGAATATCATAGTTTGCTTGAAGTGATTTAAATCTGTTCTTTTTTTTTTTTATGACTTCTTGCTACTTAAATATTTTAATTTTACTTTAATTGTTTTATTTAATTGCTAAATTGGAGCTTCCAATGGAGAAAGTGTCTCTTCCTATTCTAACGAACCATCTTTCTTGTAGGAAATGTCCTAGAAAGAAAATATATTAGTTTAAAATTTAACAGAGGCCAGGACTGGAGAGACTGTTCAATACTTAAGAGCACTGAGAATCTGGTTGGATTTCTATCATCTGTGCAGGGAATTAAAACCATTTGTGAGTCCAGTCCCCTGCGGATATAACTCTCTTCTGGCCGCTCAGGCATTGCAGGCACGTGGTGCACAAACACACATCTGGGGAAATATTACCTGTACACACATGATGATGATGAGGATGAGGATAAAGATGAACAATAGAAACCAAAGAAGCCAAGCACCCTTTAGAAGTTACGTAAAAGTACTTTATTCTTGCGCTGGAGAACTGGGTTAGTTTTCAACAATTGCTCTGTAAGTGTGAGAACCCGAACTTCATTTCTTTAACCTTTGCTGGGGGAACTGGGCATAATGGCTTCATTTGTTCGGTCTCTTTTGCTGTGGTGAACACCATGACCAAAAGCAACTTGGAAAGGCAAGGGCTGATTGTGTCTTACAGCTCTCAGCTTCCACTTTGTCACTGAAGGAAGTCAGAGAAGGGGCTCAGCTCAAGAATAGAAACAGAGGCCATAGAGGAAGGCTGTCCATTGGCTCGATCCTTATAGATTGCTCAGCTTGCTGTATGTATGTATGTATGTACGTATGTATGTATGTATGTATATATGTATGTATGTATGTATGTGTATGTATGTATGTATGTATGTATATGTATGTATATGTATGTATGTATATGCATGTATGTGTATTCACTTTGCTTCCCAATCATAGCCCCCCTCTCTATGTCATGTCCCCCTTCACTCCATATCCCTCTCCTTTTCTCCTCAGAGAAGAATAGGTCTTCATGCCAACCCAAATCTGCAGAA
The DNA here is from genome assembly GCF_963924665.1 of Micromys minutus. Lineage (NCBI taxonomy): Eukaryota > Metazoa > Chordata > Mammalia > Rodentia > Muridae > Micromys > Micromys minutus. Next base: position 48,157,392 of record NC_137984.1, on the reverse strand, counting down.
CTAAATGCATGCTCCCACACAAAGGCTAGACATGGCAGCTCAGCTAGGGGGAAGGGATCCAGTAGCTGGCAACAGTCAGAGACAGATTCACTCCAGTTGTTAAGGGACCCACATGAAGACCAAGCTGCACATTTACTACATGTGCATAGGGAGCCGAGCTACAGACCGGGCATGTTCTTTGGTTGGGAGTTGAGTCTCTGTGAGCCCCTATGGGCCCAGGTTAGTTCACTCTGTAGGTTTTCTTGTAGTGACCTTGACTCTTTGGGCTCCCTTTCTTGCATAAGACTGCCTGACATTTGGCTGTGGGTCTCTGTATCTGTGTCTATCCACTGCTGGATAAACCCTCTTGGGAGGCAGTTGTGATAAGCTGCTGCCTGTAAGCAGAGCAGAGCATTATCAATCGTGCTGTATCATTAAGAGTATTTGCAGCATTAGTAAGCTGGCTCTCTTCCATGGGATAGGTCCGATGTTGGGCCAGTCATTGGTTGGTCTTCAATCTCTGCTCCATATTTTTTCCCTGAACATCTTATAGGCACAACAAATTTGGGGCTAAAGGTTTAATAGGTGGGTTGGTCCTTCTCCCTCCACTGGAAGTCCTGCCTGGCTACAGGAGGTACCTACTTCAGGCTTCATATGCCCTGCTGCTAGAAGTCTCAGTTAGAATCATCCCATAGATTCCTGGGAGCTTCTCCACCCTGGGATTTCAGCTTGTCCCAGAGATGACCCCTGTCTACTAATTCCTTCCTCTCTCCTGTCCTCTCTCCCCTCTGCTCTCCTCACATCTGATCCCCACCGTTGTTCCCTCCTCACCACCACTCCCATCCAGTTCTCCCCCTCCATCCACATTTGATGTCTATTTTATTTCTCCTTCTGAGTGAGAATCAAGCATCCTTCCTTGGGCCCTCCTTGTTACTGAGCTCCATTGGATCTATAGATTGTAGCATGATTTTCCTGTATTTTATGGCTAATATCTACTTATAAGTGAGTACATACCATGTTTGTCTTTCTGGGTCTGGATTGTCTCACCCAGGATAATCTTTTCTAGTTCTCATGCATTTGCTTGCGAAGTTCCTGATGTCCTTGTTTTTTAATAGCCGAGTAGTGTTACCTTATGTAAATATACCACTTTTTCTTTATCCATTCTTCAGTTGAGAGACATCTAGGTTGTTTCCAGTTTCCTGCTATTATGAATAAAGCTGCTATGAGCATAGCTGGAGCATCATTTGGGCATGTGCTCAGGAGTGGTGTAGCTGAAACTTGAGATGGAACCATTCTCAGTTTTCTGAGAAACCACCAAATTGATTTCCAAAGTGGTTGTACAAGTTTTTACTCCCTCTAGTAATGGAAGGGTGTTCCCCTGGCTCCACATCCTAGCCAGCATGCGCTGTTAGTCACTCTGATGGGTGTAAAATGAAATCTCAGAGCCATTTTGATTTGCATTTCTCTGATGACTAAGAATGCTGAACATTTTTTAAAGTGCTTGTTGGCCATTAGAGATTTCTTTGTTGAAAATTCTGTTTAGCTCTATATCCCATTTTAAATTGGGTTATTTGGTCTGTTAGTACCTAATTTCTTCAGTTGCTTATGTATTTTGGATACTAGCCTTATTGTTTTTGCCCTATTGACAGTATCCCTTGTCTTAGAGAAGCTTTTCAGCTTCATGAAGTTCCTGTTATTAATTGTTGGTCTCAATGTCTGTGCTGTTGGTATTTTGTTCAAGAAGTTGTCTCCTGCACCAATGCACTCAAAGTTATTTCCCGCTTTCTCTTCTATGAGATTCAGTGTATCCAGTTTTATGCTGAGGTCCTTGATTCCCTTGGACTTTGTTCAGGGTGAATAATATGGATCTATTTGTACACAAACATACAGTTGGACTAGCATCATCTGTTAAAGATGCTTTTTCTTCATTGTATTGTTTTGGCTTATTTGTTACAAACAATTAAATGTCTATAGGTGTGTGGGTTTATTTCCTGGTCTTTGACTCTACCTCACTGATCAACATTTATGCCAACCATGAGCTTCTTACATAGCATAGGACCAAATGCTTAGGGTAGCATTACCCACAACTTTATAGGTCCTTCCATATCATTCAGAAATTGGTAAAATGTTCCCACAAACTTGTCTATAGGCAATCTAACAGGGATGTTTTCTTAACTGACATTTACCTTTGTAGATAACTCTAGCATGTATCTGTTAAATTGACCATCCAACCAACTAACTAAACAAATAAACAAACAAACAAATCAAAACAATCCAACCAACCAACCAACCAACCCATTAGCCAAACAAAACAGGATACTGACGTGTTCTTTTTGATGGTGAGAGACATACAGACCCCTGACAGCTGGCTGTGTACTTGGAGAAGTTCCAGGCTAAGAGAGACCCCCATATCAAACAAAAGGTGAAAGATGCCTATCTAAGATTGTGTCACGTGTCACTGAGTCATGGAACAGTGTCTTTACCTTGGTATAATGTTCCTTCCAATAGGGGTTTGCCTGTAAAAGTGTGGCCTAAGAAAAGACATTAGTAAATATAAGATAACTGCATGAAAGCATAGTTTCCAAAAGGTTTGACTTTTTTCCCCCGAATGAAAAATGATAGTAGCACTTCACATCTCTGGGAATATGAATCTTGATGGCCAGACAGCGTGGGGAAGAGGAAACGGAGAGCATGACCAGGCTCTGTCATTCTGTGGGCCTCTGTGACCTTTTCAGGCAGCCATCAACCGTTCGAGCTAGGAGTCTCCATCCTTACTTGCTTGAAAATGACATATTATCTTTCCAGACTGGCAGGGTGCTCAGCCCATCAACTCTATTTTTCTCTTTACCACTTTTCCCTGAACTGCTATATCATGTGCACCACAACAGGGGATTTGCCACTAATGCTGGACCATGGCTATTGGCTCCTTAGTCAACTTTATACTTTTCTTGCTAAGATTAGCTTTATCTACCATGATTATTTTTCCTCAGTTAGTATAATATTAAATTTATTTTCAACTTTATAAGGTCAGAAGCAGATTATGTAATTACTCACGTATAGGCACTTTAAAAAACAAATTCATGCATTTAAGTTGTTAGAAACCGGCACTTGAGCTCCAAATGTTACTAAGGCATAAAGGAAATTTCTTGGGCCATAATTTTAAAATTATTTAAAAGTTTCAGATCACATCATTTTTAATGAGATGATTCTGCACTGAAATTACAAAAGCAGGTGTAGGTGGTTGACGTGGTCACTGTATCGCCACGGTCCACCTGTCTACTCTTCGCCTTCTATTTGATTCCTAGAGATCCAATTCGAAAACTAGTTGTCTACTTGCCTAACAGATATGAACACTTAAGCGATCGTTAATTTAATCTGATGTCATTGGTCAGAGATATTGGAACCAAGTTTGGAAACAGAAGTAATAGTTTGTCCAAATTGAAAGGCTACATGTTTATCTGCCCCATTTCTCACTGATTGTCAGATATGTGATTGGCCTAGTTTATTTGTGTGACACGTTGTCAGTTTCCAGTAAATGTACATTTTGGCCTGACAGAATTTTGATACCAATTTGCATATACCACCCAGAAGTGGGTAAACTCCGGATACATCACCGTGCTTTTAGCAGCGACTTTCTTTAATTGTGCATCGCTGAGAATAAAAGTCTGTAATTGTGTTTTTTCTCTTTGTTAGATTGGTATTTTTCAGGAGCTCAAGATATTTCGTGTTGTTTCGAAATCATGAACAATAAGATGTTTGCTGTTTCTGGGGAATTTCAATAATGATTTACTTTCTCTTTTTAACTTGATCAGACAAATATCCATTTTTATCTCACATTGTCATTTAGGCCATTAAGATTTTTATGCCCTTTGCTTATCCACTGTAAGCTAAATAAAATGTTATACAATACGACTTAATGAGGTCACATTTTTAGTCTTATCTAACCTAATTAAAGATCTACAAACATAGAGAAAGGAATTATACAAAGGAAGTCCTTTATGCTTCGAATAGTTAAGTTTAATGCTTGTTGAATGAACAATCAACCCATAGGTTGTCTCTAAACCACCAAAAGGTTACTTTGTAAAACTTACAACATTCCATTTTGGGTATGTCTGCCTCCCTAGTAGTCTTTTGTCTATGTTAATTTGGCAATTCAGATTTCCTACCATGGTATGGCTTCCTCAGGAAGTAGTCTTGCTGCATTCTACAAAATAAATGTTTCCCCCTGTCCCACCAACGGGCAGGAAATGAAGACTTGGTCCAAGTGTAGTAGTATTAGGGGGTGATCTTATGATTCAGAGGTGTGTGTGGCCTTATTGTTTGACACTGGGGAGAAGTGAACAAATGAAAGGAACTGATTTTAGGCTAAAGTAAGGATACCCTGGAGTCCAAATTGATGAACCGATGAATGTACTGAGGTTACTTATAGGAATATGGGTGGGGAGTTACTTACAGGAGCAGAAATGACTCAGAGACAACTGTGGCACTGAAACCTATCACAGGGTTTTCACAGGCTGGGAACCAGGAACACATTGCACAATCTCCAGGCAGCTCAACAGGTTAGATGTGTCTTCCAGGCTGCTTAGCTGGTCTCTGTTTCCTAGAGGCATCTGGATATGCCTGAGAGTGTTCTTCAGCAGTCCTTACCAAAAGTATATGGAAAAGGACTTCCTAAAGTTTCTGAGTCGTTTTATTTGTGAGTTTTCATGAGCTTCCCTTTAGGATGGAATTTCCATCTCCTCTTAGAGTATCCTTAGTCTCACTGGAGTTCTTTATCTGAGAGGGAACCTCTACACACAGGCACCCTGGACGTCTTTGGGTCAATGAAAGTTTACCTTCACAGGAAATTATGGAACCTTGTTTCCTTGTTTTACCTCAGTTTTGCTTTCTGGCCATGCCAAAATGGGATAAAAGACATCCCATTACATACTCTGGCTATGAAGCACAGCCTTGCCACAGTCCCAAACATCTGGGTCAGGTGATTATGCCCAAAACTCTCTAAATCAGGGAGACAGAAGATATTCATCTCTTCAGATACTGATTCTCTGGGGGAGTTTGTTACAGTGACAGAACACTGAGTACCATAGAAATCTTAGGGTAGATCTCAGCTAGGGCAGTAAGCCATCTCAGCCTCTAACTTATTCATCCACTCAATCCCTGCTGTTAAAAATGAGTCACATTCCTTCCTACACATGAGGAAGCCTGGGGATTCTCTTCTGGCTAGCTACTTCTCAGTAATAACGCAGTTTTGAAAGAGGAACCCAAACTAGTATGTCATTATGTGCCTTGTTCATAAATCTGACTTTCAGTAACACCATTGTAAAAAGTGGTTCACTGAAACCTCAATGCACTTTGGCTCAAATCATGAGGAAACTAATGGAATTTTAAGAGAAATATTATACGTACATCATAGCAAAAATAATAACTAGCCACTACTGTGGAATTTAACTTATTACTATTAAGATATTTCATCCTATGATTTAATTGCAAGCATTTAATTTAAAGACAGTTTCATCTTTATAAACTAGAACTTGCCTAAAATATGCTTGTGTTTGTTCATGATAAATATAGATAACTATAATGTATCCAGAGGACACATACTAAATCTTCAGAAAATGAGGAAAAATGAGATACACATAATGCAAAGTTTTTGAGATTGTATAAAGTGGAAGCAAATGAAAATTTATGCTTACGCTACATTTTGCTGTATAATTTTATTTAGTCATGAATTTATTCTAGGAGTAGGACAAGAAATAAACTATTTATGGGATAAAATGCTTATATTTATGTTTGTGATTGCTTATTACCCTGTATTTCTGAGTCATAAGTTTGAGTTTTCCTTCATTTCTTCTGTGAAGTTTGGGGAGAAAACATGATCCTTTTAGCTCTTTCCTTTGTCCTCCTTCTGTGTTCCCTGTTACATATTCCAATATGTGCACTTTATCCCAGGCTTCCGGTGGCCTCTCAGTCTCAATCTTGCTTGCTAATTTCTCAGGTCTCCTTCTATGCCCCTCTGTCTTTTTCTTCTCTTTATGGACTTCTTCATCCATGGATGCAGAGAACAAACTTTGAGGTTTAGATGTGACAATGACTGGCTTTGCAGTGTCCCAGAACAACTCATGGTTTTGCTGTGCTCCGCAGGAAGTGGGGACAGATAGGTTTGAACTCAGTGGTACATTTGTCTGCTCTTTTGTCACAATGAACTTCGAGTGTCTATGCGTTCATTTGTGCTCCAGAACAGTCATTAGGCATAAACACAAATCCTTTAAGAACATTAAACAGGCTCATCTGGTATTTTCTTCTTCTTGATAAGTTTTTGTTTTTCTTTCACTGTCAAATTGCACCCAAGTTGCTTGCTATATCTACCCAGATGGGTTTTTTATTTATTTATTTTTTTTGTACCTTTTAATAGTCTATTCCCATGCTTACTTGATAACTAGAGATGTAGCCATACTACACTAAATGTTAATGAGGCAAAATTCACTGACAAAAGTAGGAGATACAAAGAACTCAAACATTGGGAAATTGTCAATGACAGTTGTAATTGCCCCTAGCTAAGGGTGTGAGGAAGTACGTAGCCACATTTGGCAGTCCAACATCCAAGGGTTACTTAAGATATGACTATGACCAAGACCCAGAACAACTGGGTAACACATGCACATAAAATCATGAATGTGAGATACATGGAAAACTTTTTAAGCTTATTAACATTTGATCTGTAATATACAACCAAAGTTTGAAGCATTAAAGAAAAGTAATAGTAATGGTAATAAAATAAGTGATAATTCACAAACGTAAGTTGGGTGAATCTAAATGAGAGATAATGAGGTTTGAATTATTTCTTTGTTGAATCTGTGAAAAAAATTATATCAGTCTTTCAAAATCCCTGCAGGGTCACTATAGAGAAAAATCTGAAGCAAGTATGTCTCTAAAATAGTTAGAATTGGAAGGTGCATCAAGTTTGGAAGGCACTTAACATGATTGTAAATATTTTATATTGAAATGAAGCATGGCTACACTTCAATTATATAAAAGCAAAGTCTCCCCTCCCCCATTTTTCAGCAGCTGTTTTCCTTTGGAAACATAAATTTTCATTTATTTACTTATTTCACATAAAAATGTTTCCCATTCTTTTGCTCTGTTTGATCATTTATGATATTTCTTCTTACTTTGCTGAATGGCAAATATATGCATTGAAATATTAGTGCATTCTAAATTGAAAGTTGAAACTTGAACCGGTTAGAAGGTTCCAGAACATAGGAGAGTATGTAGGCAGAGTTTTTTATGTTTGTTTTTTTTTTTTTTTTTTTTGCTTGATTGATTTCTAAATAACTGTATTGTTTGCCACCGTGTCCAGTTATGTATCTTAAACAGAAGAACACATCCCTTGGGTTTAGTTTCTTGGTCCTCATGGTGACAGAGAGGGCAGACTTGATTCATAACAGTCTTGGAAGATTTTGCTCATGTTATGAAACAACCTTGGACCATCTTGAATTCAAATTATTAGGACACTACTCTGGTTATCTGAGTAGCAAAACTCCCTTTGCTTCGATCTTTCCTTGAAGGGCTAGAATATCAACAAGTGGGGTTTACTCATTCTGATTTTATAGCAGTAGCTCCTGGTTAAATAGAACTCCTGGAAATAGTCTCTCTGGTGCTTAATCACAACATACCTAAGGTCCATGTGTGGTGGCTTTTAGTTCATAGACCCAGACACAAGGCATATGGTGTACAATGTGACTGTTGGTCTGATAATGTATCACTTATATAAAACCAGGGCCCTGCGGATATTGAAGTTGAAATAAAAGTCATCACTAAACAGTCCAGATGTCATTGCAACAGACATTCTGGTAGTTTGAACAGTGAGGGGGCTGGATCTGCCTTCCAGTTCTCCACTCACTGCTTTCTGGGACCTTGGCCCATGTCTCTGACCTCTGTGGACCTTGGCTTCTCTGCCCAGAAGAATATAGAATTTAACTTCGACTTAAACATACCGTTGTAAATTTTATTTTGTGCTCCATTCCACAAAGATCTGAAATGCCACACCTCCATTTCAGTATCAATGGTCTTTGTGGTGAGAGAGGAGGGCTACATAGATTTCTAAAAGTGAGCCATCACCCATAACAACAAGAAATGGAAAGTGTCTCCCGAGCAAATATTTTAGACTGCCAGTTGGTATCTCCAAAGAATGAAACATTCTTCTGTGTGGACCAGACTGGCTAGAGATGCCAATTTAAATTACGCAGTGGGAAGACCACCTAAGATGTTTTGGAAGACAAATTTCAACTAATAAAATTATCAGATGCCCTTATTGCCTGATAATCGGAAAAAGCATTAGAGACAGTAGAATTTCCTTGTGGGCAAAGGAATTCTTCTTAGTCAGTTTGGTGTTTGGTTCATTATAACCAACAACAAACGGGTTCAAACCCTGGGAAAGCAGAGGGCTTACGGGTGTGCGCTGTTCGTACCACAAAGATGAAATTCCTGTTGCCCTTTAGGATGGATGGTCAACTCTTCAGTCAGTTAGCAACTTTCATATACCCACAGTTTCTCCTCTCCTTCCTCTAATCAGTTCCATTTCCTGTCCCACTGGCCTTCCTCTTGGGGTTCTAACCATGCTTATCTACCCTCTGCATCTAAAGCCTCCAGGAAGATCACTCTGACCTAGCCTAATAGCTTAGATCTGCTCACCCAGTGGCTCTGGTGCTTTGATACTTGTTACCAGGACTTAACCACATGGTGCCCAGCCCTGATCAGGTTAGCTGCTCACAAAGGATGCTATTTATGCCGAAGCAACCACAAAATCTGCCCCAGCCCCACCCCTTCCCACAAAGTAGAAAGGAACCCGAGAACAGTCAGGAATGCTAGTGGCTAGACAGCCACAGTGTCTCCAGTTCCCGGGGCTGCCTTTGAACTAATTAGGTAGAATCATGGTATATTGCACTCCGCAGCATGACCTTTCACTTTCTGTGCTCTTCTTTCCGGGGCCTGTGGTTACCCCCTCCCCCCAAGGGCTACCTAGCATGCTTGGCTCCAAAGCACTTTTCTTAATAACTTATTACAAATTATTATAAATAAGCATGTTGATGTTTCTCCTTTTTATACACAAGCACCTCTGGAGAAATTCACCAGGTGAACGTTTTCCTTTCAAACAACAACAATAATAATCAGGGACCTGTTTCATGAAAACAGAAAATACCTAAGAAGATTCTTCCGACATTATCCGTTGGGCTCTACAGACATGCAATAAATCTCCAGATTTTCCCCCTCCCTTTATATTCCTGCACGCCTGTGAGGAATGCACTCTTCATAAGACTTTCTCAGCTTCATAGTCTCATGTTTAATTTTCATGAACGTTAGAGCTGAGGAAGCCATACATACTTCAGGGTTAAAAAGCCCCTGATTTCAGGCTAGGTCATGCACATATCCAGATTCCAGCTTCTACGGGCTTGGTACCCCTGGGCAGTTACTTAAACCCCAAGGACCCCATTTTTTTCATAAACAAAACAGCGCTTATGTTTCCAGCTCCCAGGAATTTCCAAGGATAAAGTGGGGGGTAAAATGCTTAATAGAACATTGGGGCGGGGTGGGAGCGGGGTGGAGGTGGGGTGGGGGTGGGTGGCAGACCAGTGGCTGGCTGCTTTGTTTGATAGTGGTTACGTGAGAAAATTAAGCCTGCCCTCTGTTAAGGTATCTAAAGCCCCATTGAGAAAACGCTCATCCCAAGAAAGGCAGCGGGGCTGGTTTCCGGGTGCCTGGGAAGGAGGCTCAGTTCCATGCTGGAGGACCATACTCACAAGTTTCACATGCATTTCTCTGCTATTTTTCAGAATTGTGTAGTGTGGTCCTACCCCCTTTCTTGCACAAGTTAGTCATCACACAGCACTGAGCAAGGTCAAGTCAGTTTTGGTTAATACAGAACCTTGACATACCTTAATCAACCATGAGCTTGGAAGAAATGGGAGGCCTGTTTCTCCCCTTCCCTGTATCACCACCTCCCTTCACAGAGACGGTGTGCCCTCCAGGTGGGGCCACTACGCAAGCTGAAAGATCCCAAGTTCAAACAGTGGCCAGGAAGGGGAATCCTCATTCTTCCTTCTTACCCCCAGCATTGCCCTCCGTTCCAGAGACATAGAATTCATCTTTGATGGCTTTCCCTGCCTTGTATTTCACTGGCTTGGTGACTTTTTTTTTTTTCTTTCGATTTAAATTTAGCACATATCAATTATGGCTAGCAAGGTCTGTTATGGTGCCCACGGGAAAATTCCACAGGACCCTCTTCACACTGGGGATGGAGAACATCTACTTTCATGTTCTGATGCCAGGGTTTGGAGGTCAAGGCTGAAGGCTTTTGGGATCAGGGCTAGTGTCAGGCTGCAAGCAGCATAATGAATGGCAGTTGCTGACTGGCCGCTTTAGCCTGCTCTCAGCAGGGGAGATTGCCATTCAGTATAATGAGCTGGGACTTAGTGTGTTAAACACATCTAGCTCTGCAAGTGAGGTTGACCATGCCTTTCCCCTCCTGGATCTGTACTGCATTTTCATCTTGGAAGAAATTATATTGAGGTCTTCATTAGAGGCACCCTACAGGGTGCAGCTTCTCCAAGGGATGATAAGCAGGATGGCTTTACAAAAAATAAATACATAAAAAAAATAAAATAAAAATGGCCAGCTTTTGTGCAGGGAGTTGAAGGTTTAAGATGCCTGAACTCGAAAGGGTCTGAAGAGGCGATTATGTTAAGCAAGTAATGTGTATCGGTAACATGGAATCAAATTATGAGGGTCAGTAGCTTCCTGGCTCTCCCAGTGCATTAAATGAAGACATAAGATTGCATTTGTGCTGGGTCCTTCCTGAGGCCACACAGTGTTAGCACTGTCCAGTCGCCCATACCTCACAGCATGTCACCTCTAATTTCCTGGGATTATCTGCACGGCTGCTTTATTAGATGCTTGTGATCTTGAGAGTCCTTTGAACTCACAGCAGGACGTGCAGAGTCTTTATTGTGAACACTTCCTTTACATGCAAAATTCTTATTGCTGTCTTTGACTAAGGTAGATACAGCCCACCCTCCTTTGCACCACAAGTTGCCTGGGGGAAAAGCCTGAGTGTGGAAGATGCTTTGGAGAGCTCCCTTTAGAAAGCTGTCTGCCTGGTGGCTTAGTAGTGGAAAGGCATGTGGTCCTCAGGTCAACAGCATCAGGATCACAGAGGAGCACAGGAGTGATGCTGATCTCATTAAATCAGAAACCCAGGGATGGGCTCAGTGGCCTGTGCTTTAACACGCCTTCCAGGTGACCGTGAGGATAGCGGGGCGGAAACATTCATGGGGGTAAAGCATGGGGTAGACCTATATTACCAGGGAACAGAGCAATCGACGAGTTATACAAAATGCCTAAGCCCATGGATCTCATTACGTTGCAAAGGTACTTTGTTCTGATAAAATGTTCTTCCATGTACCAACGAAGCCTTCAGTGATGCCTAGTGCCACGGCACAGCATCCATCCCTGGAACTAGTCTTCTGTGTGTTTCGGTGGCAGACATTGAGCGATGACCTGTGCCTGATGTCTTTGTGTATTTCAGAACCATCCCCCTTGCAATCTGCATCTCCATGGCCATCATCACTGTTGGTTATGTCCTGACCAATGTAGCCTATTTCACAACCATCAGCGCTGAGGAGCTGCTGCAGTCCAGCGCTGTGGCGGTGGTAAGTCTACAGTGCCGCCTTGAGAGTTCGAACCTAGCTTAATGAGTTGAGGACGCAGCTTTATCGTGGCTCCCTCCAGGAGAGAGTGTTCTGAAGTCAGTAATCTTTCCATGCCCTGAATGATAATATTTTGGAGATTTAGAGTATACCTTACTCAGCATATGTCATAGGATACAGTTATCCTCTGCCATGGGATCTCTCTGGCATTATTTTCTTAATCTCATAAAAATTATTATTTTTTCTATAAAGTTGCCTGAAACTCCGTCTAGGCTTTCTTAGAAGGGGGGAGTATTTTCCAACACATTTCTAAGGACAGGTACAATTTCCTAATGGGAATCGATGGAATTTTGACATGCAAAGTAGGACCCAGGCTCCTCATCTCTAGCTATGTTGACTTGGTTTCTCTCCCCAAAGTATCATTCTAGAAATTTCAGGAGGACCCTGTGTCTTTATCCATGTGTAGCATGACCTTGGAGGAGTAGTGGAGCTGTTCCTGTGCTACTTGGAGATTCCAGTGAGCACTGTAACTCCCTAAGAGCTGCATCCATATAATTCCAAAGCATCTCCACACATTTATTTGACACTGGGACTCTATTTGTTTTCGAAGATCACGTTATGAGACTGCTTTTTCAGTAACACAGACTTGTGTTTGCTCAGACATTTTAACTCCTAAGAAAGAATCCACTCATTAACTCAAAGTCAGGAAGGGTGAAAACTTAATACCCGTCCAGGTCCAGTGACACTCCCATCCACCTAAGGCGATTCCTTTAACATAGTCTCACTTCCTATCAGCAACACCCTGCGGGGAACGGAACGTTATCTCCTGTTGTGTGTCTGAGGTCGCGGTCTGAAAAGGGCTTTGTCCTCTGCGGTGCTGTCAGGCCCTGAAACGCACAGAGCTTCCGGGTGTCTGGTTGGTTGCCTCACGTTTCTGGGCAAAGGGCAGTACTAATTTGTGGAGAGCGTAATGGGCTCTGTTAATCCCATAGCACCAGCTGCATCAAGGACAATGGGGGGGAAAATCCTGTATTAACCAAAAAGAAAATAAAAAGCACCCTTTATGCAAATGTGCAAAGCTGCAAATGTGTGACAGCCTAGGAGGAAATCTTAGAACTTCGTCCACCGTTTATTTCTATCTTCAGTCGCTTGTCGGGATTAGACGTGTGTTCTAGCTTTTTTACAGGAAACCCTGGAAGGAAACGACAGCCTCCTAGGGTGGGGAGGGCTGAGTCCATAAACAGGTTCAGCTGGTACGACTTACTGGGGCAAAGAGCCTTCAGACTGACTCACTCGTGTCGTGAAATGGTCAAGTTGTCTATTGTTTTGATTTACTCCCCAGCACGAAGGTTGGTACAGGAAACAAGCCCCGGTAACACTCCCGAGCACATATCTATACCTCCTAATGCAAAGTTGGCTTTCTGGGACCGTGCAGAACAATTTCTGTCTCTAAAAGTAGAATTTCCGAACCGAGCCCCTTCCTCTTAGCAGAGGCAATAGTTGATAAAGAGTCAGTAAACGGATCGTTGCTTTGGAGGGGCAGAGAAGGCGACTGTTCAGACCTTTGCCCGCAGGTCTGAGACAGGCAATGCCATGGTACCCGCTTCTGATGATTGTCTTCTGGAGTCAGTTTGACCCTAACGAAAAAGAAGGATTATAAAACATTCACGTAGCACCAGGCTAATAGAAAGTCAAAGAGCAAGTTTGGCCTAAATTGTTTCATTTTATTCCACTTTCGGGGAAAGCATTAATTTGCTCCGTTCTTTCCTTCCTCAGACCTTCTCTGAGCGGCTGCTGGGAAAATTCTCATTAGCAGTCCCGATCTTTGTTGCCCTCTCCTGCTTCGGCTCCATGAACGGAGGTGTGTTCGCTGTCTCCAGGTGAGAGAGTTCATGTATTTTGAGAAACACATTTCTGTTTTAGAGATTGGATGTGATAAGGATAACTTTTAAAGAGAAAAGCAATAGTTCCTCCGAACCTGTTGTTTTTAAAGGGATATGCACGTTCCTAGTAGATTCCAGTGACGCATGTTTCGTTCTGTCCAGTAGAGGGCGCTGCGCATCTACACAAAGCTCACTCTGAGCAGGGCATGCTGCATTTTTTAAGAGTCTGTCTACGGGGTCTTTATTTCTGGCCATGAAGTCTTTTGTTTTTGTGAAGGTGCCACGAAGAACAGTAAAGTTGAAAGCAGAAATCACCACCCCACCATCTGTAACTCTTTTTCTTAGTTTGAGGGTACAAAAACCTTTTTTTTTTGCCTATTTATGTTACAACTTAAATTAGAGAAAGGTTAATACTACCTGCGTGTGCATGTGTGTATATGTGGAATGCGTGTGTGCTGGCTTGGCGTGACACTAGCATTGTAGCACTGAATTTGCCACCAATTACTCACGTATAGGGAGAACTTCATTTGGATCTTACATTGCTATCGTCTTTCCTCAGAGCAATATAAGATCTTGCCCAGGCTCTGTATGTCCTGAAACGAGACTCAGGATGGAATTTGCCCTTTGTCTTCAAAACACAACCCAAGCGATCAAGATCAGAAATGCCAAGAGGCTTAGTACGAGAAAGATGTGTCCATGTGGCTTCCGGGATTTCAGGATTGTTCCCATTTGAATGATTGATTCAGTAGTCAACATCACCGTTTCTCCCCTCCCCTCCCCCACAGGTTATTCTATGTCGCATCTCGAGAAGGGCACCTACCGGAAATCCTCTCTATGATTCATGTCCACAAGCACACTCCTCTGCCGGCTGTTATTGTTTTGGTAATGCCTATGAAAAATTTATGTAGCTATGGTAATGCCTGTGAACAGGTCATGTAGCTGTAACTTCGAAGAACGGTTAGGAAGGAGGCAATGGGACAGATATCCTGATTCCCCACGAAGTTGCTGCTCAGTGTGTCATGACTGGGAGGCCAGAGATTCTTGCCATGGCTTGCCTTGACTCCGTGCTTTTGATGTGTATTGGATGTCCTGGGATATGACCCACCTCAAGGTCTGTTTCATCTTGGCAGACATTTGTAAGGTGTGAAGGGAAATGTAGGCTGCGGTTTCTCTCTTTGGCGGAGAACCTCAAAGGGAAGAAAAAGGAAAAACCACAAGGATACAATCTAAGCTCGGGACTCAGAGTTCAGATGGAAGCAGACCATGCAAAAATTATCTGCGGCCTCCTCCTGGCTCCTGCCATCCAACATGATCCAAAGCCTAGACAAAACACCAGGCAGCGGAAAGATTCTCCAAGAGTAACTGAGGCCTGTGAGGCAAACCTTAAGAGGAGAAAGAAAAATCCTAAATGTAAATGGAGGCTGTGAAATTCTCTAGAATTCTCTAGAATTCTCTAGAATTCTCTAGAATTCTCTAGAATTCTCTAGACTGGGGACATTATTAGTGGAATGTGGAATACAATAGGCTGTGGAAGTGTAAGAACCCTCATATGCCCATTGGCAGAGTTGCTCTCATTGTTTTTCTCCTCTGATTTTAGTAACTTTATTTTCTTAACTAGAATCTTCTGTCAAGAGCGCCCTAAGACACACTGGACATTTTTCTCTTCTCCGTGCATTTAATTGGTTTCAGATTATTCCCTTGAAATTTCTTTTGAAAGTACGCACACACTCTGCGCACAATCTGGAAGCTAACGTCACTTGTGGGAACATGATGTCTTAGTCAGTAAAGAGGGCTTTCCTGTGGAGCCTCTGCCACCCTTCATGCTGTCCTTGGCTTTTTCAGCTGCAGAGTTCTGCTCTGACACCCTCGATCTCTGTTTATTCTTCCCTGGTCCTGAGGGTCACACACAGCTAGCACTGGGGGAGAACTGGCCTGGAGTAGGAAAAGGTCAATGTTGCACATTCAATAGCCAAGAAATTCACCTTCACATAGTTGCTGCCCATGTGTGGGTCCCAAGAGCACTTCAGAAACCACTTCAGAGCTTCCTTTGAGTTTTCCCATTATCTGTATTTAATATTGATGATTGGCATCTAGCTAATTGATTCTGCATGATTTTGAGTGATTGGACTTTTAAAAAATGTTTGTTCTTTGAAAACACAATGTCTCCGGTAAAGTGTGCCTGTGCACGCTGCTAGTCTCGAAAGCCTGAGAACTTGAGTTTAGTCCCTCAGAACCAATGCCCGCATGGTGACTTGCATTCATAATCCCAGTTACTGGGAGGCAGAGACAGGAGGCTCCCTAGAGATCACTGGCCGGTCAGCCTAGCAACGGGGCCAGTTCTAGACCAGTGAGAGACTCTGTCTCACAAGTCTTCCTGCTTCCACATGCATTCCAAACATCTCTGCCTTTATACACATGTGCATCTGTAAGAAAATGGACAGCCTCACACACAAAAGCAAAACAACAGGAAAGACACCGCCTCCTTTCTGATGACAAAGGAACTGACAAAGTAACAAAACAGCAAATTTTCAGAATTCAAACTGAAATGGTGCTCGTGACAGCATCCTCTAAAGGAGGCTTCACTGCAGCCTAAGGGCAGAATATGGAAAAGAGGTATGTGGAATCTAGGCTTTGGTCAGGATGGTAGCTTAGCGTTATAAATAACTACCGGACAGGACACTCAGTGTGAGGCAATGCTATTGTTTGGTATTACCTGTTCCCTTCACTTACTTTGTCTCTTCTCCTCCACCCCCAGCTTCCTTTGACAATGATAATGCTCTTCTCTGGAGACCTCTACAGCCTTCTGAATTTCCTCAGTTTTGCCAGATGGCTTTTTATGGGGCTGGCTGTCGCCGGGCTGATTTATCTTCGATACAAACGTCCAGATATGCATCGTCCTTTCAAGGTAGCTTCAGCCAACTCGACGAGTTTGCATAAATCTCTCTTCCAATACCAAGATTTCTTTCTGCCATAACTTGACGCTAGGGAGGTTGAGTGGGGGCAGGGTCCTGAGGAGTAAAATATTTAACTCTTGCAGGGGGTGCCTTCTGTTGCACTTCACTGGGGAAACTATATGCATTTTAGGTGTGATATAGTGAACCTGTTGGCGATTTTACCTGTCAAGACGAGAAAGTGTTCAAAGATACTTTGCACTTTGGGTTTTCATGAATAGCTGGGTATTCTTAGAGCGTGGCCTAACCCTGCCTTCATACTAAATGTTTGCAGAGAGCTGGGTGGCGAAAAAAGAATATTTCATTAATTAAAACTCAGTCACAGGTTCTGCTGTATAGATTAGGTATTTTAGTCCCTATTGTAAATTTACCGCTGGCTGCTTTCCCTACTGTCTATGTATATCTATGAAGCTGTAACTCTCCACCAGTGGGACCCTTTCACAGGGCTGTGTAAGGCCATCGAAAACACAGATATTTACATAATGACTTATAATAGTATAAAAATTACAGTCACAAAGTACCAATGAAAATAATTTTATGGCTGGGGAGGTCACCACATAAGAAGCTGTATTAAACAGTTGCATCCTTAGGGAGGCTGAGAACCAGCGCTCTAAAGAAATATAAAATACCAAAGGAAAAGCTCATCACTGAGTAGGTGACCAGTTACTAGACCTGGCAGGGGTGGGGAGGGCTGGAGAACAGCCCTGTCATCAGTCTCAGACGTCCGTGGGTCGGTGTGATCTCACTGTTCATTTGCCTTTAAGACGGAGCACAGATAATGCTGCCAGTCAGGCTATCAGGATTTGCCTCTGATCGTTGCCACATGCTTGCAGCATCTTTATTAGCTGGTGACTAGGAGTTGGCCTGTTTTATTCCCATTGGGTCTTATTGTGACTCTCAACAGGAAATCAATATTCACTGAAAGGTTTTAACACGTAGCAGAGCCACTGCCTTTCCACTCCATGTGAAAGCGGGCTCTAATTGTCATTATCAAAGAACCAGTCTTTTAAGATGAGAAATGGAAATCAGATTGATGCGTTCCCAGTTAAGAAATTTGAGTAGAGCATCCGCCAGGAAACAACACACTTTCCTAGCTCGAGACTTGGATCACATGTTCTAAATCAGTTAACAACACCTACCTGATGCATGCTCTCTGAGGAGACGGTCACCCTGGTCTCTTGCTCGGGAGTGAAGCTGTTTTCCTTTGGCTGTGTTTCAGGTGCCTCTGTTCATCCCGGCACTATTTTCCTTCACCTGCCTCTTCATGGTTGTTCTCTCCCTTTACTCGGATCCATTTAGCACCGGCGTCGGCTTCCTTATCACCTTGACTGGGGTCCCTGCATATTATCTCTTCATTGTTTGGGACAAGAAACCCAAGTGGTTCAGACGATTGTCAGGTAAGTCTTTTGAGCATCTTGGCCCTGGCTACATACGGTGTTGCAGAAAATCCATAAATCTGCACACAGCTAATACGCATCTCTTAAACACTAAAGCTCCAGGTGGTACAGTGGTCAGGTAAACCCAGTTACTGCGTTGTAAGTGCAGTGTGAAGAGAAAGACAGGAAAGTCACCTAGAGGGCAGCCCCATGGGGGATTTCATTCTGGTGATCGTAGTCACTGGGCTTTTAGAGGAAGGATGGCTTCTTTAGGTAGAAGTTTATCGATGCTGCCCACTGCTCTTTTGACTCCCTTAGGGACATAATGGTTGTGTTCTTTGGTTAAATGCAGTCTAGTGACTATCATAACATTAAGTTGACCAATGATGTTAAGTTTGTTAGGGAGTGAGGTGCAAGCTAGCAAATGTCCTAAACCTCATGGCTATAATACTACATGGGGAAACGTGAGCCAAAGAGGTTTCCAGTAACAACAACAACAACAACAAGAGTAGCAGCTTTCTTGTATGGTTTCTATATGTTAGTGCATGTGTGACCACTTTCTCCTAACAACCATTTAAGTAGTAGAAGCCATTGTCCATAGTGTGTAGATCTGAGTAATATCACCAGAGAATTTAAGTCATTCTTCCAAGTCATGGAGGTGTAAGTAAAAGAGCTGGGACCAGAACGCAGCCACTTGGCTTTGCAGAGGCGATACTGGACACCAAGAATGGTGGAGACGGGGTTGAGCCTGAAGATACCGAAAGAGCATGGGTGGTTTCTTTAGGACACGGATGAGAGCTGAGGGATGTCTGAGGGTGGGTCCCATTAGCAGGAGGACCAGGAGGACTTTAAAAGAAAAAAACGCCAGTTCAGGTTGGTAGCCTGTTCAGTAGAGGAAATATGGAAGGTCTCTGGGTCAGAAGGTCGTTTTGGAAGAGCCTTGGTGTCAGGGGAGCTGGTGAGCTCTTTCCCTACCTTCACTATAAGACCCCTGTTCCAGATTCTGTTTCCCATACCCAGGTGAGGAACCAGAGCTCATCAAGAGAGAAAATTTACAATTAGGTATACAGGTCCTGGAGCATTACATCTAGGATTTGAACTCACATTTGCTGGACAACCAAATTCACTGCGTTAAGTCCTTATCCTATGGCAAAATATCAGATCAAAACAGTGGAGAGGCCTTGCACCCGGCAGACCACGGCCTAGAAGAGCCAGCAGCCTTTGAGACCAGGCTGGGGAGAAAAAGTTCATCATGTTGTCCCAACAAGATGGCTTTCTGTCTTTCCCTGTGCAGTCAGCCTGTCCGAGCAGGTCTTTCCTCTTACGAACACAGGTCTGTCAGTTCAGATCAGACATTTTCAAACAGGATCTTAACTCTGCTGCTCTTCCGTTTTCTGGTAGTGTTGGGGTTTTTGCTGTTTCTTCCTCTGATGATGTTTTGCACGTCTCCATGTGTGGAAGGAACTACAGTGAAGGAAGCCCAGGGTGGTTGTTGGTTCTCTGGACGCTGTTGATTCTGAACCAGCGGCAGAGCACAGTGCTCTGCTTTGAACTGAGATCATTGCCGCTTTTTATCTTTATAGAAGCCTTGGAAGGAAGTGGGGAAAACAGCAGTCTTCTGTCATTCCATTTGATTTTCCTCTGAGGCAGTGTTCTTAGAGTAAGATAAAGAAAATTCATAATATTTATTGCTGCAGAAGCAAGTATTTTCTTAGCCTTTGGCCAAAACAAAGCACAGAGATGAAACCAGAGAGTCCTGCAGTAGTACCCGACCCTTCCCCAAAGACATGTTTGTGTTAGAGAGAAAACTCCATGTGACCTTGGAGGCAGGAGAGCCTTGCCCAGAGCAGTTGGTTCAGTGGTTTAATATCACGTTGTTTTGCCCGGTGAAATTCTGTAGTCTCTATGATTTTGTTTGTTTGTTTGTTTTTGTTTAGTTTTTCTTTAACCTTAGTATGTGTGAATATATTAACCCTGGGAAAATGTGGCCATCTACCAAAATGCACCATGCCAGGGCTATTTCCAGAAGTTGTAACTAGACATCATTCTGGTGCAGAGATGTAGGTACTGGTGCAAGGCTGGTTGGCAGTCAGGGAGTGTTCTGAGCCTTAGTGAGATCTGATGAATGTCTCTGGCCACAGGATGCCAGTATTGAACCACTTTTTAATACAACAGCATCTCCAAAGCTAGAAGAAAGCACTCTCTTAAGGGGGTAGTCAGATATGCAGAAAACTTTCTCCTCTGTCTGTAATGAAGGGGCTGATGCTTGGTTGTTTATATTATTTATATTATATTTATGTTATGATATAAATATATTTATGTACATATTTTTATATGTTACATATATTTGTATTATGTTATATATTATAATGTATATGTTTAGTATATATTTTGTAATACAAATTATAAAAATTATGATGCAGATAATACAAATCATATGTAATATCTACATTATGAATATGTTATAGATATATTTATATTTATATTATCCACTTATTTACAGGCAGACAAGTTTCCCAGAGGAGGAAAAGTGTACAGGTTCACCATAATATGTTTGGATGCACAGAGCACTAAACCCAGAAATGAGCCGCTCATTAACCACCGAACCCTATTGCAGCTGAGAGCCATTAGGGTGACTGGCAGTCAGCCCCTCTTGCTCAGGGAGAGATACAGAGGCATCCTTATTTAAATAAAATCTTTGGTTGTAAAAAAGGGAGGGAAGAGAAAAAAGAATTTTTTTTTTGTGGTCAACATGAGCAGAATGCCTGTAATCCATCTTTGTAGACAGCAAGCTTGCAGTTTGAGAGCCAAGAGCATATGCTGCTCGAAGTCTGTCAAGGTAGCTTCATTTGGAACAGTCCGCTGAAAGCTGGTGAAAACATTTACACACTTGTCCTGAAGGTTAGCTAGCGTTTACCATTTTAGTTCATTAAGCTTGCCTAGATATTTCTTAGGGGCTCAAGAGATGTTCCACTAAGTAGATGTAAATAATTATAAACATAAATAAATTAAAATAAATATAAAAACAAACGTAAACAAATACAAAATAATTCACCTCTTCCCCCCTTTAAGAGAACATACTGCTATTTTTAATATAATTTCCAGGGCAGGATAGCTTTGCGCGGCTTCCCAAGCTCCCCCAGTCCTGGCTGGTGATCCTCTGAGGATACCAGATGGGATGGGTGGATAAGACTGTGAAAGTCAGTGTAGTTCTGGTCTACTTTGAGAAACAAGGGAGGAAACATGAAACCTTAGTCACTGTATGGCTGTGAATTTCTGTAGGTTGTAATTACGGAAAACTTCAACTGTAGGTCATCGGCCCACCTTGAAAAGGTAATAATATGGATTTATTATTGTATGGCGACTAATCTTATTGGGAGTATAAACAGGATGTGAGACACTCCAAAGCTACATGTGCTGCAGTGTTTCTAGAAGCTTCCTTGGTCCCACTGAGCACCTGTGCCAGCCCCACTGTTGTAGGACAGCATAGGAGGAATGGTTGGGAAACCAATGTGTACCTAAGGCCAAATACCTTTCTGAATCAAATCAAAGTTACGGCGCCACGAGGGCCCCGAAGGGAGAGCTGGGAGAATGTCAGTAGGGCTGGTTAGGCAGAAGCACACACTCTGGGACTTTGTCTTGCTCTGCTGAGCGGAGAATGGTAAGGGACACAGGGGCATCCCAGGTGCTGCTGTCTGGGATGCATGCAGTGTTCCCACACCAGGGATCTAAGAAGAGAACACGTGGGAACCTACATTCTGGGAAAGCAGCAGGGAAGAGCTTTGATGTCAGGAGTGGAGGGCCAAGGCTGAGCGAGAAGACTGGATGTAGAGATTAGCTTAGGGGTTATACAGGGATGCCTTTGAAACATGGGTTTAAACGCTTAGTTCTTTAACCCCATTGCTTTTCTTTTTCTTTTGTTTTCCTTTTGACTTCCTAGCCAACTACCATCAATTGCTTAGCTCCTTGTTTATCTATAAATGCCATCTTCCCTGGACTATTGATAGACAACTTTCCCATAAACCCATTTTCACAGGGCTTTCTCATAAGCCCTTGTCCTTTTCTGCAAATATGAGGTTTGATTGTTGCTTTCATGGCAGAGTGGACTGTATAAAATACAGTTTATTTAAGAAATATGTAAGGTTTACTATTTGACATTACTGTACATTACCCCTTTCAATAAACACAGGGTTAAAAACAAACAAAAGCAAAAACAAAACAAACAAAAACCCCCAGATGGGTCCTGAGGCAAACTACCTCAGGGATTACTACTATGTTTGTTACTTTTCTTTGTTCTGGAACAACATACCAGGCAAAAGGTAACTTAAGGGAGAAAGGTTTGTTTTGGCTCAGGTGAAGACAGCCCATCATAGAATAAAAGGCACACTGTTGGAGTTTCCTAGGTGGCCTGTCTTACTGTCTTTAGCAAGGGAGCAGAAACCAAGAAGAGACTGTACAGGAAACAAGGTTGGGCTATAAAGTCTTCAACCCACATTCTCCAGTGGGTCTGTACCCCTAAACTTCCCCAGCCCTTCTAAACAGCGCAAACAGATAAGGACTGAGTGTTCAAATGAGGGGCATTTAGCAATATCACAATGAGCAGAGAGCAAAGGATAAGAATAACCTTTTAAATGTAGCTGAGTATTACTTGCAAGGGCTTATTAGAATAACAAGTTATCAGAGGAGAGAAGATTGTCTGGAGGGAAGATGATTTGGGTCTGGAACCTTTGAGAGAATGGTACATAGGCTTCCCTAAGATTAGGAGACTTTGGAAGATGTTCTATGGGGATTGGTGATAACAAGAAAACAAGAATGCCCCTTACAACCATCACCACTGAGCCCAGCACCCTAGGTCTGTGGTCAGAGCCATGTCCTTAGAAGTCATTCAACCCAGGGGTTATTATATTTTGATGTTCATCAGAGTACCCTCTTGTGGGTTAAACCTTCAGCTTCTAAATTAGGAGACTGAGACCTAGACTTAAAGCAAAGTCAGAATTGTCAGGGTGCATAATATGATTGGTCTAAGGCCCAAATTTTAGTGACCCAAATTAGTTCAAGTTTCTCATTCTATTCATGAGACAGACAAGGTCTTGATAATTAAGGTAATTTTCTCAATCCTACTACAGATTAGACACTGAAAACACTATTGTCTTCCTGACTGTCATGAGAAATTGGTTATTATCCCCTATGTAAAAAAACGAACAAACCCATTTTGAGCTGAACATGAAGAATATTTGTAAACATTTATTTATATCTTGGTCCCATTGTCTCAAAATATTTTCAGATTTCTGGTTCATAAATAAATGTTCTTATTCAAATGCAAAATATTAATAAATTTTTTACTGAGAAAGCATCATGGGAAGTTGTAGAGATGACAGCACACTAACTGAGGATGATAGAATTGTAATGAAGTAGATGATTCTTGAAATTGCTCTGTGAGGAAGGTAGCTATGTATTCTCAGCATTCATCCCAAATAATTCACATTTTGCTATTTTTATGCCACTGTGAATTTCATGCATTTTAATTTCTCTTCATTTCTTTATAGACAGAATAACCAGAACATTACAGATTATACTAGAAGTTGTACCAGAAGACTCTAAAGAATTATGAACTTAATGCATTGAAAGCTTGGCCATCTGCCCAGGACTGAAATACAAAATGGATCTTTATTTCAAGAAAACACAACATTGATGATGGACTAACGGAATCAGTTAATCTCCATTCATATCCTCTAGTGTATTTGAATTAATTTCTGAGTAACTTACTGGTAACTCCATATATTTGTAGCAAACTGATATGCAAGTCATACAGTGAGGCAAGCTCCCAGTTCTTGAGTGCAGTGCCTATCTGCTGAGGGAAATGGGGAAAACAATCCCTATGGGCATTGGTACCTCAGTATCATTCTCTACAACATTTTTTATCATGACTGGAACCTTGAATAGAAGACCAAATTGGTTTCTGTATATACGAGGTCTGTAAACATAGCTTTACCTACTGGGGACATTGATACTGTGAAAAGTATTTTGTTGTTTTATTTTTCTAAAAAAAGTCATTTGTAGCAAAGAAAGCAGAATAATTTTTACATTGACCTTGGATTGTTTTCCCTTAGTGACCAACATAACTGTCACTTATTTTTCTAGGGCTTATACTCAGAGCATCAGAACAAAAGATGAGGGAGTAGTGTGTGTGTGTGTGTGTGTGTGTGTGTGTGTGTGTGTGTGTGTAGCTGGAGATTAAATTCAGGGCTTTACAAAAATTAGGTAAGCACTCTACTATTGAGATACATCTACACCCTAATTTTATTAAATGCATATAAAAAGCATTCCCAGGGGCTTCTATTTATGGTGCAACCCTAAACTGTATTTTGACTAAAATTATTGAGAACTTGTTGGATTCACTACATCATTGCTCATTGTCAGGAAGGTTGGTCTTTGCAATGTCATTGTGATTTCAGTGTGGTTTGACTCTTTTCTGAAAACCTGTTAGGTTTGGTATGACACCCATTGGTGAACCACGTCTTTGGTAGTTCACTTTTTGGTGGACAAAACCATTTTACTCATCACAGTACAACATGAACATGAGAGAAATTGCCCATAAACCTCAAAATAGCAGGCTTTATCTTCATAAGCCACATTTATACGCACTGTTGGTAATTCTACTCACTTCCCCTTTTGCTTTGTGGCTGTTTTTACCTGGTAATGGTTTTTGACAGTGTGTGCGTTCCCTTTACAGTTCTGTTAAATATGTCTCTGGGTAAAAGTATCTGGATTAATTATAGAAAAGCACAGATTTACATTAAAAAAGTGAAAGAAATGTATGCCACTCCTCAGTAAAACTTTCAACTGATTTTTGAAAATCTAGGCTGTTTCATTACTTCACTTTAGTTATAATTCAATTTGCAAAAGAGGGGACTGTGACCAAACCCATTGAAGGAGAATCTTTAGTACTGCTATTCACTTACATGACATTAAGTCAGAGTTAGAAAACACTAGCAATGTTCGCATGGGATTAATGTAATGGTGGGATTTTTAAAACATCTTCTTAATATCCAAAAATTAAATGCTCAGCATGGTCACAGTAAATTAAATTTCACCTCCTATATTCTGACCACTTAAAAACAAGATTTTTAAAAAAATTATCCTAAGCTAGACATGGTGCACATACCTTTAATCCCAGCACGTGGGAGGCAGAATAGGAAATCTCTGAATTCCAGAACAGCCACCCAGAGTAACCTTGTCTCGAAAATAAAAACAAATCAAACCAACCAAACAAAGAGTATTATCCCAATTACAAAACAAAACAAACATTGAGTTCATAGGTAATTACCCAAAGTAAAGACGATCATCTTAATTTGGAACAAATCACCAATTCAGCATCTTTAGTCTCAATAACATTTAATATATACCCACAGTTGACTTGTTTTCTAAAGGCCAAATCAAGTGTTTATCTCCCTAAGTGAATTACTAACAAGTTTTTCTGCTTTTACTAACACGAGCTTTTCCAAACCATAAGTCTAGTCTCTGGAGCCAACATAGTTTTATTTGTTGACATGTATCTCTGTCAGATGTGGCTAGAGCTGCACATTATTATGTTGTTGTCTTTATATCAGACCCATGAGCTTTATTAGGGCAGGGCCTTCTGCTCACGTATGGAATAGAGTAAAGCGGTGGAGAGGGCTCTGTGGTCGGTCCTTCCTGAGGCTCATGTGCTCCCTAGCTGATCATTGTTTCCTTTGATTGCCTTTCCGTGTGCAAGCTAGTCAGGATATCCTGTATTATTCCTCCTCTTGTTTCTAGGACTTTATTTGCATTGTTAAATTCATAATGCCATTGCAATACCATTTTAACCAAGCATATAAACAAATCAGTGTTTCTTTGAAGTACTGTCCATGGAGCAGTGTTTCTGCTTATTCTGAAGTTATACCAGAAGAGAACACAAAGTATCTTTATTCGTGTAAGTCACGTTCATAATTGTTAGTGAGATCACATAGAACAGGTTTTTATTCGGGAATACTCTTGCACACTTGGAATGTGTGTTTTTATACAAAGTAATTTTTTTTCATATCTTAGATTTATGTAAGTATCTACACATGTGATACATGTGTTTAATGTTTGTGCTGATGTACATTCTGAATTATATAAAAACACAAATTGGTTACTCTAACACAGAGTTAAATGTAGCCTAAACAGTTTTCAAGCATTCTTTGTTTAGTATACAAAGCGTCAAACATGTAACTTTTAAAGCATCAGGAAAGATTTCCAAAGCTTAGGTGCAATTTTATTCTCTTCACATGATTATAACTATTTCCATTGACTGATATTATTTTAGTGCTATTTTATCTCATCTTTGAAAGCACCAGATTCTCCCTCTTTGATTTCAAGTGGCTCTTGTAAATGGTGCCTCTGTTTAGCAGACAAGTCCTGCTCTTGTCTTTCATCAGGAAATTGAATATTTCTCTTAGCAAACATGACTGGGTCTGGGTCTACCTGTGGTATCATGAGTGTACACCCACAGTCCTGAGGTACAGGGTTGGGACAGCTGATGAGGTTAGTTTTCTATGCGCTGCAATTTCTATAACACTAAAATATGCATATAGATGCATTTTGTTTTTCAGACTGCCTTATATGTCTGCTTAAATTGTTTTCTTAATTGCCATTTGAACAGCAACAGATGGCTACCTTGAGGATGATTCCTTACCGGAAGTCTTAGTAAGTTGAGATCAGCCTTTGGCAAACTCCCTGCTTCATCTCCAGTTACAAGTGCTTGGGATGCTAAGAAAGCCTGCTTCTTTCATTTTTGTTGATGTCTTATCAGTAAGGTGTGAAAAGATAACTCAAGGTCACTACCACTTTTTAACATCAAGCAACAAATAAGAGATATATCAAGCTTGGCGGTTGAATATAAATGAGTGTCCTGAGAAGCAAATTAAGCACGAGTTTGGGTGCCTCTAATGCACCTAAGATCCCTAGCACTGCTTTGGAAAGATTATATATTTTTAAAAGATCAGGGATTGAAGTTGAAGAGTTGGCTTGGCTTCTAAGAATATTTACTACCCTGAAGAAAACTTAAGTTCACTCTCCAGTTCCCATACAGTTCCAGGGGATGCAGTGCTCACTTGTGTGCACAGGCATGCACACAGTGGATATAGATCCATGCAGACAACACACTCATCTATATTAAATGTATGTGAAGAAATTTAAAGACAAGAAAAAGTACATAGACTTTTAATACATTAATATCGATATTCTCTTTGTGAATAAGGTAAAAAGAGTTCCCATTATTTTTCCATTAAAAGAAATCATAGAATATTTGTAAAACACAGTTTAAATATTTAAATACTCTGGTAACTGAAGTATATACATTAAAAGTATTAGTAGCTGTCTTGTAAAGTCTATATCAGCTGCATTAGGCTGTGAAAAGCAGAAAAGCCACAAATATGGTTTTATTTGTAGCTCCTTTCTTTTTCTTATTTTTGGAGAGAAGTAGACTTGAGATTTCAGTGAAAATGACTCAAGAAACTTTATTTTATTTGGATATTATTGGCTTCACGATGTGTTATGTGTCAGTACTGATAGAATACAGGGTGGTATTTTATGTCTATAATCATGTAATCTGGGAATTAGACCCTGGCATTGTGTAATGGCAAGGAGCTTATAGAGAAGGCCATGAGTCATTTGCATAGCTTTCTGTCCATATGGATAAAAGAATGATTACCCACATACCTCGTTTAGCTAAATTTCCCCACAAACAGTATTTCAAAAGTCTATTCTCAATACCTTTGAGAACTGAAAGTGTGCCCTCTAGGTAGACCTTTGAGTGGCTAATGTTATACCTTAAAATAGATGATTCAATAGCCAATTTTACAAGTAATGCTTTTAATTTTCTTTCCAATTATTTGGTATCTAAAAATTGATGCTCTGTTTACTTTGCGTCACATGACAGATACAAAAGCATAAGTTATGGGTACATAGGAAGTTTACCCGTTCATTTTATCAGACCTTGTCCTTTTTTAAAAAAATCAACTTATGACAACACTGTTACCCCTTTCTTCTTCATCATTTCTGTTCTGTTTACATAAAACAACATCTCCCTGTATTTTAGTTTTGATATTATGCCTTCAAGATGGTAACTATTGAAAGACTCATTTCCTAAGATTTTCTTAATGAAAATATCTGCTCCTCCCTTCTCCTTATTTCCAGTTGGCTTGAAATACAGAGGGTAATTTCAGCCTCATACAGCTCCCTGCTACATGATGTGTGTATTTCAGCCTGTTTAGAACAAAGGTACTTTTGTCATATCAGTTCCTCCTGCACAGTTTTATAGAAAATACTTTCAAAGACACAGTTACTGATTATGCATCTGAGAGCCCTGTGGCTGGCAGAGGCAATTCAAAATGAAGCACACCCCCTGCCTACTTTAGCATACACACTACAGATTCTTAGAGTGAATGAATTATTACTTAGAGGACGTGCTTGCTATGTATGTCCTTACTACCTCTTCACGAAGCCACTACAGGCCAGCGAGAGAAAGAGAAGACCAATTGCTCAGTTCTCTCTTTTGTAACTGGATTCTGAGCACTTTGTATAATGGTATTTCCACAGTATCTTGCAAGAAAATGTGTTAGGTCTTTGGATGGATAAGTGGGTTGTGTATGGTTAGACCTCACTCATTCTGACCATGACCATAAGAGCCACAGGAACAGAACTACAGTCATATCCGAGCAGGAGACAAGACATTTTGAGTTCCTACTTTTGAAATTAAAGAGTCTTGTTTCAAAGACTCTGGGAATTAGTCTATGCCCATAATTTCTCCATCACTCTACTTACTAAATAATATAAGACTTTATCTTAGAGTAGAGGAGTACTTTCGGGGGAAAAAACATTATTTTCAATGAATAAAAGTTTATAGCAGGAAAAAATTACTTAATATTAAATAACTTAGCATTCTAATTATTTCAGATACTAGTCAACAGCATTTTTATTACTCTAAAACAAAATCATTCTGCATCATCATACCAATATTTTTCTATGTCAATGTACACATCTCATAGCGTTTATTTCACAAGTCACCAGAATTCTTTTATGATTCTGAGCAATCTAACCGTCTTCTTGGAGAAACTTGTTAGCCAACCATTTTATCTGAGAATTTTATTACGGCTGCTGTAAAAATAATGCAACTATAATTTTAACTAGGTTCTTTTTGATATTATCTTTGTTCAGAGAGTTTTGCCCTTAGGAAGCTCCTAGAATTAATAGCAATAGAAGTATATATATGTCATTTCAAAACTTGCATATTTTGTTCAAGGAAAATGACCCTGAATTTCTGTTTCTGTCAACAAGTTTCAATCCAGTGGTGTTGAGGGTCAGTAGTCTTTAACGTGTGGGAATTTTGCAATCATAAGCATCATGTATGTTTTCTATTTGTGCTGCACAAGATAAAAAAATGGTAGTTATGTCTCACTAATGCTGTGTTGGAAGCCTGGACAATTTAATTTGTCTTCGGTCTCCAGTAAGACTTGAACCCTGAATTTCATAGCATGTAGTTCTTATTGTATAGTGAGACTCACATGGTAGTCATGCACTGGGAAAGGAAGATTTTTTTAGTTCTTAATTCAGAATTCAGTCGATTCCATCATCCTCTTTAATATATCTGGATTTTCTTTGTTAAAATGTGAGTTTGTAAGCTTATCTAAATATGTAGTCTACTAACTTTTTCTTTTTACCTCTAGGAGTAGAAACATTCCTATGTGTTACCAGTATGTCTGTAGTAATGTATTAGGTGCTGTATATAAATATATTTAGCTTTGCTTTCATTCTTCTGCAAACAGCCTTGCCTGGTTCTGCTGGAATCACATTAGCCCAGTGGTAACCAGTTTACCCTTAGGGTTATGTTGACAATTGCCCTTTGATCTGTGCTTCAGTTATAACGTACAAACTTGCTAAGCTATGTATTGAATCTAGACAGTGTTTTTCCACGATGTTGGAGCAGTGACCACATTGCATAGCACCTTTCTTCTGGTGGTCTCAATACACTACTGGAAATATGCTGCCTAGACAAAGATGGTCTCTGCGTTCCTCACCTCTAGCTAAATTCTTTACTCTGGCATTGCGGTGCAGAACCTTGGGGAAGGTGATGGCTGTATTTTGTACAAATTTGACACGATAGCTTATATTGAGTGGAGAATACTTAAAGGGCAAGGTGGCTTTGCTACGCAGTTGCTGAACAATGAGTTGTGAGCACTGCAGAGGGACGTGTGTTTGAATTCCTGGGCACTGGTGTACAAACCTGTGAGGTGTGAGGTAAAGTAGGTTTTCAAGCTAAATGACTTCCTCTCGGGAGGATGGTGCTGCAACGAGCTCATTGCTAGACGGTGTTAGGGGACTGTTTGTATGACTGGAAAAGCACGAGTATACTTCCTGATGAGAACTCTTGTTCATCTCTTTCTATGGATGCACTGTTGTGCAGAATGATATCATTCCTGTTTGCATTGTTGAATTATAATTCAGTTGTATTTGTGGAGCTGGTTCTAAGCTTCTAGCTGTTCCTTTGTATATCTGCCTTCTCTATATTTTTACTTGAAAATACTCAAATGGACATTGGAATAAATATTTGGTAGTTTACATATTAAACATCATGTTTCTTTTCGATAATAAATTCTGCTTTAAACTGAAGCTTGTACTTTGTCTGATTTTTGTCTCATTCATCGTCTATGTGTGTTGAACCATCTCTTGTCATTACTTGGTGTATGTGATGAAACAGTGTAGGCAGATCCCATCTCTGCATCATCTCCACAGTACAAGTCTGTCTAGTTTCTGCTCTCATTTACCTAAAGTCTTCCATTCAACTGTGGGACAAAGTCTTTTCATTTGTGACCTCCGACAAGAATATCGTCTCTTGTTTTCTTCTAATCCAGACTCCTGTGTTTCACTAGAATATTCTTTGTGAAACTGAAATCAGGTCACATGTTCAAAACAGCTTCCCATTTGCTTGTTTCTGAATGAACCAAAAACATTTTTATATAGTGTGTAGAACTATGCATAGTATATAGGGCTTTTCAAAGTCTAGAGGGTTTTCCATAATGTGTAAAGCTTTTCCATAGTGTATCGAGCTTTCTGGAGTGTAGAGATTTATTCCAGCGTGTTTAAGACCTTCTGTAGTATATAGGGGTTTCCATAGCTTGTCCTTTATTTTCTCCATTGCGACAGTCTCTGGAACCATATTGAATATCTTTTCAGTGCTTTGATAAAGGGAAGGTGTCAATATTACTGTACATACTGCAATGAAAATTCTTACAGGAATCACATGTTACGTCCTAGATCCTGTCTTCCATTTCCACACAAAGCAAAGCTCTAGCTAACATTACACACTGAGTTAAAAAAGTGATCTTGCTCAGCTATCCTCATGAGCTTGGTTTAGGTCCTGGTTCATCAAGATCTTCATCACCCTGGACATCATTTTTTAGAACTCATTACGCACTATTGCAGTTGATTGCCTGGTCATTTTTTATCTGGCAGAATTTGCCCACTTTTTCTTTCTTGGACTAAAATAAGGTCATATCTTTTCCCACTCATAACCACATTTTGTCCAAGAAAGTTTTACACAATTCTAAGTATAAGGGTATTTTAATCAAATATTTACTAATAGAAATTATTCAATGCAAATTGAATATAAATAAGACAGACATGTTTCTTTATTTTTTTATCTAAGAACAAATCTTGTTGAAATATGTGATATTACAGGATGGAGAGGATCTTTGATGTTTTTTCAGAGTTGACTGATGAATTTATAAACACCAATACTGTGAATGACATTGTACATAATCACGTATGACTACACGGTAGAAATAAGCTTCAGGATGCCCTGGAAATTGTAGCTTAATCCCAAACATTATACTACTGATTGTTTTTAATAGAAAAAAAAAAGCAAGTTCACAATTTTGAAAATCAGTTTTTTTAAGAGTCTAAACTTAAACTTTCATAATGAAGATGTTCTACTTCCAGAATGGAAAAACTGTGCACGTAGAGAGCTGTCAGTCCTGAGCTTTGTTGTCTCAGAGCAGGAGCTGGTGCTGTATGGCATGAGAGAATATGCTGTGCACAGTGTGATATGTTGCACACTCATAATGAAGGCTCATGTGGGGTTGTGGGAGGCAATCCAAGGGTGCTGCCCAGTTCACAATGGATGCAATTCATTGTGTATTTGATTATGAATAATTTTTTAATCATAGTGCATTCAGAACAACTTTTACCAAAATTTACCATAATTAGCGCATATGGTTAGGTGCCAGTATATGGAATTGAAACCACCTTTTAAGAAACTAGACAGGAAAGCATAGAAAATAGTCAGCAATGTTTATTAAATATATA
The DNA here is from genome assembly GCF_963924665.1 of Micromys minutus. Taxonomy (NCBI): domain Eukaryota; kingdom Metazoa; phylum Chordata; class Mammalia; order Rodentia; family Muridae; genus Micromys; species Micromys minutus. Next base: position 48,125,134 of record NC_137984.1, on the reverse strand, counting down.
AAAATAAAAGTATGCTCAGCTACTCCATTCAAGGATGGTTCAACCTACACAAATTAATGACATAATATCAAAAAATTAATGTGTGAGAGATGTAGAAAAGACCTTTGATAAAATCTAACATTGCTTTATTATAAAAGTCATGGGAATGCTAAGGATATGGGGTACATTTCAACAGAGCCAAGGTTATATACAATAATCCGGTCATCAGCATCCAGTTAGCTGGAAAAAGCATTTCCACTCAGATTAGGTGGAAACAAGGCTACCCACTTCCTTATTGTGCTCAATATAGTTCCCGAGTCTTACCTAGAGCATCATGACAAGAGGTGGAAAGTAAAAGATACAGATAAGAAAAGAAGTAAACAAATGAAAGGATGAAACGATTCTGTCCACTAAAGACTTCTGAAGGAAACTTTTAGAGTTAATAAAAATACTTTTTATCAAACTGGTAGGATGTGAAAATTTACACAAAAACAGCTTTCTCATATTCCAATGACAAACAGTACAAAAAAAAAGAAACAAGGGAAAAAATCCCATTCACAATACACACACACACACACACACACACACACACAGAGAGAGAGAGAGAGAGAGAGAGAGAGAGAGAGAGAGAGAGAGAGAGACAGTAATCAATCTAACAACAACAATAACCCGAAGAAAGAAATCAAGGAAGATACTTTAAGGCAGAAGGCTGCCCATTGTCTATATTCATAGATAAGAATAACCAATGCAATACCAATGAATTCCAGGGCCATTATTCCCAGATAAAATATGTATACATATATTAAAATTTATGTGGACCAAAGAAAGACAAAGCTATTCTGGAGGTATCAGTATATCTGGTTTCAAGTTATATACTGTGGCGGAGCCATAGTAATAAAGACAGGATCATACTGTAATTCCTATAGACATATGGATCAATGGTGAAACATAAGGGAATACACACAAATATATATGCATGTTTATGTATATCAATCTATAAATCTATATCTATAGCTATATCTATATATCTCTATCTCTATCTCTATCTATCTATCTATCTATCTATACATACATACATACATACATACATACATACATATATATATCTTTGATAAAGATGCTGAAAGTATATACTGGAGAAAGGACATAATTTCCAGGAGATGGTGCCTGGAAGAATCTGAATATTAACATGAATAACACTAGATACTTACTTTTATCTTACACAAAACTCAATTCTAAATGGTCAAGAACTCAACATAAGATCTGACATTCTGAAATAACTAAAAAAAAAAGTAGGTAATATTCCCACATAGAAATACAGATAAAGACTTTTGAATAAGACTCACAGAAGACAAGAAATCAGACCAATAACAAAATTTGGGATCTCACAAAGCTGCAAAGCTCTTAAGCACTCCAAGGATGTCACAGTCCCCAGTGGGAATATTACTCCCGATCTTTAAATTGACCCAGCATCAGACAAACTTCTCAGTCTGTTTATTCACCTGGCTAAAGGTCATTCTCAAACTTAATCAGAGACATGAAATGTAAGATAATATTTGTAGGAAAGAAAAGGGGTAAATAGGAATGCTGGGGAGAAGCCAGAGGGTAAAGTCTGTGTATTTTATACATGTATAAAATTGTCAAAGAATGACCTATTAATAAAACCATAAATGCGTGAGTAGATTTGGAAAATATACTTTTACAGCTTTAAGGCTAAGTTTCTATAGTGACAAAGTCTCTGAGACCTCTTACATTAAAAATAAAAGCAAATGAACTTTGCTTTCCCTCCCTTCATCTCCCCTCCCCTTTCTTCCTCTCTCCTTTCCTCCCCTCCCCTTCTCTTCCCTCCCCTCCGCACCTTTTTTCTCCCTTGCCCTCCACTCTCTTCCCTTCTTTTCCATCTCTTCCCTTTCAGTCTTTGTCCTTCCCTTTCTTTTTCTTCCTTTTTGTCTCTTTGTCTTCTGCTTTTTTCTTTCCTTCTATCATTAGGATGAACTTTCAAGTCAAAGAATATACTATGAGTTCTTTTTGTAAATAAGTTTTTAGGTTTTTCTTAGTTATCCTAGTCATGTGATAATATATATTTTATTGATAAATGTTATGGTCTGAAGTATAGAACAGAAGAATACATAATTTGTGAATGATCAGACTTCATTCTGAAACAGCTGTGAGAAATGAAGCAACATTTCCCTTACCTGTTATGAAAAACATTACTGAGCAAATCTAATAAATTTGGCACCTGTAAAATGTACATAATTTTACATTTTAAACAGAAATGGAAACTATGTGATATCAGTGATGTGAGTAGGGGTGGTATAGTATGGTTAGAGTAGATTTTGCATGTTTGTGCCATCATCAAAGAATAAACAATAAGACAATGAAAACATGAATAAATTGTGCAGTATTCTTATACACACTAAAGTTAAGTAATCCGCTGGATTCTATGGCAACAGTCTGTTCTTATTTTGAAACAGTGACTAGGACTGAATGTGTGTCTAATGAGAGGACACAATGGCCAGTGTTCTGCATGGGAACTCTCAGCGGGCTCCTGCACGTGCTGCTCCAGCCCATAATTCCTACTCCAGCCTCTGTCTGATGAATAACGAAGGCTTGCACCAACTATGCATAGGCAGGTATTGTGTAGGTAAGTGTAACCCCCGTTCTACTTTTAAGATTACATTTTTAGGCTTGCTCGAATGCGGACTTCAGAGGTTGAACCTCCATAGCCCTCTCTTGGGATTCTATGGCTTTAAGTTTAAGAACACCTGCTTACTGGCTGGCAGTGGCTACTATATGGTTAATAAATGTTTGATGTTCAAAGAATTATGAAGTAAAAAAAATAATTAAGATCATGGTCCTTTAAACTTTATTAATTCAGAAAGACACAAAATGATTTTCTTATGCAGGCTAAATACTTTAAAGGTTGAAATACATTTCAGAGACAATAAAAATTTAATAAATTATTATAATCCCAAGAATAACAGACTAGTTATCCCCCCTTATTTTCCTAAAGATAAGGATATTAATCTTATTTATCATAGTAATTAACCCGCTGCTTATGTTACACTTGTGTGTTTCTAATTTCCTAAAAATCTAAAGCCAATCTAATTTCTCCATGTTCTGAAGTCTGCTTTAATCTCACTTATGGTTATTTCTTATTCCCCCGCTGCTAGGTTATTCTTAATTTTTAAATTTAATTAATTATGCTGAAAGGTTGTTTGTATTTTGAATTTAGCAAAATCACCGCGTCCAATGGGGACTAGAGCTCAGGGCTCAACAATTTAAGTATTATTTCTGTTTCCTGAGCATAAATATTTTGGGAAACAATATTCCTTTTTATATTTTAGTATTTGCATTTCAAAAGTTATACCTTTTTCCAGTTTCTCCCCTCTTATCCCGCTTCCCCTGCTTCTATGAGTATATTCCCTCTCCCACCCACCCACTCTGACCTCACTGCCCTGGCATTCTCCTACACTTGGGTGTCGGGCCTTCCCACAACCAAGCACTTCTTCTGTTAATGTCTGACAATGGTATCCTCTGCTACATATGTGACTGGAGCCATGGGTCCCCGCTTGTGTGCTCTTTGAATGGTGGTTTAGTCCCTGGGAGCTCTGGTTGGTTGATACTGTTGTTCATATGGGGTTGCAAACCCCTTAGAACTGATATTAATTAGATTAAGTCTCAAGTTCTTAAGTCATTATAACTGTGGAAATGGCTTGGATTGGACTTAAGGGTAGCTGAGTTGACCCTGAAGGGTGGGTGCCTATCACCAGATAATAAGTGGAAGGTTAAGGGAGGCAAGTTACCAATATAGTGTGTGATAGAGATCCTATGCATGGGAAAGCAAAGAACTTCTTGGAGTGGCCAGCCAATTGAGTTAAGCCTGACTCCACAAGAGAAAATCCATGCCCAACACTGCTTGAGTAATCAGGAATCAGAGACCTAGAGTAAAACCAAACACTACTGCTCTAAAAAATGTATCAATAAATTGACTCTTAATGCTCTTCCACTACACTCATAGATAAGTGCCTTCTCTGGTCATCATCAGAGAGACTTCCTTCTCCTTCAGCAGGGAGGGATTTGCTCAGGGAATTATGCAGAAGAGGAGGCAGAAAGAATGTAAGAGCCAGAAGGAGTCTCCAGTTTCTCATGGCTAGTTGTTGTCTCTTGGAGTCAGTTCTTTTCTGAGGAGACAGAAAGGGGGAGGATCTGCAGGGGAACAGGCAGAAGGACTGGGAGCAGTGTAAGGAGGAAAAACTAAATTGGAATATGTGAGGCTGGAAAGCCATATGGGGAGACGAGTGAGATTGTGGGGTTGAAACTGGTCCAAACCCCTAAATCTTGTCTTCAGACCTTCAAGAGTATGACTGTTTTTCTCTTTGCTCTGGGTCTGCATGTCCTAGTTCACATATGTATGACCTACAGCTCTAGCACACTTGAGGCAGTCATATATTCTGGTGGCCAAATTACAGGTTAAACGTTGTTCACTGTAAATATATGTCCAACAACACCCGGAATTTCTCACCATGCAAATAAAGAATTCCTAGCACCTTAACCCTTCTGATAAATGCATACTCACCCTGAAAACTCCTACTCACCCCTTAAAGCTCCATTTATCCCCAAATTGGGAGAGCTATAAAAACTCACACTAGATGAGATCATGTGGAACCCACACATGATAAGTTTCATTGAAGAGCATTGGTGCCTGGATACCCCAGTGTGCAGAAGCCGACCCAAGACATCAAGATACATTGTATGAGAATGTTAAGAATCTATTTCCAATAAAAGAAAAATAAAAGCCTTCACATCCCCCTCACAATGCCTCTAGATGGAATCATTTTTTAAAAAGGATTTGAGGCTTACTTCATTTTATCACTCCTATGTTTTGCTTAATTAGTTCACACTGTCAAGAATGTTTATAAACTGTAATAGGCTCTAAGACATATTTTGAAGGAGGAAGTAACTCAGAGAATTACATAACCAGTCACTATGGGAATCTACTTTCCAGATGTTTTACTGCTCTCTCAGCACATTTGCCTTCTCATTCCAGATTAGGTGCTGTTTGATTGAAGTTACTCCTAACTCCCAAACCTACTCAGTTTGAAGACATTTTATTTATCACAGGATATCATTATTTGACTAGTACCTTTCAATAAACAGTTTTAAGGTACTGAGGTAATTTAAGGGGACTTATATTTTGCCATTTATTTAGAAATACAAAAGTAATGATTTGTTTTGGGTTTTACACTATGAAATCTAAAGAAAAGAAAAATTAACTACTCTGGCCAGAAAAAGAGAACTTTGTTAAGAAATCACAGAATAAATGGTATGAGCTTAGTTAAGGAGTTATTCCATCAAAAAACAAGGATTGGTCTGACATGTTATAAATCAGATTTTTCTTACTTGAAGCTCATCAACAGATGTTTTCTATGCACTTACAGTGATATATTGATTTCTTTAAAAGAATAATTTCATACCATTCAGGTGTACCAAATGAAAGAAAAGTTTAATGCAGGAAGCCAGTGGTTATTAGTAAAACCTTTCATCAGATTAAAGTCCCCAAATTTTAGTGAGGGGGAATTGAATCAAAGCACAGAAAAGGCAGTAGAAATTGAACAATGGTTCAATTTTATATTGGATGTTATTTATCATTTTTATTAAACTTTGTATTAGCCTTGTGCCTTGCATCGACTAGGACACTCCTCACCTCTCTCCATGAGTAAGACAGATGACAAGCCTTACTTACATTTTTGGATTAAGAAAATGAATATAAAATCACTAAAATGGACCGCCTGGAGCAATAGAGAAAGTCAAAGAGGTCAGAGTAGAAATTCTGATGATTAAATTACTCTGAGATTTCAGAGTCCTGAACCAAGCCATCTTTTAAGTGAAGACAGTTACTTTGTTGTTATTTATAAGTCAATCAGTCATTAAATTTTTTACAGCCACTGTGTGACCATCAGTGAATTTTATGATGTGGAATACAGGTTCTGGTTTTCCAGCCACAGAAACTCATATTACTACATCCTGGGCGAAGACGTCGCCGTAATAAACCACAGGAACACTCAATTTCATAGAGTGTGTGATTAACTGAAAAACTGCATTGCAGCTATAAAAGTAATGTTGGAGGATAGGATGCTGGGCTTCCCACCTGTGCAAATAGTTGGAGGAGTTAGACAGAGCTGAGAGGCTGGCTTGAGGTGATGATGTGTGGGCTGATCACAATTTAAGCTAAGCCATATAGTAGAAACACTGCTTCATAAACTAGTTCACTCTGAGCAACAGGGCTAATGGCTTCTCTGTCTTTGGCTAAGATTATGAGCAGATGATAGCAGTAACAGCAGAGTGGGAAGGTGCAGTGTGACTTGTCTGACGATACAAACATCCTTTCACCCCAGGCAGAGGATTGAAAAACCAGCCAGGAAAATTGTTCTACCTAAGTGTATCTTACAGAACCAGCGAGCTTATTGGACTTCCTTTCAGGAATATGGGCAAGGAGTTACTTACAGGATGCTAAAAGGCACTTAACTGCATGATCCAAAAGCTTACCCTGACATGAGTGATGACTCGTGTGAGGCTGGGGTAGGTGTGGCATACAGAAGTCTAAACTGGAACCTCTTATGAATACAAAGATACATGAGATACTGTCATTAGTGACTTGGGTTTTGAACCTTGAAGATTTGGTAAATGAGGAATTTTGGCTAAGACAGAAATACTCAGTGCAGATGTCTATTTCTCTTTTATGTAGAGACTGTATACTACAGAACAGTTTTATTTGTGAAGTGCTAAATTTGAGGTAGTGAATAGTCAATGTGGACGTATGTCATTACTATTAGAAAACAAGGCAAGGTCTTCAGCAACAGGGCTGGGCTTGAGATAGGCATTGCTAATATCCTTAACCCAGATTTCATTAGTAATCTCTTTCTTAGTCAAATTATAGGTCAGTTAAGACATTTGTCAACATTGCATAGCAGATAGGAGAAAAACACAGCATCTTTACTGCTAATAAAGCAGACAGGAGAATGGGATTCTGTCTGTGGCAAGCAAGTGAACTCTAGGATTAAAACATTTACCTCTTCTATCTCAAGAAGCTGTCTAAAATCAATTCTCTTCATGTGGGTTCCCAACCCTCTAAAAAGTTGGGGATTGTCCAGTCAGTGAAATAAAGGAGCAGGGGACAAAAAACTCCTGCTTCTGGGGACAAAAAAAAAAACTCCTGGGCATTTTGTTTTGCTTTCTTCCAAAGTCACTAATGTAATTAAGCTGCATTCTTTTAGAAAGAAGTCAAGACTTTCCCTTCATGTACATGTTTCTACATAAATGTAGATACCACATTCAAAATCTTTCATTTCTCTACCTCATCATACTTATGAGTACCCTGTACAGAGGTAGGTTTAGTGTTAGAACTGTCCTTTACCCACTGTAAATCTAACCTAACTCAAGCCTGGTGCCTGGAGACACTAATGACTTGAGAGGTAATCTTGATTAACTGCAGTAACTGAAAATTGGCAGCTGACTATGAGCTGATGGATTTCCATTGCAGAGAGTATGAGAAGAACACAAGCCCATCACCAAGCTCAGGAGCAGCAGGGAAGACATAAAATTCCGCAAAGAACTACAAGTGGGAGAGGGCAGTGTGTTCCTACTAAGACTCTTTGGTTCTAAGATGAATTGGTCTTCTCAATGATGACAGAACTTACTGCAGTTTGGGAAATCTTCCACTGGTGTTATTTTAAAATTTTTGTTCAGGTTGGATGGAAGGCAGCAATCCAGACTCTGTGGTTTTTGTGGTCCGAGCATGTATGTAGTGAAAAAGAGATAGTGAACATAAGGACTGAATTTGCTGTGGTTGCTTGTATTATGTTAATTTGGGTCCCCAAAATTGTTCACATGGGAATCCACACATCTGAACATTACTGATGGACTCTGTCCCCAGTTGGTTCTGATGAATAAATAAAGATGCCAATGGTTGGGCAGATCACACAGAGGCAGGAACTTAGGATTTACCTCAGCTTGGGGTGAAAAAGAGGAGGGAGATCTACCATGCCAAGAAAGGTGGAGGAGAGGAGACAACCACACCTGAGAAGGTACAGGAAGGAGCATATCCTCCATGTAGGAGATAGGGGGGAGCAACCCCAAAAGAGCTGCCCAACTAGGTCCAGCGCATCAAAGATGGAATATAGATTTTAGTGTAGATTGCCAATAACTTGGGAATATTGGAGAAATATAGATTAGCTACATGGATTTTAGGAAGTGGCCTAGTCATTGAAATAGTTTCAGGCATATCAAAATAATATAAAGGCTGTGTGTGTGTTTCATTCAGGAACCCAGAACATTGGGGCAGACAACGAGCCACTACAGGAATCAATCTAAGATTTTAATTGCATATTACTACAATTATCTTCTGATCAAGATACATTTCTCAGTTTAACACATTTGCTGCTTTCTGCTGTTTACTGCTATCTGGTACAATGTAACCACAAACCACTTAAATGAATTAAAGGAGAAAAGGAAGATGATGATGAAAGGGCTCCAAATACAAAAATAGAAACTAGGCAACAGTCTCTATCTTTTTACCTTCATGTCTCTGTGTGACTATTATACTTCCATTTTCACATGTCATTCTCCAAACAATGCTATACAACCTTCTCAATAAAAAAATTACTTAAAAATTATGCCATCATAATTCCAAGTACTTAATTTGAATTCCCAAAGGTTAGCTGTAGATCGTCCTGAAGCTGTTTGTATTTTAATGTTCCACTTCCCCAAGAAGGGCTGCCCAGTCATGTACTCAAGAGGTGACTTCATCTGAACCTTCCAATTTTAATTAGTAAAATAAAGGAAAGTCAGTGACTGGGTGGGGCGAGGGAGGGGGAGATAGAGGAGAGGTCTGAGAAGTTCAGAGGAGAAGGGTAGAGGTCGTGGCAACATGGAGTTTCCCAAGTACCTGATAGACCCAGGTGGGATTGATTGGCGTTAAATAGCTATGAACATTAAGAATTTTACAGGTCTAATATCTCATATAGATGGGCAGTTTGTGTCTTTGTCTATTTGATGCAATCTTGTTGGGTAGAGGGTTTTTGAATTGAGAGTTGAATATATAAACCTGTATGAAAAGCTATCGGGCTGTAGAGTTGTGTTTGTGGGATTTTGGAGTAGAGAAATACCCCGGGACAGAGGAAGAGAACATGCAGTAGAAAACTGTCAGAAAAGGGAGTTGCGTGAACAAGTTGGACCGAGTGGCTCAGACCAGGCACCAGAGGTGCACACGGCTCCGTATCAGGATTGGGCCTGAGGAGTGTGCCATCAAGGCTGGTAAAGAGAAAAACCATTTTTATATTTTTTTAATATTTACTGCAACATTTAGCTTCTACAGTGGTTGTCTATACAAATAACTGTGTGAATGGTTTTAAAGAGTCTACATTTTATTCTCTTACAAATAAGCACTTTATGTTTTTTTATGCATCATTTTAGAAGTTTCTACTTGTGTGCAAAAGCAGAAGCCACTTTACTAAGTGATAATAGTAATTGTGAATTCGGAGCTCTATAGACATGAATGGGTCCCAGGGCATGTTAGTGTTTACCAGGAAATACCTCAAGCATTTCTGGGGGATATGGAAGATGGAATCAAACATCTCTGTGAATATGGAAGATAGAATCATAATCTCTGGGGGATATAGAATATGGAATCATAATCTGGAAGGATTTTCCATATCAGGAAGTCTCTCTATGTGCTACTGCCAACTTAAGTACCACCAGGTCAGCTGGATCATATAGTCCAAGAGTTAGAGCAGCCCGCACACAGCCTAAAGTTCTTGTTGATGAACCTTCTTCAATTCCAGATCCCACACAAAGAAGCTTTCTGAATCACTTGATAAATGGGCCTGAGTAACACACCCAAGTGAGGAATGTGCTGTCTTCAGAATCCAAATAGAACCACTAAACATTGTACTTCTTTCTCGGTGGTGGTAGGGGCCAGGTATCTTTCACCTTAGAATAAATATATCTGCTTTTCCCATACCACTGAACTACTAAAAGTTTCACTGAGGTAGACAGTCCTTGAATTTCAGTTGGATATATTTTCCATCCTCTGATATGCATATATGTTACTGATGAATTCAAAGTGGTTGTTGTCTTCTTCTCACTTAGTCTAATCAGCATAATGTCATCAATTTAGTGCACCATTGTGATATTTTGTGGAAGAGGCAGATGGTCAAGATCCCTTCTGACTAAGATATGACACAGGGCAGGAGAGTTAATATATCCTTGAGGCAAAACTGTAAAGGAATCTTGCTGGTCTTGCCAACTGAAAGCAAATTTCTTCTCATGATCCTTATGGACAGGTACTAAGAAGAAGGCATTTGCTCAATCAATAGCTGCATACCAGGTACCAGGAGATGTGTTAATGTGCACAAGTAACAAAACTACATCTGGTACAGGAGCTGCAATAGGAGTTTCTACCTGAGTTAGTTTTCGAAAGATAACTGTCATTCTCCATGAGCTATCTGTCTTCAATACTGGCCAGATAGGAGAGTTAAAGGGTAATGTGGTGGGAACCACCACCCCTGCATCTTTCAAGTTATTGATAGTGGCAGAAATCCCTGCAATTCCTCCAACAATACAATACTGTATTTGATTCACTATTTTCTTTGGCAGAGGCAATTCTTAGGCTTCTTTTTAGCCTTTCCAACCATAATAGTCCTTACTCCACAGGTCAGGGATCCAATGTGAGAATTCTTCCAACTTGTAAGTATCTCTACTGCAGCTATACATTCTGAAACTGGAAAAATGACCACAGGATGTATTTGGGGACCCACTGGATCTACTCTGAGACAGACATTAACCAAAACTCCATTAATCTTTTGACCTCCATTAAGTTCCTACTTTAATTGCAAAGCCATATGATTCATTGCAGAGCCACATATTAACTATGATATGAATGCGTCTGTTTTATTTTTGTTAAGAAGACATTTGTATAGATATGTTTGCTTTCTTCCTTTTAAACATCAATTAAAGATTATCAATCAGATAAGTTGAGATACTGAAAGGATCGAGATGAATAGTTAGATTATTGCAATTTTCCTTGGTCCATAGAATGATACTGCCTACATGCATCCTGGGTTTTTCCTTGTGTGACTTTGGTCTGGGCTGGGTGCTGGAAGCCCCACACATATCTCTGGTCAGAGGTGGGAGTGGCTTTTGCTGCCTCCACTGCTAGGTCCAGCTAAGCCCACAGGATCAGGCAGAGAGGAGAAGCCCCAGACAGGGAAGGAGGAACCAATTCTGCGGCTTCTGCTGCTGGGTCCTGCCTGTCCCTGTTTCCAACACTGTAACGAGGTGCTGAGCCAGGCTGAACCAAGCCAGCCAGAGGCTTTGCTGTAGGGTGCAAGAAGCTTCGAGAGAGGAAATCTCTTCCCAAATGGCAGTGTTAACAGCTCTTATGACAGAAGCTCTCAAAGGCAGAATGATTCTTGCACACCTTTACTCTTGAGCAACCACTCATATATATACAGCTTTGGAAATGGTTTGGAGTCTGACAACAGGTGCCCCCTATTGGCTTGGACTGAGGGCTTGGGAAAACCTTGTTTGCATTTTTGGGGTGTATTCCTGCTTCTTCCTGGAGCTTTGGAGGAGGGTCTTGGGGTGTGACTGAGTCTACCTCACCTGTGGAGGAAGAATTTGAGGTGTGGCTGATCTTCCTGAAGTCCATGTCACATCCTCCCCTGCAGAGGAGGGACTTGGGGCATGGTCAATGCACCTTACAGGGGGCAGTGTGGCGCTCATGGCAGTGTGAAGGGGTCTGATTTATTGGGAGACTTGGGAGCTTCCTACCATCTCACCCAGGGTTTCACTTATCTTGACAAAGAACCAGGGTACTCTTCATCGCCCACCGATTGTCCCACACTTCTTCATCTGTGAAAACTCTCTGGACAAACCTTCATAAACACACTGAGGGATATCAAACATGAGATTCTAAATCGCATCAGCTATGTTGATAATTTAGGTGAATTGTTAAGGCAGGAATCTAGCAGATACCTTCTAACCCTGAAGCTGGCACAAGAATTGTGCTTAGGTTTCTATATTAAATTCCAATGATTTGGTATTATATAGACAATGTAGCAGAATTATACATATGGTATAAAAGGATGGCTTAAATTTCTGCATTTCTACAAGTCTATAAATATTTTTTTAAATCATGGGGAAAAGGCCTTTAAATATATTTAGAAATAGAAAATAATAAAGAAAATGGCAATCTTCCATGTTCAAGCTAAACTTAGAACTGTTTGCATAGGGAAATTTGGAAGGCTTAGAGAGGAAGGTGTGGTTATAGGGAAAAGAACAATGGTAGCAGCCAGTAGAGAGACTGAATGAGTTCATCAAGAATCAGGGCTATGGGACGAGGTACTGCTGGGTAATATTTTTAATACTGCAAAGACAATTGAGTGCAAGGAGCTGAGTTGAATACATTAGGAGCACAGTGCATTAACATCGGGTTAGAGACAGGAAGGGAAGGTGTTTAACAGGAACAGAGGATAATGCTGAATAGTTAGAGGTGTGTGTGTGCTAATGGAAACATCATCAAAAGCCTGGCAAATGACCAAGTCTCCTCAGTTATGTGTGCATCTTGAGATCTGAAAAGGAAAGGGGAAAATAAAGAAAAAGAGCTAAGATACTTAGTTTGCTGTTTTAGCAAAAAGTCCATTTCCCAAGTAGAACGCTGCAAGTCCCTGCTTCCCTGTTAAGGGAATTTACTAGTGTTTTCTGGGTTATAGAGAAAAGCCAAGTTAGCTTGGCTCTGCTCACTTTCCAGCTTTTCTGATAGGATCTATGGCCTAATAATCTGCAGTACCCAGGTAGAGTAATTTTCAAGTAAGATATCTCTTACAATTTATTTCTAGCTCTGCAGTAAATGAAGCAACAAAAATAAGGCTCAAGAAGGCCCTCTTAACCTTTTAGCCATATAATACAATGAATGTGCCAATGGGATATCATTAAGGAGAGTTTCATTGAATTGCAATAAAAATGCAGATTTTAAACTATGCATTACCTGAAACATCTTTCTTCTCCTTCATTTGCTAAATCAATCTTAGTAGAATTAGAATTAGAATCATACAGACACAATCTCTCTCTCTCTCTCTCTCTCTCTCTCTCTCTCTCTCTCTCTCTCTCTCTCTCTCTTTCTCTCTCTCTCTCTCTCTCTGTGTGTGTGTGTGTGTGTCTAATACATAATGTATGCATGTGGCTGAGCATACATGTACAGAGACCCAAGAAATTATCCTTTTTACTGAAGGTGGGGCTTGCTATTTGACTAGACTAACTGGCCTGTGAGCTGTTTTGTCTGCCATCACCCGGAGCTTGAGTAACAGGTCTCACCACCACACTCAGCTCTTACAGTGATGCCTGGGGTCTGAACTCATGCTCTTATTGCTATGTAGCAAGCATTTTACCCACTGAGCCATCTCTCTAGTCTATTAATTTGTGTTTTTGAGCTTGAAATCTGCCACTGCAATCTTGATTACTTTTACACTATTTCTTGTCATGCAGAGGTTTTGCCAGAATATAAATAGCAGAATGCATTGTGACACTTAATAAAATGCATTAAAATTTATTTCCCTCACGACAGATACCTCTATCACAATTTCTCAGTGTTATTTCAATTAACTTTTAAATAATCTCTCTCCTTTGCTAGGAACGAATCTTTTAAGAGAAACACAGTACTATGTAGTTTAATTCAACAATTTAACTCATTTCAACAAATAATAAACAACTGTTATATTTTAGGATGTATGCTGTGCAACCAGAGACAAACCACAATTTTTCCATAGTAACTGTTTTATCATGTCTTAAGTGATGCTGAGAGACAGAGCAGTAAACCGATGTATGTAGAACACCAGGGAAGGGCTCTGAAGAGGCATACCCTCAAATAACTGGTAGTCACACCTTGTGACATCTAAGAAACCAAGAGATGAGACTCTGGAGGGATGACTGATTATTAAGGCTCTAAAGGTTTGGTGTACAAAGGACTATGAAGGATTGTGTTGTGAAAACATCTTGGCTATGGGTTATATGATTAGAAAGTCAAGGACACACAGATCATGTTCTTGCAAGCAAAAGGGGAAGAAGATACAGGTTGCAAAGACAGCCAAAGAAGGGTCATCATGAGGAGGAATCCCTATATGACTGCTTGGGGTGGGCTGCAAGAAGTTTAGAATCCTGCTATTGGTGCTGCTTGAGCCCTGGACTACTCCCTGCCCAACCCTACCTGCCCTTGGGGGTTGAAAGTGAGGTGTGTAAAATCATGTACTCCCGGGAACAGGTGAGAAACTCTGAAGGTCCTAAAGCTGCTGCAAGCTCCTTTAGTAACCCCCACTCATACCCCATTGGTTCCAAGAAAGCATCTCTTCTAAACAGCAGTTCCTGGTGCCTGGCATTATCTACATCAGCAATTTTTGGTCTCTAAGGCAGTCCTCAATTAGAACCTCCTGCAGGAGATGCCTTTGCAGTCTTGCAGGCCCTGGTGCTTATGTAAAGGGGAGCACCACTGTTCCTCCTAAACATTGGCAGGAAGGCTAAGAAAGCTTACAGTGGAACTAGAAAGATGTCTCAGTGGTTAAAAGCATTTGCTTTTCTAGAGAATCTATGTTTAATTCCGAATATCCACATGGTAGTTGTAGCCATCTGGAACTCCTATGTCCTTTGCTGGTACCAGGCATGCACAAGGGGCACAGACATACATGTAGGAAAGACACATATGCATAAAATAAATGAACACATACTTTTTCTAAAGGAACTCTTGAAATGAAAAGATTGATAGGTGTTCTGGGCAAGGCAGAATATAACCAGGGATATGAGTTACAGAAATGGAGATGAGCGGTATATTCTGTACTTATTGCCTTGATCTTAAATTATTATAAGTTGAATGTATGGAGACAACTCATACTTACTATCTTGAAATTCTGGAGGTCAGAAGTTTAAAGTGAGAACATAAAAATCAATGTTTCAGTGGATTTGTTTTTGTTCTGTTTGCTGACAGTTTTCCCAGTTACTCCATTCCTTGGCTCACTGGCTTCTCTTGTCACATCTCTTTATCTGACTGATTCCCTCTTACAAAGACCCTTTGGGGGGGACATTGAGTTGTGCCCACCCACCTGGACCTCAAATACTTTTTATCACAATAGCTTGAATTTTAGCAGTTGCACCTACAGAACATGCTGTTGTTCGAGGTAACACACTAATAGCATTAGGGGGCGAGAATCCAGGTCCACTGTTAGGATGTCTATCAAAAAGCATGAGCTAAAAACATATTTGGAAGGGTGGAATAATTTATATATGTGGTAATAGAGGATAAGAGGAGAAATAAAGGCTGAAACCAATGTAGCAACAAAAACCACTTGCTAGTATTTAATTTTGTTGACTTCAATAATGGTGGTGTTATCCACTGATCACAATATTTGGGAATAATCACTTGCAATTGAGGACTGTGATATTGGGGCAGTAGAAAATGAGGGTCTAGGAAGGTGAGAACCCAGAGACTTTGATACCATGTATGCTGGCTAGCTTTATATCAACATGACCCAAGCTGGAGTTAACTAAAAGAAAGGAACCTCAGTTGAGAAAATGCCTGCATAAGAACCAGCTGTAGGGCATTTTCTTAATTGATTGATGGGGGAGGGCCCAGAGCATTATGGGTAATGGAATTTATGGTCTGCTGGTACTGGGTTCTATAAGAAAGTGGGTTATACAAGCAAGGGGTAGCAGGCCAGTAAGCTGCACTCCTCCATAGCCTCTGCATCAGCTCCTGCATCCAAGTTCCTACTGTGTTCCAATTCTTATCCTCACTTCTTTCAGTTATGAACAGTGTTGTAGAAGTGAAAGCTGAATAAATCCTTTCTTTCCCAACTTGCTTTCTGCGAACCTAAGACACGGTGCTTCCGAAAGCCCTCCTTGGATAACATTTGGTAACAGCAGAAAAAAAAGTAAGAATAATCACTTACGAATGTGAAAGATACTACCTTTTAATTTGTGTGATCTGTATGAATTTTTATAGCATTTTGTTTAATTGTCTAGTTTTTAAACAAAGTTATACTTACATTCTGAAAACTTCTTGTGCAGAGAATTTAATGTGGAGTGAGTGACAGATTTTTTTTAAATCACTGGACCAGAGCACAGTGTGCCTACGGCACTCCACTGCTTCTAATTCCCTTAGGCAGCTCCCACTTCACAGCCAGAGTATCCCTTCTTCCATTTGGGTTTTGACTTCTCTGGATTCAGAACACACTCCAAACTTTCATCTTTGCATTTTGAGAGTAAAAAGATAAGGACATTCTGTCCACTAGAGTCTCAAAGAGCAAACCTCCTGTCTTCAGAAGAGAGAGGCAGATCTCAACCACAGACTCAAAGAGACATGTTAGTAAAGTGCGGTGCAGGAGGGAGGAGAGGAATGGTTTGTTCCTGAGGAGTGAGAGACAGAGGGGAGAATGATCACAGAGAGGAGAGAGAAGCAGGGAGGGGAGAGGTAGTGCTAAGGAGGAGGAGGGGGAGCTGAAAGAGGTGGAGGTGGAGGAAGAAGAAGAGGCTCCCATGGCTCTGCAGTCTGTTCACTGTCAATCCTTATCTTCCAGTACTCTTAAAAATTGTGTGTGTGTGCGTGCGTGCGTGTGTGTGTGTGTGTGTGTGTGTGTGTGTGTGTGTGTGCATGCGTGATATGTGCATGCATGTATGTATGATGTGTGAGTGTAAATGCACATGGACCAGAACACACAAGGACTAAAACACACATGTGGAGATCAGCGATTCACCAGTCCTTGCCTCCTACCCTGTCTGAGACATGTTCTCTGGTTGATCCCTGCATGCAGTAGGGGAGCACAGCTGGCCAGCAATCCTCCTTTCTTTCTCCTATCTTCATCTCTCCTCATCTTCCTAAAACAGCAGCAGGATTACAGGTGGGCATGACTGCACCCAATTTTACTTGTGTTCAGAAATTCAAAATCAGTTTCTAATACTTGTGTAGACAGCACCTTATCCATTGAGCCATCCTCCTAGTATAAATATTCTAAATTTTTGGTTGAGCTAAAACAAACCCAAAACAATGTGCATACAAAGAAAATATCTGAAAAAAGTTTCATAAAAGTAGAATATCTCAAAATTCAAAAGGACCACAAAGAGACATTCATTTGGCATAAATCTAACCACCAAACATGAACCAAGCATACACTTTTTAATGTTCTAGAAATCACATTTAAACATATAAAGTAAAAATAAACAGATGACAATTAATTTAAATAACTTTTAATTTAATACAATACAACCATGCTGATTGGATTTTTAAAAGCTTCACACAAACCTAGACTTATTTTTTGAATTCGTATCTCAGTTGATATCAATTCAGAAATTGCCTCCATTAAATTGGCTTATAGGCAAGTCTGTGGGGGCATTCTCCTGATTGATGATTGGTTGTTGGTATGAGTACTGTGGATGCATAAGAAAGCCATGGGAGCAAACTAGGAGACAACGATTCTCCACTGCCTCTGTTTCAGCTCCTGCCCCTAGGTTTCTGATTTGAGGTTTTGCCTTGTCTTTCCTTCATGGTAGATTATAAACTGTAATATTAACCATTTGTTTCCCAAGTTGCTTTTGGCCATATGCTTATCACAGCATTATATAGACAGCATGAGATTCTCTCATGCTCCCAGATAAACAGTAGAAGAATCAGGACCAATAAACACGCACTTACCTATTTGATAGGAGAGATTTACAGTGTTTTCTACCCAGAAGTCTGGGCATGGATGCTCTTAATAACCTGGTGATCGTTTTGCCTCACTGGAATCCCCCAGACTCTGGAGCACTGTTTCTCAGCCAATAGAACACATCCTTATGAAAGAGGTCCCATGTACTTGGCAAAGGAATCTACTAACTATGCTTATTCTAGAGTCTTCCTCCCTAGACTCTTATCCCAAACATCATTAGTCATAGAAGCAATTCTTATGGAAGACGTCTTAGGTACTTTGTAAGGATGTTTCAGTGCTGTCACACCTTAAGCTTTGTTGTGATAACTGTTCTCAAGAAACATTTTGTCCAAGCTGGATTGTGCTGAAATATGTAAGAAATAAACTGCTCTAGTTGAGGCTCTAAGAGTTTGAAACAACTGTGTAATTAAGTTGTGGTGAAGTAGGTTTCCTTCCTGATTTTGTGGATCATTCCTGGGGAGGGGAATGGGTAGTGTTTGCAGGGGCCCCTCATAGCAATAGAAAGCGAGCTAAAACAACATTTAAAGCATTATTACCTCAGTACATAGGCTATATGGAAAGAAATGATATATCTTACACTCTGTCTTGGACTGTTTTAGGGATCTGGTATGTATTCTGTACATACAGGGATGGTCTCCACAACATTAAAACATCAGGATTCAATAGCATAGATTACTTGCATTGAGTATGAGTATTTAAGGGTTTCTTTGTGATTGACATACTTGGATAAAACAGTGCTTTTTCTTGAAGGACAAATAGAAGCACATTCTCCCCATTGTGGTTAGTGGTTCTTGCCTTATGCCAACATCAGTGCATGTGGTTTCTCGTGTCAGAAGAAAACAGTTAGACATCAGGTCTCCAATCCATTTCTCTTCCTCTACCTATAAGATGTCAAGAGAAAATGCAACTGAGGATTTCCCCCCACGTTTTCTTATCAAATAAGCTTTTCTGTTATTGACAGTTTGAGAAATAACACTGACTTTGCGTAGGAATGAGGGAGGGTTGTAGATGGAGCCCTTTAAATAGATGCTAGTAAAATGGTGTGCTCATGTGTGATTTGATGACCTATAGGAAGAAAATGAATCCTGTGGAGATATGTTTAATGGTTTGATTGCAAATCAGCCCTGGCTATTAAGCAAGTATGTTGTAGGTAGTAGAGTGAGGACAGTGTCTTCAGGGGGTGGTTCCTTCACTTCATATATACATCATGCATTTGGACCATATTCACCCCACCATTCTTTCTTGTTCACTGTTATTAATCTTCTTCTGTTTCTAACTGAAAGCCACCCTTCTGCATTCATCTCTATTTACTTTGAGAGTTTTATGTATTAGTAATGTATTTATACCATTTCCCCTTACTTTTCTTCCTCCAACTCCACTTCTGTTTCCTCTTCCTTTCAGCTTCGTAGCATCTTATTCTTTAATATTATTGTTGCATATGTGCAACATATGCATATATCATGTATGTCAAATATATGTGATAGATGATATATACTATGTATATATGATATATATATCATATACACATTATATATATGCACAAATATGTGAATGTATGTATCTATATATCATGCTGAGTCTCTTTAGTGTTACTCATATGTACGTGTCATATGTATGACCACTTGGGCTGTCTTAAACACGAGCCACTAACTGCATGTAATAATTTAAACTCAAATTGTCAGCAATTCAGTTCATCACATGCACCAGCCCACACTGAAAATGGTCAGCAGTTTCCCACAGCTGTGTCTCTTGGGCCATGAGATGAATGTAAGTCACGGAGTCATCTCAGCAGGTGCTGTGCAAACTCCTCCTGGAGATGGAGATTGTACTGAGGGCCATGAACCAGAAAGATCATTTTCTTTTCTGTTAGAACATTCCAGTGAAGTGTGGCAGAGATGTTAGATATGAAAGTAAGAAGGCGATTGGGTTTTGAGAGAAGAGGAAGAATGGGGAAAGAAAGGTGTAATAGAGACTCAGAGAATTTTAAAACTGAGAGGAAGTTGTGTGGCCTGCAAAAATATCCATTCCTGTGAATACGTGTGTTTGGCATCCTTACTGTAGAGAACAGGCAAAGGGGTCTATGTGTCTATTCCCTGTTAAAGAAACATGTTTTTAAATGAGTCTGCAAGTATTGATGGCATCAAGAAATAGCAAGTCTTTGGAATTACAGCAATGGTAGGACATGTAACTCAAGCCATATAACTATGTCCCTAAGATGTACAGGGAAGATGCACTGAAATTTTTGTGTTCTTGGTGTATGACAGGGTGTGTGACATAAGGGAGAACTGTAGTGAAATGGTACAATATACTAATCCATTACAATCAAATTTCTTGTGGCATGTTCATTCACAGACAACAATTGCTCTTTAGAAATTAATTCAGGACTATCTTTGACATGTTCTGATTTTTCCAGTGAGAGCATAAATTGGATCAATCCCAATTCAAATAGCTTTATCTTTAGAAGCTAACAGTTGGGTTAGCTTGACTGAAGGCCTTTTAACCTTTGAGAGTTCACCGTATTTCTTTTTCTTTAGAGTTATTGCTGTATTCAAACCTCCGGCATGACTAAGTCAACATTAATCCCCAGCATATCTTCACTACAGAGCAAACCCAATCAATGTTGAGGAGCAGAAAACCACAGCATTGCAAAAAATGCAAAAAGCTCCTGACACAGAGATTTTGACCCACTAATAAACCTAACAAATACAATTCCATGATATTCTATTTTATCTATTTAAGTTTTCATCCTAGGAAATCCAGGCTGAGATTGACTTAAATGCCTGTGTGCCTTGTTTGGAAAATGGTTTAGATTCAGTTTTGCTGAGTTGTATAGAGACTTCATTAAGTTGGCTTTGGCTCTATTTAAGCCGTTGTCATTTCCTTCAATGTTTAAGTGAAAATAACAGATAAGAAAACCTTGCTGACGAGCCTAGCATTGGTCTATTATTATTTATTGTGAGACTTGTCTCCGCCCACCATCACACTCTAACAAGTCAAATACCAGTTAAAGGAATGTTTACAACCTTGTAATTCACAGCACAGTGTCTGCTTTGACTATATTTAACGGCCAGCACTTACTCCAAATGAGTTAAAGCATGTTATTGTGTGCGCATTTATTTTCACTACTTTACTGTCTTGGTAAAACACTTTCCATTTCTCCTCTGCTTTTCTGTTCTCTTGGAAGTTTAAATCACAGCATGGAACAAGCTAATAAATGGTATTAACACTGTGCCAACTAGTTTGATAAGTGTAGGACATTGCCCCTGCACTTACAGACACATAAACAAATGCACACATATCAACTTCCATGGCTGAATTTTTTCTCACCCTCTCTGTTTGAGACCTGCCCCTTTCAATTCAAGTGTTTCCACTTGTTTTCTCTCTAGAGAATCATATTAATAGATGATCTATTGCTCAAATTAGAAATTTGTCTATTTTCTCAACTACTCCATAGCTTTATACATGTTCAACATTAGAAAATTTAGAGTTTAGTTAGAATGTAGAGAAGACCATTTTTTGGGATGTTAATATTTTCTCCTTTGCTTATTTTAATAATTACCTAGGTGATATGTATCTATCATTTACAGATGACTTGTGTAGGTCTTGTTTTCTTTCTTTTATTCTTAATATTTTTTCCAATTAGATTAGTGAAGGGCTTTGAGTGAGAATGGTCCCTATAAGCTCATAGATTTGAATGTTCAGTCACCAGAGGGGAAGGAGTGGTGAGAACTTGGTAGAGTAGATATGGCCCTGTTGGAAGAAGTGTGTCACTGTGGGGTGGCCTTTCTCATGCCAGGACAAGTCTCCATTTGCCTGTGGATCAGGAAGTAGTACTCAGCTCTTCCTCTTACACCATGCCTGCCATACTGCCACTATAATAGACACAACTACCATTCAGAAATTTTTCTCTCTTCTTTCTGTAAGTTGTCTTTAAGAGCCAGAGAAAATATATTAATAAGACACTCGCAGTTGGCTACAAGCTCTGTGAAACCCACCATAGTAAATATAGGAGGATGCCAATAGCAAAAAATCATCCTTAAGCTAATGCAAAGGTGATACAAAAAGATATTTTCAAACAGTAAAATTTATAACCAACTAAGTTTTTAAGATTACGCTTTGAAAACCTGATTTCATAGGGAAGATAATTTTTTTTCCGTTTCAATGACAGATAAACAGAAGATAAACCAATTGCCAATAATGTAATAATAAGTGGTAAGCAACAATAAATTGACAAAATAGTTATTAAAATAATAACTTACAAAATGTTGAAAACACAAATCAGAGAAGAAAAAAAATCAACTTTGTTCATCATAGCCTCTTGACATTCCCTTTTCAATGTCCATAGAAAACCACCGCTCTAAACTCTCTTTTATGATGTGGTGATTACAGCTCCAGTAGGCACTTCTTGTTGGAATCATCTGTTTCACCATCCATGAGCTGATAAAACTTTTGGCAGAGTGTGGAGGTTTGTCAGAATGGGTTCTGCCACACTGCAGGTGAATGACCCCAAATCATAATGACTGAGGACAACAAATGTCTGTCTCGAATATGAGTGACAGTTATAATTGTTCCGAATCTATGCTAGATAAATCAACTCTATTGTGGAGATCTTGTTGAGAAATAACAGAGAAACTAAAACAAGGGGAAATACTATTGACATTTCTAAAGAACACATTATAGCGAAGAAGAATTCCTAATTCTTAGTTGTCCTAAGCTGAAAGAACAGGGGTTATTTGGATACATTTAGATGTATTTAGACAGAAAACCTGGGGTGGGACAAGCTGTGTGGTAGTAGTGTACACTTTAATCTAGCCACTCAGGAAACAGAGGCAGATGAATGTCTTAGGTACAAGGCTAGCCAGATCTACCAAGTGAGTTTCAGAACAGCCAGGGTTACACGGAAAAATTCTCTGCAGGAAAAACATATCTGCATAGTCTAATCTCTTCTTGTGTGGGTGAGGTACAATATTTAAATATTCTTAATTCAAAGCACCACTGACAATAAGCAGATCTTAAAACATGAGACTTTAGTGGGTTCTGCTTCCTTTCACTGAAAAAATATTTTTCTTATAAAATATTTTATTAAAAATTTTTTATTAAGGGGGAGCAGAGAGGTCTGTGCAGAGCACACAGAAAGCACATCACCCCAAGTGGTTCAGGTGAGCAGGAACTCTGCTGTAGGGACTCGGTTTCCACCTGGAAGGCCCTTGCATGCACAACAAATGCTTAGGTCATCTGCCACCAGGAACAGCAGAGATTCAGGGACACAAGCCTGGTGAGACTGCGCTATGAGTAGCTGGGACAAAGAGAAGTCTGGGCTGAGTGCCCGGAAAGCATGCCCCTCACCAGTGGTTCAGGAGAGTAGGAACTCTCCCATAGGAACTTGGTCTCCACCCGGAGGGCCCGTGTGTGCAGGACAAACGCTCAGGCCATCTGCCACCAGGAACAGCAGAGATCCAGGGACACAGGTCAGGTACACAGGAGAGATGGGAACCAATCACTGAAAACAAGACCACATATAACCACAGACAACAAGATGGCAAGAGGAAAGCAAAAGAACTTATCCAAGGGAAACCAAGACAACCTGGCAACACCAGAACCCAGCTTTCCCATCAAAGCAAACAGCAGAATGCCAAACACACCAGAAAAAGAAGACTCAGACCCAAAATCATACCTCAAGATGATGATAGAGATCCTTAAACAAGAACGGGAGGAAAGGCAGAAAGAATTAGAAGCTTTTAAAGAGAAAACAAGAAAAACACTCAAAGAACTCAAAGAACTAGAGGAAAACAGAACCAAAAAGATGAAGGAATTGAAGAAAGAATTTGAAATGGAAATGGAAACAATAAAGAAAACAGTAAAAGAGACAACCCTGGAGGTAGAAAAACTACAAAGGAAATCAGTAGTTACAGATGCAAGCATCTCTAACAGACTAATAAAGATGGAAGAGAGAATCACAGGGGCTGAAGACAACATTGAAAAGATAGACAAAACAGTCAGAGAAGATGCAAAAGCCAAAAAGCTACTAACACAAAATATCCAGGAGATCCAGGACACAATGAGAAAACCAAACCTAAGGATAATATAAATAGAAGAGGGCAAAGAATATCAACTAAGAGGCACAGTAAGTATCTTCAACAAGATCTTAGAAGAAAACTCCCCTAACCTTAAAAATGAGATGACCATGAGCATCAAAGAAGCCTACAGAACTCCAAATAGAATGGACCAGAAAAGAAATTCCTCCCGACACATAATAGTCAAAACGCCAAGTGACCACAGCCAAGAAAGAATACTAAAAGCAGTAAGGAAAAAAGGTAATGTAACATATAAAGTCAGACCAATCAGAATCACACCCGACTTCTCAACAGACACTATGAAACCTAGAATATCCTGGACAGTCATCATTCAGACCTTAAGAAAACACAAGTGTCAGCCCAAGCTGCTATACCCAGCAAAATTCTCAATCACCATAGATGGAGAGACCAAGATATTCCAGGACAAAACTAAATTTATACAATATCTGACCACAAACCCAGAACTACAACAAATTATAGGTAGAAAACTCAATACAAGGACAGAAACTACATCCTAGTAAAAACAAGAAAATACCTAAGAAAGAAAATCAAAAGAAGAAAGACACAAAGGCACAATTCTACCTCCAAAAGCAAAAATAGCAGAAAACAGCAACCACTATTCCTTAATATCTGTTAACATAAATGGATGCAATTCTCCAATAAAAAAATATAGGCTATCAGACTGGACACATAAACAGAATCCAGCATTTTGCTGCATTCAGGAACTCATCTCAGAGACAAAGACTGACATTATCTCAAAGTAAAAGGTTGGGAAAAAAACCTTCCAAGCAAACAGCCCCAAGAAGTAAGCTGGAGTGGCCATTCTAATATCGAATAAAGTAGATTTTCAACAAAAGTTATCAAAAAAGATAAGGAAGGGCACTTTTTACTCATTAGAGGTAAAATTTGTCAGAAGGAACTCTCCATCCTTAACATATATGCTCCAAATACAAGAGCACACATATTCATAAAAGAAACCCTACTAAAGCTCAAAAAATACATTGCACCCCACACAATCATAGTGGGAGATGTCAACACCACATTCTCATCAATGGACAGATCATGGAAACAGAAACTGAACAAGGAAACAGTGAAACTAGCAGAGGTTATGAACCAATTGGTATTAATAGACATCTACAGTATATATCATCCTAAAACAAAATAATACACCTTCTTCTCAGCACCTCACGGCACCTTTTTCAAAACTGACCATATAATCAGTCTCAAAATAAGCCTCAATATTTATAAAAAGATTGATATAATCCCATGCATCCTATCAGATCACTATGGTCTAAGTCTGGTCTTTAATATCAACAAAGACAACAAAAATCCCATATACACATGGTAACTAAACATTGCTCAATTAAATGATAGCATTGTCAAAGAAGAAATAAAGAAAGAAATCAAGGATTTCCTAGATTTAATGAAAATGAAAACACACACACCCAAACCTATGGGATCTAATGAAAGCAGTACTGAGAGGGAAACTCATTGCTCTGAGTGCTTCCAAAAAGAAACTGGAGAGAGCATAGATTAGCAACTTGACAGCACAGTTAAAAGTTCTAGAACAAAAGGACCCACATACACTCAAGAGGAGTAGAAGGCAAGAAATAATCAAACTCACAGCAGAAGTTGACCAAATAGAAACAAAAAGAAACATTCAAAGAATCAACAAAACCAAGAGCTGGTTCTTTGAGATAAATAATAAGGTTGATAAACCCTTAGCCAGACTAACTAAAGGGCAAAGAGAAAGTATCTAAATTAACAAAATCAGAAAGGAAAGTGGAAACATAACAACTGAAACAGGAAATTCAAGAAATCATCAGATCCTACTACAAAAGCCTATACTCAACAAAGCTGGAAAATCTGGAGGAAATGGATTAATTCCTAGACAGATACCAGATACTAAAATTAAACCAGGACCAGGTAAACCATCTAAATAATCCCATAACACCTAAAGAATTATAAGCAGTCATCAAAAACCTCCCAACCAAAAAAAGTCTAGGTCCAGATGTGTTCAGTGAAGAATTCTATCAGACATTTATTGACAACCTAATACCAATACTCTCCAAACTATTATACAAGATACAATCAGATGGAAAATTACCCAACACATTTTTGAGGCCACAGTAACCCTCGTTCCTAAACCACACAAAGATCCTACAAGGAATGGGAACTTCAGACCAATCTCACTTATAAACATTGATGCAAAAATACTCAACAAAATCCTTGCAAAGTGAATCCAAGAACACATCAAAACGATCATTCACCATGATCAAATAAGGTTCATCCCTGGGATGCAGGGATGATTTAATATATGGAATTTTATCAATGTAATCCACCATATAAACAACCTCAAAGAAAAAAACACATGGTCATTTCACCAGCTGCTGAGAACACATTTGACAAAATTCAACACCCCTTTGTGCTAAAAGTCTTGGAAAGAACAGGAATCCGAGGCTCATACATAAACTAAATAAAAGCACTATATGGCAAACCAAGAGCCAACATCAATCTTAACAGTGAGAAACTTGAAGCAATCCCACTAAAATCAGGGACTAGACAAGGTTGCCCACTCTCTACCTACCTATTCAATATAGTATTGGAAGTCCTGGTCAGAGCAATTAGATGGCAAAAGGAAATCAAATGGATACCAATCAGAAAGGAAGAAGTAAAAGTATCACTATTTGCAGATTCCATGATAGTGTACGTAAGTGACCCCAAAAATTACACAGGAGAACTTCTACAGCTGACAAACAATTTCAGCAAAGTGGCTGGATATAAAATTCACTCAAACAAATCAGTAGCCTTCCTCTACTGAAAAGACAAACATGGGGAGAAAGAAATTAGGGAAAAGATACCCTTCACAATAGTCGCAAAAACTATGAAATACCTTGGTGTGACTCTAACTAAGCAATTGAAGGACTTGTATGACAAGAACATTAATTCTCTAAAGAAGGAAATCGAGGAAGTTCTCAGAAAATGGAAAGATCTCCCATGCTCATGGATTGGAAGGATCAACATTGTAAAACTGGCCATCTTACTAAAAGCAATCTACAGATTCAATGCAATCCCCATCAAAATTGCAAACCAATTATTTATAGAGCTGGAAAGAGCAATGTGCAATTTCATCTGGAATAATAAAGACCTAAAACAGCGAAATCCATCCTCAACAACAAAATAACATCTGTGGGAATCACTATTCCTGACCTCAAGCTATATTACAAGGCAATTGTTCTAAACTGCATGGTACTGGTACAAAGATAGGCATGTGGATCAATGGAATAGAATAGAAAATCCAGAAATGAACCCTCACATGTATGGTCACTTGATTTCTTTCATGGGAGCTGTAAACATTCAATAGGAAAAGGACAGCCTCTTCAACAAATGGTGTTGGTCCAACTGGCACTCAGCATGCAGAAGAATGAAAATAGACCCTTTCTTATCTCCTTGTTCAAAGCTTAAATGGAAGTGGATCAAAGATCTCCACATTAAACCAGGTAGAGTGAAACATTTAGAAGAGAAAAGAGGGAAACCTTAGAACACATAGGCACAGGAGAAAATTTCCTGAACAGAACACCCATGGCTCATGCTCTAAGGTCAAATATTGACTAATGGTACTTAATGAGATTGCAAAATATCTGTAAGGCCAAGGACAGTGTCAAGAAAACAAAACAACAGCCAAGAGAATGGGAAAAGTTCTTTACAACCCCACATCTGATAGATGCCTAATACCCAAGGTATACAAAGTACTCAAGAAGTTAGACACCAGAGAATCAAACATCCTATTAAAAATGGGGTAGAGAGCTAAATAAAAAGTTCTTAACTGAGGAATATTGAATGGCTGAGAAGCATCTAAGTAAGTGCTGGACATCATTAGCCAGTTACAAAAGAATAGACATAATATGCAGTCACTGATAACTGGATACTAACCCCTGAATGCTCTGAACACCCCAGAAACAACTCACAGACTATATGAAGTTCAAGAAAAACAAAGGCCAAAAAAAAAAAAATCATTATGCTTCATCTTTACACACCAAAAAAAACTTTCACTACTTCCTGGCTACATCTTGTTTTACATGTACTTTATGCTCAGTGTAAGTAGTAAGATTTTAATGCATACTATTAAAGCTTTAAAATAATCAAGCACTGAAAATGTATTCATATACTTTTATGCAAAAATGCTTAAAATCTGTACATTTATCTTTGTTTTTTAAAATAAAGTTGTTCAATTTAATAAAAAAATTAAAATGCCATGAGGAAGACAAAATTTTAAAAATAGGAAAATTCGTCAAATTAAAGAAAAATAAATATTGCAAAGAATGAATGAATGAAATTGTATTAGAATATCCCGTCCTTTTATTTTTCCAGTTCCTCTCCACTTCTCCTCCTACACAGATCCACCCCCTTTCTATCCCTCACTATAAAACAAACAGGCCTCTAAAGGATAATAATAAAATATATAATCTGTTATGATGAATGTAACATTAAAATAGGAGAAAACAAATAAACAACAACAAAAAACAGTAGAAAAGGAACCCAAGGAAAAGCAAAAGAAAAAGATAATTGATACAAAAACCCACTTGTTCACACATTCAGGAATTCCATAAACACTATATCTATCTATCTATCTATCTATCTATCTATCTATCTATCTATCTATCTATCTATCTATCCATCCATCCATCCATCCATCCATCCATCCATCCATCCATCCATCCATCCATCTATCTATCTATCTATCTATCTATCTATCTATCTATCTATCTATAATTTAAAAAAAGGAAACAAAGACCCTGCCACTACATTATGAAACAAGATGAGTGAAGAAAGAAAAGAAAGAAAAAGGAAAGGACATGTTTGCTCTTACATATGGTGGAAGAGAAAAGTCAGTGCAGATATGTAGAAGAGCACTGGCCAGAGGTAGACACATCTGGCAAAGCCAAGATTGTTAATGACCCTGAAAGGTGAGGGGAGAGAGGGCAGGGATAGGAGAAGGGAACCAAGTACAGTAGCCAGGAGGTCAAAGGTACAAAACAGAGCAAAAGGAGACACAGAGGTGGTAACCAAAATGTTTAGATTATATAGATAAGAGCCTTGGTGATAAGGCAGCCTAAACATCTGGACTGGAGAGGTCAGAGTAGAGGGCAGAATATGGCAGCTATACCTTGTAATAGGTAGGAACTGAGAGAGGCTGGGAGAGGCTGGAGCCCTGGTCTGTTTGATAGAAGTCAAAGCTGCTTTCCCTTGGTCTGAAACTTAACAAAAAGAAGGTGTCCTTGAGTTTGGTTTTTGCTGATAATCTAGTCCTGGGCATGAAGCCTACCCTTAAGAGTAGTCTGTTTTCCCATGCAACTCCCTTGGAGAAAAATAACTTTGCATTTGCAAATGGTTATCAATTGGAGATTGCTTGTGCATTAGGGATGAAAGCATGTGTCTACACCTCCTTTCAGCTTTAAGACATCATTTTATGCAGACTTGTGCATGCCTTGTGCATTCTGATTCTTAATTTAGAGGGGCTTGTTTGGGGTGGGGGGCACAAGAATTATTTTCAACTTTGACAGCTTTTTTTCTTGGACAGAGAATTCTTTATCTATGGGGTCTATTTCCCTAACAAAGATAAGATTATAAAAGAGAGAAACAAAACCTCAAAGATCAATGTCTGAGCAAAAAGAATGATCCCTAGAAGGGTGAGGAGGAGACCCTCCGTGGCTTTCACTGAAATGCATTCATGAGCACAGGGACCAAAAGATATCCAGGGTCAGAGCACTCCTCAGTAAAAGGCTTGTTCATCCTGCAGCCAACACTTGATACAATTGTTGAGTCTTGAAAAGATGGAGTCTTCTAACATTTCAGCTGGAGAGAAAGCACATCGAGGTCTTCTCAGCATTGTGTTAAATCTTTACTATAATATAGTGTCAACATCATCGGGAATTTTCTTGTGTAAAAATCTTTGGGGATTACTAACAAATTATAATATGTAACATGTTAAAAGACACCACCAGAATTATCAAATGAATAAACATAAAATAGGCAAAGTAAGCACTTCAAGCAGGGAGTTTTCTGTTATACTAATGTTTTTCTTATTATTTGTAGCATTTTATATATAGCTTTTAGGGATAACATGTTTCCCTACAAGAATACAAGTCTCATGACTTTGTTGGCTGCTACAAAATTCTCTTTTGGAAGCGTTTCCAAGTTGAGTCAAATTTTAAAAATTGAGAACATTTTAAAATTGTGACCTGATAATGTAAGATGTAAATACAGTTTTGTGGAAGTAGAAAAGTGAAAGCTGTCTTCATGCGCTGAAAGAAGGCATTTGTGTGTAGAGAAAGAATTCTTTACCACCTTAACCCATTATTAAAGGTGACCAGTCATCCTTGGTAATCAGATAAATTTCTGCTGAAAATTTAACTCCATATGTGTGAATTGGAAGTGATTTTATTAGTGTTCTACTACATCAAGTTTGATAAAATCCCCAATCCATTTCAGTTAAGTTTCTATTGATCCACTTAAGAGATCAATTTGGTCTTCTTCGATTCTTTTGTCAAGAGATTTCATCTGGCTTGAGGTTTAACTTTATGAGATAAATGTGATTTACAAAGAGAAGGAAGAATGAAAAGGACTTCAGATGAGTGTTGACAATTGTTTGAGTGTAAGTGTTTGTAGGTGAGCATTTGAAGAGGCAGTACCATTTTGAAGAAGGCTAGGGAAAGTAGACATGCTTTTCTGAGGAATTCCTGGTCACATCTTGTCTGGATCTCATAGTGAACATGCTTCTGGTGTTATTCAACTTTTGGATTATCTAAATATACCTCACTCTTTATCCTTAACTGTTCCATATGTTTACTTATATGTGTAGCAAGATTTTTCTCTCATTCCTAATATGCAGTTTTTCTATTACTTTCTGTGTTTTAAGAAAATTTTCCCCAGGAGACAAAGATTGAGTTTAAAAATTCCTGGTAAACCCTGGACAGTTACTGGAACTTTACTTGCCAACTGTCATGTCTCCATGTTGCCCTCTTTGGCAACAGTTTTACCCTAGAGGGAGAACCACTCATAAACATGTTTCTTTCCCCTGAAAATCTATTTTCTTATTGACAGGATAAAGATCGCTTACATATTCCACCCCCAGAAGCCAGGCTTAGAGACTGATCTCCCTGGTGAAGGACAGATGTATGACTGGCAGCCGTGTTGTATTTGTCTAGTACATTATGGAATTCAGACCAAAGCGAAGTTCCATAGAGTAAAAGTAATTGAGCATCAGCCTGCTACTTATGGCCATGATATCTGGCAGTTTTTAGCTAAAGAGTCACTATAATTCTGTAGGAATAAAAGAGAATGTCTGAATAAAATTAGACTATGATGAATATGGGGTCACTGTAAAAGTCAAAGTCTGGAAAGAAGTTTTGAGATCACAGAATTAATTAGGAAAAAAGTTATGAAAGGATACTTGGTATCCTATACAGAAAGGAATCTATGCATGTGTAGAACCAGAAGCAAGAACATACAATCTGTATGCATGCGTGTCAGAAACTTTCTGTTACCTTGAGAGAGAAGGACACAGATGGTGGGAAAAGTGAGACCTTAATGAGGGACTTGAATGAGATTTCCCATTTCACCATGATTTTATTTTAATTATTGCTAAGTAACTACTAAAATTTAATTTAAAGACTTGTATTTCTCAAGTTCATCTCTTTACTAGAACGAAAAGAAAAAAAGCAAACAACCAAGTCTACTAACAAAAGGAATTAACCAATGCTTTTTCTTCTTAGCTTTGTTACTTCTGGAGAGGCATCTTTGACTTAAACTATTGGACAGATTTCACACTTTAAAGCATTTTGATCTTACAAATGGCCTTGTTGACATTTATTTTTGCAAGTCTCATTTTCATGGCTTCATCCCTAGATGCTGGATAGCCTCTTGCTTCTCCAGAGACCATGTTACGAGACACACATGACAAAGTACAAGGTACTTTGCTCTTACAATGAAGGACTCCTCACTATTTTTGAACTTTACCTAGAGAGTCCAGGGAACTGTGCAGGGGGCAGCAGAGGGCACCACCGCTGGCATCAGAGACTACAGCTTCATCTGACTTCTCTGAAACACTTTGTTTTCTCATGTTCTGTTCAACTATCCTCACACCAACTTTGTAATGATTGAAATGCTTGGCAAAAGAAACTAGAAACACTCGGCTTAAATTTCCCTGTAACCAGAAAAATGGTGTAGAAAAAGAGAGAAATAAAATAGCTTTTCAAAGACGAGTCACAAGAGGAGAGAATAATTGCAGCCACAGGCTATGATTTTTATATAATAAAAACTTACATCTTTTAAAATTGGATCATCTTATGAGCCAAAGTCTATCATAAAATTTGAAAATTAAAACCAAAATCTGCTGGTACCTTAATAAAAAGGGGTATGCCTGGCTTTCTGTTCCATCTAGAACTTGCTTTCCTTTCCATTCCCGGGGGACTCCTAACACCGCCTGAACAAACTACAAGCAAATGCAGCTGTGTTTGTTGATTTTTTGCTCTTACTTGCTTATGACAGGTGATGTAGTAAGTTGCTGATGTCATTGATTAATGGTCATGGGAACACTTGGGAGCATAATCAATCTTCAGAACAATTTATAGTTTGTATAGTTTACTGCCAATGCTGCAAGAAAGATTCTGTTTTTTTCAAACATTTGAAATCACGGGAAAATTGCCTTTCTTTCTGAGTAGTGGAATGCTTGTTCCCTGAATTCCTGGAAGACAATAGTGGCCATGAGTTACTGTCAGACTTTCAGCCCTAACAAAGATTGTAGAGTCCACATTCTAGGAGGTTAGTGGTCTATCTACCATCTTATGCAGGCAACAAGGAGTGTTTGGCCAAATGAAAACACAAGCAATGCCTTACATACAACATTGATGTGTTGGATGCTGTCATTGGAGAGAGAGCTAGATGAGAGGGAGAGGGTGATGAATACTTGTTGCCCCCAGATTTATCTGCCCCAGATGGCTTCCTTGAAGCTTTGTTTGATTTCTCCTGATCCCGTTTGCTAAAGATCTCTACAACAGAAATGATTTCATTCTGCATGACACCTTGGCTTGTACACATTCTTATATCTATCAAGTAACTCAGGTTTCTCAGGTGAGTCTAGGGCACTGGTTCTCAACCTGTGGGTTGTCAGATATCCTGCGTATCAGATGTTTGCACTCTGATTCATAGCTGTAAAATTATAGCTATGGGGTAGTGATGGAATAGTTTTATGGTTGGCGAAGTCTCAGCAGTAGGAAGGTAGAGAACCGCTGGTTTATGGGGACAAGATAGACAATTGCATGCTTATAACTTCAGTATAGGCAGGTTCCAAGGATTTGGCTGCTTTTTAGACAGGACAAGCACAGGAAGAGAAAGGACATTATGTGTTCCCTCAAGCTAAAGAAGAAGGCTGCCATCTTGGTGAATATTTATTTCAACCAACAGTCATAGAGAAAAAGAGACTCCAACTTAGATAGGTCATATCTGATTCTTCTGCTCTTGAGAGAGCACTGATTTCACTGAACTTACAAATGGCCCTAGGTCAGTCTAAAGGATGATAGAGAACTATAAGATATAAGAAAGAATGTTCACAGAGGCTCTTCTATTCACTGTAAAGAAATAAAAGACCAGGATGATGTCATATGATGACCAGGACACTGACCAACCATGGTCACAAAACAAAGCTTGTGAGCCAGTCAAAGTGTACAGGGTGGAAATATGAACTCTGTTATCAAGATAGCTCTTGGTGAGGAACAGGAATGATTCACTGTATCTCACATCTTAATTCACATATAAATTTATACATTAGTTCAAATAATCACAGTTTTGAAATTTTGTTTTGAAGTCCATAAATAACATGTGTGTTTATGGGCAGTAATGGAATGCTTTGATTTATGCGTATGCTTTATAAAGAAGAATAACATAAAGACCAAATAATACACTTATCACCAAATAACATTGTGTATTTATTTATTAATTTATTGGTGAATGTTAAAACTCTACTTTCTTAGTCCTTTGAAATGTATACTATAGTGTAGTAATCATGTAGTAGTCATGCAGGACAATAATTATCCTTGTTGGATGGATTAGATTCTATGCTTTTGGTTAAATTTACTCTTTCTCCATCACACTCCAGTGTCAGCCTCTGGTAATCTTCTACTTTATATATCCTTGAGATCAACATTATAGATTTCCAGTTACGTGAGATCATCTGATATTTTCTTACTTGCTTCACTTATTTCCCGTTGAACAAAATTCTCTAGGCCTATCTATAGCATCTCATATAATTCAATTTCTTTTTCCTTTAAGGCCAGATAAAAGTAAACAGAGTTTCTCCATGTACACAAAGCACATTTCTGTGTCTGCCCATCTCCCTGTGGCCATTTAGGTCACTTCCTTACCTTTGAGTATAGGTATTTTTAGGTCCCTATTTGAACTTCTCTGGATATATCCCCACATGTTTGTGTGGTGCAATGACAATTTATGACTTCTGTCTGAGAGTACTTATTTCACAAACAGAAGAAACAGACTCTTACTTGGTAGCTCCATCCCACATACTTCCTTAAATACATCATCTCTTCTCCTCCATTACAGCCTGTTGTGTTGCTTTTGCTGCGGATTTTAGGAAGACCTCGAGATCCTCAAAAATATACATTAAATTTTAAAAATATTTTTGTGACAAAATATATCACACTGCTACATGTACTATGAGTGTCTTAGTAACCATTTTTAGAAGGGTTAAAGAAGGTTATTTGTGGCACAAATAGCTTTATTTGCTGTTTTATAACATAACATGGCCATTGCACTCATTAACCCACAGGAGCTAAGGTTGTCTTATAG
Organism: Micromys minutus; assembly: GCF_963924665.1. NCBI lineage: Eukaryota > Metazoa > Chordata > Mammalia > Rodentia > Muridae > Micromys > Micromys minutus. The sequence goes on along the minus strand of NC_137984.1, from coordinate 48,090,474 downwards.
CTCACTTTTTGTTTGTGAAGAAACAGAACATTCTGAAATGATACTAAACAATATAGTTATTGAACACACATAACCAACAAGCACAATCACTTGTTATTGCTATGAGACAGTGCTGTATATAATTGTACTGCTGTGTTTCTATGTAGCCTCTGGTGCAGGGAGTTAGTTCACTTCGGCATCTCTACAGATCCAAGGGATGTGTTGTGATACCTGTTGCCATATCTTCAATGCCATTAAGTAATGGAAATTCCACTTCAATCGTAACACCATGCAGATACCACAGTATTTATGATCTGTCATTGACCAAATGTTGTTATGTTGTATACTTAATATTTAGCAATCAAAGGGAACATAAATAAAAATTAAACCCAGAAAAAAGGGAAGAATGTGAGGACATTGGCATAGTCCACACACTGTGTGATATCTTGAATTTTACACATATACACAAACCACTGGCTCTGCAGAACTGACCTGAGAACACCACTCTGCAAGCTCTTGGGATGCTAACAGTTTGAAGAATACATTTGCTGTTAGTCATGGACCCATGGGATGGATGAGTTCATTTCTGTAGTATGTATTTTAATCACCAATCAGAATTAATTCCTCCATGTGATAAGTTCTAACCTTGATATTTAGAAATGTCTTCTCTGCCCTTACTGTGAATACAAGTGATGTTATCAACTTTAATTAAAAACAAAGAACCACAATCTTAGAGTGACAGCTCAGTGGTTAAGAGAACTTATGCCCTTGCAACGGATCTGGATTCAACCTTAAACTTCAGTTCCAGGGGATCAATGCTCTTTTGGCCTCGGTGGGTGCCAGGACAAATGTGTTACACATGCATGTATACAAGCATACAAAACACCCAGATGCATAAATATCAATATTATGAGATAGAGATAGAGGTAGATAGATAGATAGATAGATAGATAGAGAGATAGATGATAGATAGATAGATAGATAGATAGATAGATATAGATAGATAGATAGATATAGATAGATAGATAGATAGATAGAGATATATATATATATATATATAGATAGATAGATAGATAGATAGACAGACAGACAGATAGATAGATAGATAGACAATAGATAGAGAAGTTGACCCCTAAAATTTGTTTTCAACACCTATGTGTATCCTCACTGATTCCTCTGTTTGCTACTCTCTCTTTATCCAAAAGTCTAATTGAACAGAAAAATGCCAAAAGATTTAATAAAAATCCAAGCTAAGAACAACTTCTTGGGCTGAAGTGAACGCCTACTTAACAGAAGTCAGAGTCCGCAGGTGCAGTTGTTCTTGTAAGAGCTGAGCTTATGATATTCACCATCAGAAGACAGAGGACAGGACTGTTCAAGTTTAATGACAGATGCAGCATCCAGGTTTCTTTTTATTTTTAATGCTTTTTCTTCTCTTTTATCCCCCTTCTTGATTTCCCCTCTGCAAACCCCCCTATGCCCTCCCCCTGCTTCTGTGACGGTACTCCACCACCTATTCACCCACTTCTGCCTCACTACCCTAGCATTCTCTTACTCTGGGGCATTGAGCCTCTAGAAGATCAAGGGTTTCCCCTGCAGTTGATGCCAGATAATGCACTCTCTGCTACATGTGCGGCTGGAGCCATGGGTCCCTCTATGTGTACTCTTTGGTTGGTGGTTTAATCACTGGGAGCTTTGGGGCAGGATCTGATTGGTTGATATTGTTGTTCTTCCTATAGGGTTGCAAATCCCCACCAGCTCCTTCAGTCTTTCCCCTAACTTTTCCATTGGGGTCCCCATGCTCCATCCAATGGTTGGCTGTAACCATCTGTATCTATATTGGTCAAGCTGTGGCAGAGCCTCTCAGCGGACAGCCAGACCAGGCCCCTCTCAACAAGTGCTTCTTGGCTTTAGCAATAATGTCTTGTTTTGGTGTCTGCCACTGAGATGGATCCCCAGGTGGGGCAGTCTCTGAAGGGCCTTTCCTTCGGTCTCTGCTCTACTCTTTGTCCCTCCATTACCTTTAGACAGGAGCAATTCTGGGTTAAAAATTTGGAGATGGGTGGGTGACCCCATTTCTCAACTGGGGCTGTGCCTAACTCTAGATACTGATATCATCTCCATAGGTTCTCTCTCCCCTTTGTAGAGTATTTCAGCTAATGTCATCCCTGATGGGTCCTGGAAGCCTCTTGCTTTCCTGGCATCCAGGACTTTCAAGTACTAGGATTCTTAAAGAAGCTCCTATTCTGAGAACCTTTACATCACAATGTGAAGGGATATGACCTCCTTTGTGGATGATTGTGCCCCGTGTGTTCTACATTAATAGTTTGTCGACCTCTTCCCTTTCCAGCAAGGCAGTAGAGCATAGTGGGCGTGGGGACTTTTGAGGTGAGTTTTTCACACGATGACACTTCAGGAATCATCTCAGTGGCCTTTGTTCATTCAGCAAGTGGCTTTGTATGAGTCAGCGGTAACACTGGCTAACTTAACTGCACAAACAGCTTCATGGAAAGATCCACATATTACTAAGAGAAGAAATTTCATGTTCTTGAAATTTCTTATTGAGTATAAGCTCTTTAATTCCCATTCTTAGTTAAAATGCTAGTTTTGATACACTTTCATTAGAAATAAAAATATGCAGATATAAAAATGAAATGTTGTATATGTATCTCATAATCTCATAAAAAAGCAGTTCCTTTAGACCCCACAGGTATCAGTTCCTCCTGGAAATCTTTATCTGTCTATTCAGAGGAGACCCGTGCTTTCCTCTTAAGCATGCCACTAACAATTCTGGTTAGGTGCCTTGATGTCTTTACTTAATACATTGTGAGTTACAGTCATTTGTCCCAGGACTTTGTGGCTTTTATTCCCCCTACAAATCCTAAGTATGCTATCTTTATGTGGCTGTAACAATTACATATTGTAGCATATAACTGCCACTCAGCAAATATTGCTACAGTGATTTTTTAACATCTGGAAAGAGCAACTATGACTGTACTCTGTTGATTGAGGGGAAAAAGTGCCAAGGCCCAAATATCCCTTGGATTCTCTCCCAGTTTGTCTAACAATGCTGTTAGACATTCTCCAATATGTTCTGCAGAGACAACTCAATTTGTTCAGCTAATAGTGCATATTTACTTGAAATTCCTCACTGACCTAGTTGGTCAATGTGGCCATTTATAATTATAAAATTATTCACCATCATCACAAGCCACATAAGGATTGTTGAATCCACAACAACAGTACCAGGAAAAACAATTTCACTTCCATTTTCTCTTTAAGTATTCTAGCCATAACCAAAATATCATCTTATCCCACCAAAAACTCTTGCCAGCAAGGTCAGTTGGTTTTCCAGTTTGACGAAAATATAGCTTGTTTCCATAGTTGATTTAACATTCTTCGCTCAGTATCTTAACTATGAATTAAATAAACCATTTTGGAAGTATATAGTGGGATATGTAAGCCATCTAATTTCATGGCAAGATACACAATAAAATCCTTCAGTGCTAGAGGTAAAATGTTCCTGAAGGTTCTCTGCCAACTTCTAAGAAAACTAAGGATATATTTTCAGCCAAATTTATTAGATGGTATAAAATGCATTTTATGATTCAATATTCACTGACTATTTTTCCTGGTTAATTTCCACTTCTCCAATTTCTTAAAGTTTGTTATGCTATAAGTGTAAATACTTAAATGATAAGCATCTAATGAATAAAAATATAAAATAATAGTAAATAAAAGGCACAGAACTCAAGTGGTCTATTCTTAATTCTACTTTCATACTCTAAAGTCAAATACTTTACATAGAAATAAAGTGCTGTTCAAAGACGGAAAAAAAGGATTGCTTTTGTTTCATGAAGGCAAAATGATTTCAAAAACAAATAAGAATTCAAGAAAAATCTATATTGAAAGTTCCCTCATTTTATTCTTTACCATAAAGGCAAGGCATTTACTTTCTTTTACCTCTCATTTTCTTTTCTAAAAGGCATGATAAATAAAACTCAAATCTGTCATAAACCACAGAGATGAGGAAGCCGCTTTTTCAAATACCTCTTAATATTTAGAGAGCAATAAGAGTATAAAATGCAGAGTGCTTCTATTCATTAAGGATGCTACTCTCCAAGGCCATGGGAATGCATCAAGAAAATACACCACAAACATGATTCATAGTGGACCACTCAGTGCTCAGCAGACTCACCTTGAAAACCCACTTTAAAATGCATAGATCTTCAATTAAAATACATTGGAAATGCAGAGTTTGAAGCTCCAAATTATTGCAAAATTGAAAACTGATTTTTTTTTTGCAAGGAACAAGCATATGCATGTCTTCTGGTCCTCACCTGTTCTTGATTTCGTTTTTGTCCACTAGAGAAGCTGCTATATGAAGCCATTTTACTTCCCCCTTCTCCTGCATACTCTCAGACCCTGCTAATTGATCCTTCTTCTTGTTCTGTCTGTCTCTGTGGATGCTTGTGAAATTCTCAAAATATTCCTTGAAGTGTGCTGCTTACTTACATTCTTGACATCATTTTTATCATTAGTGATTTGAAAGACACGTGGATCCTTCTGCCAGTGCCACACCTCTGTGCATTGATCGTTAGATTATAGGGTCAGTTATTTGCTTCTATTCCTCTGATACCCACTGGGGCCAGGCATCTCATACCCCAAAATCCAGACAAACTGAGTGTGGATACAACTATCAGCAAAACCAGGAACTGGGGGTATAGGGTGGTAAGGCTCCAGGGAAGGCAGGAACTATGAACACTTTTGCTTACTAGAAATATAAGGAACTTATATGGAATTGGTAAAACATAGACTTGAAAGGTATCCTAGTTTCATACTATAGAGATATTTGACAGAATGGAAAAATTGCATTTGATTTGATAAGAGATAAATTTTTGATAGAGGGTTTTCAGCAGGATTTACTGTCTGTATTCATCTGTCCCCTCCCTCTCCCTTCCCTTCCCCCTCCTCTTCTCTTCTCTTCTCTTCTCTTCTCTTCTCTTCTCTTCTCTTCTCTTCTTTTCTCATCTTCTCTCTCTCTCTCTCTCTCTCTCTCTCTCTCTCTCTCTCTCTCTCTCTCTCTCTCCCCCCTCTAGCTCTCTCGCTCTCTCACTCTCTTGCTCTCTCTCTCCTTATACCCTCTCTTCTCTCTTACAATAGTCTATACACACATGTGTCCTACAGGTGTTTCACTGTAATAGGAAAAGTACTGGGGAGTGAGGTGTTTTATCTTCCCATGGTGCAAACCCTAACCCTAACCTTAATTTCAAGCCTCACCCTAACCACTCTGGGTACATATGAGGAGCTTCTTGAAGAAGAAAACAGAGGATGAATTCTTTGGAATTCTTTGGAATGCCATGTTTATAAAGGGCTCAAATATCTTTCAGAGGGAGATCCATTACTTTTGACAAAGAAAGTAGACAACATCATTAAAATTGGGACCCTGACCGAACCCCTTGGAAGTCTTTCCTTTGAACTGGCAGAAAGTACATGGAAGCTAAAACAAATCTCTGAGTATCACACTCTGCCGACAGCAGCGAGGTGGTTTAGCGAGATTCTAGCCAAGTGTTCAAGGGATTCTGAAATGCATCCAGTTTACAGTACATTTGGCAGCTCTCTGGTGGATAATCTTTTTTTATGTGTATTCTGTTTGGAAGTGAACTTGATACTGGTTGCTTCAAGTAGTATTTTTTTTAATCTTTTGCTGTTTTAATTATAGCAGGAACACCAGCAACACAATCACAGACTGATGTGAGTGTTTTATTCAATGAACCAAAGAAATATCCACCAGGGCTGTATAGAAATGGCAGTGGACTGAAAACAATCAAATATGAATGAGGCTAGGTAGCCAATGGCACTGACGACTTATGAAGCTGAACACCAGGAATTTTTCCCAGCTGCAGTTTATGTGAGAGCCACTGAAGAAAGCAACCCCTGGCATGATTATATTTTCTCATGGAATGTAACTAATTTCACACTGGAATAATTTTGACAAGCATTCTTATTTTCTTCCCATATGTTTTATTTTATTGTCTTGAAAAGTGGTTCTTGCCCTGGCATATTTGGTTGCTATTGAACACTTAGGAAAATGTTTACATTTTGTGCAATCACCAGTAACTGAAAAAGGAGGTAAGTCATGGCACATTGCTTTTGCAAAATTGTGTGTCTTAAGACCTCTGCCTACACACCAAAGCAAAGAAGCCATCTTGGCTTCTCTGTAAGACCTGAGGCAAAAAAACAACTGAAAATCATAGATGGACACGTAAGCTGGCAGGCCTCACTCCTCCTGACCATGCATGTATCTAGGAATGCCAAGAAATTACTTTGTTCTCATGCTAAAGCAGAAATGCTTGAGAAGTAATGGCATAATTGGCTAATGTTCTAGGATACTCCCTGTTTACTTTTTTGTTTTAAAAGCTATTCTACAATGTTTTACAAAATATGTACAAAGGGAAGTGAAGAGTACACAAAAGGTTCACAATGACTGTGGATCTTTGACTTTTTTCAAAGCTATTATACATAAATAGCTTTCATGTATAGATGTTGGCACCAACTACTGAATGTCTTTCAGAAGACCTTACTTTGCACTTAATTCTTTTAGAGACTACAAAAGAGTTCAAAGGGAAAGAAATTGGAAAGGGAGAAGTTAAAATATCACTATTTAAAGATAAGATGATAACATACTTAAGTGACCCCCAAAATTCGACCAGAAAACAGCTTAACCTGATAAACAATGTCAGAAAAGTGGCTAGATATAAAATGAACTCAAACAAATTAGTAGGCTTGCTCTACTCAAAGAATAAACAGGCTGAGAAATAAATTAGGGACATGACACCCTTCATTATAGTCCCAAATAATAGAAAATACCTTGGTGTGACCCTAACCAAGCAAGTGAAAGATCTACATGGCAAGAACATCAAGTGTCTGAAGAAAGATATCTATGGAGATTTCAGAAGATGAAAAGATTCCCCCACACTCATTGACTGGCAGGATTAATATAGTAAAAATGGCCATCTTGCCGAAAGCAATCTACAGATTCAGTGCAATTTCTATCAACATTTTAACTCAATTCTTTATAGAGTTATAAAGAGCAATTTGAAAATTCATTTGGACTAACAAAAAATCAGAATAGCAAAAAACATTCTTAATAATAAAAGAACTTCTGGGAGAATCATCATCCATGACCTCAGGCTGTATTACAGAATAATCTTGATAAAAACCAAATGGTATAGGTACAGAAACAGCCAGGTAGATCAGTGTAATAGAACTGAAGACCCAGAAATGAATCCACACATCTGTGGTCACTTGGTCTTTGACAAGGAGCTAAAACTATTCAGTGGGGAAAAAAGACCGAATTTTCAACAAAAGGGGCTGCTATAGCTGCTGGTCAGCATGTAGAAGAAGGAAAATTGATCCATTCTTATCTCCTTGTACAAAGCTCAAGCCCAAGTGAATTGAAGACCTCCACATAAAACATGACACACTGAAATTATAAAAAAAAAAAGTGTGGAAGAGCATCAAACACAACACCAATGGCTTATGCTCTAAGCTCAACAATCAACAAATGGGTCCTCATAAAATTGCAAAGATTCTGTAAGACAAAAAAAAAAAAAAAAAAAAAAAAAAAAAAAAAAAAAAAAAAAACACTGTCAATAAGACAAAATGGAAACCAGCAGATTGGGAAAATTGAAATGTTCAGCATCTTTAGTCATCAGGGAAATGCAAATCAAAACAACCCTGAGATTATACCTCACACCAGTCAGAATGGTTAAGATCAAAAGGGCAGGTGACAGTAGATGCTGGCCAGATTGTGGATCGAGAAGAAAACTCCTTCATTGTTATTGGGATTGCAAGCTGGTACAACCACTGTGGATCTTCAGAAAGTTGGATTGTACTACCTGAGGACCCAGCTATATCACTTCTGGACATACTGAAAAATGTTTCAACAAATAACAACAACACATGCTCCACTATGTTCAGAGCAACCTTATTTATAATAGCCAAAAACTGGAAAGAACCTAGATGTCTTTCAACAGAGGAATGGATACAGAAACTGTGGTACAGTTACACAATGGAGTACTACTCAGCTATTAAATATGATTTCATGAAATTTGCAGGCAAATGGATGTAACTAGAAAATATCATCCTCAGTGAGGCAACTCAGTAACCAAAAACATACATGGTATATGTTGTGGTAAATATTAGAAAATGCTGCTACCAGTTCCAGTGTTTTCCCTCTCTGCTCGGTCTGACCTGGGCTGGTATTATCTGAGCAGCCTGCCTCTTCTGTCTTGTGGCTGGTTCCTGCAAACCTCTCTGAGTCCCCTGAACTGTTCTCTCTCTGACCTGAGTTGTCTAAGAGCTTCAGAGCCACAGAGCTGTGGTCCATTTGCTGCCCCAGCATGGCACCCTGCCACTGTTCTTTCCCTTGAACTCAATTAAGTCACTACATGAAAGAACACAGCTCACAATATGTTTGATCCAATTGACAGGATATAATTTTCCCACCTACACAACACAAAATTCTGCATATATCCATACCTTAAAAATATACATAATAACCTGTAACTATGCTCAAAGAAGAACATTAACATCTACTGCCATGTTTTCTCACAGCTTCTCCTTGCTCTGCTACTTAGTCTCCTTCTAAAACTTTATTCCCACCCATGTTTTCTTCTCATCCAATGACACCCTTTGCTTTATCCTGGACCTGCCTTTACTACAAAATGACATCATCTTCGGGTATGTACTCACTGATAAGTGGATGTTAGCCCCAAAACTCAGAATTTCCAACATATAATTCACAGACCATATGAAGCTTAAGAATAAGGAAGAGCAAAATTTGAATGCTTTAGTCCTTAGAAAAGGGAATAGAAAACTCATAGGAGGTAGAGGTTGGGAGGAACTTGGGAGGAAGAGAGGAGGAAAAGAAAGAAAAAAGCAACAGGATTAGGTATGAGAGGAGACAGGGATGATATACAGAGGATCAGGAATTTGTGCAGAAGTGTGTAACAGTGGGGGATGGGGAACTGGTGGTAACCAACAGAAAGCTCCAGATGCTAAGAAAGCAAGAGGATCCCAGGACCCAACAGGAATGAGATTAGTTGAAATGCCCAACAAAGGGGAGGGAGAACCTGTAGAGACCATATCCAGATGTTAGGCAAGAACCCTAGTTGGGGGATGGGGCCAACCATCCTCAAAAATTTAATCCAGAATTTTTCCTGTCTAAAGGAAATGCAGGGACAAAGAGTGGAGCAATGACTGAAGAAAAGGCCATCCAGAGACTGCTTCACCTTGGGATCCATATCAAATGTAGCCAGTCACTATTGCTGTGGCCAAGAACTGCTATATGACAGGAGCCTGATATGGATGTCTCCAGAGAGGTGCTGCCAGAACCTTACTAATACAGATGCTTATGGTTGCAGCTAACCATCGGACTGATCGTGGGGACTGAAGGAGCCGAAGGGGTTTGCAATCCAATAGGAAGAATAAGAATATCAACCAATGAGACCCTCAGAGCTCCCAGGGACTAAATCACCAACCAAAGATTACACATGAACTTACCCATGGGTCCAGCTACATATGTAGCAGAGGATGGCCTCATCTGACATCAATAGGAGGAGAAACCCTTGGTGCTATGAAGGTTCCCAGAAGAATCCCAGTGTGGTGAGGTGGGGATGGGTGGGAAAGGTCATATCCTGGTTGAAGCAGGGCAAGTGGAGATGAGAAAGGGGGCAAACACCTAAGGGGATAACATTTGAAATGTAAATACTTAAAATATCCAATAAAAATGTATACAGACTCTAAATCTGTAGAGGATGGAAGAGTTTAGAGTTTCTGGACCTGGTGGTGATTATAGAAGAATAAGGAGAGAAGACCCATGGTATTTAGTCATATAAGACACTAAGTTTAAAGAAATGTTCATGTTGTAGTTTGGGGAACAAAGAGATGTGAGAGGCAAGAAATCAGGACCTGAACTCAGGAGTTTGCATTCCTTTAGCATCACGTGAAAAGTGCACCTAAACATCACTGTTTGAGGATGTTGAGGAGAAAGAACTATGAGATGTTAATAATACAGGGCTGTAGTTTCTCGGAGAGATGCTGACACCAGTGGACTTATTATGCAGGTGTGCCAGCAGCAATGGAGATTCTAAGCAGGAGATACCTCTTTCCTTCCCTTGGCTACCAGAAACTTAAATATAGTGCAAATATTGGGAGGACCCTTGTGCCAGATAAAGGGGAGAATTGTCTTCCAGAAAGCTATTTCTCACAGGTCTAACAACTTGTCAAACCACATTGCAAGGAGGGAATGGAACTGAGACCATGTGATGAACAGATCAGCTTGACCCCCCGCTTAAACCTCAACCTATTCTAGTGCCTAAGATAGACCTAGGAGTCACTAGACTCTGGTATTTTTTTCCCTCCTCCTCATCAGTACCCTGAGCCAATCATCGCATCTAATCAATCATCTACCTGTTTTGTAACTGTTGCTCATCTCTTTTATTGGCCTACTGGGGATGGGTGGCCTAGACCCAGACCCTGTTCCTAAATCTCCCAGAAGTTCAACATCGTACCAGTGTAAGATAATAAAAACATGAAAACAATGTTAATTCATTCAAAGATAATTGACTGTTTTCATTTTCAATACCTGACATCATGTTAATGTACAAAAGGCATAACAAGCTGAACGAGATGATACTATTTCTTGAATTCATCAAAGTAGAAGAGCAAGTCCACTAACAATTATGACATCCTGTGATAAGTTCTGTAATAAAATAATGGTTCATAAGTCATGATAGAACTCATGATATATAACACCCCAAAGAAGAACAAAATATGCCATTTTATAATATACCTCTATAGCATGTTAATTATTTTGAGAAACAACCACAATTGTAGTATAACTGGAAAGTGACCTAATTTTAGGAGAAATCTATAGAGGAAATTTCCGTTGTGTGTGTTTTTGTGGCTGTGTGTGTTCCTGTGAGTGTTGGTGCATGTATATGTGTATACATGTGGAGGTCATATGGTTAATATCAGCTGTCTTCTTGAATCTTTTTTCACACCTCCGCCAGTACCACCAACACCAGCACCACCCGCACCGTCATTATTTTAAAAAAGAGTTTTTCACTGAACCGGGAGTTAACATTTCAGCTAGAGTGGCTGACCAGCAAGCCCTGGGGATTCTCCTGTGTCTGGATCCTCAGTGTTGGGGTTATAGAAGGAGTTATAACACATCTGCCTTTTACATAGGAGTAGGAAATCCAAATTCAGGTGTTCGTGCTAGTACCATAGCACTTGCTGACTGAGCCATCTCCCAACTCTGGAATTTTCTGTTTTTAAAGTTACTGTTCTCTGAAAGTTCTGCAGAGGATGATTAACTGGAGAAGAGCTTATCTTCAGTCTGTGGAAAGGAATCTATGTTTGTCTAAGGTGGTAATGCCCTGGTCACCTAATCCGTCCCCACATTTCCCTCAATCCTTTCTTTGTTTCAGAGAGCAAAGTTTTTGCAGACTGAAATTTAAATATTTTCTTTGAGATTGGATCTAGTCTAGACACTCTCTGGATTCTCCTAAGGACCTAAGAAAATATACAAACTAATAGACTTCAACACATTTGTTTCTCTTACTCATTCATCATTTGGTACACAGCGTTCCAGTTTAGAAACACAATGGACATAGAAAACTCACCTCATGCCCAGCACAGCTAGAGAACAAGGATGTTTACCATGCGGGGAGTCCTGAATTCAAAAGCACACAGGAAGAAACCTGCTGATTCTCTACCAACAGTAGCAGCAAAATCTAACTCCCCATCTGGAAATATGTCTTAAATGCACAGGACTAATTATTTCACAGAGGAGAGTGATGATAAAACAAATAGCTCGCTAAAAGGAGACACGCATAATTCCTACAATATGAAAATGACTCTTAACCTCAATAGTAACAGTCTTCAGTAAAAGAAAAATTATATGAATTTCTTCCCTACTTTTATTGAGCAGGGTTCCTGTTTGATGTGCCCTGTGGCCAAGAATGTGTGAACAATAAGCTATCCTCATATCTGAGCAGTGTATATCCCTTTGTGGGGTGTCCATTGCCTTTTGCCAGCATTCTAAACTCTGTGGAGAGGTGCACTAAATTGATCAAGATGTAATCTCTATTGTGGAGACAGATAGATTTAAGTTTGATCTAGGGTCAGCCTAGGCTACGTAGCAGTGACCTTATCACGAAATAAAAAACAAACAACCCCCCCAAAACAAACAAACAAAAACCCATAGTAGAGAACTACTGACTGTGATCTAATCTTTTTTTCTATTCTTTCATTTATTTATTTGTTCACTTTATGTCTCCAACAAAGACCCCTTCCTTCCTGTGCCTCCAGTCCCACCTACCACAAACTGGGTTCCAACCTGCCCTATCACACTAAATGCATCCTCTCCCACTGAAGCCAGCAACACCCCCACACCCACCCAGTTGTTGGGAGACCACATGAAGACCAAGCTTCACATCTGCTACATGTGTGTAGAGGGCCTAGGTTCAGCCTACGCATGCTTTTTGGATGGCAGTTCAGTCTCTGTGAGCCCCCATGAGCCCAGATTAGTTGACTCTGTGGTGCTTTTTATTGTGTTGTTGATCCCACCTTCCCTGACAGTCCTTCCCCTCCTCTTCCACAAGACTCCCGAGCTCTGCCGGATGCTTGGCTGTGGATCTCTGCATCTGTTTCCTTACGTGGCTAGATGAAGCTTCCCAAATGATAGGCTGTGCAAGCACATCAAAGTATCATTTATACTGTCAGAGGTTGGCTCTCTTCCATGTGGTGGATCTCAAGTTGGCCAGTTATTGACTGGCTATTCCCTCAAATACTGTATTTGATAGGCAGGGCAAATTTTGAGTCAACCATTTTGTGGGTGGGTTGGTGTCCCCCTTTCCTTCATTGAAAATCCTTCCTGACTACCAGAGGTGGCCACCTCAGCATCCATATCTCCCACTTCTAAGAGACTCATCTAGGGTTACCCCTATATTCCTCCAGTAGCCACCTCTGTCCTAGGTCCGTGGCTTGCCCAAGAGATGCCCCCTACCAATTTCTTCTCTCTACCAGACCTCTTTCTCCCCAACCCTGCTCAGAGCACTGAGGACTCTGAGGAAGCATCAGAGCGTGCAGTAGTCTCCGTGTTCTGGTGCCAGTGTGTCGAGTCCTGCATGACAGTCGCTGCATGAGCTTCCTTCAGAGCCCTCAGTATTGCCTGTGTCCCCTGTGAAAGCTTGACTTCCTCAGGTATGTGAATTCCCTGATATTGTCTTGCTTGTGCAGGTTTCTTGTGAATGCTCACACTTGAGTAACACAGATTTCCTTCCTATTTGCTCTCCTTTTCTGAGTGCTGGCTTTGGAACCTAAATGTAGTCTCAGGTTCGGTAATAACACTACTCGAAAGATTAGTACAACACGTATGAAGAACCACAGAAAATGTGTTAAAATGTCATACTTCTCAAAGAAGAACTTTAATTTATCCCCAAGGCAAACTATTATACATCTGCAAAGTGGCATGTGTATAATGCTATTAATTTCATGATTGCTTATAAGGGTAAAATTTAGAAAACATTTGAGTTGCATTAGTAACGAAGTAATTAAATACAACACACTATTATGCTTTAGAAGAGAACTACATGGGTGCCAGCAAATGATGAGGAAACACCCCTCTCTTAAAGGTGTAATTAGCTGGAAAAAGCAAATGTATAGAACATGCTTTATCACACCCTATCATCTGCATTAAAGCAGAGGGAAATATGCTTACCTCTGCTTCTTTATGTATAAATATCTTTGGGAGCACACACACAAATTCAATTGATGAGATAGGAAACTGGGTTGCACTAAAAAAATAGGGCAAAGGGAACTTTTCATATGAAAAATTAAGTATATATATGTATATATATATATATATATATATATATATATATATATATATATTTAAAAAGAAGTAGGAAAGAAACAAATAATTCCAACCCGGATTCTCTTAAACAGGAAGTTTAATTTTAGCTGAATTCTGGGAGAGGAATATTTCATGCAGAGAGGAAGAAAGAAACGAGTACCATGAGACATTGTAGGAAACACATGAAAATCTTTTGGGGGGGGTGGGTCAGAAGATCCACAAAATGCCACTTAGCAGGAAAGTTCAAAGAGGTAAAAGAAAAAAAAAAAAGAGCCATGATACATAAAACAAAGGGAACAGAAAGTTCCAGAAGGAAGATCTGATCATTAGCAGTGAGCACAGCAGGGAGGTCATGCAAGGCTGAAGCTCTCCTGTGGTTATCTGCAGCTGATGTTGTCTCTCTGCTCTCTGCTCCTTGCCTCTGGGCCCTGAGGTTAAGGGTGTTAGTTTTATTTCTAGCTTCACTAGCCAGCGATTTTCAGATGGTTTGCCATATACATGTCTCTTTGTTAGATACAAGAAGAATAGGAAAGTTTCCCGAAAACGGAAGATGCCGTTTCAACACTTTTTAATCTACTCTGTGAGAGAAATTGTGTATACCCAGGAACAGGTGGGTGGTCATGTATTATCAAAGTGCAGAGCTTAGACACACTCCTGATGTTCATGTAGTCGGTATGTTAGAAACTTGTGGGCTGGAATCCAGTGAGTTTATCATATACATTCTAACAATCCATTGTCAAAGACAATAAAATAATATACATGTAGATGATGTCATTATTCTTGTGATGATGATGATGATGATGATGATGATGATGATGATGATATTGAACATAGCCATGTCTTGTCCCTCCTACTGATGTCAGTCTCTTCACATGTGTTTCTATGCTGGTCCCACAATTTTGTATATCCAGGCATGAGAGGCCAGGATTCCATGATTTAAGCTGGGAAATATGAGGACAGCCATTGGTCAAATGTTGGTAATGCTGGCAAAAGATCAGCGTAAAGCAGAATCGGACTCCTCTGAAAGCATGTGACTTATTCCAACCCATTGAGCAGGAGGACTCTGCACCTCTAACCTAGAACCAGATAAACAGTGATGAGCTAATTAGGTGACCCCTCCCAGTTTTAGCTCACTTGCCCATAAGAAAGAAGAGCCACAGATTTTCTTTCTCTTTCTGTTCAGTGCTTTTCTCTGAGAGAAGCCAGGTCTACAAACAAAAATGATAAAGCCAGGATAGAAACTGTGGTGGCTGAGCAGGCCTGGGCATCTGTTCTGCTAGCCTGTGGGATGGTCTCTGAAGAAAGTGTCACAGTGTAGTCAACAACAGAAGCAAATCTCCTTAGGGTCCCTTCACATGCTAATCTTTTAATTAGCTTTAATATTCCAAGAGGTGACTAGCCTGAAGATGAGATTATTCTAGGAAGCTTTTCAATAATGACTCTTGAATAATAATTCCAGTAAAGCAATGGGCATGCTTCTGGGAAACTGTGTGATCAAATATTACCATTTGGTTTTATAAATGTTTGCAAGAGACAAATAGTTTATCATCTTCCCTGAGTGTTGCAGGTAATGTATTTTTTCTTTTGAAAAATTCATCATGCCACTCCAACAGGCAATATTTAATCATTTTTTTAAAGACAAACTTTGTACCTAGTAGTTCATCAACTTTGAATAGCTTTGTTCAGATAGCTATAGTAAAGTACCTGACTTGGATAACATAGGGATCAGAGAAGTTTAACTTGGCAGGAAGTTCTGAAGGTCTAGGTCAAGACTATGCATCCACATTTGCTTGATCTCTTACAGAGGCCGTTTTGTTTTGTTATTAGAGTTTTCTCAAGAGAAAGAAGTTTCAAGAGAGAGGGTAAAAGAGCTCCCACAATGCTTTGCAAAAGCATGTAGCCAACATCATCTATTAAATTTCACCTTTCAAAGGCTCACAGTTTCTTCTAATCCTGCCCCTTTGGGGGGACCAAGCTTTACATGTGAAACTGGGGGCCTTTATTTCAACCCATAGAACCGGGTTATTAGCATCTTATTCAGATGCATATCAACTTCAGAGTCTTACAATCAGAATGCACTTGGGATAACTGCTAGAATCCAGACTGGAACATGGCATGTGGTTCAAGCCACAGCCACCTGCAGCAGTCTCCTTCTTACAATCGCTGTAAAACAAAGAAAAACAATCACATCTGAAGCAAATCAGACTTCAGTCTGCCAGATTCCTGGACATCAGAAGCCAGTCTGTAATGTTGTTCTCTCCCTTTCAACGTCTACACCTCAGCTAGGTTTTCCTCAAGTCCGTCACGTTACCATGGCACAATTCTTTCCCTAGAGGGAAGGTTCTCTTTTATCACCACCTGGGTACCAGGGTCAGCCTAGAAGACCTAAGCTATATGCCACTCATCAGCCACAAGGCATGAAACCTCCTTCTTCCTTATGAGAACCGTAGCAAGGAAGTCTGCTCTACCTTTGGGACTTGAACACTCATTAGTGCACTTGCCATGCTGATGTCTACGGTATTAATAACTTTTAAAATTAATTTCTCACCCCAAAGTCCACTACACCTCAGTATTACACCTAAGACTAAAGCCAGAAACCATTCATGGACAACCAGGTGCTATGCAGATTTCAAAGGCAAACACAATGTGAGCGGAGCTATTGAAATCAATCTTAACATCAATTTAAACCTACGACATTATTACTCTCCCACATTACATTTACAGGGAAAGAAGTAATTTGAAACAGTAACAATGTATCCCAAAGTTAATTTTCCTTCTGGCATGGATACATTTCAGTGTGTCATTGATTATGCCTATGTACCTTGAAGGATTGTTGCATTAGATGGAGTTCACCAGGGAAGCAGAACCAATAACATATACATGTATCCAATACATAGAATAAAATTTATATAAAGAATAGAATCACTTGATTATACATACTGATCTGTACGCTGGAGACTCAAGAAAGTTTGTGGTATTGTTCCCAGGGAAGAGAGATCAGCAGCTGAGAGTTTTAGTTTCAATCCACATCAACAGGCACACCAGGTGCAGTAGATCCATGTCTTAGGTCAGCAGTCAGGTGGAGAGGCCATTCAACCATCCTTCATCTTTTGGTTTTGTTTTGTTTTGTTTTATGAGGGGGGACCTGCATGCATGGGATGATGCTACTCTCATTGGGTAAGGTTAGCTACTTACTTAGCTCATCAGTTTGAATGCTAGTCTCTTTTGAAATTCCCTGCATATACATGTTGAACAATGGTCATTTACTCTTCTTGGTGTCAGTTGATGCAGATATGTTGACAGACAATATCAATTGTCTGGGACATGACATCCCAAGCTTTAGTAGTCATGCTTTATGCTGAGCTAAGTACTCACCAAATGAGTCACCTCTAAGGATTAACTGCTATACGTTTTAAAACCCTTGTCACTGTGTGTGTGTGTGTGTGTGTGTGTTTGTGTGTGTGTGTGTATGTGTAAGTGTGTGTGTTTATGTGTATATGTGTAAGTGTGTGTATGAGTGTGTATGTATGTGTCAGTGTGTGTTTCTATGTGTGTGAGTGTGTATGTATGAATGTGTGTGTATGAGTGTGTATGTGTGTGTGTGAATGTGAGTGTGTGTGAGTGTGTGTGTGTGTGTGAGTGTGTGTGTGTGTGTGTGTGTGTGTGTGTGTGTGTGTGTAGGCCAGAGGAGTATTCTCACTTCCATCCACCTTACTATTTATTTGTTTTTTGTTAGTTTTGTTGTTTGGTTAGATTTTTTGAGAAAGGGATCCTTCAATGGCTACTTTACAAAGATTATTTTAAAACTTTTATTCCATAATTTAGTTTGCATATGTGGGCACACATGCTATGACGCATGTGTGGAGATCAGAGGACAACTAGATAGAGCAGGGTTTTGTTCCCCTATCATGTGGGTTCCAGAGACTGAATTAATATTTTCAGGCTTGGTGTCAGGCATCCTAACCCCCAATCCATCTTAATGGCTTTTAATTGGCTCCTTAATTCTAACTTACCAACTAGTTTACTTTCTCAACTCTGCATTACCAAGTGAGCTTCCAAACATACTCTGCCAGTAGAGTCAGTGGCAGGCCCGGCCTTTAGGGGCTCTCGTCATCAGCAGTTAACCCTTTCCACTCAGTGCTACTGAATAATAAGAACGTTGAGCTCTGCAATTTGTTCTAATTCATGTTTGCCTCAGTTTTCCAGTTTGCAGTCTAGTGCTGAGATTACAAGTGTGTACCACCACAACCCGACTTTTTACACCTGTACTAGGGATTGAGCTCAAGTTTTTGTGCTTGCCCGGCAAGTGGTTTATGAAGTGAGCTTTCTCTCTAAGCACAACTATTTTTTCTCATTTTTATTAGATACTCTGCATTTACATTTGAGATGTTATACCTTTTCCTCAGTCCACTTCCATCCCTCCTCTCCCTCCATTGGCCTTCACAAAGGTGCACGCCCTCCTGATCACCCTCTCCACCCCATTGCCTTGGCATTCCCCTACGTTGAGAAAACGTGCCCCTACCTGAACCAAAAGCCTCTTCTCACATTGATGCCAGATACTGTTATCTTCAGCTACATATGCAAGGTCTCTCAATGTGTGCTCAAAGGTTGGTGAATACCCAAGAAACAGTTCACAGACATTATAAAGACATTATGAAGCTCAAAAAGAAGGAAGGCCTAAATGGGATGCCTCAGACCTTCTTAGAAGGGAGAACAAAACACTCACAAGAGGAAATGCAAGGTCAAATAGAGGAACAGGGATTGAAGAAAAGATCATTCAGAAGCTGCCTCACCTGGGGATCCACCACATATGCAGTCACCAAATCCAAAAAGTATAGATGATGCCAAGAAGTACTTACTGGCAGGAACCAGATAGAGATGCCCACCCCCCTCAGGGACTATGTCAGACTCATACAGATACAGCTGAGCATGCCTGCACCTAACCACTGGACTGAACACTGGGACCCCAATGAGGGTGCTAAAGAAAGGACTGAAGGAGCTGAAAGGGGTTACAACCTCACGGGAAGATAACATTATCAACCAACTGATCCCTCCAAAACTCCCACGGACTAAGCACAAACCTTGATGTTGTTATAATAACGTGAAATTGATAAGCTGAATTCTTGAGTTCCAGAAAAATGCGTCCACACTATCTACCTGAAATTACTTCATATTTTCAAATTGTTTGCTTAGAACAAATCACAGTGAACAAATCTTACTTTATCCAATGACATTGAGTCCAAAGGGCTAACTATTGATGACGGAAAACCATGGTTACTGTGACTGCCTCTGATTATTTCGGAGAGGTGTGTGTCAGTTCACTTTGTCTTATGTGGAAGATTCAAGAATGTCACCCTCTTTCTATACGTGCCCGGTGCCAGCTCCTGTTGCTGGACCCAGGACAGGCACATGCTGCACAATTCTTGCTGTTCCCGGGGAGCAGTACTGTAGAAGGCTGCAGCTGGCTGGGAGACAGAAGGGAAGGTAAGAATAGTATCAATAGTCTCCACAGGGATTTATCTTAAAGCCTGCCATCTTGTCAACTTTGTTTCAATAGGACAGCTGAAGCTTTCACCAAGCATTGCACATTTGACCCCATTTGGCTCGCCACTTTAAGCTGTGCCTTATTCTAAATGGAAGGGCTGACCCTCCAAGAAGCCACAGTCTGAATCGGGAGTTTGGTTTGCCACCAAGTTCAAGATGATTATCTGAAGTTTGTTTGAACCTCAAGGGAGAATAAAATTGAACTGAAAAAAAAAATATCTCACCCGAGCAAATTTCTCCAGTGAATTTTGGCCTTTGAGCTTCTGTTTAGAAATGACATGAAGGCAGCTTTTGTCCCCCTGGCCATCTGGGACTAGACTATAGCTTCTCCATGTATCATCTGCCATTCCAGTGAGAATTGAGCAGCAGAAAAACAGTCAATCATTTTCGAAATAAGAAGCAGGATTCAGAGTTTAATCTCAGGATTCCACATTGTTTACTTCAGTTTTTTGAACTGATAGATATTGTCACACTCAACAGTTTATTCATGTCCTCTCTTATGAACTAATTTTTTAGTAATAAAACATCAGCAGCTAAAGCTAATAAGACGAATAGTTTCAGAAGCAGTCAATATGTGGGCCAGAGAGATGACCCAGCAGTTGAGAGAGAACACTGCTTCAGAAGACCAGGTTTGGTTGTCAGCGCCTGTGTCTGGTTGCTTACAACTGCCCTTCACTCCGGTTCGTAAGAACTGTACTATTCTGGACTCTACAGGCCCGCACTCACATGTGCGTATTTCCACATGCATGTGAATTCTCAGGCACATATAATTAAAAATACATCTTTTTAAAAAATAAAAAAGTCAATAAGAATATACACTTAGACTTGGGCTTAATTTTTGTCTCTTATCATTAACTAAAAAGAAGTTACTAATAAAATAAAATGAAAAAGGAAGTTACTAATCTCTCTGAGCTTCAGGTCGCTTACCTCGAAAATATATTTGTCAGTGTCTCCTATACAGGCATAAACTGAAGATCATGTAGCCTCTAAAAACAGTTTCTACATCATTAGCCCTTTACCAAACACAGTAATAATTTTTATCATAGTAAAGCATACACAGTAGATGCGTAACACCTGTTGATATTTGATAAACTAGCTTTAGTCATGTTTGCCCACATTCTTTCTAAATCAAGAGAAAACATTGAAAGTGATAATTATAGATACACTGGGATGCCCTACTGGGGACTTACTTTACTGTACATCACTGTTTTCTGTATGTGTTTGCGAGAGAGAAACTGTGTCTTTATTCCTCACTGTTCAGTAGTCGATATGCTGATCCAATTATCAATAATTTAAAATGAATTCTCAAAGGATAATAACTTAACTCTCAACAAAACAAAATGAAATTCTCATTTTGTGTTCAGAGATTATCTGAGCTGTGACTGAAATGGAGAAGGACTGTGAATCTTGGAATTGCAAACAGCTACAACAGGAGTGACTAAAAGACATGTCCAAGGTAACTGTGAGATTGGACTAGTATGAAGTTAAGTAAGAGTAACATTCATGAACCCAAATGTGTCAACTGAGATGGGAAATTTCATCTGAACTGTGTAAGTAGCTCTTCTTTCTAAACGTATTTGTGGTGGTAGGAGGCAGCCTTGTGTACAAGAAAAACAGGAATGGGTTAGTGGGTTACTGGGTTAGTGGGTTAGTGGGTTAGTGGGCTGGTTTCATTTGAGTAGAGGATGCAAATCCCTCACTTACATTATGAAAATTTTATGCCTGCATTTAATTTAAAGGTTTCATTTTATTACCATTGTGCTCCCTCTCTCCACCCCTCTCTTTCAAACATGTTCTCTCTACATATCTGTTAGCGTAAGTATAAAAACACAAAACCTTAGAGTTTTTACCTACTGAACCATCTTACTCTGCCCATTTCTGTATTCAGAATGGTGGCTCTAAACACACACACACACAGAGACATACAAATAACATACACAAAACACACACACACACACACACACACACACACATTATGAGCCAACTTAACTGAATGGATCTATCAAGGAAGTGAAGAGGCATCAAATATTTTGAATAATAAATACTGATTTTAAGTAAAGAATTCCAATTTTCATATGACAAAGGAAGGAGGAAGCAGAAGCTATGTTATCAGATAACAGATTACATATGTCTGATGTTGTGAATGTGGGAATCCATACAGAGTTGACTCTGAATATTGTATTTCAAAACACTCAGAACAAATGTATCACTGAACTAGTTACTTGTTGGGAGGGTTACAATAATAAAAATGCCGATAGAAACTAGAGGTAGTTGTAAGTATAACCTATTCCCTCCCCGTGTCAGTCACAGAGCATGCTGGTTCCTTCAGTAAAGAACTTGGTTTCTTTGGATAAGAGCTTGTGCTGCCCACTTTCCTGCCTTCATTAGAAAACTGAAAATTCCAAAGTAAAGTGCTAGAAACTCTTTTTAATTCCTGTCAAAAGAAAAGTCCCTGTAATTAGTAACTGATAGTTATGTATTCCTCGTCCTCCGTAAACACCAATCTTTATCAGAAAATAACACAGTAGAAGCTTTGATTGTTGTAGTTCCCCACAAACAGGCATTTAGTTTCTTCAAAGGGGAAAAAAAAAGATGTTTTTCTTCCTCAAGTTGACTCATTAAACACAGTAGCAATCAAAGAAACCAGCTCTGGAGACAAAGGCAGTGGTGAGATTTGGCCCACTTACTGTGTATATGCATTTCTTTTTACACTGCATTACAGGGCACATGCTAGGGAGGGTCACACGAATAGGGCCATAAGGAAGATGGCATGACATTTCATGAAGTGGACATTAGCACACGCTTTTAGGAAGACTGGACGAATGGCCCGCACTGTCATTGTCTTCTCTCTCCTCCTCCTTCTTCTCCTCTTCCTTCCTTTCAATGTGTGTGTATTTTCTCAGATCTATCTTCATTTCATTTGTGTATGTGTTCATGTGTGTGAAAGTGAGCATGCATGTATATGGTGACAAAAGTTCCATGATGGGTGCCTTACTCGGCCAGTTGCCTCTTCATCTTATTTACTTTTTTTATTGACTTATCTAGTCATTTATCGCATATGCTTTGTGTATGCACATGTATGTGTGGGTTATAGGTGCATGCTTGTGTATGCACCCATGTTAAAAAGCAAAGTTGATGTCACGTGTGTTCATCTTTAGCTCTCCGCTGTCTTTTTTTGACAGAGTCCCTCACTGAACCCAGAGCTCTCTGATTTCGCCTTACTTGCTGGCCAGAGGTCACTGGGAAATCCACCTGTCCCAGCTTCCCCAGCACACCGCCCAGCTCTCTTTTTTATATAGCCATAGTCGATGTAAGTAAGTCCTCATACTTTCATGGGAAGTACTTTACCCACTGAGCCACATCCCCAATGCATGTTCCTGGGACTTTTGAAAGCAGTTTGTCGTCTCTTGCTGAAGTCAGTTTGACAGACTTTGGCTACAAGCTTGGTGTTTAACCTCTGTTCACACACCTAGACATTATACCTCCATCCATTTTCTGGGTTTGCAAAAGCTTCTGTCTTCCTAGACTTGAGGAGAATCAAATGGCCATAAAGCTTTGCCAAGTTTGCAGTGATTCCTCCTTTACTTGTTCAAAGAAAGCTGCCTATGTTCTATAGAAAAATGGTTTTCTTGTTCTGGTTCTTCATACGTGCTTCTCTACTGGTCTTGCTCCTCTTCACAACTGCATTGCTTTGTTGGTAATTATTTATTTTTGACTACTTGAGAAAGCATTCAGAACAGTATCTCCTTGTATTTTGTGTCTTTATGATTGGTCTGTTTACTTTATGACTGGTCTGTTGCTTAAGTCAATGTTGTTCCTCAGGCCACTCTACAAGCACTTGACAGTGACACACTTGAAAACTTAAAAAAAAAAGACTGATTCAATGATTATTAAAGTCTCTTTGGATATTTTATTCTCTTTACTTCTTTAGAAAAATACATGGTCTTCTCAGAAGGGGACTGCTGTCTTACCTCTCACGGACAGACATCTGACACATAAACAGTGACACACCCCAAAACTCTTCACCATTCACGTGTGATATGTAGTGCAACTCGTTTAGTGTTTAATGCCCGGCGTGCTTTCTAGTTACTGTTATAGCACTGTGAACATGGGCGAAGGCTGCAGCTATTAGGAGACACAGTTTATGGACATAGAGCGCACAGTACTTAACGGCTTATACTTTCCTAAAATTGTCCAGAGAAAGGTCCTTTTCCTAGGATGTGGGAGCTTCATGCCAGCGTCCTTTGCACATGCTCCTGCAATTCTTGGCATCCCATGTCGCTAACATGTTCTGAGTTGCTTTAGGTGAGACGCTGCGATACTTTTGTCATTTTGTCACTAGATGTCTTGATATCTCCCCTTCGTCTTTTCTCTTGAGAAGAGTTCAAGTTCTCACCTGACCTCAGACCCAGAAGAAGCAATTGTTGCCATCTTAGGCTTTGAATAGTCTTCCAGTGTCCCTTGTCCTGCTTCCAGTGGCCTCTCCTCACCTGGGTCGCCTCTAGAAACCACCACTCTCTTTCCCATGCTTTTGCTTTCTAAGGAGAGATGTGGCTTGGAAAGTTAAAAATCCCTATCAAAAGCTTTGAAAGTGGCACTCTTAATGTAAGGTTTATGGCCATTTTCTTTTCCTGGAAAATAGATCATTATAGAACATGTGAAAATATGCAGTTAACAACAACAACAACAACAACAACAACAACAACACCCAGGGTCAAATTTAACCAAAGTGTTTTGAGTCAATAGAATAAAAATAGGAAGTTTAAGTAAAAGAAATTTTCAACTTAGAAAAGGTTTATATTATAGGTCTAAAGAAATTTTTCCTTAAACAGTGCAGAGGCTGTAAAATATATAATTATTTCTCTACTGTAAAAGTGATTTATCATCTAAACAACAGAGTAATCCTGGGAAATATACCAAATTGCTTCCATTATAATCCAGCCTTTTGAGCCATCCCTCTCTCTAGCAGCCAAAGGGCTATTAACTTCCTGTGAAATTTTGAAGCGCCCTAAATACCAGATTCTCTGAACAGCACATACTACACATAAAAGGAAACTTCAACAACTCAATGCACAACCTTCAGATCTCCCCATGAGGGGATGATAATTGACAGAATTAATGAGAGAACTCGATTACACACAGCAATTTTCATCATGGGTAGAGCACGCCACTAGGCCATGAGCTGCATTGTAATGGAGGTCCTCTCAGAAGAAATGCAGGCTCTTGATTTATTGAAACTCATCTTGAAATGGCGCTACGATACCTGCTGACTACTGTAAGAATAATTTACCAACATTAATTGCAGGAAAGAGTGGAGCCATTTGCTTCAAAGAGCCCATCAGCAAGCTGTCCTTCCTGTTTTATCAGTAGGCAAAGCTGAGAGGAGAACAGATGGAAGTGTCCCTCGGTGGCGGCACGGAGCACTAGTGAAATATAGCACAATCTTCCTTCAGTGTGTGATGCTTTTAACAGTGGAAGATCAGAAGCAGAAGAATGCAGGCTAGGATGGACGACCCTGCCTGATGAAACACCCACCCCCTTCTTCTGGGAAGATTCCTATAAAAGATTGAGCTCAGACTGCTGATCTCAGAAGCTTGATACAGTATCATTTCCAAAATGCATCTGGAAGAGTCTCAGAAAAAGGGATACACTTCAGGAGGCCAAGGTGAATCTGAGGCTCTCTTAATGAGTAGTTAGATTCTGGTTTCATGAATACACATGGAAGTACCACAGAAACCACAGACAAAGCTGAAGTAGGCAGCTGCATTTGGTACTCATTTAGAACCTGTCAAAAGTTCCTCATGATGGTAGCTAGTGTGTGTGTATCTTACATGTCTGAATGTGTGGCTACAGTTCCTCCTGCATATATTATGCGCACGGCCACACTGGAAAGAGTGATAACCAGAGTCTGGATAGCTGGGTGGGGAGAATGCCGTTTTCCTAATGGAAAAATCTATCAGCTCGAAGTCGGTGACGATTATTACACAGCTTTTAGGCAGTAAGCTAGGAAGCGGTTCTTCGTCCCACTAGATCGTTTATTCATGCCTAGCTCATTATCACTTTTTATAGTAGCGGTTCTTAATATTTTCCAGTCATCCAGGTCTCCTTCCTTCCTTCCTCCCTTCCTTTTCTTTCCTTTTTAAAATTCTGCTTCATCCTTTGAACTTCGGGCACCACTGGACAGCCTATTAGGGTGGTGAGAACCTGGCCCTGGCTTCCTTTAATAAGCAATACTGTCTCGCCTTCTTGTTTTATTCATGTGTTCCCCATTTTGTCCTATGCTAAAGGGAAAAACCTTTTTTTATAGGTTAATCTACATATATGGTTGTTGATTTTATCCATGTTCATTCCTTCATCCGTTTATCTCCCTAATGACCACAATGGCAAACTTTTTTTTTTTTCTTATTGACTTCTACTTAGTTGTTACAGTGGAAAAGAGAGCCTTACTTCCAAACCTGCATTGTCTTTCAAACTACTAACCCTTCTATAGATACAAAATTCCTTTAAAGATTAGTCTATGTTTCCAGCCATCCTTTTTTCCACTTAATTTAATCCTCTCTTTATGGGAGTCTCACTTTCTTCTTGGCCAGTTTAAAATTTCCTGCTGAAAGCATCCAGCTCCTGTCTGTTGACTGCAATTGTGATGGCGTTAAACCATTTGGCAGAGAACTGCCTTTCCCATCCTGGGTATTCAGGTCTTGGCAGGAGGTAGGGCATCATGTATAAGCATGACCGGATCCGATGCACTCCTTCTCTCCACTCAGACAGTGAGGTCACAGGCACATAGTCTTGCCTTGGCAGGGAGGTGATTCCATCTGGGGCTAGAAGAGAAATTATTCAGAGAAACACAGTAGAATCCGCAGCAGAAGAAATCTCAAAGCAGGTTGATGATGCTCGCTGTAGAATTTACCGAGTTCCAAATACAGCACTTCCTGCTGTCTGACCTATCTTAGCTTTTATCTACCTCTTTCTAATGTCTACATAATTCTGTGAGCTAAGTAGAACCTCTACTCTTCACCCCCTTCTCTTCATTATATCATGTTTGGTCTAAGGCCCTTAGAGTTAGACACCTCACTGATACAAAAACTGGCGCATGGATTGTGCATCTAAATATTCAAACCTTAGGAGAAATGGTGTAAGACGTGAGTGTGAGGGAGTGATTTTAGACTGGGAAGAGACACTGTGACCCTTTGTTATTCTCTGGGGTTCCATGCATGTGATGGGGGAAGGGTATAAAAGGGATAAATAAAGTCTGCCTGTGATTTCTGAGATAAAGTGCCCTTGGAGTAAAATGTCTAATTGAGGAGAGGCATTTGGGAACACCACTGTCATTACACAGATCAAAGATTTATAGGGTTTCAGAGGGATACCCTGAGAACAATAACCAACTAGAAGGTGAGTAATTAGGTCTGTTATCTCAAAATTCTTCCGTGCCACAAACACAGAACTTTAGGAATGCTAACAGCCTCTGTAAACTTCTGCGTAGTTTACTGGCTTTGCTCGGAGATTACTATCAATGTTGTCAAGTTAATCTGTGTCCCACTGGTGCCATCTCATACAGGTGACAACGGATACAAACCTGAGGGATGCTGAACATCAGAATCAGATCCTATGAGTGATTTTTGAAATGGGGAATGCCTTAGCTGCATGGCCTGTCACCCCATTGCTGCACCATGCTGCATGGCTCCAAGAAGTCAACTGCATATTTCTTTTTCAGCCTCATTCAATGATGACACATCAACTACTACTCATGACAGGGATTTCTAATGTCCCAATTAGAGATCACCTGTTCTCATTTGCTAAACAGTGGGCTAGACCTTTGTAAGTTTTCTATACTCTTGAGAACTTTAGAATGTGCCCTCCCTTCTTTGATGCGTCTATTTTCTGACTGGAAGACTATGTTTCTGCTTCTTAGGGAGTGCTGGCTTAAACTGGAAATCCTTTGACCACCTGTTCTTCTGCTGATTTTGTTGTTTCCAGATGCCATTGAAAGATCAGGATGTAGCACCTACCCATAGAAGAGGTTGTTGCATGATTGCTCATTATACTCTGTCTCTCCTTTCCTCCTTCCCCCCCATCTTCCGTCCCTCCCTCTCTCCCTCCCTCTCTCTGTTTGTCTGTCTCTGTGTGTGTCTCTCTCTGTCTCTGTGTCTCTGTGTCTCCATCTCTCTCTGTCTCTCTATGTCTCTATCTCTATCTCTCTCCCTCCTTATCTTCTTCCCCCATCTTCCCTCCCTCTCTCCCTCCCTCTCTCCCTCCGTCTCTCTGTCTCTCTCTGTCTCTGTGTGTCTCTCTCTGTCTCTGTGTCTCCGTGTCTCCATCTCTCTGTATCTCTATGTCTCTCTCTCTTTGTCTCCCTCCCTCCTTCTCTCCTTCCCCCCATCTTCCCTCCCTCCCTCTCTCCCTCCCTCTCTCTGTCTGTCTCTGTTTCTGTCTCTGTGTGTGTCTCTCTCTGTCTCTGTGTTTCTATCTCTCTGTCTCTCTATGTCTCTCTCTCTCTTTGTCTCCCTCCCTCCTTCCCTCTCTTCCATCTTCCCTCCCTCCCTCTTTCCCTCCCTCCCTCTCTCTGTCTGTCTCTGTGTCTGTGTCTCTGTCTCTGTGTGTCTCTCTCTGTGTCTGTGTTTCCGTGTCTCCATCTCTCCCTCTGTCTCTCTCCCTCCCTCCCTCCATCCCTTCCTCTGCTTCCTGCCAAGAGTCTACCATGTAGCCACCTGCCAGCATCCTTTCCCTCATGTGCACTGTATCTTCTTAGATTCTGGGCTGAAATAAATCCTTACTCCTTATTTCTTAATTGAATGTTTTATCACAGTGATGGGTAAAGAAATTAATGTATAGACCAGCGGTGTAAGGGAAAATCAGCTCGTCTTGAAACTGTTCTTCATCTATTCCACTACTTTCAGGCTTTTAACTAGTGGGCAGATCCCAGCCTGTCAGAGAGAGTCAATAACACTATGAAATCTAGCTGTAGATAGTCTTTTCATTTATAACTAAAGTGGGAGCTATGTGAAAGAATAATAGTGATTTCTAAGCACCATTGACCTTGGGCATATCTCAGTGTCAAACTTTACAAAGGAGTTAGTTTTACTGACATTTCACAATGGAAGTTTTACCCAGCGTGTCAGGAGGAAGCCATATCATGGTGGCTTAGTTCCTGACTAGGGGCTAGATTCTATGGTGGCTTTGGATAAGAAAGCTGAGATGCTAGGAGTCCTTCAAAATATGCAGTTCATTAGAGTAGGACATCTTCTGAGGCAAAATAACGTTCCAAACTGTCATCTTTTTATTTGATCCCAAGAGGTCTGGAAGATGTCAAGGTTGTGGAAAATACATTGGTCAAGAGAGAAGCACAGTTTTGACAAGACTTGAGCTCTTCTTCTTACCCTGGTGGTAGATGCTTCTGTTGAAGTTCTGCCATGGCATTGAGGATGGACCATTCCAGGGTAGTAGCAGCCAATTGTCGCCACCTAGAGGCAAGCAATGTAATCGCTGTGGTCATCAGAATCTGCAGCAGGGCAAGGCCTTAAGCTCTGAAATGCAAGAATTTTTTTTTTTTTTTGTCAGCATCAGATCCTTTACAGAGAGAGGTGACAGTAAATAGTCCTTTCTAAGTGCATTATAGAAAATGCTGCGCCTGTGGGAAGCATAGGTCTTACCCAGGTCACTCTGACAGGGGGTTGAGTGCTCTCAGTCAATTTTCAGATGGGAGTTACACCCATAGAAAGAGTTCTTTGATGATGAACTCAGCAGTAAGAGCACTGTGTGTACACTCAATCTTCCTCCCCGCCTCCAGCAAGGGATCTCTGGCTGTTTACTAGCATTGCAGATAAATAGCCTCTAATGTGGTCAGCCTATTCGTTGCTCTAGATTTATTCACAATGTATGTGGCATGCTGTCCTTGTGGAGTGAGCTGATGCTCCTTTATACAAGTGATCAGGCAAACACCATACACTAAGATATCACATCCTAAGGGTAATGTGTTTTTGGGGGTCAACATTCACATAAACATGTTCAAGGACCAAATGTTATTGTTTTGACTTTGTGACCGAAAGAGACTGCTTACATTTCAGGTCATATACCTGAAATATGTCCTAGATCTGGCTACTCAGACATTTCATGGAAGCACTGGTCTCTATGTGAACAGAATACAGCAGGATGCTAAATAAATGCAAAGGACCTGAAGGACTCTAGAGTGTGAAAACACATACAGCAACATGGCCCATGGGAGAAAAATGATCCAAGATCTAGGATATTGTTAAAGCCTGACAGCATTTGGGATTCCAACAGCATTGAGAAAGGCCACTGTCTTTACTGATCAGAACAACAAATTGTACTTCAGGTTATAAATTAAGTTCTGAACTCCAATGTTCTCTAGTTAGTCCAGTCCAGCAATTTTTCCCCCTTTAGCGTGGCATGGTGACTTTATACATTTACTTTACCATTACAGTGACTGGAATGGGTCTCTTAGGCAATTGGTAGAGTTGCTACCTGAGTCCCTGGGCCATGAGTCAGGCTGTTATGAGGGGAGCTATCTCTACATTCTAAAGGCCCGAATCCAAAGCAAATCACACCTATAGGTGAATCTGACACGAAAGCTGTTGCTTTGAGCTCATGAGTTTCTGAGTTGCTGATTCGTCTCATTTTTTTATTGCAACCATGTAGAGGATTTTCAGGCTTTCTGTGTTTCAGTAGAGCTCTAGTGCAGAACACTTGCTCAGCACATGTAAAATCCCGGATTTAACTCCCTGCGTCACAGTAAACAACAAACACTGGAGGATGTAGAAATACTGAACAGTCATAAAGCAGATCCCCAGGGGCCCATTCCACCAACTCAAGCTCATGTTCAACCGAGATCAAAGTTCACATGACAGCTGCCCCACCTTGGGACAATGAGAGTGAGGTTCACGGTTTGGAGCAGGGGCTCGGGTTAGATGGTTAAGGGTTCCACTGATGCAGTAGAAGTGTGACAGGAAGGTGGCAAGATAAGATGACAAATTTGGCCGTCTTCCAAGTAAGAGTTCATCGTATGGGTTCCGGAACAGGGAGGGCCGAATGATACATAGGAGGGGCTCTGAATGGATGACAGATTATCTGGTGGTGACAGACTGATTGATAGTTGTTGGCAAGAAGTAATAGAAAAGGGAAGGTAGTGTGCTTGCATTTTTAATTTGCACACCAAGAGATATCTATCATCTATCTATAATCAATGTTTATATACCATCTACAACTTATCATCTATCTATATAAATGATCTTTTTTCTATCATCTTCTATCTGTACCACATCATTTATCATGCATCTGCCCATCTACATATCTATTTTCTATCATGTACCTATAATACATATATCTTCTCTTTTTTATCTGTCATCTATGTATTTACATATCATCTATCTATCATCTCTCTATCTATCTATCTATCTATCTATCTATCTATCTAACATCTATTATCTACCTATTATCTATCAATCATCTATCTGTCTGTCTGTCTATCTATCTATCTACCTATCTATCATCTATCTATGTATGCATTATCAGTCTATCCTTGTCTATTGAAAAAAAAATGGGAACCAATGGTCTTGGTCCTGTATTTAAGGAATGTGAAAGTTTTCATGAAGATGCTGAGCAAGCTTTTATGTAAGAGTGAGGGGTGGGGATGTTTAATGATGAAATGAATGTGGAGTTACTGGTCCATAAATAGGTTAGCAGGCACATTAATAAGCTACTGGAGTCTCTACATATAAATAAGTCTTGTGACGCAGAGCAAAGGCAGTTGATAGATCCGCCTGCTGCAGCGTGTAAGCCAACATTCTCCAGGGAAGATAGACTTAGTAAATCAGAATATGATGGGCCTGTAGACAAAATGAGGCCATTAGAAAAGAGAACACAGTTCAGGAGTTTTCATTTCTTAATAGCTTGATTGACAGTAATCAGAACAAAACAAACAAAACATCCCACAAATCTCCAAACAACCCAAATTCACTTGTGTTTGTATGAATTCCTTGCCTTCTAAAAACTCAGGTGATTCAAATGACATGAAATTATTTCTTGCTTTTCGAGATGACGACCTCCACTTTAGCCTCAGGTCTACTTTTCTGAGTGTACTCTTTAGTGTGGGAAAATCGTATGCTAACTGCCTCACGTGGGAATATACTCCACCAGAGTCCTGGGAAAGGTGACAGTGGATTACTTCTCCTGAGATATACCATGGTGACTGGTTCTGTTTCATAAGAGATTTCCCTTTCTTTAAAAAAACGCTTTCATTTTTAAAAGGAAAAAAAAAAAACGAATAAAATAAGGGTAAAAAGTTTAACATGTTAATTTCTTGTTGAAAATATCTCTTCAAAAGTTTAAATTCAGCTTCTTTTTATTGATTGGCTTAAAAGTACACATCAAAAACATAAATAAGTCAAAAATATTTGAACCTTGCTGAACAGACCCATTATTTTTCTCTCAGAATAAAAATATGCATTTCCCAAACTAGACCACTTGGGGGCAGCATAGCGCAGAGCTAGCTTTTCACTCATCTCCCAACGCAGACTCCTTCAGTGAAAGTCCTCACAAAGCAAGAACTTGGGTTGTGCTATCCGTGTCAGCAGAGCCTTTGTCACCCCGTTTTTCCTCTTTTTTATGTTTCTTTCTCTTGATCTTTTTGGGGGTTCTTCATGAATTAAGAGTTTTCAAACTTCTAGTAGCGTAATTAATAAGCTCAGAAATAAAGTCAAATGGCCCAGTGCCCTTTCTTGCTCAACCACATGGGCGTGCTTGGGTAACTGTAGTTATTTCTATTTGGCATCCAACTGACTGGATGAGCTGCATTCCTTTCTTCCCCGTATGAGTATCCAGGCTATTAAATTAAACAGGTTAATGTGGCTACAGCGCCTCACCCCCACCATCCCCACAGCTCTAGTAAATCTGCCACCTGTTTATTTCCATAAAAATTCAATTAAAGCACCGGCGGTTACTCTTCTTATGTGAGCAATTAACTCCAAGCAGTATCTAGCCAAAGAGAAAGGCCAGACCGGCCGGCCCTTCCTTTCTTTGATTCCTTTAGCCCTTGGTTGTTTCTTTTGTTAGGTGACTGCGCACCATCAAACCACTGGGGGTGGGGGATGAAACGAACAAACTGGACTACCGGGCACTCTCACGCCAACGAAGGAACAAAAACTGAAAAATCACCAACGAGCCTTTGCTTCTCTCTTGTCCTTTGAGTGCAGAAGCAGAGATGGCCGACAGGGGGCAGTCCACTGGGTCTCCAGGAACACAGTTCTCCCCAGCACCTTCAGTAATACCCCTGCACGCATGCACGGGAGAAGAGGTTGCTTTGAACACCGGTCTCCCTTTTTATCTTTGTAGAAAATGCAGCCACACAGGGAAACCTTGGCCAAATGCCACAGCGTCCTGGCTGAAGCTGCAACACCATTATGGAAAGATAAAAAGCCCACAATGGCCCGCGCATCTGAGCAGCTGAGAGAAGGTGTTGAGAAGCAGGTGCCTGTCTTTGTCCCCGTGGGAGGGACTGGGCTTTAGTTCCAAGCTGTGGGCTGCAAATGCCGGCCTTTTCCTTTAAATTGTTTCTTTCTTTCTTCTGAAATGTCTGCTTCTCCCTGTCATATTTCTTTTCCTTCTCACATGAATTAAAAGGCTAAACTGTAATCTGATGATTTTCTACAGGACCTAATTACTCAGCGCTGATCTGGGTTCTCGCTTCCATTCACTTAGAGTGGATATTGAGTTTGTTTGTTTGCTTGTTTTTGAAGAAGTGAAATTCTTAGTAAGTATTGCATACAATAATATTTATAAATGTATGGACCATCTACTATTATTATTTTGTTAAACTAATGTGATAGGTAACTGCTCCCAATTTCTTCCTTTTATTTTAACCCTTGTCTACTACCTCCAAGGTCCCCTTCTCCCACCTAAGGCTCAGAGATCACCACAGAAAGGACAAAGACAATATGCTCCAGGGGAGTGGACATTACAGCAAACAGCCTCTGCAGGGTGTGACATGGTCCTTGCACACGGACTCACAGCTTAACACTGGCACAAGATCAAGTCAGCTAGAATCCCGGCACGGGCTTGGGAGGCCCCGTGAAACCCACTCTTAGCTGAAGAGCTATTGGTGGTTGGCAGAGCCAGAATCAGATAATCTTCAGGAATGTGATCCTAGCGAGGTCTTCCCAGCTCCATCAACTCATTCCACATCCGTGCACCCAGTGTGATTAACAACAAAGCATTCGGAGCTGGGAGGAAAAAATGGTGGGTGGTATAAAGCGGGGGGGGGGGGGGAGGATTGGAGGGAAAGGATCAGGGATAGAGTTGATCAAAATATATATGGAATTCTCAATAAAAATGTAATTTAATCAAAGAGCCAATTGGACCCGCATGATCATTAATTAAACCATTCCCCGTTTCAGATTAAAATAAAATTTCCATATGTAAGTTAGTATTCAGGGCTTTCAATTCATTACAGATAAACTCAGAAAATCGGAGAAAAAAACAACGCACTGCCTGCTAAGTTTACAGAGGTAATAGTGCTCAGGGCGACTCTGGGCCCTAAAGCAAGGACAGGTGGGTGGGCTGGGCGCAGGGCTCTGGGTTCATTTCCAGATGGTCACAAGCCTAGCTGGTCTCTGAGCAGTGCTGCAGGATTGCTGGATATTCTGTCATGTGCTAGCCATTCTTAAACTACATGGAGTGAGTGAGTGAGTATAAAAACAGCTGCCCGTGTGTGTGTGTGTGTGTGTGTGTGTGTGTGTGTGTGTGTGTGTGTGTGTGAAGGTGCCCTGTGTCTCCCCACCAGCATTTGAAGGCCAAGGGGGTAGAAAAGTGCATAAAGTATTCTTTGAAGTCAGCCTGTCAGGAGGAAAAGATACAGCCTAATTGAATTTAATCTTCTTTTAAATGGTTCCTCCAAGAAGAGGCTCTGTTAGAAGTTCAAAAGGGCATGTATAAATCCTCCCAGGCTAGTGCCCCCACCATGAGCTAAAGTGTGGTGACAGACAAAGAAGGAGGAGACTCTGGAACCTGTGTTTTGTCTTGATAGGGCTGATGAGTCTCTAATGAGGAACAGCCAATATTCCCCGGCCTTATGACAACATCCTCTGCTGTCATATGGACTCAAGTTCATGGTCTTGAAAACTGGCTCTTTCCTATCTTCAAATGTCCTCATGAGCCGGTTTGCTCGTCAGTTCAAAGGAGGCATTAAACTGAGGTGTTTACTTTTCATCCTCGATTTTGGGCAGATGCCTAATTTCCATAGCTTCCCTACCTCCTGAAGAGTTTCAGGCTTTCTGCTGTCTGCCAAAATGGAGCACATATACGGCACGGTGCTTTGAAGTCTGAGTTAAAGCAAAGCTAAATGGTCCATGTTTATCTGATCAATTACAGGCATCGCCTACATCCTCGGCACTGATGCTTCTCATTTAGGCAACATTCTATACGGTCCTCAGGAAACTAACTGCAGACACCCAGCTCAGGCAACAGGGGTTATGAAACAAAGACAGGCAGAAAGGTGTGGGGAAATGTAATCAGGTGCCAACATAAGCTGTAAGCCTCCAGCACCGACTGAGGAATGCCTCGGTAGACGTAAATCTGCAGAAAATCATGCAATACAATTGCCCAAAATAGAAGCTTGGTTTAAAACATGCTTTATAGAGAGTGAGCTACTTGATCCAAGGCCTTGGCCAAGATGGATGCTTTTAATTCTTTGAAACTCATCTCCCAGATTGGAATGTTCACAGTTCATGTTAACTGTAGTTGATTAAAGAAGTACTGTAAATATCGTCACGCTGAGCTGAGCTTGATATAGAGATGAATTTCAAAGAACACCTACCTATTAAAGCTCTCCATGCAGGGTTGGTGTGATGGTTCATTGGGGAGAGGTCACAAAACCTGATGACCCAAGTTTAATCCCTGGAATCCACATAATAGAAGGGGAGATTCAATTCTTGCAAGTTGGCCTCTGGTCTCCAATGTATGTGTGTGTGCACATGCATGCGCACACACACACAGACACGCACACATACATTTATAGACCAACATAGAAAATGATTTTCAGACATTTTCCTTGGGGTTTATAGTGTTTCCAGTCAAACTCATAAACACCTGTCAATTTAAATGAGATAACTGAACCCTCAGAAGCTCCTTCATTATTAACCCATCACCCAATCTCTCTGGTAGGAGTTGGAATGCACATGTGGTGCATGCTTCTACTGTAGTTAGTCCAGGGCCCGCACATGTCACTTGCTCCGGAAGGCAGCTGACTCCTTCCTGAGACACCTCAGGTTTCCTGGTCATCGGTTTAAGTGACTTACATCGATCATCTGGTAGCAGCAGATTTGACTTGCATGGCTTGTGGAAAATGTCCATGTTCGCACGTTTGGCAGACTTCACGGAGCTTGCCCTCTAAATTCACAGATCTGTCTTCAGCACTGCAACTTGGTAAGAAAACTATTACACAGTCATATCGTATTTAGTGGATTTCAGTTCCATAGGCCACTTAGACTCTTATAAAAATCACTTCCCTAGAGGTTCAAATTTCAAATACTTTTTTCTAGCTGTGACAGGAAAAATATGACAAAAATAAGCTCACTTGTATGACCCATTGTCCCCAACAAAGTCGCTTTTTTTCCCCAATTTGATTTTCTGCATCATTATTTTTATTCCTCTATGTATCTCTATCAAGGAAGAGGATGCCTGTTTGCTTATTCAAATGGTAATGACCTTCTAACATGATTTATTTAATATTCTCTATTTCAGAGATAATGGGAACAGAGACTTCTATGGATAGCTGTAGAAGAAAATTTACCCTGGGAAATTGTTTGATTTTGTAAAATATCAAAGTACATCTATCTATCTATCTGTCTATCTATCTATCTATCTGTCTGTCTGTCTATCTGTCTGTCTGTCTGTCTGTCTGTCTGTTTATCTGTCTGCCTGCCTATCTGTTTGTCTATTTGCCTGCCTATCATCTATCTATCTATCTATCTATCTATCTATCTATCTATCTATCTACCTATATCTGTTTCCAATAACTCATTAACATAGATTAACAGATGTTTAGAGGGATGGATAGATGACCGCAGATACTATACCTAAGAGAAAAGTAGTAAGTTTAGTGTTCTACATGCAGTGCAGTTACCTATAAATGTGTTGGAATATATGCTTTCTGTATCTGATGAACTATAGGAGAGCAACTTGGCTTTAATGGTTACTAACAAAACAAGGAGAACAGAAGTGCAATTATCTGATTATATCAGTAACTATTATATGTCTATATTTATGTATCACACCTGACCTACAACTGTGCCAGATTGTGATTAATATGTGTGAATGAAAGAAGATATTTAAATGTCTAGAGAGATGAATATTGGTTAATTTGGTCACTAGGCATTAGCTATTTTTGTGGAATTGTCATACTGAACCCATACTTGTGTGTGTGTGCGCACGCGTGCACACACACACATGTATATATATAAATATATATATATTTATATTTATATTTATACACATGTATTCCTAGAAAATCTAGTAACAATTTTCATTAGTTTTGAAATCTGCACATGAGAAAGAGCAGTCGATATTTTTTTTCTGAGTGTCATATTGCTTAACATGTTATCTTTCACCTATGTGGGATATTTTAAAAATGATAGGCATCTTGTTTGTACAATTTTACCACATTTCCTTATGCATTTATCCATCGATGGGCATTTAGATTGATTTCTTATATTAGCGATGGACTTGGGAAGACAAGCATGCCTGTAACCCAGTCAGCATGATGTGCTTAAGCCTAGAGTATTGATTGGTGAAGTTGGGAGCCAGCTTGGGATGCAGTGAGATACTGCCTCCCAACCCAAAATCAGCATGGGTGTAATCTTCTTAAATGCTGACATCGGAGCATGCAGTGACTTTGGATAAGACTTTGAAAGCCCAAGAAATTAGAGCCAAAATAAGCCAGCAAAACAATGGAAAAAAACAAACAAACAACAGAAGGTAACCAATACAACAGCATTTTTTGGAGGATAATTCAGTTGTGAAATGATAAATATTCAGTATAATGAAATTTGTTTGATTTTATTGTTTTTCAATAGGTGAAAGTAACCCAGTGTTACAGAAAGTACGTGTCTGAAGTGGTTCTAGGGAATAGCTTTAAGCTGAAAACACATTTGCTAGGGACATGATTTCTCCTTCGGGGGTCAGAGCCATTACCTCTATAGGCCATATCTGAAATCTGAAAGGTTACTTAGTTTTTAGGAATCAGAGCCACACGTGTCTCGTCAGAGACTAATTTAGTGATTTTTTTGTTGTTGTTAATTGTAACTGTGAACCATAAAAGTCAGGAATGTTATTGGCAGATAGCTATTATGGGGGAGATTACAGCCTTAGTGTAGAAGAAAACATGGACTTGTCCTCCATTTGAAGAAAGAATGATCATGGAGGGAAAGACATGGCAACAGCAGATTGAGGCTGCTGGTTCGTCACATTGGATCTGTAATCAATCACGCAACAAGAGCTTTGGTCTTTTATTCCCTTTAACCAGACTGGGTCTCCAGTCAATGCAATGGTATTGCCCCCATTCAAGGTGGTAATACTTTCTGGAACTTTCTTCATGAAAATGCCTAGATATGTATTCTGTGTATTTTCTACTCGACTCCAAGCCCAGATAAGTTGATGATGAAATTTGACCATCGTTGTGGGATCATCAGATTAACTGCTAGATATCCAACACATCATAATCAGAGTAAGAAATGATTACCAGCATTTTTCTTTTTATTTCATTCTTTTTAAACCTTGACTAGGATGATCCCAGGTCATACTATAGCACTGGTTCTCAATCTTCCTAATGCTGTGACCCTTCAATCCAGTTCCTCATGTTGTGGTGACTCCTAACTGTAAAAATTACTTTTGTTGCTTCTTCATAATTGTAATTTTACTACTGTTATGAGTTGCAATGTATTTATCTGTGTTTGCTGATGGCCTTGTAAGTCTTGACACACACAGGTTGAGAACTACTATGCAAAGGGAGTGAATTAAAACAATAAGAAGGAACATTATACATGGGCCCCAGGATAATGGAAAGCATCCCAGCTATGGGTATTGAATGCAGAGGAAAGGCAAAACTGAGGCAGACTGTCTGGCAAATACTGCTGCAGTTTGGACATGCCCGGGGGGGGGGGGGGATAGAGAAAAAAAGATGCCCTGGGGCTTCTCTGATCTTATGAGAGAGCAAATGGACACAGAACTAAATTCTAGAATTAAAAAAATTAGTCATACACTTCAGGAGGCTTTAACTTCTGCTTGGTCTAAATAAAAATACATCTTGTCATGGATGATGGAAAAAATGTTAAGGGGATTAAGCACGTTTGTAAATGTTCTCCAGCCACAGGTCACAGGGTGTGGAAGGACAGCCATGTTCAGATGCAACTGGATGTGTAGTCTGTCCTCACTCCTTCGCATTCTTGGCTCTCTAAGTGAGATGAGTACAAACTTCCTTGTGGTAACTTTTGGCTAAAAAGTTCCGGTTGTTCACCTTTAAAACATAATTTGACTTTCCTTTAAAGTGCGAATTTGTTCTTTATTTCAATTTACATGTCTGTCAGTCAGTCGGTTGGTCGGTCAGTCTGTCTGTCTGTCTGTCATTCAGTTAGTCTGTCTGTCTAATGCATCTGTGTAAGTACACACCGTTCACAGGGGCCAGTATGGGACCTTTAATTCTTTACATGTAGTTGGCCTGCTTTGTAAGTGTGCTGGGAATATCATTTGGGTTCTTAGGAAGAGCGGCAGCTTCCAGTTCTCTGGCCTCAGATCACATGATGCAGAAAACACAGTCAGGAAGCTGTTTTCCATCATAGATTTATAAACCGTATTTATCATTGAGAATTTAATTTTGGCACCAAATTAGTGCTAGTTGACCATTGACCTAGTCCCTCAGAGTAAGTCTTTAAAGGAGCAACACGGAATCTGGGTGGACTTTTCTGCTACTCAGGAAAGATACTAAGTATCTGCTTTACCTTTATCCTAATAAGCATGTGTGAAAATAAATAAAAAGCCAGTGGCAGAGATTGCAGGGACCCTGTAACACTGATACTCCTGCATTCCGTTTTTATTCAATGCAGCAATGTGCCATTAGGAGGAAGATGCCCTTGTCCTCAATATCTTATTTCAGGGCAGAATCTGTTGTCTACAAACTGACACGCCAACTTAGGTCTATACCTTTTAAGTTTAATAAAAGGACAGTGATACATATTCATTAAAAATTTGACTTGGATTTGGGTCTTCTGTTTAGGTTTATGGCATGCATTGCAATATTTTCTTAGGGTGCTGGGTCATGCTGGGGAGGTGTTATAGCTGTCACATGAACACCAATGACTGCTAGGCAAAGCATTATGTCAATAGGCTATTGCATTTTGTAGGTTAGGTGTTTTAAATGCATTGTCATGTTATGATATTTAAACATATAATGAGTTTACAGCTATATACTAATGTAATATATATATGTAAACAAATATAGACCATATATGTGTGTGTATGTATATATATGTCTGTGTGTGTGTGTGTGTGTGTGTGTGTATCATGTCATACAAGAGTCTTACATTACATTGGATTCATTCAACTTTGCAAACATTAAAAAGTATATCTATTTCATCAGCTGAGGTATTTTTGAGGACTTATAGTGCAGGATAAAAGTCTAGGGTTTGCCTCTGAGCTGTGTGCGATCTGGAGAGCTGAGGTAGAGCAATAAAACATGAGAAAGAATATTGTATCTCAGAGTATAGGTTTAAATGTACAAAGATGATCATGGGGTGGGGCCAAGATGATGGCTTACCAGATAGGAGTACTTGTGACACAGACATGACACTCTGAGTTCAAATTTCCCAAACAAAAGTAAAGAGTCCATTGTGGTCACTATAGTACAACCAACAAGTGTACAACAATAGTACACAACCAACCAGTGTTGGTTGTGCCAGGGGCCATGTAGTGGAGATAGACAGGAGGGTAGGGCTGGCAGCCAGCCAGTAGCTGAAGATCCAGTGAGAATCCCTGCCTCAATGGAACAAGGAGAAGCATGGTAGAGCAGGCATTTATGAATACATGCACTCACATTCACATACAAATACACCACACACACCCCTTCATACACACATACACAAATGATTATTGAAGCTTACCTGCTGTATTCCCATTTGGAAAGGTAGTTCCTCCTGATATGTGGGTATGATACCCTCTATTATTACTGACCAGACAAATGTGCATTTATTGGCAATGCACTTCTGTTTTAAGTTATTGAGGCATCCCTCTGCAGGTTTAAGCCTAATTAGAAATGGCTGATTGTCATTCCCAATTCTAGAGGTGAATAATATCAAACCAGATAAAAAGCTACAGCAACCAGGATGCCTGGCACAAACCTGCTCTCTGTTGGGATTAATAGGATCGAGTGTTGCCAACACTAAGAAGATACTGCATCTCTTTTCAGTGGGGTAGGAAGGGCCTGTCTGGGAATTAAGTCAACACAATGAGTACCAGAACAGAAAGGCAGAACCCGACCACATCCTCTGCCCTACTTTGAAGCATATGTCTCAAACTGCTACCACATCTGAAATTTTCAATTACCTTAAACAGTAAATCCCTTTCTTTGCTTAAATCCGGCAGAGCTGGTATCCAGCTATTACAATAGAGAAGATTATAAAATATGGTGCTTCTTGCATAGCCCTCTCTTGTGTGCTATGTGGGAGCATATAAATGGGCATAAATTGAGATTAGAAGTACAATCAAGAGAGCAAGGGAGCCTTTAACCCAGTATTTTTTATTTTAAATTTAAATGCCATCACTTTAAATGTGCTTCAGAGTTAATGTTTGATATCTGTTCTGACCTATATCAGGGACTTAGAGGGCAAAAACGTAATTTTCTGCTTCACTGGACTTAAGAAGGGTACAAAGAGAGCGCTTTTCCTAAGAGAGACACCAAGACTGAACTTTGACTTACCTGTTATCAGATACAGATTAAAACAGAACAAAGATTGCAAGGGTAGAAGGAAATTCCAGGTCCTACTCGGAGCATGTGCATTCCTGCAGGCATCATTTTTGGTCCTTTCCAGGAGGAAGAGATGCCAGGTTCCTTACTAATGTGCATGGTAAGAGCAAGCACAGTGGTTTGTTTGCAGAGTCGCTGTTCAATAAAACGCTATGTATCTCTCTGTGTCATCCTTCCTTTTCTAGCTCTTGGTTCTTTGATGATAGCAGATCAATAGAATCAATGGTCTTCTTACCATATGGGATTCTGTCCTTGTCTGTAGTTTTCTCTGTCTTCTGTACCTTACCCTTACCTTACCCTTACACTTGTAAGCTTGCCACTCTCCGGACTTTCATGGCAATTGTTGGCTCAGTTGAGCCCAGACATCTTGCTTCATAAGCAGAGGACCATAAGCCATGAGTCATTGAATCTATCCATATTTAGACTGACAATTTGGCACTGTGGTTTTGCGACTTAGAAATAGTGTGCTTATATAAGAATAAAACCAAAATTATTTTCTTTTTATCGTGTAGAACGTTATGAGTCACATTGTGGTAGGGCTTTAGATGGTGTAGAGAAATCCTTGATGCATAATTAACATTCACAGAACTGGAAGGCAGCCACTAGCCTGCCTTGCCACCTGGAGGCATAGCAAGAGACAAACTCATTTGTTGGCTTCTTCGGGGTTTTATAAGGATTTATTTCCATGGAGGTGTATGCCTAAGATCCCTCCTTTTCACTGGAGGAGAGTTTCAGAATCTAGAGCTTTTTATCTGTAATTTTCTGGCACATGGTTCTCACCTAAGTAGCTCACCACATTACTGTTGTCTGCTTTAAGACAGCATCAAGTTGCTCATGCCAATCTGGCAAATTTTATATAACATAGTGTGAGTAATATCCCAGCAACTCTGATGTGAAATGGAAAGTAACCGTAGGCTAGGTAGCTATCAGCCCTGTCAGAGTCAAATGGAAGAAGCAAGACACTCCGTGAAAAAAAGGTGTAATCCAGAGTTTAACAATCAAGATTACAGATCATCTTAGAATTCTACCTTGTACAATCAATATTAACTGAAGTGTGCTTTATCAGAGAGTTCTCCTATTGTTTATTCATAAGTCTGTGTATACTGAAGATCTTATTCAAACCATAATATTAAAATAGCAGAGACAAATTCACATTGAGGAAATACATAAAATTTTGATTTTCTAGGATAACCTGGGCTGTAGAAAACAATATAATGAGGATGGAGAAGCATCCTCCTCTCTCAAACTTTTGACACAGTGAGTTAAAAATAGCCTACCAGGACTGGGAGGGAGTATGAACATTATAGAATGCTGAACATGTACCCTTGTCAATTGTAAATGAAAATTTTCTTATACTATAATTCATCTAGAGATTTTGTTATTGGTCTATCTATTTAATACTGTAAGCAACAGCTCATAAATGTAAAAAAGAAAGTTGAATAAA
Source organism: Micromys minutus (assembly GCF_963924665.1). Taxonomy (NCBI): domain Eukaryota; kingdom Metazoa; phylum Chordata; class Mammalia; order Rodentia; family Muridae; genus Micromys; species Micromys minutus. The sequence continues at coordinate 48,047,553 of NC_137984.1, read as the reverse complement.
TTTGTGAATTATAAAAATTATTGTAGTAGCTAAATGTTGGGTGTTAAAACCAGATTCAAAGGTAACTTAACAAACAAACAAACAAACCAAAAACAAAACAAAACAAAAAAAACAACCAACCAACCAAACAAACAAACAAACAAAAAACCTTAGGTGAATCTCTTACATAGCAATCTGAATAGAAATAAACAAACCTATAACTTAGATCCAGAACTAATTACAAATAGCTTTTTGATTAGATGTGGGACTCTAATTCACCTGCTGGAAAAGGGAGAACAAGTTTTCTTCAATGAATTGCCACTGGGCATATCAAACACATATCAGAAAAGACCTTATGCCCAAGAGCGGCTGGCCAACAGAAAACAATCTTCATTTTTTGTTTCTTGTTTTGGTGGGGAGAGGCTTTTTGTTTGTCTTGTGTTTGTTTTGGGAGATGGGTGATAGATATATAAAGATAGATTGTGTGTGTATATATATGTAGATATATGATAGATTATAGATAGGTAGAAAGATAGATAGATAGATAGATAGATAGATAGATAGATAGATAGATAGATAGAGAGAGAGATGATAGATAAATGGGGAAAAAGAGCAAAGAAGAGAGGGTAGGTAGGGGTGGGTGGTGATGATATAGAAAAAGTCAGATAGGAAAAAATACATGACTAAGGTATATTGACTGAAAAACATCAATACATTTTAAAAGAAAATTCATGAATCTACAATTTTAGATTTAGCTTGGATTGGGGATGGAGTCCAGAAACTCCGTTGGTGCATGTTAGATATGTGCTCAACTCAGATGAAGAAGCATTGACAGAATGACGGATATTTAACGTGGGGAAGATAATTCTTAGAGATGAGGAAGAAATAAGGAGAGAGGATGTTCATAACATGTGACACATGTGAAGCACTTTCTCACAGGAGATGAGTTAAATTTATTTGATGTTCTTTCAAAGGGACTGAAGAGAAAAGTGGGAAGCAGGCTGGAAGCTTCAGGGTGAGACATAGGATCCCAATACTGAGAAGGTGTGAACAATACAAAATGATTGGGCTGATCCAGCTGAAATGTGAGTCGGCGCAGTGTAGACTGGCAGTGAACTCTCATAACTTCTTGTTAAAGATAAAGAGAGGCACTGCCCCGCTTTGGTTAGCTGATGCCTGCCTTGCCTTTCTTGCCTCTGAGGATGTTCCTGTTTTACAGCTTCCAGTTAATCCAATTTCATAATTTTAGTTTTTCTTCTGTTCCAGGAGATGATATCTCTGGATGCCTTACGAAATGAAGTGACACATTGGTGGTAGATATGTGTGGAGAAATGTCAGCTCTATTATGAGCTCAGCTGGATGTTTGTATCCAACGCCACCCATTCCATATCTAGAATGAACCTGTGTCTGATGCTACTCTTAGTGACCCTCTGGGATGGAACCTGCTCATTTTTATTTTTATGTAGGTTGCTGCTTAAATAAAATCTAGCAAATTCGATGAGAAACATTAGGCCAGATATCACAGTATGTACATTGTGAAACTATAGCATGCCTTAAAATAGTTTAGTTCAGTGCTGGTACTTTTTACTTATTGTTAATATATTTAAAGATGTAACCATGGCAGACAAATAGAATTTTACAGGAACTTTAGATGTTACATTCAAGTTCAGTATATTTTAATTGCATTAGTTTTGGCCGTCTCTAAAAGCTAGCTTAGACTTCCAGGGATAAATCTGAGTTATGCAGAAAGGGCATGGGTTATTGACTTGATGACTCATTATTAATACCCCTTCCTAGGCTTAAACTGTGTTAATGACATTTCAAAGACTCAGGAGCCCTGGGTGGCTAATAGATACCGAATTTCATATTGCTAGCCTGCCTTATAAGAGAATTCTGCACACATAAATTTGTAGATGACACACAGTCTTCTGGGGTTGCTATGTGAATGATTGTTTTTTCTCTCTCTCTTTTTTCTCTCTCCCTTTCTCTCTCAATATTCCCCCCTCTTAACTTCTTCTCTCCTCCCTTCTCTGAAACTATGCATTTCAAAATGCTTGAGATGTGACAAAGTTTCTACTCCTGCTTAGAGAGAGGATTTACTTTTAGGACGAAAAAGGGCCAGCCCTGGGGTCCAACTTGGCCATATAACTCATTTCTCCGAGATGTATTTGGAAGATTGTCTGGTGTCTCAGTGTGGTGGTTGATATTCTCTGTAAAATAATCCTAGCTAAGTTTGATATCATCCAAAGACAATGGCTCTTTGCCTGGTATAGACTATATTGCAAATCTTTAATTAATTTGACCTCTTGCTATATTGTTTGTAGCACAGCAAGAAGGTCCTTGAACCCATAGATCTCTGGAAGAACCAGGAAATTTAAGCACACAGAATTGCCTTTCTAATGAGAAAGATTAAAAACTGGCTCTTCCATACAGAAAGCTGAAAATTGGAAGAACTTAACAGCCTGGTGATCTGTGATATCTGTGTGGCCAGGTCATATCAACCTCCTATAGCTAGGACCAGAGGTGGCTAGTAATTTAAATGACTCTTACAGCCAATGACTCCCCCAAGCTCCTACAACCATGACCAGGGGTGTCTAATAACCCAAATTCTCTCCATGCTATCGGTATGTTCAAGACCAGGCCAGACTCTTACGCCATTAAGCTAGTAAATGTAGCATATTTCTACACCATATCTTCTTAGAAGAAATGGCACTACTAGGAGCTAAGTCTCTAATTATGCTTTCTTGTGCTCAGGGTATTGTATTATACAAAGACACTATTTTTTTTTTTCAAATTATACTGGGATTAAATGCGTTTGGAATAAACCTACCATTATTAGACCCAGAGACATCTGATCCAGGTTGATTAAGTCAATCTGCACTAGTCTTTCATTCTGTTTTCTGTGTATTTTTTGTTTTCCCATATGATAACTGTAAAGACCTCCCCTATAATATGACTGTAAAAGCAATGTCAATCAAATAAATTTAAATCTCTTTATTTTAGAAGTTACAATAATCTCTTTCTTTCACCAGCTAACTCCAGGGCTTTAGACATAGTCAGTAGTCAATATATATTGGATTATTCGCCAGAGCCAAGGGCAGTCTTACATAAAATATTCACTCAACAAAATTTATCATAAATTTTATTTTACGTGGAAGAATGTGAAGAGATACAAAAAGTGATAATTATAAAAATATAAGAAAATACACTGTATACCAGATTGTGCGGATTACCTAAAAGTAGAAAAAAAGATACTTTGACGGTTGGTGGATTTGAGTAGGTGTTTTGGATTATAATGAGGTTATATACTTAAGATATAAAAATACGGCCTATTCATATATATATGTATATATACATATATATATGCAGTGAATTTAAACATTTTAGTCATCAGTGAGAATTTTATTTAAAAATAGAAAAGGATAGCATTAATATGCAAACATATTTAAGTACATAAGATGCACCTGAGTTTATTTTTATCTGAAGTTTCATTTGTATAATATCACTTGGCAGTGCTTTAGTTTGGATGAGACTGAATTGAAGTAAATTGAAAGGTAATGACAGAGCACTGTCCGACCACCTGGGAAAATATAATAATAAGAGAAAATGTTATTATATGTCTTATTCAATCATCTTTACTTGGAAATGGATAGAGAAATCATGCCAGCCAATTTGGAGGAGTTTAATAAATTGTTATTGCAAATATCAGTCATGATAAACTAATAATAACAATAGACCGAAGGAGGTGAAACTAAAAATTGATATTCTATTTGAGAAAGACACATAACATATAGCATCTAAATTACAGTAAAACTGTTGTTTTGTAAAATAACAATGAAGAAATAGGCGATATGAAACTAAAAGACACAAATATAAAAATAAGGTTTTATAGATTACACATTTAATGTAAGTTCTAGGGAGTTGGAGAAATGTCCCAGTAGTTAAGAGCACTTACTGCTCTTCCAGAGGTTCTGAGTTCAAATCCCAGCAACCACATGATGGCTCACAATCATCTGTAATGGGATCTTATGTCTTCTGGTGTGTCTGAAGACAGCTACAGTGTACTTATATGTAATAAATAAATCTTTAAAAAATCTTTAAAAAAATAAAATAAATTCTAGGATCAGTTGGTAGCCCAGAAACATTCTTATTTATCCAAAGATAGGAAGAGAGGAAAGTGGGGAGAGAAGGAGGGAGGGAGAGAGAAAGAGAGAGAGAGAGAGAGACAGACAGACAGAGAGACAGAGACAGAGACAGAGAAGGAGGGAAAGAGGGAAGGAGAGAGATAGGGAGAGAGAGGCTATAGAACTCTGCTATAAATGGGGTGTCCCCATCATATTCCTCCTCTCAGAGTTCAGGGAACCCCACAGAGAAGGAAGCAGGAGTCTGGGAACTAGTGGGTTTGGAGCACATCAGCGCAATAAGGTCCTCTAAATCCATGGAGCAGAGCTCATATGAACTAATGGAGACCAAAGCAGAAAACACAGGCCTGCACCAGGCTAAGTAATAAACGGGACAAAAATTGTATAATGTCACTTACATAACACATGTACAATTAGAAAACTCATTAGGAAAAAGTAGATTAGCATTTAAGATAAACACAGAGTAGAGGAACATGGAAAGCCATTGCTTGGAAGCTACTAAGGTTTCTTCTTGGAGATATTAAACCATGCCAGAAATTGATAACACTGCTGAAGGTACACCAGTGCGAATGGAGCTAATGCCTTTTGCATCCAAGAGACTTAAAATGGTGAACATAAGAAAGGATATTAAATGATGACACTAAAATTTAGGGCAGTCATAGTAGGAGAGGTGGAAATAGAAAACTGCAGACAACATACGCTTTGTACTCTTTGAGGAGGAAAGAGGAAAATTTGGAATAATTGGGAAATATTTATATGAGACAGTGTTAAAATTGTACAGATCATTATGAAAAACACACACATATCTTCTGATTTCAAAATTTAAAGAGGAGAAAGAATGATGAGACCTAGTGTGGAGATTCTAAATGCTGTAGTTGGAGGTTAAAGTAGTTGGAACTCAGGAGGTAGGAAGTGTTTGGCACCCTGCTGGCATCGTGTGGAGCTATACACTCCAGGAATTTTCATGCCAGGTGTCTGCTTTTAGACAGTTTGTTCTTGACCTGTGGGTTGCAACCCATTTGGAAGGGTCTAGTGACCTTTATACAAGGGTTACATATCAGATATCCTGCATATCAGATCTTTACATTACAATTCATAATGGTAGAAAAATTACAGCTATGAAGTTGCACAAAATAATTTTATGGTTGGGGGTCAGCACAACAGGCAGAGTTATAGTAAAGGGTCTCAGCTTTAGGAAGGTTGAGAACCACTGCTTTATACATTCACGATGGGGAGGAACTGGCAAGTGATTAAAGGCTATGAGGAAGGAAACAGTCAACCACTGATGTGTGCGTGTGTGTGTGTGTGTGTGTTTGTGTGTGTGTGTGGTGTGTGTGTGTGCACATATGAGTGCTTGCAGCACTAAGTTGTCTGAACATTTGCTGCCTGTTTAGGGTGTATGTTTGCAGGCTGTACAGGGCACAGCCGAGAACTGGGGGCAGATACTTCAGCAGGCCTGCCAGCATCTGCCTGTTTCTCTATCCTAGCTGTCTGTGATATCAGCAGGTAACCTCAGCCCCAGAGTCTCTACACTAACCACAGGAAAATATGTGATGGATGTCGGCAAGGGAGATTTGGCAATGGTTCCAATCATAGGAAAATTGTGGCCTCAGGAGCTCTGGCTGGCCAGGGCTGGGTGCTGATGGAGATGCTGATGGAGCTAGGGTTTCCCACTGCCCCAGGTTGCTGTGGTACAGACTAGACTGTATAATGGAGAAACCTGATGTTTTTCCTCCTGGCTACTCCAGCCCTTCTTGACCCTTTTGTAATTCAATTTTTGTATTAAAATTCCTACAGCAAAATAGTAGTTGAACATTCTTTGCTTTCCTGAGTGAAGTAGTACTCTAGACGTAAACCAGCCCTGGCTTCATCCAAAATCTCTTTTTGTCTTATAAATTTTCTTATTAAAAAACCTTGCAAATTAATAAAAACACTATGCACCACCAAGATTAACTAGACTCAAAGTTAAATCTAATTTAATTGAGTATCATTTATTTTTAGTATGACATATGCAGAATAAATTATTTTTGATTTAGTATAGGTATAAAATGTATAAACGTATAAAATAAAATATATATTAAATCAAATCATCAAATCAAGAGAGATAATAAATTTTGCATTTATTGTTATATATATTAAAATATACTGTCTTCCTGGGATTTATTTTTGTTGTATTTGCTTCTTTATTTGAGACAGGGTCTCACTCTTAGCCTAATTGTCTTAGCACTCTATGTAGAGACTAGCCTGGAGCTTGTGGTTGTCCCCAGCTTCCTATATGCTGGGACTGAAGGTGTATTATACCATGTCTGGGTTCTCAAGCAGGCTTAGGTAAGTATCAGCAACATGGTAACTTTATATCAGAATCATATGATGAATAAGTAAATTTTACTTTCTGCTGAAAATTAATTTTTGTATATCTAGAAAGAATATAATTATTTTTTTGGACTAGACACTCTGCCCTGACCTAACTTAATGGGTTCCAAGTCATACTTCTTAACTTGGGTGACCTATCTCCGGGAATCCATTAGCAGGTGTTGAACTTCCTGTTAATACTGGAACCCCGGAGCTTCTTTCTGCACTGAGTTACACAAGCTTGCAGTAGTCTCTGGCAGGCATTATCAGAAGTTGTCCATACAGTCACTGAAAGGGATAATATATGACACACGATATCAAGATTAGGAGAGAAGATTAGTTTTTCCAGATATTCCATTTAGAGAATCGAGTGACACCTGAGAGATTGGTGGAAAGTTTTTTAGCATTTCCTAATGATGACCAAAAAGTTATTGAGGAGGGCTGAAAACTCTAAAGTTGAATTAAAGTTAAGCGTGCTTAACATTAGACACTAGTTAGTAACTGAGTGTGTGTGTATGTGTGTGTGTGTGTGTGTGTGTGTGTGTGTGTGTGTGTACACACACAGATGACTTTTTGAAAAGGGATTTCTGTTGCTCCTTGTCTTGTGTGTCTTCTCTGTCTCATCAGTATAAAACCCTCAGTGTGTCATAACCCAATAAGTGAAGTGTGGATTGGCATGCATGCTGTCTACCATGAATCCCTGTTCCCCTTCTTAACTGGGCAGCCTTGTAGCTAGTCTCCCTGTACCTCAGTAACCCCCTCTGTTAAGCTTTGTAAGTATAAATAAATGCATGCATGTGCTCTGTTGCAGTACCAGATTCCTTCCAAGCAAGGCTGGAGCACATTAGAATGTGGTATTTGCAAAGCCAAGATAACAAGACATTAAATATGACCTATGGTCTTAAGATCAATTCTGAAAGGCTATTGCAGATAGCATGCCATTAAAACCTGGAGCTCTCTCCCTCTCCCTCCCTTCCCCCTCCCCCTCTCTTTCCCCCTCCCCTCTCTGTGTGTGAGTGTGTGTGTGTATGTGAGTGAGTGTGAGTGTGTGTGTGTGTGTGAGCCAGAGGTTAACATTAGGTACCTTCCTTACTGAACCTGGAAGTCTGATTAAAATAGATCTGTGGTCCCAGAGATTCTTGGGTCTCTTTTTCCTCTTCTCTGAGATTACAGAAACAAATGATACAGTCTAGGGGTCCTGGTTAGATCTGTTTGCTCTGCTAAATAAAGGAAAGACAGAAAAAAAAAACTCAAACCACAAACAACAGCAGACAGAAGGAACAATGGAAGACAGACATTTATGGGGGGGTAGAGAAACACAGAGGAATAATAGTAGATAGAAAAAAGATCTTTTGCAAATTGTGAAGATGGAGGTGGGGTGGAATGTGGGCTTAGGAAGTGAAAAAAAATCTAGTCTCTTCTCAGGGATTGGGTTTTTAAACAGGAGCCCCTGAAGAGCTTTTCTCAGTTAATTTAGGGTTAGTCAGTTTGAAGGAAGATAGGGTGGTTGACTGGCCCAGAACTGTTATGCAACGTGTTCTGATCTGGCCTTGACCTTGTTGAGCCACTTCATCAGCAGGGGCCTATTGGTGGGGGACAGAGCGCCTTCTCTCCCTGTCTGTCTGCGTACCATGAACTCTAACTTTTCTTTGACAGTAGGCTCCTGTTCATAATTCCAACATTCCTGTTACACCGGCTAATTTTGTAAAAAAAATAACATAAATAGTCTGTCTTATGCCTGGGCTGCAGCGTAATCACAGCTGGGCCCTGGGCCCTGGCAAGGTTGTTAGTACAGTGCAAAGGCACTGGAGAACTGCCTCTAACACTCTCCTGGGCAGAAAGGACTGATGTAGCCTTTGTTACAGTGTCTCACCCTGGGTTTCTCTTGATTCTCCCTACCTTGTGATCTCCATCTGTGTAAGACTCAGAGCATAATGCAGAAGTTGCACAGAGTTGAATACAGGACAGAACGAGCCACCCTCAAGAGGTGAGAGCTTGCCTCACCACTAGGAGGAAAGCAGTCCCATGACCAGAAGATTAGAGAGATCTTCCTGCCAGCCTGCGTTTATAAGAAAGCCTTATGCTTTTTGTAATGTCTCTGGAGCAGACAGCTTTCCTGAGGGTACTTCTAAGTCCTGGTGATTGACAGACTCATTTGGGTTGAGTCTTATAGGAGGGGCAATGTCCTTGTTTATCAGGAAACTTTGTGCTCTAAAGCAATTGTCAAAAGCTTGGGGCTCTTGAAACCTGGTTTAGATAGTTATCAACTAATGGCCATGTGGGCAGTCGAGATGTCTGTCATATCTCCCAGAGCTGGAGATGTGACTCGGGACACATTCCTGCAACCAGTAATTAGAATCCTGACATTCCAGTTCTTGGTTTTGTAAGCTGCTCAAAATGAGGAAAGGATCTAGCCCCAAAGCCTCCCACTTTGTTAAATTCTGAGTAGCCACTTGAAAACCATTACAAACTTACAGAAAATAGCAGTTGCATTGGAACCTAGAGACTCAGTCCTTATCAGATACACCTCCACCCCTCTGCTGTGATACTCTGATGCAAAGACTCCTAGAGATTGGATCTGGAAACAGGACTAGAGGGTAGGGTACTAAAGAAAGAGCAGGCACATAGATACAGGAGGAAACCTGGGGCCAGGTGTATGTTCTGGTAGCAAGCCACACTTACATGACTGCAACTGGAAACTCAGCATGTTTATTAGGTGTGGCATCGGGGAAGAGATTAGTCTGTTTGGTAGGAGGAGTCTCTAGGTCAATAGTCCCAGGAAGCTGAAGTTGATATACACACACACACACACACATATATATATATATATATATATATATATATATATATATATGTGTGTGTGTATATATATATATAATGTATATATACATATATGTACATATACACATACATACATGTATATACAAACATATGCATACATACATACACATATACCTACATGCATACATACTGATGTATTTGGTCCAGAGAAAAAGGCTTTGCCAATTTCCTATGGGTCTGAGGCCTTGATCCTCTTCACCGATGTGCCCATGTCAATAACACACATTCTCTCGGGAATTCAATCAGGGCTTTCTTCACTCTCTACACCCTCCTAGCCAATGGTTTGTCTACAAACCTTGTCTTGGAAGACTATGAGCAGGAAAAAGGACTAGCATAGAAGAAAAGTGGTTATGTCTCACTGCTACTGTTGAAATATTATTTGTGCTTTATATCTCAATTCATAAATATCTACCCCACAGAAAGCTTTCCCACTCATGAGACTCATAGAGAAAGTTTGTCCATATTTCTAAAAGAGGAGCTCAGAGAACTGGAGGCAGAGCTCCGGGTGGAGCGTGTGTTCCACGTATATGAGAGCTGAGATGCAAATCTTCGCACAAATAAATATAAAATCAACAAATAAAAATAAAAAGGATGCTCAGAGGACATACTGGGTATCTGGTGGGAACATTCAAATGTGCACACATATGCCAGTCAGACTCAGAATGGATCATTTCAAAACTGGTACAAAGAAAATCATTGCAAGCACCTTGCAAGCCATGCATCTAAGCAGTGTACAGTCAGCCAATCACAGTGGAAAGCTGTGGGCTCTTTTTCCAGGATTCTTGCCCTTTGTCTCCTCGTCTAATTCTCCACATATCTTTGCCCTGGAAGAGGAAGACTGAGATAGACGTTCCTTCCACCTACAGGGCTTTCTAAATTCCTAGTCCCCGTACTTGAAGCATTAAAAATTCTCTGACTGTGAGGCATTTATATTTGCACTGCTTCTTTCGATTATTCTCTCCCCTTTCCCCATCCTTCAGCTACAGTGGTGTTTTCTGTGGGTTTTCTAGGTTCTGAGGCTCTATGTCTAATGTGGATATCCTTAATCCTAAGTCTCCCACTGGGCGATGTACACGCTGGGTGAGACTCGCTAGGGAGATCATTGTAAATCACCTTTGGCAGAAGGAGTTGCTTTGTGCTGAGAACTGAGCTGGAAAGTAATTCCTCATTGCTGAGCAAGATAGCATGTCCTTTTTACCGTTAAATGTTCCCTGGCCAGCAGAGCCTAGGAGATGTTATCCTGTAAACATTTCCCATCCAATATCTCTTGGACAGCAAGCTTTCTGTGTATCTCCAACTAAACACCCAATATAGAAGTGATGACATTTCTCAAAGGCAACTTTTTGAGAAGATCACGGGTGCTATTTTTGGTTTGTTTGTCCTTTAGCTTAAGATAAATTAAATATCACTCTATCGCCCCAAATCTGTTACTTGTTATTGTTCTCTCTTTTTAACTGCTTTGTGTGCACCGGAAATGCTCGGCCTGTAAGTGAATTTCCTCCCTGAGAAAAGATGATCACAAAAGAGCCAAGCTTAAGCTTCACCCACCGATTTTGATTACCTCTCTACAAGCACTTAAAATGTTATTTTCTAAGCTGTGGAGCAATTAATGACTAGAACTGCAGGAAGTATTTAATTGAGTATTGATTTAAGGCCAAGGCATTGTTTGGCTGAGGAATTGCATTATAATTGATGGGCCTTAACTGGACTTTTAATTTTTCTACACTAGGCTTGACTTTTAAGAATTGTGATTACAATCCTCAAGGTTTCCATAGAGGGAGCAATGTGCTTTTCCCATGTCCCATTTAAAGTTTTGAGTGAATCTGTGGGAGTGGGGACTGGGGTGGGGTACATATGCACGCAGAGGCTACAGATCAACTATGGGTTTTGTTTCTAAGGTGTTCTTGTGTTTTCACTGATTTGGGACTTGCCAGGTAGCTTAGGATGGCTGGCTAGGATCTGCCTGTCTCCAGATCCTCAGCACTGAGATTAGGAACATGCACCATCATTGCGTGCTCTTTCGTGTGGGTGCTAATGCTCAAACTGACGTGCTTTGTTGGCAAGCTCCACCGACACAGCCATCTTCCCAGCCTTTGACTGAATCTTAACATAACCAACAGATTTATGAGGGTTTGGGAGGAAACTCCATAGTCGGCTGCATTGTGAATATACAATAAATGTTCCCATTAACGTGTTTCCGAATGATTAATGAATTGGCCCACACAGTCTTAGGTCAGAGACGGTAGTGAAATGGTTACTGAGCAGCCCTGTGCTTTCTTCTTCCCTGGAGTCTGCTGCATGGCGCAGGATTGTCATTTGTGGGGGATGGGACAGCACCATGGATTGAAAGCAGAGGCCCGGGAAAAGTCCTATCATCCACAGTGACATACAGTGTCTGATTAGTCTCTATAGAGTGGCAGAATAGATGAGTTTTATAATTTTTAATATATCCATCTGGCTACTGTCAGACTTGGTGTGTTACCTAAACTCAAAGCCTTGCTATATTTAAGATGATGAACGAAATTATGCTTTTTGTCATTGTTTAGTATTCAATTAAGTCTGTCTCACAGTATAGCATCTTGGGGATCTTTAGGGATACCAAGGTGAAGAAGGCATGGTCGGAAGTGGCAGCCTCCATGTGGAATGACAGCTGCCTTTGAACACAAGCTCTGTAGTTGCAGCTCAGACACGAGGCATATGGAACTTCCGTTAGAGCAAAGAGTGACTTACTAATCAAATATGCTAGCACAGTTCCAGAAAATTACCAACCACCTCATTTTCTTTGTCCTTTCTTTCGGTTTTTACCCTTTCCCCCAGCTGATATTTTCATCTAAATCCCTTTAATTTTGAATCTTATCCATGGTACCCAGCAGTTGCTGAGGCAGATCCCACGGAGTAAAGGCTCTGAGCGCTTCCAGCTCATCTTGCTGTTTTCACACAGCAGACTAGCTGTTTGTTTCTGCTGCAGTGAGGTTTGGGAATTTCTTCGAATCCCAGCAGCAATTTTGGATTTGGCAGGTGGTCTGTTCCTTCCAAAGTGTGGAACAGCCACTCTCTGTCAGCTCCCAGGGGACCTGGTACATGGGGAGTGGGGGAGGGGAAGCAACGGAGCCCTTGCAGATAGGGCTACACTGGCTGAATTTTAAAACACTTCCGTGCATTTAAGACTCTAGTACTTTCTTAATGATCACAAAGCCTGGTGTGTAGCTGGGTGAAACTCTTAGGACGTAGATGTTCGGGCTTAGCCATTCTATATTTAGATATGAGTGAACCAATGACCTTTAATATACTGTGTGTCTTTCAATAGGTAATGTAAAGAAGACTGAGGGACTAGAATGTAGATTTACTTCCATTTCAGGTCCACAAGGCCACCTTCTTCCTAAAGCAGCACAAACATTTACTGTGCTTCTCTGTAGAGCTGGTGGGTTACCAGCTAGTACAGATCTGCAGTGGGGGAACTTTTGAACATTTCGTTTGTTTTACACTGACCAAGTCTCAACAGCACCTAGTATCGGCAGAATGACTTCACTCACAGATTTTCCTTTTTTACATGCTCATGTTTCCAGAGACGCTATTGGAAATCTGTGTAAATCCAAAACTTTTTGAATTGGTTGTTGATAGGCCTCAATTTTGATTGTCCTCGAATGTTACAGAAAAAATTAAAAAATAAAAACAGGGTATGAGACATATGCACATAGCACATGGGAGGTGGAGGCAGGAGGGCTAGAAGTTTGAGAACAGAATCAGCTACATAATGAATTTGGGACCAGTCTGGAAAGTGTGTCATTCTGTTTCAATAAACAAACAAAATTCATTTTGTTAAATATTTAATTATCAGCAATTAATTTGGGTCAAACTGAGCTTCTAGTTTTGTAGTAATATGAGTATATATATATATCTCATTAGTATAAAATAGCTAGTTAAATTCTGTGTTTTAGTAACAGATGACCCGGACTCTGCAGGTTATTCTTCAGCTGCCATTAAGAAGCAAGTCCCAAGGGTGTGGCTGTCACAGGCTCATGGGAAGATGGCTTCCTCTGGGAAAGGAGGGCCTATGGGTCTGGCTGTGCCATGAATCCTATGGCTTCTCCTAGAGGGCAACCAGGACAGAAGAAGACATACACAAGGTGCTGTTGACCAGAAGACTGAGTAACCTCCTCTTCCCCACTAATTTCCTTCAGCTGCAGGTGAGTTAGTATCCCACAACCCCCCAATTTTCACATCTGTGAAAAGAGGATAATAGTTTCCTCTGTGAGATCAAATGAGGTAAGAAAATGAGGTGTGGTAATTAACTAAGCATACACACAAAACTCTCCGACAAGTCTTGAAGAATTTGATTTTATTTAGATTATGAGTAACTCTTGTTCTTCCTCTTGAATTATCACTTCTGCTCAGTCTTAGCTGTTAATCTATTTCTTGGGTCTTCTCTTGTGCTTTTGCGTACATCATGCTCATATGTGACTCTCCTCACCAGGTTTGAATCTGCTGTCATGTTGCCTTCACAGCCTTCTTGTTCACAGTGCAGCTATCTGGTACCCCAGCCCTGACGTTAGTCACTCTTCTTTCCCTCTGAGGCCCCTGTCACTATTTCTGAAATGTCTGGAGGAGAGGGAAAGAGTCCTGTTTCTGTGAGAATTTAACATAGGGTTATCCAGTGGGTTCAGCTTCTTGGGGGTTTAATGAAGTCTATTCATCTTCCACTCACTTCACTTCTTCTTTCCCTCTTATGGATATTTCCATTAGACTTTTGAGTAACTAACTAACTAACTCACTCACTCACTCACTCACTCACTCACTCACTCACTCACTCATTCACTAACTGAAGCAGGTGCTCAGAATTTCACACTCATAAATTCTCTCCTCCAGCAAACAACTGTAACTTGCATTTCAGGCATGTTGGCTGACAGTTGGGAGCTCATCTATGGGCGTAGGAGAGTGTCTTCCTGGAAGTCCTCAGTTAAAATGGATCATGCTGGAAACACCCGCTGTACTTCATAAGATTTTTTTTTGTATAACTTCTCTTACACCTCCTCTCTTCTGGGCAGAGCAGAGACATGGGGAGACTAAAGTCAAAAGCAACCTGAGAGACGGAATAGAGTCTTGTAAGTGGAGAAAACTCCTAGCCTGGCGTCCTGAAATCTAAGAAGATTTCTGTCATGTCACAAATAAGTATAGCAACGTAAAGTTAAGCAATCTGAAAAGCTACATGATCTGCACAGTGATTTTGTTCAGTTGAGCCTTGTGATTTAGTGACATGTCAGAGCATAGAGAATTTATTCAGGTGACTCACCAAATGTGGCTTTTGCTTCTCTAATCAAGAATAGAACCTTTAATTATTCATAGGACATTTTTTTTTAGAGGCAGAGTATAAGCCGAGTTACTGACCAAATGGAAGAAAACATGGCTTTTTGTTTCTTAATAATAAACATCCAATGGATTTGCAGGACTGGATTAAGTGGACAATTCATTATTGTTAGAAGATTTTAGGGGAAAATTACCACCATCCAGTAGAATTGATTTGAGTTTTATAGTGGGAAACAGGATACATAAAAAAGAGAAATTCCTAGCAAGGCAAAAATGATAACAACCACCAAAAAAAAAAAGGCAAACTCTAAAACATAATATTTCCAGTTCTTAAAAGGGATGTGAGAGCATGAAATACAAGGATAACTTCAGAGCAGTTATAAAGCACACTGTGTGCCATTCTCATAACATAAATCATCACAATGCTCTACAGTGTAAGTGCTCAGGATACTTTTCTTGAATTACCACCACCATAATAACATTCAATGGAAGAAAGGGATCCATATATATGTGTGTGTATGTATGTATATATATATATATATGTGCATATATATATAATGCTAATTAAAGAACAGCAACACACTATAGCTATTGCATAAACCATTCAGTGCCTACCTCTTCAGAATCCAAAGAATTTCTGCTTTGCCGTTACAGGTGCAATTTGGCTGCGAAAGAGGCGTGTATGGAGCAGATTGCTGAATGCTTCTTTACAGGTCCTTGCTGTTTAGCTAGGTGCTCCAAAGTGATGAAAGGCAAGGCAGCTTGGATGGGAAAGCCTTTTAAATCACGTTGATGAGTTTGAAGAAGGGTATTGACAACCACTTGCAAACTAGTATCTTTTGCTTTGCAAATCATTCTGAGTATAAAAGCCATAAAAACAAATTTGTAGTCATTGATCAAAGTGATGGAGCCAACTAGTTGGAATGATGGGCTTTAAATTTGGTGGGATCCAGTTTTTACTCATCTGCAGGCAAAATCCTCAATGGAAAATATTCATGAGATGTATAACTCATTCTTTTAAGTAGCTCAAAAAATAACCCAGAAAACTGTCATTGTTTTGTTTTGTTTTCCTGTATCTAAGCATAAAATCTTTAAAACTATATATAACAGAATATCATGTCCACTGTCAAGGATTAAGGTCAGGTAAAGTGCTTTAACAAACATATATGTCTGATATATGCTTCATTTGTCACATTTCTCTCTTGGAATGTCAGGTTTATTTCATCATTTTTTTTCAGTGATAGCCATTTTTTTTTTTTTTTTTTTTTTTTTACAGACATTAAACCAGAATTTGTGTTGCATGCTTTTAGTTCCTATGGATAGAAGTCTTCCTAAGTAGTGTGTCTAAATTACTTTGGGTTCTTTAACACTGCAGATAATACTGTTTGCATCCTAATGTTTTAAGTTTCTGTGCTGATTTCATGGTCCTTCTTGCCACCTGATTGGGACAAATGAGAAATAGGTCATGACCCTATGCTCAAAAATGCTATTTGGCAAGACCTTTGTTCCTTTATTATAAAAAATGTATTTGCATACTTTTATGCAAAAATGCTTAAAAACCTGTACATTTATCTTTGTTTTATTTTAATTAAAGTAAAAAACAGAAATTAACAGAGCAGCAACAAAAACAACACAAACCTCAAAAGGGCAGAACCAAAAGTATTTGTTCATTTAGCAGAATATTGGGATTCATTTCCCAGTATCTGCAAACAGTTCACAGCCACCCATACATCCAGTTCCAGGGTATCAGATGCCCTCTTCTAACCTGAGAGGGGACCAGGCCTAGATGATCTCAAAAAAAAAAAAAAAAAAAAAAAAAAAGCAGCAAATCCCTTACGTCCCAGATCTTAAGGCTAAGGACTCTGTGGACTACATGCTTTAACTCAATTGTCTCCTCTCTGTAGGAATCCTTCCCTAGTAAACTCACTACGAGCACATGGTTACCTGATGGCATGGAAGAAATTGCATCATGATAATGGTCTGGTTGGATTCTGTAAGATGAAAGCATCCTGTGTTCTAATTATGTTTTGGAACCCCAGGAGTCTAGGAAAAGTACACAGATTCATACCTTTACCTGAAATAAACCACAGCTCAGGTAGATGAAAAATATATTTGAAGTCTAGATATACTGATTTTTTTGAGGGGAGAATGTGTCATTGTAAGGTTGAACTAGCAGATGTGTAATGGAAAGTGCTCACTGTATTTAGTCAGGCTATTTTAACTAACACTTGAATTTGATAATAGATGGAGCCACCCTCATATCAGATGGAACTGGAGTGGGAAACATTGAGAACCAGAAGTATCTTCTTTGGGCTTTAACTCTTTCAGAACATCCATTTTTATCCTGCTTGCCTCAATAAACTTGCCTCAATCTCAAGCCTTTTCAGATCTTCCAGAAGTCTCACATTGGTAAGAACATCTCTCCACTCGTAGAAGAGTTTAATTGCATTCTGGTGGCTTTGAGATTTTCCAATTTTACAGGGATAAACTATGGTCTTAAAACGTCCAAGTACATTTCTGGTTGGGTGAAGCCAAGAGAAATTCTTGCTGCTGATTCAGAAGTTGGGAATGAAGCAGGGACCATCTGGGAGTTACGAGTGCTGATGGAGGCTTGGCTCACAAACTGCCTGGCACCTGTTCCTATAGTAAAGTCTTGGTATTAACATGGTAACAGAAATGGCTCCAAAACCGAATCTAAATGATGCTTAATTGTCTGCCTTTTATTGTGAAATGATATCTTCGATTTGATTAAATGTCATTACAGCAGCAGAGTGGAAGAAGAGGCTGTGTCAGACAAAGAGGAAGCATGCCTCTAAATGGCCGTCATTGTTAGACAGTGTTCATCACACCCCCATAGATGCTCTGGGTGACCAGGGATCTACAATCTTTGAAACTTGTATTGAGACTAGGGTGCTGTCCAGTGATTGAATGTTTGCCTACAGCGTTCCAGGCTATGTGTTCTATCCCCAGTACTATAAAAGCCAAACGCCACATTCAAACAAAATATCAAGCCAAACAAACTCATTGACTTTTGAAAATATGGATCTAACGGAATCTTATCATTGAGCTCAGTCTAGCCTCAAATCTACAATACCCCTACTCCACCCTCCCAAGTACTGAGACTATTAATAGTAGATACACATCATTACACCCATATCTGGCAAATACATCTTTGAGGATTTTACAATGACTCAGTACACTTATCATAATGAACAGCAGAGCCAAAAAACAGAATAGTGTGGCCACAGAGCTGCACACATTGGCTAATTCGAGTTACTGTTTCCTGAACAAGAATACAGTCAACTCTTGTTAGTCATGTATTTTACATTTAAGAATTTACATTTTGTAAAAGTGTAACCCCAACAGGAAATCGTGCAGTGCCTTTAGCACCCTTAATAGATATACAATTTTGCAGAATGGCAACAAACAACCACAAAAAACAACAAAAATGCACGTCTGTATTTATAGCTGTGGTTTTACAAGGTAATGTTCCCTCTTATTCTAGCTGTCACAATGTAAACACATGCCTTTTTCACATTTTACATAGTGACACATCTTTTTGCCTCTCTGTGCTGATGACTGGGTAGAGTGTTCATAGCAGCCCCCCATCATGGCCTTAATGTACCGTGCCATGATTGGACAATCTGGCTGTGGCATGCCTTACAGAGAGGACACATGTGCCAGGTAAGCACTGCTCAGGAAGGAGGAGAAATGCCATAGGCAATATATTTATCATTAAAATATAAACAGTGTTTACTAAATAAGGTATCATTTAAACAGAACACTCATGAAACAAGGAAGTTTCTCTAGAACCTTTCTTATGAACTGAAGGGAAAGTGAAAGTGTTCACTACTGAAAGCTTTGCTGATTGGTGGAACTTCAAAGATGTAGGGATGTGAAGATGGAGAGATGGCTCAGTGGTTAAGAGCACTGGCTGCTGATCCAGAGGACCTGGGTTCAGTTCTCAGCACCCACAGGACAGTTCATATCTTCACACAACTTCAGTTCCACCGGGATCTGACACCCTCACACAAATATATGTGCATGTAAAACATGAATGTACATTAAATAAAATTGTCCTTAAACAAAAAGTTTTTGTTTTACAAAGTACTTTAAAAATAAGTACTTCTTGCTCCTGTAGCCTGCGTTGGATTTTCAGCATTGGCGTGTGCCTCATAATCACCCACAAATCCAGTCTCAGGGTATCAGACTCCTTCTGATCTTTGTCACTACTGTATTCGTGCAATGCACAAGCACACATGCTGGCAAAACACTGATGCACATAGAGCAAATATATCTAAAAATGTTTCTTAGTTGTAGGGATTCCATTCTCACTACATTTAAACAGGGTTGCCTAATTTGGCTAATTGATGTAATTTCTAAGGGATGGAAAATACTAATTGAGCTGGCATCTCGTCAAACACATATGTGCTCTCTGGCACATGGCTACAGATCTGCATAAAAGCCAGAAGAACCAGGGTAGTTTAAGTTGAAAAAGCAAATTATATGCTTTGTTTCTATTTTATGAACCTATCAATTCTCTAGTCTGAAGTTATAATCACAGTGTGTGTGTGTGTATGTGTGTGTGTGTGTGTGTGTGTGTGTGTGTGTATGTGTGTGTCTGTGTTAACCTGGCTAATTAGTAAACACTCAAACAGATGGTGACTGCTTCTCTCTAATACTATCTTCTCTGTCTGTCTGTCCATTTGTCTGTCTGTCTGTCTGTCTGTCTCTGTCTACTATCTATCGCTTATCTATCCATCTAGAGAGGAGAGAGACAATCTTTCATGTACCTCCATCCATCCTATAACTTATCATATAGCCTAAGATGACCTTGAAGTTTGAGCCTTCTGCCTCTATATTTAGAGTGTTAAGTTTACAGATATACACAACTGCACCCACTTTATGTTTGCTTGGAAAATTCTCTAGTCAGGGTTATTATTTTTGTGATGAAATCCCATAATCAGAGATAGATCACATATGGAATTCCTCAAATTCAGGGAGGAAAATATTTATTTGGCTTATCCTTCCATATCTATCATAATCTATTGCTAAAGAAAGTCGAAGTAGGAACTCAAGCAGGGCTGGAACCTGGAGACAGGAGCTGATGCAGAGGCAATGAAGGAGTGCTGCCTACTGCCTTGCTCCTATGGCTTGCTCCACCTGCTTTTGTATAGCACCTAGGGCCATCAACCCAAAGGTAGCACTACCCACAATGGACAGTACTCTCCCCTATCAATCAATAGTTAAGAAAATGCCCTGCTACTGGATCTTATGGAGGCATTTTCTAACTTAAGGTCCCCTCTTTTCAGATAACCATAGTTTGTGTGAATTATCAAGACTACTGAGCACAGGGCTTCAAGTGTACCAAGAAAGCACTTCTAATTACAGCTACATATCCAGCCTTACTCTTAAGAACTTTTGGCTTTGCTTCCATTGCACAAAACAACTCTCTTGTTGTTATACAAATTACATAAACTTGTTTGGGTTCACTGTACAAAACACATCCAGTAAATGCATCGGTGAGAAACATGACAGATGATAAGAAATAAATCCACAAAAAATAATGGAGTTGGTTCACATGGTGAAATTTCCAGCTATCCACTGCTGAGGACTATACTGAGATATGCCTGCCTTCTGAGGTGAAGGGCAAGTTACTTGTATATGAACACAGCAAAAGAAACAATATCTTTGACAGCGTTGAACTTTGAAAGCAGTGCACATCACATAATATGCTTCTCTGACCCATTACTTATGTCTAAGGTCTTAATTGATGTCTAAGAAAAATGAAACTCTAAAAGGCCCAGCTATGATGCCATTTGTCACTGTTATCACAGGATGTAACAAATCCAGTGGTGTTAGAAATGTTGATGACATACAAGGGAATTATTTGAAATCTTCACAGAATCTAAAAATGACACACAGAATATAATGTTAGATGCTTCACCAAAATCTGACTTGTCTTTTAAGGTTTTGTTTGTTTTTGAGATAGATCACTGCATACCTTTGACTGCCCTAGAACATTCTGTTTACTCCAGGTTGAACTAGAAGTCAGAGGTACCTCTCTCCAAGTTCCTAGATTAAATGCTCATTTTACCATGCCTGCCTTCAGACCTTACTTTGAAAAAAATTTAGACCTTTGTAGAGAACGGCTTTTAGCTTGCTATTAGATCTTAGTACAAGCCAAACATCTGCTGATAGTCTGCCATATGGTCATATAAGTTGGACTCTTTTAAGAGCAAATTACAGTCATATTACATCATAGTCAGATGCAAGCACTAGCACTGTATATCAAAAGCCTCATGTCCATAAGGCACAAATCAGTAATAATGATCAGACACCCATAGTTTCTGTTTCTGAAACGTCTTCTCTTCATCAACCTCAACTTGAGGACTAATGGGCTTCTCAGTGTGTTCATCTGCCCAAATAAAGAAAATGTAGAAACTTCCTCAACATGGATGGTGATGAATGCAATGGTACTCCTCTGTGCTTCAGGGAACCCACGAAAACAAATCACTGAGGAAGGAGAGAGTCCATGCATAGGCATAGTTATACAATACTTTTGAAATAAGAGATATTTTAAAAGTATTGATTTATAGCACTTTATAGGCTGTAGCTAATTTTTTGGTGGTGGTGGGGGTTGTTCCAATGGATCCGGAGATATTAGAGTTCCAGGTAAGTGAATACTAAAGAATGCTCCTAGGATAAGGGATAGAAGGATTTATTTGGTAGCTATCTGTGAGCACATGAACATAGTGTCTATGTGAAGCAAGGATGCAAGTCCTGTGTGGGGCAGTGGACTGTTTCACCAGACAGAAACCCTGGTTGGGAGTAGATGAAATGCCTACTGTTTTTAGATACAAAATTTGCCAGAATTTCTGAATCTTCTCAACCTTACCATTTTTTTTCTCTGGGGACATGGTCCACTGCCCCACAGTCATGCATTTATTTCTACTGTTTGAGGCCAAACTTACCATACTTGGGAATCCCTTAGTCAGAAAATGAAATAGATCAAAAATGTCATTATTTCTCAATGTAATTAGCAAGAGAGGTGTCAAGGCACCTGCCTAAGGTTGTGTTCTTCATGGAAGAAAAAGTGTTTTGAATTTCTTTGGTGTTCCTTCTCAAACTACGTATGTGGACCAATAGTTGCTTTTTTTTTCCTTATCTCTTTTATGGTAAATTTGATGTACTATAGGTTAGATTCTAGCTCTGATGCAGTAGTGAAGCTCCTGTTCATAGGTTCTATCCCAAATCTCTGCCATTTTTAAGAATCTTCTTTGCCTTTAACTTTCCATACTTTATTATAAATATAGTTAATTCTTCTCACAAGCTCTTCAGAATATGCTATTTAGTTGTCCCATGCTTGCACAATCTTAGAAACAGCTCCAGATTTGAAAGGTGGGCTAGCAGGTCACTTCTCTCGGAGCAATGTTCTACATTCTGAGCAGAGACCTGGTGAGGTTGACTGTTCTTGCCTCTTTTCTCTTTCTTATACATAGTTTTTTTTTATTTAACTAGTAAGGATTGATGATGGTTAGGGTTCTATAGTCCTTACACTACTATAGGCTTAGAGTTCATGCCGTGAGTGAAGGCGTCCTGGAGATGCCCTGATCTCTTGCATGTATTCACCTGACTTGCAGTAGAAAAAATGCTGAGTAGGTTATAGCTCAAGTGCCACACATTCAGACTTCATTATAAAAATTTGGTAGGTTTTCCAGAATAAAGATTCTTTCATTTGATGCATGTCCTTATAGCAATATCCCTGGGTTTAATATTCAAAATTTATTTTTACTAAATATGTCTATTCGAGGAACTGATTTCTGGACTTGTGTCTCCAGTATAACTCAATTAAAAATTTTTTTACACAGGGTATGGTGATTTGTTTTGTGGGTTGTACAGATGGCTAAGATGTATACCAATGTGTGAGGAGATTGATTGTGGCCACTCTGTGTCACATGGGGTTAAGTAGAGTGAATACATGTCCTCACGTTCTTTTTCTACATGTTTACAGCTGCAGGGTCACATGAGGGATTCTTCTAGAATTATTATAAGACAGAAATGTAGGCACAGCCATTTATTCTCATGTATCTGTTGGTTCAGTTTTTTGTGAGGCAAGAATTAGGTTTGGAAGAATTCTAGACTTCCCTGGGAACTCTCTCTGCTTTTTGTTTTTCTCCAATTCTCAGGGTAGATTCATGTCTAATTGTGAGTATAGTTTCTGTTGCCACACCTTCTACCAAGGCCACAGGGCATTGTGGGTATCTGTTCCTTCTCATGAATGCTAGTTTGTGTTAGTGGGCCCCTGTGTTTTCTTCTTTCTTGTTTTCTATCCATCTCTTAATTCTGGCTACCTGACTTTTGGATTCCAAGCTCCAGTGTCAATAGAAAGGATGAAATATACAGAAACCACAGACCAAAATCCTGTGACACCCGTCTCTGTTACAATCAGAAACCTGTGATGTCTGCAGCTCCTGCCCTTCTGCTTCTTCAGTGAATGACCAACAGACCTTCTCATTAAGGCAGAGCATATTCTGAGCAGGGCTCCTAGACATAAATATGCAAATACAACAAATGAGATGAGCTTTCATGGCTGTGGCTGGACAGTAGCCTTTGGTTGACCAGTTGTATATGGTATTTCAGGATACTATGGGCAGAACAATGTAAAAGTGAGGCACTTCCATCTGCTATTCCGATAGCCATGGTCCTTGTGCCACACTAAGATGTTTCATCTTTAGGAGGAAGGCAGAGTGTTTAGAAACTAGGATAGTCTGTCCACCAGAACACCGGTGACAGAAAATAAAAAAGGTAACTAAAACTAAAACTGAAAATCAAGCTTGTGGTTTCACACACTCTGGTACCATTGAAGCCATTTTCACAGAATCTATAATGTGTAACAGCAGGGGCTTAGCTATGCTAAGAAACTTAAACAATTGTATTTTTGTAATATTGTCAAGCTGTTTTAAAGAATATAAAATTTGTGCTTAGTTATTGTCATTATTATCCTTCTATGGTTGTGAGGCTTGTCAGGGAATGGTTTGGGTATTTGGGGCCCTAAAATATCCTGTTTTTTTATAGGGTTATTCCTCCCTCTGCTGGAAAGACTAGCAACATTAGCAAAGGTTAAAGGCTGTATTCTTACTTATGTACATTTGCCAACAACCTCTCCATCAACCTTCTCTACAGTTGAGGAAACAGAAGTGTAGACATAGTCAAAGCCCGAATTGGAGCCATGTGATCTAATCTTAGACTGCTTCTATCTCTTTCCTGCAGAAATAGCTACTCAGGGATCTTTGAGTACTGGAGTAGGAAGGGTCACAACCTATCACAGACATGAATTTCCCATGTGGTATCCTCAAAGGAATTCAAACCCATGTGTTCAGATAATAATATCTCCCCCAATTCAATACAGCCAAAAGACTTCCAGAACCCACCTCCTTTCTGCCTCTTACCACGTTGACCTAAGGGAGTGCAAGTCCTCTACATTCACAGAGATTCTCTTTGAAGACCTGTTTTTCTCTCCCTTTACTTTACAACATCAAACTCCATGATTTCTGCCTTCTTTTTAATTTATCAATCTCTGCCTCAGTTTCCTTCCTTTATACCATTCCTCCCACCACAAGGTGCAGCAGGCATTAATATGTCAGACCTATGAGTAGTGAATTTTTCAACTAGTTCAGAGTTAACAAGTATCCCTTGTTTTTTAATTCCTATTTCCACATCTCTATGGTTTGGCAGTGTAAACATCAGTCTTGTTGGCAAATGCCTTTAAGTACAGGTGTGTTCCCATGCAAACGAGGAGATTCATTAGTCCTGTCATTTAGATTAGAGGTATTGCAAAATCGTCTTTACTGGTCAGGAGGAAATGAGTTCAACATACTAGCTATCAGATTGAAACGAGTGGCCACATACAATTTTTTAAATATAGAGGGATTTTTTTTTCTTTGTCTTCATTGTTGATTCTGTTAACATTACTTATGTAAATGCCTCAGGCTTTTGCCAATTTAAATGTTGAGTGCAATTTAAGAGGACTTGCATTGAATGAGGTCTAAAGTTCATTTATCTTAAATTCAGCCACTTTTCTGCTTATGATCTGACTGTTCATATACAGAGGAGAGTGACACCTTAGTGCTAATGAATATCAGTGAGATTCAGACACAGGCAGTACCTTCTTTCTCCTATCTAACTTCAAAGCCATATTAATTACATAAAAACTACATTGATGGTACTTTGGACTACATTTCACCATGCTTTTATTAGTAGGGAACCATTTTTTTCCTATGTTAAGTTATTAAGGTTAATTATAGAAGAAAATATTTAATAAAGGTTTTATGTAGTTGTTAGGCATCTAAGTTGTAAATCACTGGATTTGCATATGTACTTTAAAAAGTAAATGTACCTCATTTCTTATTTAACTGTAATTCCTTCTTATGTAGTGATTTCTTTGCAAATATCTGCCTGTGAGAGTGCATATGTGTATGATTTGTGTATATGTGTGTGTGTGTGCCTGTGTGTGTGTAGTGTATATATAATGTGCATTGGTTTGTCTGCTTGTAGTTTCCAGACTATGCACACATATGTAAAGGCCAGAGGAGGATGTCCACGGTTCTGCTCTTTAACTGTCTGCCGCATTTCTTGAAGAGTGAGTCTCCAACTGCACTTGTAGTTAATTTGGTGGCCAGCAAGCTCTATCAGTCTGTCTTCATGCCAACATGTGGCTAGAGCCAGCTTTTTAGTTCGTTTGTTTGTTAAGCTTGGCTGCTGGGATCTGAACTGAGGCCCTCCTCCCACGCTTGCACAGTGAGCTCTCTAATCATTGAGCCATTTCTCCAGTCATAGCTGCTGACTCCTGAATACTGTGAGTTGACTAGCTACAGTACTGCTTAACCATCAGGTTTTCAATACCCCTCCTGTCCACTGCTGGAAAAGGTTTTTCTACTTTGGCTTCTGGATCTGTGGCTCCATCTAGATCACTGTAAAGAATAAATGTCAAAGAATTGGAGTAATTTTACAAAACTGATTAGAAGATACTCATGTGGCAATGTGATTTTCCAGTAACCAAGAGGTACTCTCTTGCCTAAGTGTAATAAATACACTTGACTACTGCTTCCTGCCTTCTGGGATTAAACATTGTAATCTCTGAAATACTCCTTATGTATATCAATCCCTTACCCACTTTGGGTGGGTACATTGGGTGGTAATTAGTATACAGAGAAAATGTGCATATATCTATTGTATGAACCCCTACAAACCCTTCCACACTGCTTTTGTTGGATTACATAAAGAAAAATATAAAATACATTGGCTTTCCCATCCACATCAGGCAGATTGGCTGTCTGGCATTGCTCTGCACCTAAAAGCTAATAGCCAGAAATAAAAAGGGATCCACCAGTGACTAGAATAAAATGTGATACATGTTTTAGCAGATTTGTGTGTCACTCTGCTTGCATGGATTCCAATCTGTAATATTTTCCACTTGGCCGGTTTATCGAAAGAAATTAACAAAATGTTTAATAATTGGGTTAGGGTGTCATAGATGAAGCATGCAAACCTTACTTCTATTGGAAAGATAAAAAGAACTAGACAAGGACTTCCAGCTCTCATTGCATGCTCTAAGTTATAAGAGCACAGAACCGTTCCAGGCTATTCGTTTCCCTCCCTGGACATGGGACCTAATGTTCTACAGCACATTTATCATGCAGCAGAATGATTTATATGCCTACATATTAGAACTCGCTTGCTTCAAAGATGATACAGGAACTGAATGCAAAGCTATGTACTTTGGGTGGAGACAGACACAAACAGTAAACATTTGAATATTTATTCTAATTGTTTAGCACAGGACTCAGAACACTGTTTAGCGAAGATGAGCTTAGCAAAAAATAGAGAAAATACAAGAAATTCTTAAAGTCATTTATTATTTGAATTTCTTAGGCTACTCATAATTCTCGTTATAAATCAGTATTTTCTAATTTCGCTTTTGATGCAGTTCTGACAGTGATTGTGCTGAATAACAACTCTCTTGCCCTGTACAGAGGAGTAGAGAAGGAATAAATAGACCTTCTCGATAATTGCATCAGCCTTCCCCACCATTTCAGTAGTGTGCTAGCATTTCAAGTAATGCCCCTTTTGTCTCACAGGGAAAAATCATTTTGTGATTTATTATACTGGATTAAAGGGTGCAGACACTCAGGGAGTTAAAACATGACTGATGGGTAATCAAGCATGAACGATGTCAGAACTGTGGGTGTGCTTTGATTTCTCTGAAGCCCTTAAATTTACTTTTTAAGACGACTTTCCCATAAAACAATTGGAAGATAAAAACGCATGATTTACATAAACTATAGATAATGACTACTTTATCTCCATCTTCTAGAATTAAGAAAGCCAGTGGTTCTGTGGGAAGCTTTCTTTTTGAGGTTTCTCTCTCATCAGATAATCATTTGTCAAATGGGTTCTGGAATAAGCAACTTCTCTCAGTGACATTAGTTGTCACTGAAGGTGACAGCCTGAGATTTGGGCAGAATTCTTACAATAACACAGAAAAATACCATCAAAATGAATCCCTAATGTTCTTCTTTGTATTGCTTAGGAAATGCATAACATCAAAGTTTATTATACTTTGCAATTCTCTGCATGCCCGAAGTAAAAGATGGACCCCAGTCAGTGCTAGAAATAGAATTTGATTTCTCATTTCTTAGTATAGCTCCTTTCCGGATAAGCAGGAGAGTTGCTTTATCTGCCTGTTTTCAGTGGATGGTTTTTCTGATCGAATGAGAGGAAGATGAGGACTTTGTAAACTTTAAATTGCAAAGACAAAAGCAGTTTTAAATAGAATTTTAATATCCCACATGGAGACTGAAATCTTTCAGTATGTACACCCAAATAAATGAGATATTTAAATATTTAATGCTTCCAGTAGAGTATTCCAGCCAGCTCCACTCTCCCAAAAGCAAAATCTATCAACACTTTTCAATTGAGGACTTTTTGTACAGAGGATAAGAAAATTGGCTCATCCAGCTGATTTTCTTGCATAAGAAAGTGAGATTATTTATCCCAGCAACTATTGATACTATGTTTGCCTCACACATATTTCTGCGTATCATTTATTTTTGAGAAATGGCTCAGTGGTTAAGAGCACTGACTGCTCTTCCAGAGGTCCTGAGTTCAGATCCCAACAACCACATGGTGGCTCACAACCATCTGGAATGGGATCCTATGACCACTTCTGTTGTGTCTGAAGAGACTGACAGTGTGCACATATACAGAAAAAAATTCATATGTATCATTTATACACTTACTTAAAAGCATAATCTCAAAACTAATTTTACTATGATCAAAGACCAAGCCATGTTATCTTCATCACCAGGAGAATCACATTGATAACAATACGTTTCTTCAGCCTTAATCTGTTCTCAAAGTATAGTTTTTAAAAGAGATCAGAACTTGATTTTTGCAGGTTGAATGAACGGAAATAAATGATTCATTTAACCCACTAATGGGGTCATAATTAAGAAGATATAACTAGTTAAAATGTATAGGTAAGAGAAGTCTTTGTAGTCATGAGTAACAGGAGTCTTGGTGTAAGGTTAAGTTAATTAAAAAATGAACCATGTTCATGAAGTATTTCTGGCTAGGGCTGTTGTTTAACAGAAAAGGCTTCCATGTTAAGTACGATCTTACTGTGAAAGTTTTAGGTGTTATGTCTGATCTCACTGTGATGGTGCTGTGTGTTAAGTCTGACCTCACTGTGATGGTGCTGGGTGTTAAGTCTGACCTCACTGTGATGGTGCTGGGTGTTAAGTCTGACCTCACTGTGATGGTGCTGGGTGTTAAGTCTGATCTCACTAGGACTGAAGAGACAAAGGAGGGAGTCGTTAGATCCCCAGGAACTGCTCTCTTAAAAACTGTGCTCTTTCCTCTGAAGAGAGAATGTGTATTTGTTTTGGTAAGTCATATATTCCTTAGTTTAGTATGTCTACAACCAAAGACTGATGTAAATAAATGTATGAGTGCTAAGTATTATTGGGTTTGATTACAGATGTAAAAAGTTCTGACATTTACTGATTTAACACAGTTTGTTCATCAGAATTCAAATAACATTACTTGAGACAATGAATGAACAGCCTTAATTTTTGCACTATCTCTGATTTTTGAGCCGAGATTATGACTTAGGCTCAACAAATAATGAAAGACAAGGAGTCCTTATCAGATTTACATAGACAAGTAGGACTCTCTATGACACAGAGACATAATCTTCTATAATGTGTGTCCTCTTATTAACAAGCTGCTGACAGGTTGGTTTTTGGAAGAAAAGAAGATTGATTCTCTGTATTAAACAATCTGACAGTTTCATTCTTGGATATAAGCACTCATTTGCCAACTGCAGATAAGCAAGCAGGTTTTAGAAACAGTCTACAAAATGGATGTAAAGGATAAAAATTCTCAAATAGCATAGATGCTAGATTGGTAAAGAGCACATAAGAAATGTATGTATTAAGCTGGCAAAAGGGGAAGAATTTAGACTACAGTTTTATTTTACATCTGTAGAAAAAGAGATGGAGTAAGGGGAGGTTTATTCTGCTAGACACCACTATGGTCTTAAAATTTAACAGTAGTTTTGTTACATGACTTATTTTTAGTACAGTGAAATGCTCTGGCTAATATTTTGAGTATTGATATTGTGCTAAATTTTTTGACACTCCATTTAATTTTCAGAGTGGGGAATTGTTATTCCTGTGATGTTATCTTTGTTTTTGTAGTGAGAATAAATAAGAATGTAGAAGCCCCTGAAAGCAAAATGAAGCAATAAAGAGAGAAAAACAGCTATTGTTTACAGATATAATATAAAGAGATTTACATATGGAAACTTTACTTTGATTCTTTTATGCCCCAAAGCCTCACAGGCTGCACTTTTTTTCCCCACATAAACATGAGATGTGCTACATTGTAACCAGCAACTGAGACTATGAAGACAGCCACATTAATGCTAGGTTAGCTTTGCTCAATCTCTGAAAGTCCACCAGGTATCTTTCTTTATTTCCACCAGAACCACTGACCACAATGACCACTTTAATCATCTTCACTTTCAATGGAAGGCGGCTGAGACACAGGAGAGGAAGAGCATTATTTGGCCTCAATTAATATCACAGGTGTTGTGGTAAATATTAAAAAGATGGTGACCAGTTCTATTGTGGTTCCATGCCACGCTGCCCCTAAGTACTCTCTGACCCCAAGGGTCTCTTCCATGTTAGTTCTGGTATCGATGAGCCACATAGAACTAACATTATATTCACCTCATTGGTGGTTGCTTCTCTGGTTAGTCTCTCTCCCAGCAGAGGGCCAGACAGAAACTTGGCCCGCACTCTAAACAGCTCCACAACTTCAAAACTCCAGAAACTTGTAATTTAACAATGGTTTTATCTCAGATTTTCTTAGTAAATTAAAACGTCCCCACCATAAACTCAGAACCAAATGATATGATATAATTTTTTCACCTAGACAAGACAAATCATCCTACACAAATCCATTCCCTACAAATTATTCATAACAACCTCAGCAGCGGTCCACAGAGGCACCCCTCCCATCTCACTATACCTGGCTCTATGAAACATATCCTTGGTTCTTTCTTTTGTAATCAAACACAACTTTGGTGATGTAATTGCCTGAGTAGAAACTCACAGGTTCACAGCTCCTGTTGTCACATAAACTTTCCAGTCATCAGACCTCTCCTTAGCTAGATCTACCCATCAAGTCAGTGAATTGGGAAGTTCTTCTCCACACTGATCAGTGTAAATCTCCCCTAGTCCCAGGGGAGGGCTGTTGAGCTCTCAGCCACCCTGGAGTCCTTGAGGGTGGAGGCACTCACTGTCTTCATGACTGGCCTTCTTGCTGACACTTAATTCTAGGACATCTTTCCGAGGGGGAGACCTTCCCCTCTTCTCTCAGTCAGTTCCTTGCTGCTGTGAAGTCTCATGCCTGGGTGAATCCGACTTGTCTCCTGCGATGGCTTAGGGCTCTGGCCCAGAGATCAACCCCTAAGTTCACCACCTCATGAAGACCTGGTGATCTGAAAATGGTTGTTGTTGGGACAGCAGAAGGAACAAACGACTGTCTTCTACTCGGACCAACAAAGGTATGTTTTTGCAGAAACTCCCAGACTCCCTAATGAGAGAGCCTCCTGGTCGAAAAGGCTTCCACATTCACAGGTTAAATTTGGTCCTATTATCCACAAAGCAATAACTCTACATGGTCTCTAATTGTAGAGTTTAAGAACAAACAAACAAACAAACACAAAACAAAATGTACAATTCACCCCTCATTGCTCTTGGCTCCCTGTTCCCCGCATCCTTGATTCCTCCCTGGTCCGCATTCTCTCACTCCCTAGCTGGTACTCTGCTGGGCCAAGCTGCTGCCTGTGCCCCTCCTGCTCTTCCCTGTTACCTGGTGCTCTGTGACTTGCCCCCCCTCTCTCTCCCCCACACCCCCCACCTCACTTGGACTACCACTGCCCGATGCCAAACCCGCTGCTCCGTGCACAGGCAACAAGGCTGCTTGCGATGACAGGAGAGACCTTCTCTCCGCAAACAAAGGATGTCTGTTTGCCTCCTTATCTGTGCCTCTTTATGGGCTTTGCTCTGCTGATACATAGCTGCTTCTGCCATCCCAGCATATAACAAACACGTGACTTCCCTCCAGGGGGAGCTGCTGCTTCAGCACCACAGGACCATCCTCTATCTTCGCTATGGTAGTCTCTATTTTGCTGCCTTTAGGAGTATAGCGTGACTTAAGGTCTCCAAAGACACTTTCCAATTAAGATAAGGGTTTTTGTTTTATCCAGCCTTGGTAGACAATGATTTTTAAACAGTAAAAGTTAACGATTACTGTCTTAAATATACATTTAGCCTTGTTTGGGCTACTACTCTCTTTATTTGCTAGGTACACTCAAAAACAAATAAGCACAGGTTGTCTAACTCAGATATGCTTAATAGACACCGGCTCTCAATCTTGTTTGAAATCTGCTAAATGCAAAGTTAGGTGTTCAAGCTTATTTTGATAGACAGGGACTCCCAAATCCTGACAGTTTTCCTTTCAAGGTCTCAGGAAAAACATTGGGCATAGTGACATGATTCTTCCTTGACTGAGAAACATTGCCCCTCTGCCTGGCCCACTACCGAGGCTTGGCCTACACTGTGAACACAGATGAGTTAAATGTCTCATATTTCCTAAGTCAAGGTGAGTCTTTCCTCTTACTCCATAGGAAAAAGCTTGTTATCTTCTGGGCCTGAGGGCCAGATTAACTCTGACCAAGTTACAATGGAGATCACAGAAACTTGGAAACCGTTTAGCTGGTGTACTATAGTCCAACCTCTGTCATATTCATTACTATATGACTCCTAGATTATAATTTATTCTTCCCAGACTTCTGACAATATTGACAGCTAAGGTAACTATAACCTGACAGCTAGAAAACAGACCTAGATCCTTACCCCAAGGCAGTCCACCACTATATTAGCTTATTACTCAATTTGCTAATTAGTCAGTTTACCAGATCTCTTATTAAAGACAGACAGGCTTGCCTTGCTCACAGGCTTCACAATAAAGGATACAGGAGTCAAGTGTCAGTTTTCACAGACCTAACCTTCTGCTGCTTCCTAAATTCTGTTCCCAGTGACAAAGTGCTTCGTGTTTCCTCCCCTTGGTGTGCCACTGTCCTTACATGAACTAAAATAGTTCTTATAAATTAGCCCAGATCCAATAAATCATCCCACCAAAAGATCCAGCTTTGATAATCACAGGTTCAAACTTTAAGTTTCCTTTGGTTGTCCCTGAGTTATAGACTGAAGGTGTTTCTCGTGCTAAGTCCATGTGATCAACTATCATAGTCACAAGGTCAAGGTTTTGAGTTTCCTTTGTCTTTTGAATGTAAACTTAAAAATGTATCATATATATACATATATATATATCATATCATATATATTGCCAGTCTCTTACACAAAAGAAAAAAGCCCTTCTCGCTCCTTCTACGTCATGAAAAGTTTTTGTCTCCCTTAAGCTTATCTTAAGGAAGTTTCATGCTGTTAACAACTTTATCTCAGATCAACCTCTCATGGAACAAACAGACTCCATATGGATGAGTACACCTACCAATGAATAGCCTAAGTTCCCATTGCTACATCTTTCAGAGGGTGGGATTCCTATCCTGTTTCTTGACACTGGAATTTCCCTCACCCCAACCACTAAGACCTAAGGGATTTAAACATTTTCAAATGTATACCCAAGAAACATTTTTTTCTTTCAAATGTACTTTACTTTCTACCTCTAATATGCATGTGTGTGTGTGTTTGTGTGTGTGTGTGTGTGTGTGTGTGTGTGTGTGTGTGTGTTGCAGCATCTTGTCAAGTCCAAGCATTTACTTAATATCTACATCCAAGGCAGCTCTAGAGAAGCAACTCACAGAAGCTCCAGTCTCCTCTCAGACACAGACACTTCTACTGGACCTGTTTCTTCCTAGCCACAGATAGTTCCACAGACCCTGGACAGCAAGACTGGATCCCTGTCCCTATCCCCATTTTCTTACATTTCCCAGTGACATGTTACCACAACCATCCCAACATCATCAGGACGTAGCTAAAGATCTTGAAGACCCTATCTTTGCTTCACCATCTCCTCTTTCTAGTTTTTCCTCTTTTTTAAAAAAATTAAACTCAAATGGAGGAATGTTAGCATTCCTTCTGGGCTTTTATCAGCAGTTACCTGGCAACAGCTTACAATAAAAGGGGCTGTTTGCCCCTCCTCCAACTCTTACTCTCTTACTTTCTCTGCCACTCTGCCATCTTCTTTCCCTGACTCATTTCTCTTTCTTCCCAGTCTTCTCATCCTTCTCTCTCTCCACATGTTTCTGTTCAGCCTCTCCCCTCTTCTCCTCTCCCCTCCCCTCCTCTCCCCTCCTCTCCCCTCCTCTCCTCTCCTCTCCCCTCCTCTCCCCTCCTCTCCTCTCCCCTCCTCTCCCCTCCTCTCCTCTCCTCTCCCCTCCTCTCCTCTCCCCTCCCCTCCTCTTCCCTACTCTCCCCTCCCCTCCTCTTCCTTCCTCTCCTCTCCCCTCCTCTCCTCTCCCCTCCTCTCCCCTCCTCTCCTCTCCCCTCCCCTCCTCTTCCCTCCTCTCCTCTCCCCTCCTCTCCTCTCCCCTCCCCTCCCCTCCCCTCCTCTCCCCTCCTCTCCCCTCCTCTCCTCTCCTCTCCTCTCCTCTCCTCTCCCCTCCCTTCCTCTCCCCTCCCCTCTTCTCCCCTCCTCTCCCCTCCTCTCCTCTCCGCTCCCCTCCTCTCCTCTCCCCTCCCCTCCTCTCCCCTCCTCTCCTCTCCTCTCCTCTCCCCTCCTCTCCTCTCCCCTCCTCTCCTCTCCCCTCCTCTCCCCTCCTCTCCTCTCCTCTCCTCTCCTCTTTTATTCTCTTCTTTTCTCTTCTATGCCTCTCTCTCTCTCTCTCTCTCTCTCTCTCTCTCTCTCTCTCTCTCCCTCTCGTTCTCTCCCTCCCTCTCCCTCTCCCTCTGTCTCTGTCTCTGTCTGTCTCTGTCTTTAATCACTATCTAACTCCCCTTACCATGCTCTAAATTAACTCTATTCCACATTATATCCATTGTATGGCTGATACCTCAGGGGGAAAGGATGCCTGGCTCTATCAAACATATCTTTGGCTCTTTCTTTTTTTTATAAAACACAACAACAGGTAAGCCAGCCTATCTGGATAATCTATCATCCTTATCATCCTTGTGGGAGCCATAGCCATTAGACATGATTTGTCCAGACTTACCTATATGACTGCCTTGCTGCTGAGAGAAAAAGGATGCACATTACTCTCATAGTCTCAAAAGACCAAGGAGGCTTTTTTAATAAAAAGTTTAAATGAAATGGCAGTAGCACTATTAAAAGTAGGACATTCTTGAAGAGAAGCAATGTAAGCCTGACTCAACCCATTACCCAGGAAAGACTGAAAGTTCCAAAGGTCACTTGCCTTTTGATTAAGTTTATGTTCTTTAAGTTATTTTCACTCCATGTAATTACTATATATGATAATTACATTAACATACCAAAATAAGATAAATTTTTTTTCCATTGATGACAGAAGGAGAATCTACCTTCTGTTTTGTGATAAGCCACAATGTCTCCAATGTCAGTGAGAGTCATTTTTCTGTATCGAATGTCATGGGCGTTCTGTTTGCCTTCTTTGTTCTAATACTAGGTAATCATGTATCAATGTCTGCCTGTGCTTGGCTTTTCTGGACATTCAGTAGAAATGAAGGCATGTAATATTTGCCCTTCTCTGAATGGATTCATTTTTATAGCATGAAAATGTCATAATTTACTCATATCATGGCGTATACAACTAAAACATGCTTTTCTATTGCTGGAAGATATTTCATGCTATAGGTTTTTTCTATCACTCAACTGATGGAAACGTCCATTACTTTTTACTTTTTGGTGCTATGAGTGTTCACGCACAATGTTTTTGTATGCACATATGTTTTCACTTCTCTCAGATGTACACTTAGAAGTGTGCAACTTGATGGTTATTGTCATGCTTTGCTTTCTGCAGACCCCCAACTTGCTTTGCATTGTAAATGTATTATGTCCACAGTGATGTATGATGATCAGAAATTTTCCATTCCATCATCTAGTCTTGTTATTATCTGCCCTTTCTTAAAACATGAAGCTGCCATTTTGGAGGCTATTACATCAGACTGCATCAATGTTGAAGTTCATTTGCCTTGAGGCTAACGATGCTAAACATATTTTCAAATGTTTCTAAGGAACTTGTCTATCTTTTTGTAAACACATCTATTAAGATTTTTTTTATTAGATTTCAGATGTTAACCCCTCCTTTCTACCATATCCCCTTTTCTTCCACATGTCACCATGAAGGTACACCCTTTCACAACCACCCTCTCCACCTCAGTACCTTGGTATTCCCCTACATTGAGAAAATGTGCCTTCACTGGACCAAAGGCCTCTTCTTACACTGATGCCGGACACTACTATCCTCTGCTACATATTCACCTGGAGCCATGGATCTCTCCATGTGTGCTCAGTGGTTGGTATTTTAGTCCATGGGGGTTGCAAAGGGTTTTGTTGGTTGATAATGTTGTTCTTCTCATGAAGCTGCAAACCCTTTCCGCTCCTTCAGTCCTTTCCTTAGCACCTTCACTGTGGTCCTTGGGTTCAGTCTAATGGCTAGCTGTAAGCATGTTCAGCTGTATCTGTATGACTCTGGCAGAGCCCCTGAGGAGGCATCCATATCTGATTCCTGCCAGTAAGTACTTCTTGGCATCAGCAATAGTGCTTGGGTTTGGTGAATACATATGGGGTGGATCCCCAGGTGAGGCAGACTCTGAATGATCTTTTCTTCAATCTCTGCTGCTCTGTCTGACTTTGTATTTCCTCCCATGACTACCATATGAACAAACACCATTTGTTGAAGAGGCTGTCCTTTCTCTGTTGAACGGTTTTAGGTCCTTTGTCAAAGACCAAGTGACCATAAGTGTTTGGGTTCATTTCTGGGTCTACAATTCTGTTCCATTGTTTTACCTCCCATTACCATGATTGCTTTGTAATATGGCTTGAGGTCAGGGATAATGATTCCCCAGGAAGTTCTTTTATTGTTGAGAATAGTTTTCACTTTCCTAGATTTTTTTTTTGTTATCCCAACTGTACTTGCAAATTGCTCTTTCTAATTCTATGAAGAATTGAGTTGCAATTTTGATGGAGATTGCATTGAATCTGTATATTCCTTTTGAGATGGCTATTTTTACCATGTTGATCCTTCCAATCCATGAGTATTGGAGATCTTTTCATCTTCTGAGATCTTCTTCAATTTTCTTCTTCAGAGATTTGAAGTTCTTGTTATACAGATCTTTCACTTGCTTAGTAAGGGTCATAACAAGGTATTTCATATTATTTGTGACTATTGTAAAGGGTGTCTTTTCCCCTAATTTCTTTCTTAGCATGTTTATTCTTTGAGCAGAGGAAGGCTACTGATTTGTTGAAGTAAATTTTACAATCAGCCACTTTGCTGAAGTTTTTTTAAAATCAGGATTAGGAGTTCTCTGGTAGAATTTTTGGGGTCACTTAAATACACTATTATATCATCTGCAAATAGTGATATTTTGACTTCCTCCTTCCAAATTGTATCCTTTTGACTTACGTTTGCTGTCTAATTGCTCTGGCCAAGATTTCCAGTCCTATGTTGAATAGGTAGGGGGAGAGTGGGCAGCCTTGTCTAGTCCCTGACTTTAGTGGGATTGCTTCAAGTTTTTTAAGGTTTAATTTGATGTTGGCTACTGGTTTTCTATATATTGCTTTTACTATGCTTAAGTATGTGCCTTGAATTCCTGATCTTTGCAAGACTTTTAACAAAAGGGGTGTTGAATGTTGTCAAATGCTTCTTCAAAATCTAGTGAGATGACTGTGTATTATATTTTTCCTTGAGTGTGTTTATATATGTGTTTATACATTGATAGATTTCCATATATTGAACCAGCCCTGCATCCCTTGGATGAAGCTTACTGGATCATGGTGAATGATCGTTTTTGATGTATTCTTGGAGTTGGTTTGCAAGAATTTTATTGAGTATTTTTGCATCGATGTTCATGAGGGAGATCGGTCTGAAATTCTCTTTAATTTTAGGGTCTCTGTGTGGTTTAGGTATGAGTGTAATTGTGGCTTCAAAGAATGAGTTGGGTAGTGTTCCTTCTGTTTCTTTTCTGTGGAATAGTTGGTAGAGTATTGGTATTCAGTCTTCTATGAAAGTCTGATAGAATTCTGCACTGAACCCATCTGGTCCTGGGCTTTTTTTGCTTGGGAGACTTTTGATGACTGCTTCTAATTTTTTAGGTGTTATGGGACTGTTTCAATGGTTTATCTGATCCTCATTTAACTTTGGTACATGGTATCTGTTTAGATTTTGTATGTGGTATTTGTCCATTTCCTCCAAATTTCCAGTTTTGTTGAATATAGGCTTTTTTAGTATCATCTGATGATTTCTTGAATTTCTTCAGCTTCTGTTGTTATGTCTCACATTTCATTTCTGATTTTGTTAATTTGAATACTCTCTCTGTGACCTTTGTTTAGTCTGGCTAAGGGTTTATCAATCTTGTTGATTTTCTCAAAGAGCCAGCTCCTGGTTTTGTTAATTCTTTGTGTAGTTCTTTTTGTTTCTACTTGGTTGATTTCAGTTCTGAGTTTGATAATTTCCTGCCATCTACTCTTCTTGGGTATATCTGCATTTTTATGTTCTAGAGCTTTCAACTGTGCTATCAAGCTGCCCGTGTATGCTCTCTCCAGTTTCTCTTTGGACGCACTCAGAGCTATGATTTTTTCCTCTCAGTACTGCTTTCATTGCATCCCATAAGTTTGGGTATGTTATGCCTTTATTTTCAGTAAATCCTAAAAAAATCCTTAACTTCTTTCTTTCTTATCATTGTTCAGCTTCCATGTGTATGTGGGATTTTTGTGGGTTTTGTTGTTATTAAAGACCAGCCTTAGTCCATGGTGATCTGTTAGGATGAATGGGAGTATTTCAATGTTCTTGTATCTGTTGAGGCCTGTTTGTGACTGGCTATATGTTTAATATTGGAGAAGGTACTATGAGGTGCTGAGAAGAAGGTATATTCTTTAGTTTTAGAATGAAATGTTCTTTAGATGGGTGTTAAATCCAATTGGTTCATAACCTCTGCTAGTTTTGCTATGTCTCTGTTCAATTTATGCTTCTATATTTGTTTATTGATGAGAGTAGGGTGTTAAAGTCTCCCATGATTATTGTGTGTGGTGTAATATACGTTTTGAACTTTAGTACGGTTTCTTTTATAAATGTAGATGCTCTTGTATTTGGAGCATAGATGTTTAGGACTGAGATTTTATCTAGATAGATATTTTTCTCTAATGAGTAAAACGTGTCCTTCTTTATCTTTTTTTGGATAACTTTTAGTTGAAAATCTATTTTATTCAATGTTAGAATGGATATTCAAGCTTGTTTCTTGGGAATATTTGCTTGGAATGCTTTTTCCTAGCCTTTTACTCCGAGGTAGTTTTTGTCTTTGTAGCTGAAATGAGTTTCTTGTATGCAACAAAATTCCGGATCCTGTTTACATATCCAGTCTGATAGTTTATGGCTTTTAATTGGGAAATTCAGTCCATTGATGTTAAAAGATTTTAAGTAATAGTGATAGTTGTTTCCTGTTATTTGTGTTTTTTTTCTTTTTGTTTTTCTTGCATAGTTCTTTTTTAT
This sequence comes from Micromys minutus, assembly GCF_963924665.1. Taxonomy (NCBI): domain Eukaryota; kingdom Metazoa; phylum Chordata; class Mammalia; order Rodentia; family Muridae; genus Micromys; species Micromys minutus. The sequence continues at coordinate 48,008,658 of NC_137984.1, read as the reverse complement.
GGTGAGGGGGCTTTTCCCAGGTTGTAGTTTCCCTCCTTGTGTTGGATTTTCCATTTATTATCTTTTGTAGGGCTGGATTTTTGGACAGATATTTGATTTTGATTTTGTCCTGTCATATCTTCATTTCTCCATCTATGGTAATTGAAAGTTTTGCTGGATATAGTAACCTAGGCTGGTATTTGTGTTCTTCTAGGGTTTGTATAATATCTGTCCTGGATCTTCTAGCTGTCATAGTCTCTGTTTAAAATTCTGGTGTAATTATGATCAGTCTGCCATTATTTTTTACTTGCCCCTTTTCCCTTTTTGCTTTTAGTATTCTTCCTTTGTTTTGAACATTTAGTGTTTTGACTATTATGTGTCAGGAGGAGTTGTCTTTTTTTTTTCTTCCTGGTCCAATCTATTCGGCATTCTGTAGGCTTCCTGTATGCTCATGTTAATTTCATTCTTAAAAGTAGGGAAGTCTTATTCTATGGTTTCGTTGAAGATATTTACCGGGCCTTTTAGTTGGAAGTCTTTGCTATTTTCTACACCCATTGTCCTTAGGTTTGGTTTTTCTTATTGTGTTCTTGGTATCCTGGATATTTTCCATTAGGGGATATTTTGATTTTTGGATTTTCTCTGACTATTTTGTCAATATTTTCTATGTTATCTTCTGTCCCTGAGATCCTCTCTTCCATCTCTTGTATTCTGTTAGTGATGTTTGCATCTATGATTCCTGATTTGTTTTCCAGGTGTTTTGTTTCCAGCATTGTCTCCTTTGTGATTTCTTTATTGTTTTTATTTCCATTTCCCGTTCCTTCACCCATTTAGTTTTGCTTTCCTGTAGCTCTTTGAGTGATTTTTGTGTTTCTTTTTAAGAGCTTTTATTTGTTTACATGTGTTCTCCTGATTCTCCTGTAATTTATTAAGTGACTTATTCATGTGCTTCTTGAGGACTTCCGTCATTGTCATGAAGTACAATTTTAAGTCCATATCTCGTTTTTCTGGTGTGTTGTGAAATCCAGTACTTGCTGTGGAGGGAAAACTGGGTTCCGATATTGACAGGTTTTCTTGGTTTCAATTGCTTAGGTTCCTGCACCTTCCTCTTGCCATCTTGTTATCTGTGATGTTAGGTGATCTTGTTGTCTCTGACTGGAGTTTGTCTTTCCTGTGGGTCTGAGGACCCATGGGCTCAGGTAGGAGATTTTTCCCAGATGTCTGTCCAGCTCTCTGCAAGCAGGCAGTGAATTTTGATCAAGGTGGATTGATTTTGTCACCATGGGATCCGGTGGCCTGATTTCAATTTTATTGTGTCAATTTCTGTTTTAAATTCCCTCTTCCATTCCTTCATCTCTTTGGTTCTGTTTTCCTCTAGTTCTTTGAGTGTTTTTCTTGTTTCTTCTTTAAAAGCTTCTGAATCTTTTTGCTTTTCCTCCCGTTATTGTTTAACTATCTTTATCAGCGTCTTGAGGTATGATTTCAGGTCTGCATCTTCTTTTTCTGGAGTGTTTGGCATTCCAATGTTTGCTGTTATGGGAGAGCTGGGTTCTGGTGTTGCCAGGTTGTCTTGGTTTCTTTGGGATATACTCTTTTGCTTTCCTCTTGCCATCTTGTTGTCAGTGATATGTTCTTGCCTTTCCCTTGTAGCTGGTCTGTGTCCCTGGATCTCCACTGGTCCAGTTGGCAGATGAGCCGAGCCCTTTTCTGAGCCCCAAAGTTGCCAGGTCAAAACAGAGGTTCCAATGCTGTGTCCCTGGTCCCTGGATCAGGCAGGGCTGGGGTGTACTTTCCGTGCGCACTCCGCAGAGATCTCTCTGCTCCCTGGCTGCCCAGATCTCCTACTCACCAGTCTTTAAAACTTTAGGAACTGCTGGTCCGGGTGGCAGATGAGCCGAGCCCTGTTCTGAGCCCCAACGTCGCCGGGTGGAAACCCTGATTTCAATTTTAAAGTTTGATTTCCAGTAGGTTTAATGGGAGGAGAGGCCTTTGGTCCAGCGAAGGTGCATTTCCCCAGTGTAGGGGAATGCCAAGGCACTAAGGTAAGAGAGGGTGCTTAAGAGAGGGACCACCTTCATGGAAGCAAGGGGAGGGGGAGTGTGGGTAGGAGTCAGGGAAAGGGGATAACATTAGAAATGTAAAAACAAAAAATATCCAATAAGATAAATAGGCCCATTTCTAATGTTTTTTTCTTCTGCCTCGCAGCTGAGGGAGCTGATAAGAAAGCCCTGATTCTCTGACGTTTGGTACTGGAGCGAAGTGCATGATGGATTACATCCTGTAATCTTGTGGTGAAAACGTAGAATCCAGAATCTAGACATTTGAGTCAGTGGGGATATGGGATGTGTCTGTAAACCAATCCACTAAAGAATTCTGAAATCACATACAAAAGAATGAATTTAGTCTGATTCTTCATGCTATAGGCAAACTTACTCAAAAAAAGGGGACCAAGAATCTAAATATATTAGCTAAAACTATAAAACTGTTTTTAAAAACATAGAATTAAATGTCTATAACTCTTTATTTATATTTTTTGAGTGAAACCAAAACCACCCACAGCAAACAAAAATCAACGATGGTTCAGACTTAATAAAAATTTTAAATTTTTCCTTCAAATGGTGTCAGTAAGAATTTGGAAAGAATACTCAAGAAAATACATTTGCAAAGCATGTGTATACTAAGGAATTTATATCTAGATTATATGGAGAAATTGTATCATTCAGTGACAAATAGACCACAACACAATTAAAAGCAGATAAAGAGTCCCATGATGTGACTCATGCTTTTAATTTCAGCTCTGGGGAGGTTATAGACAGTTGAATTAGAGCGGGTTCATGGCCAGTCAGGAATATACATACTGAAAATCTGTTTCAACACATAAACTGTAAAGAAAAATAATAAAAATGCAGACAAGATATTTGAATAGATATGGGTGTCTGATTCCTTTATCCATTAGAGAGCTGACAAGGTACTCTCAATGTCAATAACGTCAGTCTTTTTATACTTAAACATTTTCCATACAGTACACTTTGAGCTTTTTTTCCCTCTCACAAATCCTTCCAGACCCTCCCTAGCTCAATACCCACCCCTCTTCATATTCTGTCTCTCACACTAAAAATAAAAACGAAACAAAATAAAAAGCAAAACAAAAATTCAATAAAACAAGACAAAAATACCCAAATAAAATGATGCAATATCTCTCCCAAACACAAAACAACTCCCCTAAACAAAGTATGGGGTATGTTTTGTGTCGTACAGGTCCTCTTGGGTATGGGGCCTGCCCTGGAGTATGGCTGATGTACCCATGAACACTCATTTGGAGAAGATGGATTTTCCATTCCCAGCAGGCATCAATTACAAATAACTTTTTGGTTGGGGTGAGGCTGTAGCCTCAGTGCTTCCCTTCTCAGTGCTGGGACTTGGTCCATGCAGGTCCTACGGGTGCTGTTGGTGTCGGAGTTTATATGTGTATCATCTGTTGTGCCTGGAAGACATTCCTTGGAGTCATCCACCATTTCCATCCATCTTAAAATCTTGCTGCCTCCTTGTCCACATAGATCCCTGAGATCTTAAGGTGAAAATTTTGATAAAGACAAGCTATTTGGGACTAGGTGCTCCAAATTCTATTTTGTTCTTAAATTGTTGGTCTCTTTTTTAAATTATCTTTCACTTAAAGCAAAAGCTTCTCTGAGGAGGATTCAAAGAGACACTGATCAGTTGATGTAACAAAATGTTTTTAAGAGTCTTTTTATAAATAGGTTGAAGAACTGAACTTCATTAATGTGTCAACAATATCAGAAGTCTGTGTGTAATGTTATGAGTTGGTATGTAGACCGCGGAAGATGTAGACACAGAACACAGAAGGAAATGCCATGACACCATAGGAAGGGTCACTGGTTTCTATAAAACACTGTTTCATTTTCCCTGAGATCTAAGGTTGCTCTTATCTTTATGTTCAGTGAAACTGTATGTAAATGTATATAAAATTCCACTTTTATTGACTTGTAGGTAAAGTCAACTCCTCAACTTATTTATCCCTGAGCTGTACCCTACAGCAGTGACTCCACTGATCCTGGTGCAATGCTACAGATAACAGAAATGGACAGCATATAGACTAAGGAAAAGTAGGATGGATAATGCAAGTGCATGAATTCATAAATGCCTCCAAGATGTTTCTGTATTTCCCTTTGGGATGTAACAGAAGTAGATTTCTTCAAATATGAGTCTTCTCAAAATACCTGTTTCTATTTCTATAAAATAGGGTCATTTCTTGCTAGAATCCAAAATTTATGAACAGATAAACAGATAAAGTGAAGAATAATAACAAATTGTGGTAATTTTCAGCCATAACAATCTTTGAAATTATCACACATGTCACAACCAACTTGAAGCTGAGAAATGATGCACGTGAAAGAAACTGAGAAGGCAAGGTGTTCGCAATGTACTTCCTTGAGCACTTACAGGGGGAAACCTAGAGACAGGTGAACAGAACACAAGGGCAGAGTGTTGTAGAGTTTCTCTTCAGGTTGGGGGACTTCTAGAGACAGACAATGGTGATGATGGTTATCTTGACAGAATCTAGACTCCCTTGGGAAACTGGCCTCTGGGCATGCTATAGAAGATTACCTTGGTTGTAATAATTGATGTGGGAGTCTGATTTAAATACCTCTCTAATTCCTGTTGTGCATGTAATCTGCTCAACCCCCTTCAGTCTCCTGCTGCCTCGGCCTCTCTATCTTTTCTTTTCTTTTTACTTTTCTCTTTTTCCCTTTTGTTTTTTTAGTATTTGAAACACACTTATTCTTACCTGTATTAATTAATATTTACCAGACTTCCCATGCTTTTAAAAATGAAAACACAACTAATATTCTTAAGAGTATTTTAATAGCTCTTGTGTTGATAATATTGTAAAAAGCTTACTCCTTATAAATTAGAAAATGTCATGTAAACACAGTTTTCATTTGAAGATTTCTCTAATGAACAACTCCTCAGTAACTCTTAAAATATTTTAGGGGCTCATTTCTCTGTCATTAAAAGAACATTTTCTGGGATTATTTTCCATGATGAAAGGCACACTTCAAAATTCCCCCAAAAGGTTGCAATTTTCATTCATATTATTGGAAATCAAAATAGCAAAATAGCCATGAAAATATTCTTGCCATTTATCTTGCATGGCTATCTAGCAACTGGACGAAAACATCTTTCCTTAAAAAACACAGAACAATAAGTGTTTTTATTAATTATTTTACTTTCATAAAAGCTCTTCTGTCACAATGTACAGGACATCAATTTTTGAAATGACCGTTCTTTCAAATACATCTTGGGAGCTAAAAATAAAGAGATCCATAGATCATTTTATGTGTTCTCAACATGTATAACTTAGAGCAGAGCTTTCCAGCTGACTCCAAAGCCCTTGAGAAGTGGTCTTTGCAGTGGAAACTCTGAGCGGCCTCTCACTGTAGGGACACTGACAGGTACCATTATGATAAATGGGTCTGTGGGAGACATCATATAGGGTCACAGGTAATTAATGGCATAAGCAACACAAAATACAGGCAACCATTCCACTGAGAGTATGATGCAATGGGAAAAATCTCTCATAAAACCCAGAGAATGTATATTTAGCAAATAACAGTGAGGAAAGACTTGTAAAATAAATCAAAATCTGGGGCTATAACTTTAAGCAATCATTGCACATTGCTACATAATTAGGAGTTTTTAGGGAAACACCATAAAATTGATCCTTAGCTACACAAAATTACTCTACATAGTAGACCATGAAAGCAATGAAATATGAACTCAAGCACTTAAGCCAGCTAATGACATCCAGGAATTTCTAGTTGGAAAATTCCACTGTAAGTGTTCTTAGAATATGACTCCTTGTGCAAATGGAATGTAACAAAGAAACACAGTGACATATTATCTCTTCCTCAGTGTCATGACATAATTAGGTTTGTCCACATGCATTCACGCAGATACACATACAGTGAGTGTGTGTGGGGGGGTAAGGGGTGCATGTGTGTGTGTGTGTGTGTGTATGTGTGTGTGTGTGTAATCTTTATAGATTAAGAATGTCTGTAGAGAAGGAAGAGAGGTCAGAGGAGGAAAACAGACAGAAGGAAGGTCCAAGATGAACCTCCATAAAGACCAACTAGACCCAGATGGGATTAATTGGTATTAAAAAGCTACGAACATTAAGGATTTTATAGGTTTAATATCTCATATAGAAGTGCAGTGTGCATCTTTGCCCATTTGATGTAATTTTGTTATTTACAGGGTTTGTGGATTGAGAACTGAATATATAGACCTATTTGAAAAGCTTAAAAAAGAATGTCTGTAGAATTTTAGGTCATGGGCTAGTGTTTTGCTTTATTTCGTTTGATCTTTGAATATTGCATTGACTCCAGGTAATTCATTATTTTCTTAGAGAATGGACGACTTCCTCTGTTGCTCAAAGTCTCTTTACTTTCCTTCACACTGGACTTCAACTTGCTCAAGAAAAATCAATGAGTGTTAGCTCATGTTATTCTTTCGTAGAATAAATGCATCCTGCAGCTTTCTTTCTAAAACAGTCAGTCGTAGGATTGATGCAGTCGTTGTGAGGGTGTAGGGTGGGATAGCAAAAAAGGAGAAAGTGATTATGACAGATTATTGATCTAAAACTTTGAAGAAACTGGCATCAATCCTGTCTTGCTTCATGGCGTTGGAGTGGCAAAAAATTAATCCTGTATATGAAAGAATCCCCAAGAGTTTCAGTGACTGACTATTTTCATAGGGAAGTCACTGGAGAGATTCATGATAGATATCACCCACCTACTGATGTGCCAAAGGTTTTCGATTTTAACCCATAGTCTCTGTAATCCTGAAAATGAATAAAATTCTTACTTAAAATAAAAGACATGCCCAACGGCTTTCTAAGGAAAGTTTGGGCTGGATGACTAAGATGAGTTTGCGTTTGTGAGGAATACCTAAGCAGAGTTTGCCACAGTTTCCCTCCCAAACAGCATTAGATATAAAATCAACTTCATTATTTTCTCATTACTTATTTGAAGATAACATTAACCTAACGAGGTTTTGTATGCTCTCTTCTCTCAGCCGAACTTTAAAAAATGCCTACTACATTTTTGCAATGACTAATTCTTTTCTTGCTGTTTGACCCCAGCAGGTTTTGCTTTGAAAATGATTCTGAATCAGATTCTCTAGGGTGAGAAAAGAGCAGAAAATGAAGGGAATAATGAACATTTAAACTCAGATTCTCAAAAGCACTTTTCTAACTTTCACAGGAATATATTTCAATCTGCTTGTTGACTAAGCAGTAGGTATTTTCTACTTCCATTATCCAGGGTAGTGAGTTTATAATTTTATAGTTGGGTTGTAATGGTAATTGAAATTTTCATATTTTTGTCTTAAAGATAAAGTGGAAGTCTGATGGTCTGCTATTTTTATGATCTGGTTTAATTGTATTTTTGATAGTGTGCAGAAGTAAGGAAGACCCATTAATATTTTAAAATTGAATCCATTAGTTTAGGAACATGAACAGATATAAGTAAACTACAGCCCTTGGATATCATATAAAGTGAGGAATACAGCCAACAAAACTGGCTACACAGAACACATGCTCTAAGCTAGTAGACATAGTAAGTTCAAATGTTACACACATAGCAAAAGAACAAACTAGAAAGAAGTGCTGTAGGTAGCCAAGCTTATATGTTTCCCACAGAGAAGAAAATTACTTCCCATGGAACAAGCTTAACAAAAATTCACAAGGTAATTTTTGTCTGAATTTTTCTATTGCTGCCATGGTTAAAATGCTGTCCATGTTCTCGTATAAGTAATTTCTGATAAAATATTTATTATTTAGCATCTGTATCGCCAGGTTTTGATTTATACCAGCTTGCTTTCATTAAAATATTCTTTCAGTCAGCAAGATAACCTTAATTTCATAAAATTGGGCCCCACACATGTGAAAATCAGAATAGAAAGTATTCATATTCCCTTCTGTATTTTTATTGCAAACAAAATCCAAGATAAAAATTTCAACTTAGTGTTTATGTTTTAATTGGTAGCTAAGGTTACAGATTTTTTTAACCTTGTCAAACCCATCATTTATTTTAAAATGAATGAAACCAATAACTTAAAAATATTAAAATGTCTTTCATTTACTTTTTGATCAGTATTAATTTAACTATTTTGACTGTTTAAATAGAAAACATAACACTGACTCACTTTTTAACTTTCGTAGCTACATTTTAAATGGGACTATAGCACTAGTCTTGTAGGTTTTTTTATGATTTTATGTAAGATACTATGTTGCTTGCTTTTGTGTTGCTATGCCCTAAGCATCAGACAAGGGCCACTGAAGGACACATAGTTGACAAGTAAGGATTGGTGGTGGCATATCTGGGTCTTCTATAGTAAAGTATTGGTGGACAGAGAAGCAGCAAGCTTGGACTGAACAAGGCATGGTCCCACTTCACATCTCTGACACCTATTTCTTTCAGTTAGGGCCCACTTAAAGGCTCAACAACCTCTAGAACAATTTCTCTAATGGAGTTCCACAAGTTGTTACAAAAGATCATGGTGGTGGGGGGAGTATTCCACATTTAAATTACAATGAATTTGCAAGAATAAAAAAAATGTATTTTCTAACCTTAAGTTAGAACAAAATTTTAGACCTCATAGTTCAGATTATATTTTAAACAAGGTATAATTCAGTAACCTGAGCTAATTGACTACATATTTGAAATAAACTCAACAGTCTAAATATATTGCTTAATTTTTAAAGATTAAAATGATTATGTATATGAATATGTTTTTGTGAGTATATGCTATGTGTGTGCAGATATCCATGGGTTCCAAAACAGGCTTAGATCCAGAGCTGATCTGGATCCAGGTCCCAATGGTTGTGAGTCACCTGGTGTTGGAAGCAGAACTTAGGTGTTCTGTAGTTAAGAACACCTGGTATAGGTGTTAGAAACAGATTTCAGGTGTTCTATAGTGAGAACACTTGGTCTAAGTGCTAGAAAAAGAACTCAGGTGTTCTATGGTAAGAAGACCTGGTATAGGTGTTGGAAACAGTTGGAAGCAGAACTCAGGTGTTCTATAGTAAGAAAACCTAGTATAAGTGTTGGAAACAGAGCTCAGGTGTTCTGTGGTGAGAACACCTGGTATAGGTGTTGGAAACATAACTCAGATGTTCTATAGTAAGAACACCTGTTATAAGTGTTGGAAACAGAACTCAGATGTTCTATAGTAAGAACACCTGGTATAAGTGTTGAAAACAGAACTCAGGTGTTCTATAGTAAGAACACCTAGTATAAGTGTTATAAACAGAGCTCAGGTGTTCTGTAGTGAGAACACCTGTTACAGGTGTTGGAAACAGAACTCAGGTGTTCTATAGTAAGAACACCTGGTATAGGTGTTGGAAACAGAGCTCAGGTGTTCTAAAGTGAGAACACCTGTTACAGGTGTTGGAAACAGAACTCAGGTGTTCTATAGTAAGAAAACCTAGTATAAGTGTTGGAAACAGAGCTCAGGTGTTCTGTGGTGAGAACACCTGGTATAGGTGTTGGAAACAGAACTCAGATGTTCTATAGTAAGAACACCTGGTATAAGTGTTGGAAACAGAACTCAGATGTTCTATAGTAAGAACACCTGGTATAAGTGTTGAAAACAGAACTCAGGTGTTCTATGGCAAGGACACCTGGTATAGGTATTAGAAATACAACTCAGGTGTTCTACAGTAAGAAGAACTGCTATAGGTGTTAGAAACAGAACTCAGGTGTTCTATAGTAAGAACACCTAGTATAAGTGTTATAAACAGAGCTCAGGTGTTCTGTAGTGAGAACACCTGTTACAGGTGTTGGAAACAGAACTCAGGTGTTCTATAGTAAGAACACCTGGTATAGGTGTTGGAAACAGAACTCAGGTGTTCTATAGTAAGAACACCTAGTATAACTGTTGGAAACAGAACTCAGATGTTCTGTAAGACGAACATGATGTGCTCTTCACAGGTAAGGCATTTCTCAACCCCTGACACCACCTTAAATCCTTTATGCTTTTTAAAATTTGTAAACGTGGAAATAAGAAAACAAGGAAGTCCAAGTTGGAAAATGTGTAGATCAGTTTATTATAAAAATATTAGCGCCATTATCACATTTCATATTTTATATTCATTCCTAAGCCTTTTGTTGTGTCTATGCCAATTAATACAAATGAAATAGTTAGAAGTTTAAAATGGTTAAAGTTCCTTGGCTTCAGACTTGGTTTCTGGACCCAGTTAAGTTTTGGAATATGAGCCAAGTTTCTAAGCAGATGTGTGGCATGGGCCTGAATATAAAGGTAGTCCCACTAGAGTGTCAGCTTATGCAAGAGTTGCTCTTCCTGGAAATAGTGGTCTGCCTTGAAGGAATTTGGGAAACATGGAAATAGGGATTCCAAGTAAAACTTTTAACTCAGAGCATGAAGATATTTTGGCTTTACTTCCAAGACAAGCAAATGGTCCTCACTCTTCTGCTTGGTGGCCTCTAACCCTTCTTTAGAGGATGTAATATAAACCTTATATGTTTCATGGAATCTCCTTACTAGTCAGATTATAACTAAAGGATTTATATACCATATCTCGGCAATAGAACTCTTCATGGCTCAAGGAGAGAAAAATTGATTTTTAAATGTTATTTATATTTTACTTTCTTATTGAACTGACTAACATTTTATACATTGCCGCCAAATTGCTAATTATACTTTAAAGATGACTCTCGGCATGAGTGATGGTTGTGTTTTCTTTATGCTGTGATGTTTGAGAGAGGTCTATATATCAGCTGCTGTTATGGTTATTTCAAGCTGAATATTCAGTATAACTCACTCACAGGCTTGACAAAGGGCACTGGTTAATGGTTGAGACATCAGTTGCGCAGCCCACCTGAGGCTGCACATCATGGTCTCTTTTAATGGAGGCTCCCAACACTGCAGCAACAGGGTAGACAAACTTCTTATTTAGTATCACTGTTTAAGTGAGTATGTATAAATTACTGTTTCTTTATTACCTAAAGCTAGGAAGTTATCTATTTTTACTTTCTTCGGTGTGTGACTGGTGAAAATAGTTGGGACTTCCCACAGATTCAAGAGGAAAACATAGATAATATTTCTAAGTGAGAAAAACCTGTTGCCAAATAGATGACATTTGAAAACTTCCAAATATATTTATTAACCAATTGGTTATATATTAATTAACTGTAAATTTATTTCTCTTTCCATTTGCCTAATTACTGTATTGTCATATGAGATATTTTCCTTCTAACTAAAGTTCAAGTTAACATTTTATTTCTTGGAACCATTTATTTATTAAATTCAATGTACACTAGTATATACTGTAGCTTAATTTTACTTCTGATATTTAAATAAAATGATATTTACAGAAAATTTAGTATGATTTACTTATACTTCATTTTTATTTAGGAACATTTTGTTTTATGGAATTATTTGTAATGTATACTGAAAACAAGGCATTTTTAATCTTTAAATAGTTCATTAAGTGACTTTTTATAAATCTTAGGAAGTCTAATTAATAGCAAAGCTAACCAAAACAAAAGTTGGATAGAAAGTACATCAAGCCACCTGCACTACGTCAGGAGTTAAGTCTTCTAGGTAGATGCCTGTTGGGACAATTTCAATATCAATGTTCTGATTTATGGTGAACACAATATTTTAATTAGTATGTCATCTAAGACTTGAACAGTTTTTCAGAAAGAGAATATTTTCAACCACCTTCAAACACCTCAGGAGCAGATTCTGACATTGTTGTTTGATTTTCAAGGTAACCTACTTATAAGTGGAAAATACAACCCTAATGAGTGGTTGGCAGTGGGTTAGTGCCTCTTTGCCTTGACTCTTCCCATTATCTCTGAACGGTCCTCTCTCCCCTGCCCAAACTACTTCCATTAGTAAAGTACTTTTTAAAGAAGACTTTAATTTGAATTAATAGATTTATTATAGTTCTAAGAAATAATTTGGCTGACCCTCATCCATCTTTGCCTAAAGATAACATTTTATAATATTTTAGCACAACCCAGAAAGTTAGTATATAACATGTGAAAATTTATTTCTATATCAGCAATTGTGTGTGTTACATGTTTTGTATTTGTGTGTGTTATATGTATGTTTGTTTATGTATGTGTGTTTGTGTAATCTACCACATGTGTAGATTAATTGATTCAGTTAAGATACAGAAATATTTTGTTCCTAGAGGAATTTCTTGCTCCTATCTCTTGATGGCCACTTCTGCATTGACCCTATTAATTTAACATCAGATTTTTCCACAAATATTTTACCTGTTATACATACACAATAAACCCAATATGACTAAAACACAGGGTATGATAGTTCCAGTGAGATGTTCTTCATAATCTTGGACATTTGAACACTTGGCCCCCGTTGGTGGCAATGCTTGGGCAATTGAGGAGTTGTGGTCTTACTAAAAGAATAATGATTTGGGAGCAGCCTTTGAGAGTTTACACACTATTATCATTGCCAGATTACTTTCCGTTCTGTGCCCGTATTTTATGATGAGTCTTAAAACCAGTTTTGGTGGCTCATACCTCTATTCCCAGCTCTGGGGAAGTAGGCAGATGTAGAAATTTGAGTTTGATGCAATCATGGTATACAGAGGGAGAACCAGAACATCCAGGGCTACACAAAGAAATACTTTCTCAAGGGAAAAAATAACGAGTCCTCAGCTCCCAACTCCAGTTTTGTGCATGATATATGAGACCAAGCTATCCTGGCCATTATAATTTTAACTCTATGGAAACCTCATTCCAAATACTCTCTCTTCTCTAGTTGTCTTAGTCATGGTGTTTTGTCATGGCAATAGAAAGTAACTAATATACAGGAAAAACAGTAGGTATTACAAACAGTAAAGTTTTAATTGAATGTGCTCTTGGAGATAATTTAGAAACAAGCTTACAACTACTGCTCCATAACTGTAGCTAACAGACTATTTATAAGCAATAACTCCCCCTGTTTAAATGCCCCATGTGAATACTTGGAATAAGTGTCCCGTGTATCAGCATGTAAAGTTTTAAATGTGATCAACTGCTCTCTTCTTGCTTGTTAATTTATATGATCCAAACCTTTCAACTGTGTTGTTTTAACAAGACTCCTTTTAGAGAAACCGTTTCACAGTGGAATGTTGAGGAGATTTAAACAAGAGATTATGAAACAAAGAATCTCAGGATATATATTGCTCTGTTGTAATAAGGCAAAGTCATATCCAAATTCATATTGCAGTTCTTATTACGTGCATTTCTGCTTATATTTTTAAAAAATACTGTAAAATTTAGATAATCTTCAGTTGAACGAGAGACTTTGAGCTATTATCTTATTTCTTTGAATTCATGACCAATCATGATTTTAATCTATAAATTTGTTTGTGATGTCTATTATGTTTCAGTCTCAACTACTCTATCACTTGTCTCACTGATAATGTTGTGAAACCTCTATTGTATCTGAAGATGAGCTTTTATTTTAATTCTTCAATTTTGTCTATTATTCAATATAAATTTGATGTCCTTATCCTTTAAGATGATGTTTTTTTTTTTTAAATGCCACAATTTAGTCGATGTATGTTTAAGTTTGTCTGAAATTACACCTTTAAAACTCCAGGAAGCTTGTTTCCAGACATATTGGGGATTCAGTGTGAATTCCATACACCCGTCAAAGCCTTTCTCCTCAATTTCTACTGAACATCACTGTGCCACTGTCCCTGTCTTAGACTAATTTCTACATCCATAAATGACAAGGAACATTATCTTCAAAGTTTTCCCTCTCTGAAAACTCATTAACCAGTCTTTAAAAGAAGAGTTCCATATTTTTCTTTTTAATATATTAGTGTTTGCCTGCATGTATGTTTGTGTACCATGTATGTATCTGCAAAGCCTAAAAAAAAGGTAGATCTCTGGAAATATACTTATGGATTGCTGTGTAGAACCATGTGGATGCTAGAAACTGAACCGTGGTTTTCTCCTAGAGGAGCAAGGACAGTTAGCTTTTGAGCCATCTATCCAGACTTGCAGTGACCAGTTTTTACTGTAATACAAAGCATAATGCTTAATTCCTCTGCTGTTTACTGACCTCATGAAGAACTGGTTGGTGGGATTGATTTAAACCTGGCACAGCATCTTCATCTCAATATCTATCATCAGATGTTTTCCTGGTATTCCATAGTTTCTTGAGTCAAAAACCTGAACTCCAGGCTATAAAAACACTTTTGTACTTTTCATTAATGTTGGATTGTTAATAGATATTAAGTTCTCAATCTATCTGAGAGGTGAAATCAGGCAGTTGCTGAGTATGAAACTATTTAAATGTTTTTGTTTACACTAGCTATGGTTTGTGAACTATATAAGAGTAAGATTGCTGATAATGATTATTTTCTTCATCAAATATTCTAGAATCATCCAGGAACAGTCTCAACAGAACTATTCAATTAGATTGGGCTGTGGGCATGTCTATGGGAAATTTTCTTAGATAATTGTTAATTTTTGTGGGAATACATAGCCCACTGTGTGTGGCATTATTCCCTAGGCATGGAAAAAAGTGACTGAGTACATATAAGCATGTACAAATATATCTTTCTCAACTACTGGATGTGCCTATAGTATGACTAACTCAATCCTGTCCTTGTGACATTCCCTGAAGTGATGAACTATAACCTGATGTTGTAGGCTGAATAAACCCTTCCTCTCCTAAATTGCTTTTGTCAGAATATTGTATCATTGCACCAAAAATGAAAAATTGGAAACTGTTTAACTTCTTCAGCATGTTAACTTTGATTTTCTATTTCTCCTAAGGATGAAAAAAAGGATAAATTATTTCACTTACACTTTTCAAAAGATGAATAATGAAGTAGAAATATTTGATTTAAAACCATACAAGTTAAACTTTTGAGATGATGAATTTGAGAGAACATATCTATAGTTTCCCGTGCAATAAAAATTTTGCTAGAAAAGTTTAGTTATGATATCACCCATTCACAAGATACCTTGTCCTGTCATTTACATACTGAATAGTATGTCTGAAGAAGAACAGAAGTATTTATCTAAATAAATTTTAAATTTTATATATTATTTTAGCTTTAGCTTTTGTTTTCTCTCTCTCTTTCTATTTTTCAGATGTCTCACCTTTGACAATAATCTGTCTACTGGCCTAAACTATAAAGTGATTCACTTATCATCTGCGTATGTGATCCTATTATATGCTAATTTTATTATAAGATGACATAATTTAATAATTTTCAAGAAAGAATATATCTTTACTTCTGCTTAGATGAGGTATACAGAGGTTGTTCATACTAAATTCTGCTGTTATTCTGGACAGAGTATAGAAACTGTCAATTACTTTAAATTAAGGGTCATAATAAAAATTTATAGTTTTATTTTATGGTTATTTGAGCACTGAATTAGAGACACAATTAATAGTATGTGGAATTATTGTTTAGATGCTTTTCTTTGAGCACAGTAGTTTTATTTGTGGACAGACTAAAATAAAACCAATCTATAAACAGCTTTCCATATGCAAGTTTTGAATTTTATTTTTTCTTCTACTTAACTAGAAAGCTTAGTATCTAGTGACACATGTAGTATACAAAAAATATTCTTGACTAGATTTTGAGAATTACATTACTTGGTTCAGTGGCTTCTGACATACATCAGTATGTTTTTAACTGTGAAAAGTATGAAGGTTTTTGTGTCAATCAGATATATCAGTTGTAAATTTAAACATCCAAGTATAAAATTTTAAAATGTTTAAAAATTACACTTATTACATTTCACATGGGAAACCACCCATTTTAATATTTCACGAATGACTCCTGAACATATATCTGCACTTTTAAATTTTTTGCACTTGAAGCTCTCAAACTGAAATATTGCATAGTTGCCTATTGGGATAAAATGTTTGTTAGAAGTATGTGGAAATAACTGTAAGGGTGTAACATCAGAATCTGAGGTCTTCCATAATTCAAATTCATTCTATAAAACAGTCTGCTCATGCATGAAGATGAGCTAATGGCATCGCTATAGTTATTAACCCAGTGTCACCTCCAGAATGCGACACCAGAAGATTATTTTCTGTGATTACAGTTTTGGATTTTTCAGTTAGATGACCTACTTTTGAAAATAATGTCATTTTTTTTTCCTTTTAGCAAGACACAGATTTTGCTAAAACGAATTAACTCCATGGTTGATTGCCTCCTAGGTCCACACTCTCTCAGCCAAGACTATGTCCTTGCCGGTGTACAGCGCACTGCGACCAGTCTTGCCCCAGTGAGTCTCTGGAATAGCTCTACATGCCTTTGCCTCCATCCTTTCATTGGAGGGACATCTCATGCCACACTGAATTCTTTATGTAACCAGTCTTGCAAGTCTGAATTCAAGTGAGCAGGGCCTCTGTGCTGAGGAAACATGTATCTGCACAGTTTTCTCTGGGATGCACAGAAGACTTCATGTGATAGTTATTTCGTGTGAGAATGGCATGTGAATAGCACTAGAAAAATTAGCTACAATTTGCCATTAATTTATCCCATTTACATGTTCTACACTTTATTGAAATTTAGACCCTTTTGCAGATATATATATATATATACATATTACATGTATGTGTGTGTTTGCAAATGTGTGTGTATACAGGTGTGGAGGCCTAAAGGTGACATGGTGCCTTCCTTGATCTACAGGTTATATGAGACCATATCCCTTGCTGCACCTGAACTTTCTATCTCAGCTAATCTGGGTGACCAGGTACTTTAGCAGTTCCCTATTGTTGTCCCCCCAGTGCTGGGATTGTGTCTGAAAGGATATTTTTCTGGTGCAGATCTTTCTATGTGGATACCTGTATCATCTCTCTGTACGGATATATAATCTTGTATGAAACTTCCTAGCATGTTTGCTGTTAACACCCAAGTGTGAAACATAGAAGAAAATATTCCCTTTTTATTGTTTCTACTTCTGTTGTGATCTTTGTTTCTACTTGTGTTCCTTGGATCTCTCTGTGTATTGTATTTACCCTTTCATTACCCCAAAAATGCCACAGAGAAAAAGGTGTGTTTTGGCAAATGTCTGTTCTCTCTCAACTCACCATTATAGCCACAGGACTCTTCTTTACAAATTCTCTTGTGTATTCTGAATACCACATGTCTGCATCAATCTTGAAAACTTTCTCTTAGGTATTTTCGTGTAATCATATGACTTCTGTCAAATTTTTGTCCAAATGTCACTTTCTTCATCACACTTGCTAAAACCCCTTTGTAATCTGCATCCATGACTGACCCCAGAGTTCCTTTGCTGGCTCGGGTTTTCACCACCAAATGTATCCTTTACAAATACATGCTATAACTATTGTTCATAACATAAATAATTGGTTCGATCTGTACCGATTTGTTCTAATTGTCAACTCAGCACAATCTCAAATCATATTTAAGAGTCTTAGTAGGTATGGTGCAGAGTTTGTCGGTATATTGGGATGCTAGAAATGGATTTTTCTAAACTGGGCTCATTGAGGTAGGATAGCTGGCCCAGAATGTGGACAAGGGAATTTCATGAAGTTGGTGGGTGAGCTGAGGAGAAAGCAGATACTCATTTTCTTTCTGGTCTAGAAGGTGTGTGTGACCATTGGCTCCAAGTGTCTGGTGCTCTGATTTCTGTGCTATTACATGAGTTTAAAAAAAGCTTTTTCCCCCCTCTGAACAGTATGAAGCATAAACAGTGTTAAGAAAGTGTCAAATAGAGCTAGTATCCAATATATACAAAGAACTCAAGAAGTTAGACTCCAGAGAATCAAAGAATGCTATTAAAAATGGGGAACAGAGATAAACAAAGAATTCTCAGCTGAGGAACATTGAATGGCTGAGAAGCACCTAAAGAAATGCTCAACATCCCTAGTCATCAGGGAAATGCAAGTAAAAATAACCCTGAGATTCCACCCCACACCAGTCAGAATGGCTAAGATCAAAAATTCAGGTGATAGCAAATTCTGACAAGGAAGTGTAGAAAGCAGAACACTCCTCCATTGTTGGTGGGGTTGTAAGTTGGTACAACTACTCTGGAAATCAGTCTGGTGGTTCAGATCTAGCTATGCCACTCCTGGGCATGTACCCCAGAGATGCTCCAACATATAACAAGAACATATGTTCTACCATGTTCATAGCAGCCTTATTTTAATAATCAGAAGCTGGAAAGAACCCAGGTGCTTTTCAACAGAGGAATGGATACAGAAATTGTGGTACATTTGCACAATGGAGTACTACTCAGCTATCAAAAACAATGACTTCATGAAATTCCTAAACAAATGAATAGAACTTTAAGTGATCATCCTAGGTGAAGTAACTCAGTCACAAAAGAACACTCATGGTATGTACTCACTGATAAGTAATACTAGCTAGAAAAGATCAGAATACCCAAGAAACAATTCACAGGAATTATGAAGCTCAAAGAGAAGAAAGGTCAGAATGTGGATGCCTCAGTCCTTCATAGAAGGGAGAACAAAACAGTCATGGGAGGAAATATTGGGACAAATAGAGGAGCAGGAATTTGAAAAAAAAGATCATCCAGAGACTGCCTCACCTTCGGATCCATCCCATACGCAGCCACTAAACCCACACACTATTGCTGATGCCAAGTAGTGCTTAATGGCATAAACCTGATATGGATGCCTCCTCAGAGGCTCTGCCTGAGCCATACTGATACAGAGGAGGATGCTTGCAGCTAACCATTTGATTGAACATGGAGACTCCAATAAAGAAGCTTGAGAAAGGACTGAAGGAGCTCAAAGTGTCTGCCACCCTATAGAAGAACAAAATGATCAACTAACCAAACCCACCACAGCACCCAGGGACTAAAACACCAGCTAAGGAGTTCACATGGAGAGACCCATGGCTCCAGGTGCATATGCAGCAGAGGATGGCATTCTCCAGCATCAACGGGGGGGGGGGGGGGGGCTTCTGTTCAGTGAAGACTTGTTTCCCTCAGAGTAGGGCAAAGTCAAGGCAATGAGGGGTGAGAGGGTTGTTGGGAGAGGGAACACCTTCATGGAGGCATCTGAGTTTTCTCATGGTCCTAGGTGACCCCAAAAGGATGCCTTCCTTGGAAAGTAAAATTCTTTGTTTGTTTGTTCCTGAAATGACATTGCATACACTCAACAAGTCATGGAGCACTTCTGGCTAAATAAATTCTGGTAATTAGTCATAATTATCTCCTTTCTGTTTGTGGTTCATGTAGTTCATGTCTCTAAGTCTGAATAATCTTTAACAATGAATTTAAGTGGAGTATAAAGTGGGCCTAACCAATGCTGCAGCCTCTCTTCCAGAATGATGGGTGTTCCTGGAAGTGTCTTATCGGGATGTGGAAGAAGAACATTTAGTGAGGTGGCTTTTAGGAACCTCACAGATGGCTTCCTAACCCCTCTACCCTTTTCTGTGTTGTTCATGGAGCATGAGGATTCCTTTCTTCAGTTTATTTCTCAGGAGAGATGGTCCATTTTTAGCTCACCTGTGAGCACTTCTGTGAGGTGAATGTTCAACCCTAAGCACCAACGCAAAAAACAAGCCAAAGAAAGGGAAATAAAACACCTAGGAAGGTAACTACCAAATAAATCCAACATTTTGGATATGCTGAGTCTACAGTCCTGATATTAAACCCATGCATCACTAAAACAAAGTAATGTACAATAAAACCATCATCCTGGGATTTTTGTTTTTGTTTTTAATAGAAAGTATTAAAGACTTTTATTTATTTAATAAAGACTCCTTTATTTCCTGTCGCTCTAAAAATAGCTATTTTTATTGTATGTATTTTATTTACATTTCAAATGTTATACCTTTCCTAGTTTCCCCTCCCTAAAACTCCTATTTCACCCATCCTCCTGTTTTGATGAAGGTGTCCTCCGCATGCTCCTACCACATCCTACCTCTTCACCCTGACATTCCCCTACACTGGGGCCTTGACAGGACCAAGAGCTTCTCTTCCTATTGATGTTCAACAAGTTATTCCTCTGCTACATGCAGCTGGAGCCATGGGTCCATCCATTTCTACTCTTTGGATAGTGGTTTAGTCCCTGTAACTTCTGATTGGTTTATATTGTTGTTCTTCCTATGAAGTTGCAAACTCCTTCAGCTCCTTCAATCCTTTCTCTAACTCCTTCATTGGGGACCATATTCTCAGTGCAATGGTTGGCTGTGAGCATCTGCCTCTCTATTTGTCATGATCTGGCAGAGCCTCTCAGGGGACAGCTACACCAAGCTCCTGTCAGCATGTATTTCCTGGCATCAGCAATATTGTCTGAGTTTGATGGCTGAATGTGGGATGAATCTACAGGTAGGGCAGCCTCTGGATGGCCTTTGCTTTAGTCTCTGCTTCAAACTTTGACTCTGTATTTCCTCCTGTGGATATTTTTCTTCCCCTATCTAAGAAGGACTGAAGCATCTGCCCTTTGGTCTTCTTGAGTTTCATGTGGTCTGTGAACTGTATCTTGGGTAATCTAAACTTTTGAGCTAATAGCCACTTATCAGTGAGTATATAACATGTATGTTTTTCTGTGATTAGGTTACACACTCAGGATGTTATTTTCTTGTTCCATCCATTTTCCTAAGAATTTCTTGAAGTTACTGTTTTTAACAGCTGAGTAGCACTCCATTGTGTAAATGTACCACATTTTCTGTATCCATTCTTCTGTTGAAGGACATCTGGATTCTTTCCAGCTTCTGGTTATTATAAATGTAAGGCTGCAATGAACATACAGGAGTATGTGTCCTTGTTATATGTTGGAGCATATTTTGGTTATATGCCCAAGAGTAGTATAGCTGGGTCCTCAGGTAGTACTATCTCCAATTTTCTAAGGAACCATCAGACTAATTTCCAGAGTGGTTGTACCAGCTTACAACCCCAACAACAGTGGAGGAGTGTTTCTCTTTCTCCACATCCTCACCAGCATCTGCTTTCATTTGAGTTTTTGTTCTTAGCAGTTCTGACTGGTGTGAGGTAGAATCTCATGGTTGTTTTGATTTGCATTTCCCTGATGTCTAAGGATGTTGAACATTTCTTTAGGAACTTCTCAGCCACTCAATTTTCCTCAGCTGAGAATTCTTTGTTTGGCTCTGTCCCCATTTTTAAAATAGGATTACTTGATTCTCTGGAGTCTATCTTTTTACGTTTTTGTACATATTGGATACTAGACCTCTATCAGATGTGAGATTGGCAAAGATCTTTTCCCAATCCGTCGGTTGCCATTTTGTCCTAGTGGCAGTGTCCTTTGCCTTACAGAAGCTTTGCATCTTTATGAGGTCCCGTTTGTCTGTGCTTGATCTTAGAGCATAAACCATGTGTTTTGTTCAGGAAAATTTCCCCAGTGCCCATGTGTTTAAAGCTCTTCCCCCCTCTCTCTTCTTTGAATGTATCTGGTTTTATGTGGAAATCCTTGATCCACTGGGCTTGAGCTTTGCCCAGGGTGATACAAATGATCAATTTTCATTCTTCCACATGCTGTCAACCAGTTGGACCAGCAACATTTGTTGAAAATGCTATCTTTTGTTTCTCAAGACTCTTGATCAGTTGACTACATTTTTGAAGGATTTGTGTTTTAGGATTTGAAATACTTTTAGGCATATGTTTTTTTTTTTTTTCTTAGACACTATATGTCTATGAGTGGCTCACTCATTCTGAGATACAGTGCGAAGTTTTTCTGTATCTCTCCCCCTTGTGGATTTTATTCTCAGGGGTCATTCATGGACGTGGAATGTTCAGCCTAATTTCTGTTCTAAATCCAATAATAAATAAAACCTCAGTAATAAAGACAGTTAAACCATATTGTCTTAAACTTGCTCTGCTGGGGAAATATATAGCTCTTGAGTGTCTGAAACTATTTGTTTTCTATGAATTTAATAGCCATGTTATTGTAGCTGAACACTATAAGAAGGAGAAAGATTGAATACCATTTCAAATGGATAGATATAATCATGATGGAACATTTCACAATGTGCACTTGGTATTTTAGTATGTGCATAAAATATAAGTTGTAGCCCAATTCAATTGACATAACTCTAACATTAAGCTAAGTATTTAACCCAAATGTGGGACCTGAAACTTCATGCACAAAGTTACTCTTCTGTGAGCAAGCCCTTGATTGAATCTTATAGAGTTGTCAGTGAAATAGAGGACATGATTTCTTGGCCTTAGAAAATTTGCCATTTGATGGCTCTTCCAACCTTTTGAAAGGATGCAGTCCACATAATTCAGAATGGCTTTCTTTACAAAATAACAAGTCTGCAAACACTGTACTTCCTAGAAATGGTGATTTCAAATCAGATTAAGGCAGCTATCAGTGCAGAAGGAAAGGAGACTGCACATATCCCTTCGAGTAGTAAGTGTGTTGACTACCTGACCTTGCACTTAAGAGGTTCCATCAAATCAGTGTTTTCGACAGCTTTCTTTTAGTTACAAAAGGTTTGATTTTCATTAGTGTTTGCTTTCTACCTAGAATCACCAAAGTGTACCAGGGCTAGAGCGTCAATGCACAGTAGACTCACACCACTGTTGGTTGTGGGATAAGTAAAAGAGAGCTATAAAGCTGATCAACTTAGAGTCAGCAATCTATCAGCACTCCCTCCACTCTCAGGCCCTCCCCTATTTAACATTCCTTTCCTATCATTTTCTTTCCCTTTTTGTGCCACCTCAATTCCATACCCCTGCCCACAATATCACTACTCAATTATTACGTTCCTGCCTCCTATACTTTCAACATTTTAAGCATCTATATTTAAAGATTTATATCTAACATCCACATGTAAGAGTGAGCACACTAGGTTTGTAACTCTGGGTACTGTTTACCTCACTTAGAAGGGCTATTTACAGCTCTATAAGTTTGTGTTTTCCCTGCAAGTTTTATTTATTTATTTTTTGAAGTTCAATGATATTTCATTTTGCATCTGTATAACATTTTCAGTCCCCATTCATCAGTTAACGATTACTTAGACTGGTTGCATTTCCTGGCTATTTCAAATAACGAAGAAATCCTAATGAGTGAGCAAGTATCTCTATGTGCAATGGTTTGGCTCGATTCCCAAGAGTGGTTGTGGAGGTTTGGATGAGATGTCACCCATCATTCTTTGCTATTTGAATATTTGCTCCTTTGTTGGTTGCTGTTTGGAAAGATTAGGAGAGGTGGTCTTGTAGAGAGAGGTCCCCACTGGGGGCAAGCTTGAGTATTCTAGTGTGCTCTCCCTTCTTGTCCTAGATGTGAACTCTTAGCTGTTTCTGCAACCAGACCTTCACTCTGTCACTGTGACAATCCTGTGGAACTATAGGCCAATTATGGTGTTTCATCACAGTCAGAGAAGCATCAATAAAACCCTGGTGTCACTTGATCATATGGTAAATTTATTTCTAGCACTTTGTGGAACTGCATGCAGGCTTTTATAGTGACTGCACCCATTTTTCAATTCCATGAATTGTGAAAAAATACTCTCTTGCCCCAAATTCACGCTTCCCTTGCTGATTTCATACTTTTTATTCTAGTCATTCTGAGTACAGATACTTAAAATGCAGAAACCACACAAACATACACACCATGTTTGGCTCATGGTTAATCTGGTGTTATTTTTTTGTAATTTTTTATTGGTTATTTTATTTATTTATATTTCAAATGTTATCCCACTTTCCCCTCTGAAAACCTTCTGTCCAATTCGCACCCTTCCATGCTTCTATGAGGATGCGCCTCCATCCACTCACCCACTTTTTCTGCATCATCCTAGCATGCACATATGCTGGGCCATCATGTCTTCACAAGACCAAGATTCTCCCATCTTCTGTGATTGATGCCAGTCAAGGCCATCCTCTGCTACATACACAACTGGAGCCTGGGTTTCTCCATGTGTACCCTTTGATTGATAGTTTAGTCCCAGGGAGCTCTGGGGGGCGGGGTCCGGTTGGTTGATATTGCTATTCTTCCTATGGGGTTGCAAAACCCTTCATCGCCTTCAGTCCTTCCCCTAACTCCTTTATTGAGGTTCCCATGCTCAGTCTGATGGTTGGCTGCAAGCATCCTCATCTGTATTGGTAAGACTCTGACAGAGCCTCTCAGGAGACATCCATATCAGGCTCCTGTCACCAAGTACCTCTTAGCATCAGCAGTAGTGTCTGAGTTTGCTGTCTGCATGTGGGATGGATCCCCAGATGAGGCAGTCATTGGATGGTTTTTCCTTGAATCTCTGCTCTGCTCTTTGTCCCTGTATATCCTTAAGACAGGAGTAATTCTGGGTTAAAATTCTGAGAAGGGCCCCATTTTTTTAGCCAGGGCTGTGCCTAACCTCTGGATATTGTCTTTACAGGTTTCTCTTCCCTTTTTGGCTATTTCAGCTAATGCCATCTCTGTTGGGTCCTGGGAGCCTCTTGTTTTCCTGGCATCTGCGACTTTCTATTGGCTACTCTCAGTTCCCCATCCCCCATTGCTACATATCTCTGTTGAATTTCCTGACTTTCTGTACATCTCTTTTGTTTCCTCCCACATTTGATCCTGCTCCTTAGCTTTTCTTCTTTCCCTGCTCTCTTCTTTTCTGTTTTCTCCCACCCTCTGCCTCCTGTGATTACTTTGTTGTCTCTTCGAAGTAGGACTGAGGCACCCACACTTTGGTCTTTCTTTTTCTTGACTTCCATATGGTCTGTAAGTTGTATCATGGGTAGTCCAAGCTTCCCCCCCACCCCAATATTTACTTATCAGTGACTTCATACCATTCGTGTTCTTTTGTGATTATGTTAACTCACGTCGATATTTTATATTTACATTCATTTACATGCAAATTTTGTGAAGTTATTGTTTTTAATGGCTGAGCTTCTGTAAGTCAAAGAACATTGTCAATAGGACAAAACTGCAACCTGCGAATTCAGAAAAATACTTTACCAAACCTACATCTAATAGAGGACTAATATCCAAAATATACAAAGAACTCAAGTAATTAGACCACAAATTACCAAATAACCCTATTAAAAAGTGGGATACAGAGCTAAGTAGAGAATTCTCAGCTGAGGAATCTCTCAAGACTGAGAAGACAAAAGAGATGTACAGAAATTAAAGAAATGTTCAAGATCCTTAGTCATCAGGGAAATGCAAATCAAAACAACCTAAGATTCTACCTTACACATGTCAGAATGGCTAGGATAAAAAACTCAGGTGACAGGAGATGCTGGAAAGAATGTGGAGAAAGAGAAACACTCCTCCATTGTTGGTGGAATTGCAAGCTGGTACAACCACTCTGGAAATAAGTCTGGTGCTCCTCAAAAAACTGGACATAGTACTACCTGAAGAACCAGCTATATTACTCCTGGGCATATACCCAAAAGATGCTCCAACATTGAACAAGGACACATGTCCACAATGTTCATAGCAGCCTTATTCATAGTAGCCAGAACCTGGACACAAGCCAAATGTCCCTCAACAGAAGAATAGATACATAATATATGGTACATAATGCAGTACTATTCAGTCATTAAAAACAATGACTTCATGGTTAATCTTTTTCTATCTATTATTCTTATCTGCTGAGTTTTTTTTGTATTCTTTAGTAAAATTCCTAATTTCCATGAATCTTTGTAATGTTGATATTTTGCTTTACAAAATTCACCAGTATATTTGTTGTCAGACAATAGGATGAGAATCAAACAGAACTAAACATGAGAGTTTTCATGTAGATATGTCCCATTTGACCTTCCATCTCAGTTCTGTCCTAATTTTCCTCCCCTTTTTTTGCCTCTTGAAGGTCAAACTAGGTGAGTAACATTACTGGTTTCCAGTTTGGTCTCATCTATGGAAACCCACGCAGCAGGCTGTAAAGGGATGGAGGTATAAGTTCTCTGTGGGTTGGCAGTCACAACTGGAGTGCCATTTCTTTCTTGTAGCATTTTCTAATCCCCAGACCTTCCAATAGAAACATGTGGACAGCCCCGTGCTCTTAGGCAGTTCCTGATGAATTCTCTGAAGTCCCCCCACACACAAAGTTGTTCATTTATGGGCTCATTATTAAAGCTTTCAAAGATGATTATGAGAAGAGTTTAGGTTAGTTTTTACTCTACCCATATAAAAATTTTTAGTGAGGCTTATGAAAATTTTTTAGTAATTAAATGCAAATAATGCTCAGTATAACTTCAGATTTTTAGAGAATGCCAAGTAATAACCATCCATCTTTTCCTTCCTCCTCTTCCCATTTCTCTAGTTTTATGCAGAATCTTGCTATATGACAAGGCTGACCTAGTTACCTTCTCACTCCAGCCTCCCCAATGCTTGTATTGTAGGTATGTATCATGATGTCCAGCTTTACCATTTTTGAATACTTGCATTAAGGCTCACATCCTAGATTCTACTTGTGGAGACAGGAAAAAATAAAGCCTAAATACTGACTTCCAATAGCATGTTCTGAGTTCTAATGACATCGATACAGCAATTATCAGATCAGAAAGCCTGGGGAGAGTGAAGATGTTCTAAAATAAACAGTGCAAAGAAATAGTCTTTCATAACAAATTGGTAGAATTTCATAAGCTACTGCCTTCAATATATTCCAATTGATTACTATTTTCAACAAGATAAATAAGGACTAGGAATGTTCCTGTATCTGATCTCTAGCTATACTGCAGGAAACATGGCCAGTCTCCCCAAAGAGAATCTCCCCCCCCCCCCTTTTCTTCTCTTTACTGTTGCATCAAACCATAAACTTGCAAGAGATTGCAACTTGATGTGATGATTTTATGATCTACTTGAGAAGAATAATAATACCCTAAAGACTATATTTTACTCTAAGAAGCTTTTAGTTTTATTTTTTCAAATGAAGTGATAGGAAGACAAAAGAATTTGTCATCCAGTAATAGGTTTTCCCCCATGCCTGTCTTTTTGCTACAAGTGAATTTATCAAAAGAAAGAATGCAACAGTTGTGCATTATACGAAGCAGAATCTTACAATGGGTGATGCTCACAGATATGAAAATTAATGAATAAAATATGTCAATTTCAAAGTACTAGACATTCTAATTTTGAGAGAAATAAAATCAGGTATCCTACCTAAAACCTGAAAAAAATGATAAGCTAATACAAACTGTTGAAGCTTTGGCAACTGCTAATAAAAACTGGATCTTAACAATGAGTTTGAGGGAGTGTTTTTGTCTATTTGTCTATGCATAAGCCAAAGTGGTTAGAAGAGTTATTATCCACATCACACTTTCACTCTGAGAATTTCATCTGTCCTTGAGTTGGGATGTATAAATCAAACAACACTTGTGATTTTGAGGCAGCACACATTCATCTTTTATGTTGTTGGGTATTTTCTTAATGTCTGTGAAGGAGTCCTCATACATCATATGCACTTGCTTAAGGATGCCTAGAATTTGTTTTCTAGTTTCCACACAATTTTTTTTAACTGAATCAGGACTACTGTCTTTGTCTCATGGTTGGTCTAGCATATGTCTTTAGGATTCTCCGAGGCTAGTTTAGGCAATTTTTGTACTCACTCTAATGTTTGTTGATGGCTTCCAGTGATTAAAGCTATTTTGTTGCATGTAATGAGTTCTCTGATTATAGTATTCCTTTGAAGTATAAAAATAGTTCTTTGAATTGAGCTTCAGAAACATAAAATTGTAGTCTTGAATAAGGGTTGTCCTGTATTTTGCTCTTCATATAAAGGCATTAGAAGTCTTTAAATACATAAGATGGAGATTTTCTTTTGGTGTGGATCTGTGGGAAGACGTGCAGTGAATTTCTAAAAATGCTTAGAATTCAAACTATAAATACTAGGCAGATGAATATATACATATATACATATATACATACATACATATATATGTCCATATGTATAATACTATGAGAAGTATAACTTTTCACACAAATTAAGAAAGAGTACTCCAACCTTATTGGGATACTATTCATGTACAAGTGAGTACATACTATGAGTGTTCTTTTATGACTAGGTTACCATACTCAGGATCCATCTATTTGCTAAGGAATTTCATCAAGTCATTGTTTTTGATAGCTGAGTAGTACTCCATTGTGTATATGTATAACAATTTCTGTATCCATTCCTCTGTTGAAGGACATCTGGGTTCTTTCCAGGTTCAGGTTATTATACAAAAGGCTGCTATGAACATGGTTGTGCATGTGTCTTTGTTAGATGTTGGAGTTTCTTTTGGGTATATGCCCAAGAGTGATATAGCTGGGTCTTCAGGTAGTACTATGTCCAAATTTCTGAGGAAATACCCAACTGATTTCCAGTGTGGTTGTACCAGTTTACAG
This sequence comes from Micromys minutus, assembly GCF_963924665.1. Taxonomy (NCBI): domain Eukaryota; kingdom Metazoa; phylum Chordata; class Mammalia; order Rodentia; family Muridae; genus Micromys; species Micromys minutus. The sequence goes on along the minus strand of NC_137984.1, from coordinate 47,980,371 downwards.
TGTCACCAGCAGTGGAGAAGTGTTCCTCTTTATCCATATCCTTGCCAGCATCTACTGTCACCTGAGATTTGATTATAGCCATTCTGACTGGTGTGAGGTGAAATCTCAGGGTTGTTTTGATTTGAATTTCCCTGATGACTGGGGATATTGAACATTTCTTTAGGTGCTTCTCACCCATTTGATATTTCTCAGCTAAGAATTCTTGTTTAGCTCTGTACCCCATTTTTAGTAGGATTATTGATTCTCTGGAGTCTAACTTTTTGAGTTCTTTGTGTATAATGAATACTAGCCCTCTATAAGATGTAGGGTTTGTAAAGATCTTTTCCTAATCTGGTGGATGCCATTTTGTCTTTTGGACAGTGTTATTTCCCATATAGAAGTTTTGCAATTTCATGAGGTCCCACTTTTGATTCTTGATTTTAAAGCATAAGCCATTGATGTTCAGAAAATTTCCCCCTGTACCTATGTGTTCTAAGCTTTTCACCACTTTCTCTTCTGTTAGTTTCAGTTTACCTGTTTTTATGTGGAGGTCTTTGATCCATTTGGACTTGAACTTTGTACAAAAAGATAATAAAGGATCAATTTGCATTCTTCTGCATGCTGACTGCCAGTTGAACCAGCACCATTTGTTGAAGAGACTGTTTTTATTTTTTCCATTGAATGTTTTTGGTTCCTTGGTCAAAGATCAAATGACCATAGGTATGGAATACCCAAGGAACCATCCACAGAACTTATAAAGATCAAAGAGAAGGAAGGCCATAAAGTAGATGCCTAAGTTTTTCTTAGAAGGAAGAACAAAACATTCATGGGAGGAAATAAGGGGACAAATAGAGGAGCAGGTATTAGAGAAAACACCATCCAGAGACTGCCTCACCTGGGAATGCACCTTATATGTGCCCAATAAACACAATGCACTATTGCTCATGCCAAGTAGTGCTTACTATCAAGAACTTTATATGGATGGCTCCTCAGAGGCTCTGCCAGAGCCATACTGATACAGAGGAGGATGCTTGCAGCTAACCATTGTACTGAACACTATGAAGAAGCTAGAGAAAGACTGAAGGAGCTCTAAGAATCAGCAACCCCATGGGAAGAACAAAATGATTAACTAACCAAACCCACCACAGCGCCCAGGAACTAAAACACCAACCAATGGGTTGGCACGCAGAGACCTATGACACTGGATGGACACGCAGCAGAGGATGGCATTTTCTGGCATCAATGGGTAGAGAGACCTTTTATCCAGCAGGGGCTCATTTCCCAATGTGGGGGAGCACACTCCTTTTCTCAGTGTGGGGGAGCACCAAGGTGCTGGGGTGTGAGAGGGTGGTTGGAGAGGCAGCACCTTCACGGAAGCAATGGCATGGGGAGGGGATGGGATTGTGGAAAAGGGGTAACATCTGAAATGTTTTATTGGAAATTCTCTGCATTTACATTTCAGTGGATATGGTCTGGAGAGATGTTCTGTAAAAGTAGGACCTGAGTTCAGATCCCCAGACCTCACTAAAACACCCCAGCTGCAACAGTCCTGCCTGCAATCCCGGGGCAGAGGAGGCAGAGCTCCCTAACCAGCCAGGTTAGTGGAATACATGAGTTCCAGGTTCAGTGAGACACTATGTCTCAAAAAATAGGGTGAAAAGCAATTGAGGAGGACAGCATGTGCACAGATATATATGCATGCACACATTCTAATACATACTCATACAAAGGAACACATTACGTACATATAAACTCCTCAAAATACACATGAAGGTTAGAAAATTGAATCTTAGCCAAATGACATTATACAAATAACTGTGAGTGACATAAAATATGAATGTGTGCTCTTGATTTTATCAAAGTTTCCACAGTTAGGAAAAAATTTCCTTTTCCTCTTTGTCTTACTTTTTGCACATGTAAGTTTTGCTAATTCATACATGAGTCACCAGTAGTGCTAACTGTGAAATCTTAGTGATAACTATGTGTTTGCTTTAATGTGTTTGAAAAGACAAACAGGGACAGACTCTAGTTAAGATGCATAAAGGGTGTCCACACTCCATGAATGTGGATTTCATGGAGTAACACTTTCTATAGTAACTTAACCACCTGCCAACCATCAGATTAGTGTATAATAAAAATGTGGCTTATATATTCAATGGGATTTTACCATCATATGAAAAATGAACTTATGAAAATTTCTGGAAAAGAGATGGTATTAGAAATCAGGCTATTCAACAAAGTGTGCAAGGTTCAGAAAGAAAAAGACTTTCCGTTCTATGTCATGTGTGTGTCCTAGCCTCCAATGTAAGTGTATGTATGCAGGTATTTGTAGATAGAAAAAATGGTAAGAAACAAAAAAGGGGACAGTGTGACCAAAAGAGAGAAAGAAAGAGAGAGAGAGAGAGAGAGAGAGAGAGAGAGAGAGAGAGAGAGAGAGAGAGAGAGAGAGAACTTTTAATGGAGAATATGGGGAAAGTAATAGGACTAAATGGAAAGACAAAATCTAGGGACAATTAGCAGAGAATAGAGAAAGATGGAAAGGAAGTGGGAGGTGAAGAGCAGACAAGAAGAAATGTGTACTAAAACTTTGTATGGAAGTCTATCAATTTCTATAGTAATTTTTAAAATTGTAAGATAGTAACAAAAGTGATTAATAATTTATGATTCATGTTTGTGCACTGTGACATGTTGAAATGTTAAAATTGTGATATTTTAGTTACAAGCATTTTGTAGCTATTTAAGATTACTAAGACATAGCGACGAATGTTAGCATGAGCGATGAAGATAAGAAACATGGTTTGCTACTGATTAAAATGATGGCTATTCATTTGTAGCAGCAGTTCATGGTTTTTGTCATAACCCAATGGAACAAAAAGATTTTTAAATCTTAAATGTCTGGGACAGGACCTTTTTATAAAACATAATTTATAAGCTCTTCTTGAGGAGAAATTAACCTTGATAAGATGCCTAAGCAAATATGAATATTATGAGAGTAACCCACTAGTTGATTCTCAGTTGTCTGAGACACCTTAAATACCTTTCAAAATGTTTTGCTTGATTAACAATGACTCGAATAATTCTCTTATCTCAGAAAATAATCCTACCCAAAAATCTATATTTGAATTGATCTAGTATGTTGGTTTTAGTTTAAATTGTACTGAAGAAAACACAAAGACGCCAAGTCAATGAAGGATGGCTCAATTCTAAGGACTCAGAATTCAAAACTAATAAAAATTATTATTGACATCTTTAAGTTGTAGACCAGTGAAATGTCCAGTGAAGTCATGGCCGTTGGCTCACTGTGAAGTGGTTAGGACATAATTGCCTATCAATGCCCAACTTTCAATAGTGCCTTTAGCAAGTGGGTTGGATTATTAGTTTATATTTTTAATGAGAGGACCAGTGTTGTTTAAAATATCATGCAATTGACATACAAATACCTTGTGAGTTTTCCCACATATGAGTTTGCTGTATCCTTCTACACAAAAGTTAGCCTCTTTCTCACCCCCATATCCACATATTGTAAAGTAACGGAAAGGAACAATTCAGTGGTTACTTAAGAAAATAGTCTTTAGAAAGGTGATAATACATGTGTGGATATATTTTTATTACTCTCCCTTGGAATAAAAGATGACATCCCAGCATATTAAAATTGTTTTAATGAACAGATGTTTCATTAAAATATTCCTCCAGGAATGATAAGTAAATTAGGCTAATTTCAGTGTGATCTAAATTTTACATTTTCTAGTCAAATCACTGAGAGCTTTCTGTCTGACGATGGCTTAAAGTCTATGTAAAGCACTTTGAAGGTTATATTTCCATTCCTCACTAACACAGGAAGTTCCTGCATACACTGACAGAAACAGCGCTTGACCTTGACTGGTGATGTACACCCTTATTTTAAGCTCAGTACCACCTTTACTCAGCATGGCATCGGAAATGGCTCTCTACGGCCCCCTGGCCAGTGGACCTTCAGGTTATTTGCACTGGTTGAAAACAATAATAAGCTCTCTGTAAGGCCAACACTCAAACTTATCTGTCATTCTGACATGTCAGAAGAAATCTACTGGAAATGTTGGTGGCAAGAACATGAAATGGACTTGTTGAGATATGAGATATCCGAAAGGAGATACATTTAAAGACATCTCATTAATCAAACTGACAGGGGGAAAGCCCAAGCAGAGAAAAGGCTACAGATGTCTTACTAAAGCATGCCTCATTACTTCCCCTCCCCCCCTTTCTCCATATTACCTGTTGGAACATTTCTTGTGTCTAGAGGCAGCAGCTGTCAAGAAAATGGTTTCAATCCTGGCGATTACCATACAAAGTAACTTATTTCAGAAATGTAAATATGTTAAAATTTTTCAACCTTCCCTTTGAGATTCTAGTTCTTTCTCCTATCCAGGATTAAAAAATAACACATAATCAGATATCAGAGAGGAGGTCTGCAGGCAAGCAGAGTGGAATTTTTAATGACTCAGCTGCTTTACCCGACGCTGGAAAAGTCTTTTAAAAGGTTTACTTTATTTTTATTTTAGTCGTATGTGTGCACAGGGTATCTACTGAGGTTAGAAGAGGGAGTCGGACTTCTGGACGCACAGCTGTCTTTTCAGACCCAAGAGAAATTTTAATGAAAGTGCCACCTCCAACACTAACGATAATTAAAACCTGCTGCAATCCTTAAAACACACATTTGTTTTATTTTCACCAATTTTTAGCTAATGAATTGTGCATCTTAAGTATTTTCCCTCTATCGAGTCATTAATTGTAGTGCCCACTGTTACCCTGGCTTGGCTAAAATCCACATTCTATATCTCGTCACTTGGGAAAACTAGTTCTAGATATCATAGAAAGTCTACCATGATCTTTACAGAACCTGTTTAGCATAGTACAACTCATAGAGAACCTCTTTACCAATAAATCTGATTTCTAGTCATACTGATAGACCACAGATTAACCACTAATATAGACTTAACTTTTTCAGATGTGGTTTAGAAATCTGCATTGTTGTATTCAAATCTTACTTCAGATAACAATTTCCAGATAAAATAGCCAAGATTTAGACTAACAACGTTACCATACAACTGAATTAATAATGAATAGATGAAAAGTCACAAACATTAGTGATATCAGTGGTGTGTTTCCTTAACCTCTGGCAGGTTTACACAATACCTCAATGCATGTTTTCCACTGTTACAAATACAAAATTCTTATCCAATTTTCTCAATTTAATATGTATACTGAACATTTCCAAGACCAAGTTTGTCCATGTGCACACAATCCAGTCCTACCTCAGCCAAGCATGTCTTTTTCGGAAAACGATCATGCAAATTTGGTATCCTCTATTTCTTTTCTTCATTTTTCTTGAAGTATATTTGCACTCTCTACTAGTAGCATTCATGGACCTGCTGCTGAATGTGAATGTTATAAGAAGGGACAAATGCCACTCTGTCTTCTAGCTTTGTGACTTTGAAAGTGATAATGTTCACCTAACATACGGGGCACAAAGACCCTTTCAGTTTTGGGACAGTGGCTCTAGCAATGCTGTAGAAAATCTGCAGAACTTCTAAGGAAGCCTCTTTTCACATAGGCTGGAAGCTGCATGTTGTACCATGGGCTATCTCTCTCTCTCTCTCTCTCTCTCTCTCTTTCTCTCTCTCTCTCTCTCTCTCTCTCTCTCTCTCTCTCTCTCTCTCTCTTGTGTGTGTGTGTGTGCGTGTGTGTGTGTTTCTGCATGGATGTGTTCTGGTGAGCACATTTAGTTCAGAGGACACCTTCCAGATATTGATTTCTCCAGTTTAGCACCCTGGGTTTGAACTCAGGTCTTTATGGTTGTGTGGCAAGAGCTTCCTCTTCCACTAGGTGATCTTGCTTGCCTGAGCAAGCATTTCTTGTTGATCTGAAGCTGAGAAGCCCCTTCACCTCCTATCCATTTTTGAAGGATATCTTTGTGGGTTATGATATTCTTGTTCGGCAAGTTGATGCTCTGCTGCTATTATGTTGTGTTTGTCTCCATTTTAGGAGACAATTCTCCCTCAGCTGGTTGAGTTGCTGCTGAGAAGCCTGAAAATTACAGAACTGCTCTGTATGTGATATTCTTATCTCTTGCTGCTTTAAAGTTTCCCCTTTGTCTTTGATGTTTTCAGTTATGTCATGATGAATATTTTTTTGTTTGTATTTGAAGGGAAATCGCTGTTCATCTTGTACCCAGATGTTGGTTTCCTCTTCAGACTAGAGAATTTTCACCTGGCACTTCTTAAAGATCAATTTTGACCCTTTTTCTTCTTCACCTCTAATTTATTATTTTTCTCCCCTTCCTCCTCCTCTTCTTCCCCCTCCTCCTCTTCTACTTCCTCTTCCTTTTCCCTGTTGTTGGTGCAGCAAACAGGCTTTGCCTCTGCCAGGCAAGAGCTCCCCTAGTTCTATGTGACCATCTCTTCATTGTTTTGTTCACGCTTCTTCGTCACTAACATCTGAGCAATGTCATGTGTTCTGTCTTCGTGTTAACACTGTCCTCAACCGGAAAAGTTTGTGAAAATTCCTAACAATCATTTCCTCAGTCCATACATTGCCATTGTCTAGGATTTCTGCTCTTAAAAATCATTTCCCTTTCCTTTGCAGGCCTCTCAGTTTGTTCACGTATTACTTTTGATTTATTTTTGTTGGTATTTGAGGGAGCTCTAAAAATCTTACTGTGAATTGTTTTTCTTCTTCTATATGTTTTGGAGAGTCCATTGTTAGAGCTTTGTTAGCTCCTTTTGGAAGCCTAATGGTTTCCTGAGTTTTTGATACCTCTGTGCCTTGAAGTTTATATTTATACATTTTCAGATATGGTTACATTTTTCTAATAGTAAAATAAATTGCTACATTTTCTGTAGGTACACTTTTGCAGTACTAAACCTCCACAATGTCTTCTAGCTTATGACTCTGACTGGCAATGTCCTTAGGAGGCAGAGTTTTGAAATTCTCTAGATGATTAGACTGGTTACTACTCTTGCTCTACACTCAAGTGAGGTTGCTCTTTTGATTTTTTTTCTCTATGTGGCAAGACTACTAATGGAAAACCTTTTAGTGGGCTTAACTATTGAAGAGAAACTGCAGGAACATCTGTTTCTGGTTGAAGAGGGCTAAGTGAACCAGAATGCCTAGATCCAATTGCTTTCCTCATTAGGACTGGTAAGGAGAGATCCTTTCTTCCAGTAGTACTGAATGAGTATGGGATCTGAGGCAGGATCAGATCCTGAGTATGGTGGGATTGGGATTTGCCCCCTGATTTTTTTCACCAGGGTGCGCTTGACACTTCTTCTAAGAGTGGGCTTTGTAGAGTCCTTCTAGATGTGGTCCAGTCAATGCCTGCTTGGTTTGTAGTTTCCTGTGGGGTCTTCTTTCTCCCACCTTTTCCCAACCCACTACCTTCCAACCCTGCCCAACTCCTGACTCCCCACCCCACCTGACACTCTACCACAACCCCCCACCCCATTCCACACTACCCCCCACCTCCCACTCCCCTCATTCCACACTACCCCCACCTCCCACTCCCCTTATTCTACATTACCCCCAACCTCTCACTCCCCTCGTTCCACACTACCCCCTCCTCCCACTCCCCTCATTCCACACTACCTCCACTTCCCACTCCCCTCCTTCCACACTACCCCCACTTCCCACTCCCCTCCTTCCACACTACTCCCAACCTCCCACTCCCCTCCTTCCCCTCTACCCCATCCCTTGATCCTATAGTCCTCATGGATGTAGGAGAAAAGTATCTTCCACCACTCCTGCCCTGACCAATGGTACAGGGCCACATGAACCTTGTCTCAGAGACTCTGGCCACCTCCCCAGGGGCATAAATGCCATCCCCCATGCTGTGCCAATAAACCTGTCGAAGCAGTTCTCCTAAACTGTTCCTGACTTTTCTTTTTCCAGAGCACTCATTGCCAACTGAGATCCTGTGCTTCACCCCTGCACATGGCACCCCCTGGCACCCAGCTAAGCTTCTCTCCCTCCAGCGCAGCTCAATGCTATTCCAAGTGGGAAATGGACACAGGGCAGCATATCAATTCTACCTGTAAAAACAAATGGCTTTAAACAAACCAAGCAAAATGAAGCTGAGCACTAACATCAAACTAAAGAAAAGATTTCAGAAGAAGTGCAGTGTGAAGGAGACAAGCAGAAATTCCCCAATGGGCACCGTAGGCCGGCAGATGACTGTCTTACAGAGAACTAATGACAGTGATAAGCTGGAACACCTCCATAGTCATGAGCAGAAGAGTGTGCCAGGGAAGCAGTGAGGGCAGTCAGTCGAGTTGCAGCACTGTCTGTGGCACTGGGAAACTCTTCCCACCATGACACACATTATTTACTACTGCAGACCTTCCTTGAGCTCTATGATGCTTTCTGTGGTCCAGAGTTTTGCCACCAGGGCAAGTTGTATTGGCTCCAGCATGCTGGAAGTAAAATCTTTGAAATTATGAAAATAAATAAGTATTTTTAATACACAGACATATTACAGGTAGAATAATTAATGACTCTACTTCACTATAATAAGAGCATTCTAGTACAGGATGGGAGTCAGCCATGGATTTCCGATTATTCCCAATGTGTTTTACACTGCTACCATTTGTGAAGGGTAGATAAATATTGAAGAACAAGTCATCATGAACTTAGATTCATGGCCCCTGGATTTGCTCCAAAAGAAGTTTTCAACAGAAATATAGGCTTACAGATCATGAATAGGAAAAAGGAGGAATAGTTTGCTGACTAGTGAAGATTTGGCTCAGAAGTCAAATTTATGGAAACTACTTTTCTTCATAAAATTTGAGTTACGATTATTGACTGTGTTTTCTTTACACTTAAGTCCATACTGATGCTCTGTGGGTAGATTCTGATTATTTGAAAGGATGTAGAATGACTTTTATACTGGCACTGCAATCTTAGGTACCAGGAATAGCTTTAAACTATAGAACTGCATCGTCACTTCAGGATGAGCTTGGGCCCATGTCTCTTTAAGAAAGTAAAAACAATTATAACTACCTGTGGATGATCTTTCATGTGGTAGGTTTTAGAATGCTGTAGTCTGCTGCACTGAATACACTGCTTCTCTTTCCTAGCTCTTGTCTTCTGAAGTTTAAAGGAAGCAACGATGTATACCTCACAAAAGAGCCCTTCCAATCACCCTTGTTGATGAAATGACCAGCTTGAAACTTATATAAGCAGAGTCAGTCTATAACATTAGATGCATGACAGTTTTGATTTGATTAAGACAAATGTGATTGATTAGTATTTCTTTTTTGAAGAGCAAAGAGAATCTAAAAGGCAACCACTGGGGAATAGTGTGATCTAAATGCAGTGGAAGGATTGATCAGGGAAACAATTAAGGTCATATTTGGCTTTGTGAGTTATGCTAACACGTGTATTTAGACCCTGAAAACTATCTGGGGTCACATACCACCCTCTTAAAATGGCATTGACTTCATGGTAGCTCATTTTAGTAAAATTTAGTCCTCAAGACAAAATTTATGATGTGAAGTATTACTCCACTCCATTGTAAAAAATAATTTCTGTTATTTCCTAGCTCTAGACATTAAATATTTGGCTCTAGTCCCAGACTGTCACTTGTGGTAGGATGGTAGATGAGTCATTAATTTTATTTTTATCTACATTTTAAAATATGAAATGAAAACTATTATTCTCATTAGTTTATTACACAATGGAACTAAAATCTCTAGCTGTTGGCTGATATGTCTAGCAATGCCTACTTCTGTTCTTTATTTTGTATTCTGACGAGTAGTTTTTGGACTTGATGCCTAGGCAGCCATTACTTCACTGACAGTGGCATTTGCCCTCAATTTCTGACCCTCCTACATTTAGTTAGGTGGATAGTATTCACCAGATGCAAATTAGCTCAGAGAACAAAACAAAAAAAACAAAAAACAAAAACAACAACAAAAAAAAAACATGTACTTGCTTACTCCCAAACCTCTCAATTTAGAATAGGGGAGAGGAGCTTTTCTTAGAACTTTGATGCAAAGGCCTCCTTTGAGTCCTATAGCATGGGTGTTCCTATAAACACAATATGTTCTCCAGTATCTTGAGTAAACTCAATTGTTGAAGGAACACATGGGAGCTTCTGACATTTCAGATTCTATGTTCAGCATTTGGAAGCCACAACTCTGAACTCCCGTCTTGTTGAAATATCCCATGGAAATGTTTCTTTATAACTTGTCATTTGATATAGTAACAGAAAATGGCTACCACCAAAATATCATAAATAGCTTAAAGAGGGAGAAGCTTTGTTACATCAAAAACAGCGAGCAACACTTGAGCTATGGAGTACTTAACCTAACTACTGCATTATCATGCCTATAATTTCTTATAATAAAAGCAATTTAGACGAAATAAACGATCACTTCCAAGTAATGTTGAGATTTTATTTTCTTAGTTCTTTATTCTTTTATCCAGACACATGGTCCTGACGGTACTGGAAAGTCAGTGTAGTATTTACAGATGGTGTATTTGCTCGCTAAGAGATACTTTTGCAACATTAAATGTCACAAAGAAGTTTATAGGTATTTAGGAATAAAGGGAAACTTGTAAACATTTATGAGAGGATATACTATAGAAACTTATAATGAATCAGGGGTTTAAGCCACAAGAAAGCAAAGGGGAGTTACACATAAACAATAGGAAAAAATAAAATGGATTTTCTTTGACCAGAACAAGGGGAATAAGCAGCTACAGAGAAGGGATTGGATAGTTCATAAAAATGCAAATTACTTATCCTATTCTGCCTGGATTTGAAAATGAAAATCACAAGAGTAAGCTATCATTTCAGACCAGCTGATCCGGAAAACATTTGAAGGGCTGCATGAAAAAACAGCTATGCTGCTGGCACACAGGAAATTCATTCACTGCAAGACAGGAACGCAGAGTGAGAGGACATTAATGCCCAAGGCTAGGTATTGATTAGGAGATGACATGTTTGAAATCCCTACTCCACTGAGAATAATTAAAAACTGAAAACTGAAGTCATGCTTAAATATCTTCAATGTCACATTTTATGTAGGAGCTGAACTCTTAGACGTGATCTACAATAACATTAATCATGGAAATATGTGGAGAAATGTTATCAATAGAGATACAGCATGAGAAGCAATGAATACAGTCCTCTGTCACAACACGAATAGACTTTTTGCGAGATTTTTTTCAGGAAGTAAGCCACAACTATGCTGAGCTATATAATCAGTGTAAATCAACTAAATGTCATAACACTTTAAGTAGTTCAAAAACACACACACGAAAAAAATTCACTTTAAAACAGGTTCTCAAGGGTGATCATGGTCAGGCAGAAAGTTTGGGAGGAGATACAAATAAAGGTCCAACATGGACTCTAACAAAGAAAGACTTAAGTGGCTGATGTCAGATAAAGAGAACCAAATAGTCCCAGCCCTCAAATGTCTAGATTCAGTGTTATTGCAACAACAAGAACAACAGCAACAACATGTTTAGGCATCTGTGCTCCTTCATATATGTATTAGAGCTCAGAACACACTTGTAAGAAGAAATATTTTGCTTTGTTTGATCAAAGGTAACCACCCTGACAAAAGCCCAAATTTCAACAGCCCTCGCTTTCAATCTCCCCCACCTTGTGAAACTTTTATGTAAAGTTTTAATTTCCCTCACTCAGTAAGACATTATTCATACATATTCCCCTCCCTTTCTTCCTGGAGTTCGATAGCCAGGGTGTGTGGCTGACCCTTTCTCACTTTCTTTCATTTCATTTACACAGCCTTTTAAAAATGAGCCAATCTGGAAAGAATGTGAGTTCACCTGCCATCCAAGGGCAAAAAACACAGCCACTACCTTTGTTAGGATAAGAACCAGGTGACTCTCCCTGTCCTAGTTGCATTCTTTTGGTTTGTATTTTCCTGTGTTTAAGACCGAGATTATGTGTTTCTAACACAATGATGGAATAGAAGGAAATAATCTATTTCTTCAAATTGACCTCAAAGTACTTAGTGCTGGAGACCATCCTTGCTTCCTGCCATCCATATTTGTCACACAGTAGGAATCCCAGCTTCAGGTGTGGCATCTGTGGCCATTTGTACAACCTTTGAGTACGTTCAGGACAAAGACTCTGATTTAAATGGAAAAGAGGAAATATTTTATTTATCTTGAGAACTTTTAAGTAAAAGGGGTAGAGAAATCATTTATTCTTCAATATAAAAGCATTTCTTAAAAATAGGGAGGTTAAAGATAGCCATTTTAGGGGACAGGCAGAGAGTATCAGGTCCACTTTAGAATTTGCTTTGTCTGAGGTCGTCATTAAGAACAAGTTTCTACTTAGGTTTTAAACTTTTTAGCAAGCACAGTGAAGCTTCTCAGTGCGTTACGGAATAGGATCGAAAATAAAAGTTTGAGCGGAGGAATTTGATTACAGCAGTGCAGTAGCAGGGGGAGCAGAGATATTTCCAAACACTTGGTGACTGTCCAGTCTATTGTCTTCCTTAAAATATGTGCTTGTTATACAGTGTGTGCATTGGGAACACTCCTTTCTTATTTCCTCGGAGAAAGAATTCTCAAGACAATGATAGAACATTTATGTGTCATTTGAGGATCAATATGTGCAAAATAGAATATAGGTTAATAGTACTGGGGATTTCTAACTGCAGATAGAGGCAAAACTGAAATTGCAAACCAGTTTTTTCCCCATTGAGGCTGAATTTTACACACACACACACAAGGAGGGGAGGGGGAGGAGGAAAGGGAGAGGAGGTTGTTAGAATTAATTTACTACAAGTTAGGTCTTTCAGATGAGGATAAATGAGGACGTAAAAAGCAAAGCAAATCAAACCTTTGGTTCTACTACTGTCATGACTTCCTTTCTCCTTAGATTCTGTGTAAGTATTTCAGGAAGCACAGAAGCTGAAAGGAAACAAAAGAGAAATGTGCAACAATCAGAAAATGCACAGCAGACTGAAAGAAGAGAGAATGAAAAATGACAGAGCTGTGTTTATTTCATTTCGTTTTGGCCTTGAAGGCGTCAGGAACTGAAATTTGAAATTCCCACTCAACCTCAGACAGCATGTTGTATGGTGATTTGTGACAAAATGGGGCCCTTCATCTCTTCTAACACATGCCAGCATATGCATTATAATTCTCTGCCATATGTTTTGCTATTTTTCCATGCAAAGTTGATTAAGGGAAAGGATCTGTGTTAAGTATATGTGGTTTGTGTTAGAACAGTGAATTTACCAGAAAATTAAAAACTACGTGTTGGGCATATTGGCCTGTTCCTTGCCCAATGAAATCTTGGAATCTTCAGGCTCTTATCTTAGGACAGCTAAAAGCCTAGTGTTTGAAAGGCAGTGTTTGCATTCTATTCTATCACAGCAACTGATGAGAGATGCTTGAAAACCACAGGAGCCTCTCCTTTCTTTGAAACTGCTTTCTCTTTGGTGTCTGAAGTCCCATTTACTCTTCAGAGCACATTCCTGTGTTCAGGAAGGCCACAGTGTTTCTTCTTCTTCTACAAGGAGTTCTAAAAGCTGAATCTCCAATGTCAATTTATTTCTGAAATTTTAACTTGCAATTTTATGTGGCCGTATTAACAAATTCTTATCTGTGCTTTTTTTTTTCTTACCACTTTATTTTAAAAAAAAAGAGAGAGAAAGATATATTTACAGATTTTAAAAGACATTTTGTCATACCATTATATAAATATTTTTTGTCAGTATTTACTTCTTTTAGAGCTTTGATAGCATGCATAGAAATCCCACTAGTTACCATAAGCATGAAGTACATGTTGGACAGAACACAACATAGAAACAGATTTCTTGTTGGGTATAGATTAAACATAATGATCTGTGAATACCAAAAATTGCCACAAGGCTATTATCTTAGCTCTTGAATTATTAATGATTTGAGGTCCAGGTTTACCACACTTTGAAAGGGTGCTATACATTTATTTTTTTTCCCTAAGAAGGATTGAGGCTTTCTTCCTTTCTTTCTTTTCTTTTCTTCTCCTTCTTTTTTTTTTGGGGGGGGGGGCTTTCATTTTCTTGAGCTTCATATAGTCTGTGAGTAGTTTCTGGAGTGTTCAGAGCTTTCTGGGGTTAGTATCCAATTATCAGTGACTACATATTATGTCTGTTCTTTTGTGACTGTGTTATCTTACTCAATATGATATTCTCTAGATGTATCCATTTTCTTAAGAATTTCATAAAGTTGTTGTTTCTGATAGCTGAGTAGTACTCCATTGTGTAAATATACCACAATTTTTTAATCCATTCATCTACTGAAGGACATCTGGGTTTTTTTCCAGATTCTGGCTATTATAAATAGGGCTGCTATGAACATTGTGGTGTATGTGTCCTTATTGTATGTTGGAGCATCTCTTGGATATATGCCCAGAAGTGGGTCTTCAGGTAATACTATGTCCAATTTTCAGAGGAACCACCAGACTGATTTCCAGAGTGGTTGTAACAGTTTACAACCCCACCAACAGTGAAGAAGTGTTCCTCTTTCTCTGCATCCTTGCCAGCATCTGCTGTCATCTGAATTTTTGATCTTAGCCATTCTGATTAGTGTGAGATGGAATCTCATGGTTGTTTTGATTTGCATTTCCCTGATGAATAAGGATGTTGAGCACTTCCTTAGATGCTTCTCAGCCATTCGATATTCCTCAATTGAGAACTTTTTGTTTAGATCTGTAGCCCATTTTTTCATAGAATTGTTTGATTCTCTGGTGTCTAACTTCTTGCTTATCTGCACTTTAAATGAGCTAACCAACTATTCATCTTATATCTATAAATAGTCATGCATATTGACGTTTGAGTGCTCATGAATTTTGGAGTATCTGAGGGAGTTAAAAACAAATATCACTCTTTTTTTTTCTTTTTGGTCACTCTTGAGTTCTGGATTGACAAATAACACAAAAGGTAACTGTAGTCTAAGAGGCCAGATGTTCTGTTTACTCTATCCCAGAACACTGAGGGGCAGATGCTTCACTGAGGAGAGAGCACAGTCTGATCTTTGACTAGGGCTCATAGTTGAGGCACAGCAAATTACCTGAGAGAAGAAGAAAGAAAGAGGGAGAAGATCATGCCAATAACTCTGTAAGCCTCTGTTCATCCTTTGGCTGGCATGGGTAGTGGGGGAGATAGAGACTGGGGTGCTCACTAGGCAGTTGACCTACTCTCCAGAAGACTAGAGCACACAGATGAAGAAGAAGAAACCCTCACCCTCCCAGACATGTGGTCATGTCTGTCTTACTCCATTCTTCCCTTGATTCTTCCATACTGTGGTTTTTGTTTTTGTTTTTGTTGTTCTTGTTGTTCTACATTTTGTCTTCTGAAGAAAGGATGGGATCTCCATATCACAGATTTCAGGGTCTCTGTTTATTATGACTCCCTTCAACTCCACATCCTGTTACCTTGTCCAACTCCTATCCTATTGCCAACTCACAATAAAGCTCTCTGTACTTCTCAAGTTATGCCTGAGGTACTGTAATGTTTTTCTTCTTTCATTATGTCTGCCTTCAGTCTAAAAACCAAACAAACAGTGTTGGCTTCTAAATGCACAATTTTCACTATTTTGTCCATTTCCTTGTGTTCCCATACTAAAATGTAAAGGGACCTCTTCTAAAACAAGATATGACTACACAATCGTTATTATAGTGGCTAAGTGTGGAAGCAATGGGACCAATGAGACCTGAGCTAAATTTTCTATCTTCTCTGCCAGTAAATGGCTACAGAAAATTGGGTAAGTTACTTTTCTCTTTGAGAAAGAGAAGAAAAGAACTCGAACAGATCAATAAACAATAAAGAAACTGAAATAGGCACTCAAGTTTTTCTCTCAAAAAAGACCACGTAGTCTGAAAAGTTTTATGTCTAAGTTCTTCCAAACTTTAAAAGACTCACAAGTGGCTTTCTTATATCAATTAACTTGATATAAAGCAAGTCAGACAACAAAAAATAAGTGGCCAAATGAAATTAGCAACACATTAAAGCATGCTGTAAAAATGGAATTTCAGTCATGAAATCTGACATTCTTTATTTTATTACAGTTGTTTATTTGTATGCATGCATCTGTCTGTGTATACACATGAACATATACATGAGTGTGTTCTCAGAAGATAGAGGAATACATGTGTAGCATATCCGATAACTGGAGTTGCAGAGAGCTGGAAGCTTATAGGTGTTGAGAACCAAACTGGGTTCTCTGAAAATGCACCAACTGTGCATTCACCTACTAGCTGAGAATTGTATCAGAATATTGATTCATGTTTTTAGTACCATTAGTTTAGCAAATAAAAGTCATAAAATAATTTTAAGTAATATGAGTCAACAGTCAAATAAGCTAAATGTTTTTATTGAAAATACATGTTAAGATTGTGATTGGATGGCCTAGATATGCTAAAATCGTATATAGTAAATCTCACTAAATATTATGTTTATTTTCTTTAATATGGGGAAAATTACTAAAATACCCATTATGTCATTTCAAATGATTTTGAATTTTAAAGACCAGACAGTAGTTGTGGCACAGGATAGCAAAATACAAGGAGTTGAAACTTACTATTGACAAGTAACATGGATATCTATTTAGAAAAAAATAAAACCACAAAACCAATGAGCTAATATTACTAGTCCTGCTGTTTAGTTCAGAGAAGACAAAAGTTCATAGCAGAAGTATAGAAACAGAATATGTAATAAAGGAAAATACTATGTAGAGAGCATGGAGAATGAAAGCTGTACTCCTGGTGACCTGACAGGAAGGAGAGGCATTCTCTGCATTGATGCCAGCTCACAGCCACTTCTGGGTGATGCTCAGAACTGACAATGTGCATGCAGCAAGCACACTATGGATTTGAGCATGTTCAGACCATATACTCCAGGACAAGAAAAACATGAGATTTTACCAGAGAAAATATTGGCATGTTTGCAGGGGAAAAGAAAATCAATGAACTTTTCAAACAAAGCAATAATATGTTGGTACATTGACACCATGGAATACTACTCAACTATTAAAAACTATGACTTCATGAAATTTCTAGGCAAGTGGATGGAACTTGAATCTATCATCTTGAGTGAGGTAACCCAGTCAGAAAAGAATACTCATGGTATGTACTCACTGATAAGCAAATAGTAGCCCAAAAATACTTGGAATAACCAAGAAACATTTCACTGAAATGATCAAGTTCAAAGAGAAGGGAGGCCAGAATGTGAACACCTCAGTCTTTCTTAGGAGGGAGAACAAAACACTCACAGGAATATACAATGGGACAAAGAGGAACAGGGATTGGAGAAAAGATCATCCTGAGACTGCCTTACCTGGGAGTCCATCCCATATTCAGGCACTAAACCCATGTACTATTGCTGATTCCAAGTAATGCTTAATGGCAGGAATCTAATATAGTTGCCTCCTTAGAGGCTCTGCCAGAGACATACTTATACACAGGAGGATGCTTGCAGCTAATCATCAGACTGAACATGAGGACCTCAATCAAGGAGCTAGAGAAATGACTGGAGGAGCTGAAAGGATCTGCAACCCCATGGATGAACAAAATTATCAACTAACCAAACCCATCACAGCTCCCACATACTAAAACACCATCCAGTGAATTCTCATGGAGAGACCCATGACTCCAGGTGCATATGTAGTAGAGGATAGCATTCTCTGACATCAATGGGAGGAGAGATCTTTGGTTCAGCAAAGGCTTGTTTTTCCAGTGTAGAGTAATAGCAAGGCACTGAGGTCAGATAGCATGGTTGGGAGGTAGAGCACCTTTATGGAGACAATGGGAGGGGGATGGGGAATGAGGAATAGGATTGTGGTAAAGAGGATAACATTTGAAATGTAAATATAAAAAATATTCAGTGAAAACTAATAGAAGACACAACGTCCAAAATTTAGAAGAAAAACATTTTTATGTCTTTGGCATTGGTAAACTTTTCTCAAGATGCTAAACACAAGAAGCCTCTTCTGGTAGAGACATAAAAATCATACCAAAACCCCATGAACCCTGAATAAAAGTAATAAATAAAGTAAAATAGTAGAATGAAATGATTCAATTAGGAAGCAAATGTGTGTGTGTATGTATGTGTGTGTGTGTGTGTGTGTGTGTGTGTGTTTATATGGCTCAGAAATTTGGAGAGAATAAAACATACTGCACAGAGACCCTAAGGAAGAGATAAAATTCATATAAATTTTATAAACACTAAATAATGTTGCACATTGTCCTTTAGTATATCTGTACTATTTATAGTACAGTGCCCCAGTATATAAAGAAAACATCTCTAAGACAATTTACTCTGAGAAATGTAAGATGTAATATTAGAAAAACAATGGATTGTTTCACATAAGCAGATGCAGAGATAAGGGATTTTGTGGAAGGCACTGATAAAATGGAACTAATTTGAAAGACAGGCAGGAGAGAAAGAGCAGCAGGATAAGGGTGGGGAGATCTGAAGTGGAATTTCTGGTTTCGTTGGAGTCTTGCTTTTGTCTTGTGATGTTTTTCTGGAAGCTGTTTTATGAACAGATGTTTTGCTGAATCATACACATGAGAAGATTCATGGTGTTGGAAAGAGAAGAAGTGTAACCCAACAAGCAGTTAGCAACAATCTGAAGTCGATTCACCTTGGAAAACTTTCCTTTGCTGATCTTTGGTTGTCATTACTTTGTAGAAAGAAACCTGACAAAGAACTTCTGCTTCTTGATGCTTCTACTGACTTATGATGATTTGGCCAATCCTTGCAGTATCTTCTGAGGCAAACGGCTATTATGTCATGCTGGTGTGCTAGAAGAGAGGTTGTAGCATTCAAGAACTCATATTAAAGTAGTTTTTGAAACCGCTAAGTCTACAGATATCACTGGGCAATATTGTACTGTGGGGACCATTATTCTAGAATTTCAGAAACACAGATACATTATATAACATGACCAAGTTAGTCATACACTGTAGCCTCATACTCTTTTGCTGGTCCCAGATCAGGAGTCACTTATGCTTTTGATTGATTAACTTCCAGACAGAGTGGGGAAGGAGAGAGAGAGGGAGGCAGGGAGGGAGAGAGAGAGAGAGAGAGAGAGAGAGAGAGAGAGAGAGAGAGAGAGAGAGAGAGAGAGAGAGAGAGAAAGAGAGAGAGAATCTTTTGGGCAAAGACAGTTCTCCAGAAACCAAGACAGCTTCAGGCAAAAATCACAGCATTACTTAGATATGATACCAAAAATGCCTACTATAATAACATCCATTACAGTCTTTGCTTGAACTATTCTGGTCGTTCTTTTCTTCCATTGTGGCTACTACTTTCATATACATCATATTTATGATTCTGATTCTTTATAATTTTGAGAGTAGTACATATTAGGGGAGGGTTTAAGTCATAGAGGAATTCCTGCATGTTATATTTGTTGCTGAAGAGGTAATTGATGCTCAACAGAGCTTTGTGCAAAAATAAGTTCTAAACCCTCCTGATCCCTGGGATAACAATTTTACTTAACTAGATGATATCCTAAGGTGGGGCTCTCAGTGGGTCAAAAGATACAAGTTCTCCATTAGTGCATAGTTGCTATGCTTGCATATTAGATAACAAGTTGTCAGAAGCATCTGTTTAAGTATGTCATAAGGATCAGTCTGTCTAAGTTAAGAGTGTGGAGACTTGTCTGATTTCCTGCTGGTCTATATGTGTTCTAGCATTCCATGAAGATCAGGCCATCTGCCTTGAGAGTGCGGTGACTCCTCTCCTTGCCTCTGGTATTTGAGCATAAAAAGCTTGAAATGGGAACCAACTGTAGCTCAGACTGTTGATGGAATCATCCCTCAGGACTTGATTCTTTCAGGACTTCAAACCCAAAGGCTCTTGAAAGGAAAAGCTCTAGTTGTTCACTTGGCATTTTTTTTTTCTTTTTAGAAAGATATTAAGTTTCTTTTTCTTGAATGTTTTTTAATCTTCCACATTCTTTATTGAATATATTTTGTTTACATTTCCAATGTTATCCCATTTCCTGGTTTCCCATCTATAACCCTCCAATCCCATATCTCCACACCTACTTCTATGAGAGTATCTCCCACCCACTCCCACCTCCTTAACACTCCCCTATCCTGGGGCTTCAAGCCATTGCAGGACCAGGGGCTTCTCTTCCCGTTGATGTCCAACAAGGCCATTCTTTGCTACATGTGCATCTGGAGCCATGGATCCATCCATTTCTATTCTTTGGATAGTGGTTTAGTGCCTGGGAGCTCTGGTTGGTTGGTATTGTTGTTCTTATGAGCTTGCAAACCCCTTTCGTCTTCTTCAGACCTTCCTCTAATTCCTCCATTGCGGACCCGTTCTCAGTTCAGTGGTTGGCTGTGAGCATCCTCCTCTGTATTTGTCATGATCTGGTAGAGCCTCTCAGGAGACAGCAATATCAGGCTCCTGTCAGCATGCACTTCTTGGCATTAGCAATATTGTCTCGATTTGGTGTCTATATAAAGGCTGGATCTGCAGGTGGGGCAGTCTCTAAATGTTTTTGCTTCAGCCTCTGCTTCAAACTTTGCATTTCCTCCTGTGAATATTTTTGTTCTCCCTTCTAAGAAAGACTGAAGCATCTACACTTTTGTCTTCCTTATTCATGAGCTTCATGTGATCTCTGAATTGTATCTTGGGTAATCCATGCTTTTGGGCTAATATCCACTTATCAGTGAATGCATATCGTGTTACCTTATTCAGGATGACTGTCACTCAGGATGATAGTTTCATCCATTTCTCTAAGAATTTCATGAAGCCATTGTTTTTAACAGCAAGTAAATGTGTAAATTTAAGTGAATTGGAATTTTGATGATTATTGCATTGAATCTGTAGATTGTTTTTGGCAAGTTGGCCACTTTAACTTTATTAATTCTGCCAATCCATGGGCATGGGGCATCTTTTCATCTTCTGAGATCTTTTCCAATTTCTTTCTTCAGACACTTACTTGAACTTCTTGTCATACAGATCTTTCACTTCCTTGGTTAGAGTCACACCAAGGTATTTTATATTGTTTGTCACTATTGTGAAGGGTGTTGTTTCCCTAATTTCTTTCTCAGCCTGTTTAATCCTTTGAGTAGAGGAAGGCTACTGATGTGTTTGAGTTAATTTTATATCCACTTATTTTGCAGAAGTTGTTTATCAGCTGTAGGACTTCTCTGGTCAAATTTTTGGGGTTGCTTAAGTATACTATAATATCATCTACAAATAGTGGTATTTTTCCTTTCTTCCTTTCTGATGTATACTCCTTTGACCTCCTTTTCTTGCCTAATTGCTCTGATTAGTACTTCCAGTTCTATATTGAATAGGTAAGTAGAGAGTGGGCATCTTTTCTTAGTCCCTGATTTTAGTGGATTGCTTCAAGTTTCTCTCCATTTAATTTGATGCTGGTTTCTCATTATCTGTATATTACTTTTATTATGTTTAACTATAGGTCTTTCCAAGATTTTTAACATGAAGAGATATTGAATTTTGTCAAATGCTTTCTTGGCATCTAATAAGAAGTTCATGCCTTTTTTTTTTTTTTTTGAGTTTGCTTATATAGTGGATTATGTTGGTGTATTTCTGTATTTTGAACCATCCTTGCATCCCTGAAATGAAACCTACTTGGTCATGATGGATAATCATTTTTATGTTCCACTTGGCAATTTAAAACCATGCAGAAATAATTAGTTAAAAAGGTGTTCATGAATTTTAAGGAGAGTGTGAAGGGCTACATAGGAGGGCTTGGAGGGAGAGAAAGACAGAGATAGATATTGTAATTAATTTATAATTTCAAGAAGGTTTAAAAGAAGTTTATTGTGTTTATCAGCTATTATTTCCCCCTTGTCCAAATTTCTTCTGTTTTCTGATATTTTCCTACTTGGGATTCAAAATTATATTTTATCCATTGGTTTAGTATGCATACCACATTTTGAAGAATGAGTCTCATTTAGTTCCAAGTCAGTTCCAAGTTCCATGTGTGTCTTGTTCAATCTATTTCTCTGACTACATTACAATGAGTCTTAGCTCTGTTAAGATACCAACATGCAGACAGTATACTATCTGTGCTTGTTTTAGCATGGCTTATTCACGTGCCCATCTTCACAGCTCCACTGCAGTTAAACTGAGTTCACCTCCCTGGTAGAATTCTGTTTGGAATGATGCTTAACAGGCATCACTGTCTTCCATCTCTATGATGGTGGGTTAGCTTTTGCTGGAAGGAAAGACATAACCCAGTACATTTGCACTTTTCTGCCGCATGAAATTTTGCTAGTTCCAAAGATAAATGTGTTGACATTGTTATCTTGCAATCAGATGAATAATCTAAAGGAATAGTACTCAAATGAATGTTTAATATATTCTCTATTATAGAGTAGCTGAACATTCATCAGAGGCAGCATCTGGATCAACCTTGTTAGGGGACAGACTGTTGCCAAGAACTGCTTACTGACAGGAGCCTGATATGAATGCCTTCTGAGAGGGTCTGCCAGAGCCTTACTGATACAGATGAGGATGCTTGCAGCTAACCAACTAATTGAGTATGGAGACCCCAATGAAAGACTTAGAGAAAGGACTGACAAAGCTGAAAGGGTTTGCAACTCCAGAGGAAGAACAACAATATCAACCAACCAGATCCCCTAGAGCTCACAGGGGGATCACCAACCAAAGAGTACTCATGGCTCCAGCCATATATGAGAGGCCCTTGGTCCTGTGAAGACTTATTTCCCCAGTTTAGGGGGATGCTAGGGTGGTAAGGTAGGAGTAGTTAGGTAGGAGAGGGAGTATCCTCATAGAAGCAGGGGGAAGGGAGATAGGAGTGGGAGACAGGGAAACAAGGGAAAGGGGTGACATTTGAAGTGTAAATACATAAAATATTTAATAAAAACTTAAATAAGAGTACAGACTGTTAAGATTAGAGTAGCCTGTGTTAATGCCAGGGATAATTTGCTCGTGAACCTATTATAGTCAATGAGAACACATGCCTGCCTTTGACCTTATTCCCTGCCTTTAGGTCTCCTCTGACCACAAACTGGAGAGTTTTAAACTCTGTCTATGTCTTATGTGTCCAGATGGGCTGTAGGCATCTTTATTAATCAATTATAAATAATTTGGGGGTAGTGTCACTTAGCATCACTGTATCTCCAATGACTGTAATCTCTTCTCTGGGCAACCAGGTCTCTGGAGCCTGTACTTAGAAGTACTAAACCTAGCAACAGATGTAAACTCAGCAGTGTTTTTACCAAATAGCTCTATTCTTTGGGATGATCCCATCAAATGATTACAACTATCAAACTAGTCAGTTAAGCGTTGGGATTAATCTCAGATGCTTTTCTAATATTTTTCTCTTATTCATCATATATATCTGTTCTTTTAGGACCACACTGATAACTTAATAAAGGACTGGTGCCCTTGAATGCTTGAATTCCTGGAATTATTCTAGACCATGTGAGTGTAAAATTGTATACTTTCTTTGTTTGAAGAGAGAAGATCTACTTTATTTTAATGTGAGGTGCATATGTCCATCCAGTGCCTCAGAAATCCTGATATTCTGCTTCTGAAGGAAAGATTCTGGCACAGTCATTGAGGTATCGAGCATAAACCAAGTCTTTGGGTATCTGTTGCTCTTACACTCAAAATCTATGTCTTAATTCCTTCTTGAAGTTCCCTTTAGAAAAAAATGAAGTCTAGATATTTTTAACGCTGCCAAGAAGTCTTTGTGATTTATAATTAAATCTGAGTGTCTTTTAAGGAAATTGAAAGAATAATTAGGTCTTACTTCAAAAGCGTATACTGCACAAAACTGGACAATCTTAATGAAATGGGTGATTTTCTAGACAGATATCACTTATCATAGTTAAATCATGATCAGGTAAACGATTTAAACAGTCCCATAATCGCTAAAGTAGTAGAAACAGTCATTAAAACTCTCCCATCCAAAATAAAAAGTCCTGAGTTGACAGTTTTAGTACAAAATTCTATCAGACTTTTACAAAGCTATACCAATACTTTAAAACCTATTCCACAAAATATATACAGAAGGAACACTGCCAAACTCATTTCATGATGCTACAGTCACCCTGATACCCAGACGCACACTCAATAAAGAAAAGATTTCAGACCAATTTCTTTTATGAACATAGATGCAACAATACTCAACAAACTACTCTCAAACTGAATCCAAAAACACATCACAAACATCATCCAACAAGATCAAGTAGGCTTCATCCCAGAACTGTAGGTATGTGTCAACATATGAAAACTTTACCAATGTAATCTACTATAGAAACATCCTGAAAGAAAAAAGTCACATGATTATTTCATTAGACACTAACATGCCGACATGTTAAAGGTATTAGAGAAATCAGCATTACGGGGCACATACCTAAACATGATCAAAGCAATATATAGCAAGCCACTGCTAAACTAAATGAAGAGAAACATGAGCATTTCCATTAATATCAGTGACACGACAAGGATGCCCACTCTTTCCCTATCCAGAACTTGTAGTTATAGCCAGAGATATAAGAAAACTGAAGGAGATCAAGGAGATACAAGTGGGAAAAGAAGAAGACAAAGTATCTTTATTTGCTGATGATATAATAATAAGCATAGACAACCCACAAATTTCTACCAAAGAACCCCTACAGTTGATAAACCCTTTCAGGAACTTGGATGGAGACAAAATTAACTCAAGAAATTAGTAGCTATTTATTATATAAATGATAAACTGGGTGGTGTAAAAAAGGGCTCAGACCATCTGCCACCTGGACCAGCTGAGCCCCAGAGATAAAGGCCTGGTGAGAAGGTGATCCAAGTAGCTAGGGGGCAGAGAGCTCTCTGCCAAGCACACAAGGAATGCGCGCCCCTGCCCTGCCTGATCCAGGGACCAGGAACCCAGCATTGGGACCTCTGTTCCCACCCGGCAGCTTTGGGGTGCAGAACAGGGCTCAGACCATCTGCCAACTGGACCAGCGGAGCACCAAAAAGAAAGGCCTGGTAAGAAGGGATCTGAGTAGCCAGGGGGCAGAGAGATCTCTGCAGAGCCCACAGGGAAAGCACGCCCCAGCCCTGCCTGATCCAGGGACGAGGAACCCAGTATTGGGACCTCTGTTCCCAACCGGCGACTTTGGGGTGCAGAACAGAGCTCAGCCCATCTGCCTCCAGGACCAGCAGTTCCCAAAGGTTTAAAGTCTGGTGAGTAGGGGATCTGGGCAGCCAGGGAGCAGAGAGATCTCTGCCGAGTGCTCACGGAAAGCATGCCCCTGCCCTGCCTGATCCAGGGACCAGGAACCCAGCACTGAGACCTCTGTTCCCACCCGGCAGCTTTGGGACGCAGAACAGGGCTCAGACCATCTGCCACCTGGACCAGTGGAGATCCAGGGACACAGACCAGATACAAGGGAAAGGTAAGAACATATCACTGACAATAAGATGGCAAGAGGAAATCGAAAGAGTATATCCCAAGGAAACCAAGACAACCTGGCAACAACAGTAACCAGCTCGCCCATAACAGCAAATATTGGAATGCCAAACACTCCAGAAAAAGAAGACACAGACCTAATCATACCTCAAGACGCTGATAGAGATCCTTAAACAAGAACGGGAGAAAAAGCAAAATGATTCAGAAGCTTTTAAAGAGGAAACAAGAAAAACACTCAAAGAACTAGAGGAAAACAGAACCAAAGAGATGAAGGAAAGGAAGAAGGAATTTAAAACAGAAATTGACAGAATAAATACAACACTAAAAGAGGTAACCCTAGAGGTAGAACACCTAAAGAAGAAATCAGGAGTCACAGAAGCAAGCATTTCCAATAGACAACAAGAGATGGAAGAAAGAATCTCGGGAGCAGAAGACAACATTGTAAACATAGACAAAACAGCCAGAGAAGATGCAAAAAACCAAAAACTCCTAAGCCAAAATGTCCCAGAGATTCAGGACACAATGAGAAGACCAAACCTAAGGATAATAGGAATAGAAGAGAGATATGAATATCAACTAAGAGGCACAGTAAATCTCTTCAACAAAATTGTAGAAGAAAACTTCCCTACCCTTAAGAATGAGATGACCACAAGCACAAAAGAAGCCTTCAGAACTCCAAATAGGTTGGACCAGAAATGAAATTCCTCCCGACACATAATAGTCAAAACACCAAGTGCCCAAAGCAAAGAAAGAATACTAAAAGCAGTAAGGGAAAAAGGTCAGGTAACATATAAAGGCAGACCAATCAAAATCATACCTGATTTCTCAACAGAGACTATGAAAGCTAGAAGAGCTTGGACAGACATCATGCACAACCTTAGAGAGCACAAGTGCCAGCCCAAGCTGCTATACCCAGCAAAACTATCAATCACCATAGATGAAGAGATAAAGATATTTCAAGACAAATCTCAATTTACACAATATCTGACCACAAACACAGCACTACAATGAATTATAGGTGGAAAACTCAACACAATGAGGGGAACTACATCCTAGTAAAAACAAGAAAACTCCTAAGCAAGAAAACCAAAAGAAGAAAAAGACACAGACACAACTCAACCTACAAAAGCAATAATACCAGGAAACAGAAACCACTATTCCTTGATATCTATTAACATAAATGGACTCAACTCCCCAATAAAGAGACATAGGCTATCAGACTGGATACATAAACAAAATCCAGCATTTTGCTGCATACAGGAAACTCATCTCAGAGACAAAGACAGACACTACCTCAGAGTAAAAGGGTGGGAAAAAAACTTCCAAGCAAACAGCCACAAGAAGCAAGCTGGAGTGGCTATTCTAATATCGAATAAAGTAAATTTCCAACCAAAAGTTATCAAAAAAGATAAGGAAGGACACTTTTTACTCATTAATGGGGAAATCTGTCAGGAGGAACTCTCAAACCTTAACATATATGCTCCAAATACAAATGAACCCACATTCATGAAAGAAACCCTACTAAAGTTCAAAAACTACATTTCACCACACACAATAATAGTGGGAGACTTTAATACCCCACTCTCGCCAATGGACAGATCATGGAAACAGAAACTGAACAAGGACACTGCAAAACTAGCAGAGACTAAGAACCAACTGGAATTAATAGATATCTACAGAACATATCATCCTAACATAAAAGAATACACCTTCTTCTCATCACCCCATGGCACCTTCTTGAAAATTGACAACATAATTGGACATAGAATGAGCCTCAATCGATATAAGAAGATTGAAATACTCCCATGCATCCTCTCCAATCACCATGGTCTATGGCTGGTCTTTAACAACAACAACACAGACAACAAAAAGCCCACATGCACATGGAAACTAAACAACGCTCTGTTAAACAATAGCAGGGTCAAAGAAGAAATAAAGAAATAAATTAAGAATTTTCTAGAATTCAATGAAATCGAAAACACAACATACCCAAACCTATGGGCTGCAAAGAAAGCAGTACTGAGAAGAAAACTCATACCTCTAAGAGCTTCCAAAAAGAAACTGGAGAGAGCATACATTAGCAATTTGACAGCTCAGCTAAAAGCTCTAGAACAAAAGGAAGCAGAAACACCCAAGAAGAGTTGTAGGCAAGAAATAATCAAAATTAGGGCAGAAATAGACAAAATAGAAACAAAAAGAACCATTGAAAGAATCAACAAAACTAAGAGCTGGTTCTTTGAGAAAAATCAAAAAGATTGATAAACCCATAGCCAGACTAACTAGAGAGCAAAGAGAGAGTATACAAATTAACAAAATCAGAAAGGAAAGTGGAGACATAACAACTGAAACTGAGGAAATTCAAGAAATCATCAGATTCTACTACAAAAACCTATACTCCACAAAGTTGGAAAACCTGGAGGAAATGGATGAATTCCTAGACAGATAAAAGATCCTAAAGTTAAACCAGGACCAGGCAAACCATCTAAATAATCCCATAACACCTAAAGAAATGGAAGAAGTCATCAAAAGCCTCCCAACCAAAAAAAAGCCCAGGTCCACACTGGTTCAGTGCAGAATTTTATCAGATATTTATTGCGGCTATAACACCAATACTCTCCAGCTATTCCACAAGATAGAATCAGATGGAATAGTACCTAACTCATTTTTTGAGGCTACCATAACCCTTGTTCCTAAACCACACAAAGACCCTACAAGGAAAGAAAACTTCAGACCAATCTCACTTATGAACATTGATGCAAAAATACTCAACAAAATCTTAGCAGAAAGGAATCCAGGAACACATCAAAACGATCATTCAACATGACCAAGTAGGTTTCATCCCTGGGATGCATGGATGGTTTAATATAAGGAAATCCATCAATGTAATCCACCATATAAACAAACTCAAAGAACAAAATCACATGGTCTTCTCACTAGAAGCTGAGAAAGCATTTGACAAAATTCAACACACCTTCATGTTAAAAGTTTTGGAAAGAACAGGAATCCAAGGTCCATACCTAAACATAATAAAAGCAACATACAGCAACCCAACAGTCAACATCAAACTTAACGGTGGGAAACTTGAAGCAATCCCACTAAAATCAGGGACTCGACTAGGATGCCCACTCTCCCCCTACCTATTCAAAATAGTACTGGAAGTCCTGGCTGGAGCAATTAGAGATCAAAAGGAGATCAAGGGGATACAAAACGAAAAGGAAGAGGTAAAAACATCACTCTTTGCAGATGACATGATAGTATACTTGCGTGATGCCAAGAATTCCACCAGAGAACTCCTACAGCTTATAAACATGTTCAGCAAAGTGGCTGGATGCAAAATTAACTCAAACAAGTCAGTAGCCTTCCTATATTCAAAGGACAAACATGTGGAGAAAGAAATTAGGGAAAAGATATCCTTCACAATAGTCACAAAAACTATGAAATACCTTGGCATGACTCTAACTAAGCAAGTGAAGGACCTGTATGACAAGAACTTCAAACCTCTAAAGAAGGAAATCGAGGAAGATCTCAGAAAATAGAACAATCTCCCATGCTCATGGATTGGAAGTATCAACATTTTAAAAATGGCAATCCTACCAAAAGCAATCTACAGATTCAATACAATCCCTATCAAAATTTCAACCCAGTTCTTCATTGAGTTGGAAAGATCAATGTGCAATTTCATATGGAATAACAAAAGACCTAGAATAGCGAAATCCATCCTCAACAACAAGAAAACATCTGCGGGAATCACTATCCCTGACCTCAAGCTACATTACAAGGCAATTGTGCTGAAAACTGCATGGTACTGGTACAGAACTAGGCACGTGGATTAATGGAATAGAATAGAAGATCCAGAAATGAGCCCTCACCTATATGGTCACCTAATTTTTGACAAAGGAGCCATAAACATTCATTGGAAAAAGGACAACCTATTCAACAAATGTTGCTGGTCCAACTGGCACTCAGCATGCAGAAGAATGGAAATAGACCCTTTCTTATCTCCTTGTACAAAGCTCAAGTGTAAGTGGATCAAAGATCTCCACATTAAACCGGATACATTGAAACTATTAGATTAGAAAGTAGAGAAAATCTTAGAACACACAGGCACAGGAGAAAATTTTCTGAACAAAATGCCAATGGCTCAAGCTCTAAGGTCAAAAATTAACAAATGGGACTTAATGAGATTGCAAAGTTTCTGTAAGGCTAAAGACATCGTCAATAAAACAAAACGACAACCAACAGAATGGGAAAAGATCTTTACCAACACCACATCAGATAGAGGCCTAATATCCAAGGTATACAAAGAACTCAAAAAGCTAGACACAAGAGAATCAAACAACGCTATTTAAAAATGGGGTACAGAGCTAAACAAAACCTTCTCAATTGAGGAATATGAAATGGCTGTGAAACATCTAAGGAAGTACTCGACATCCTTTGCCATTAGGGAAATGCAAATCAAAACAACCCTGAGATTCTACCACACACCAGTCAGATTGGCCAAAATCCAAAACTCAGATGACAGCAGATGCTGGCGAGGTTGTGGAGAAAGAGGAACACTTCTCCACTGTTGGTGGGGCTGTAAACTGATACAACCACTCTGGAAATCAGTCTGGCAATTCCTCAGAAAATTGGACATAGTACTACCTGAAGATCCAGCTATTCCACTTCTGGGCATATACCCCAGAGACACTCCAATATACAACAAAGATACATGCACCACTATTTTCATTGCAGCTCTATTTATAATAGCCAGAAGCTGGAAAGAACCCAGATATCCTTCAGAGCTGAGACTCACTAAACGGGATTATACAACCTGAAGAGGCCACCTCCTGTAGCCAGGCAGGAACCCTAGTGGAACAAAAGAGACACCAACCAACCCACTAAACTTTCAACTCCAAATGTTTCTTTATTACAAGAAATGCAGGCAAAGAGGATGGAGCAGAGGCTCAGGAAATGGTCAAGCAATAATTGGCACAACTTGAGACCCATCCCAGGGGCAAAGCACTAATCGCAAACACTATTAATGATAGTTATGCTTGCAGACAGGAATATGCTGTCCTCTGAGAGGCTCCACCCAGCAGCTGACTTGACTGATACAGACTTCAACAGCCAAACAGTTGATGGAACTTGAGAACTTTAATGAAAGAATAGAAAAAATGATTATGGGAACCAAAAAATAGATAGGATCTCCACAGGGAGAACTACACAGTCAACCAATCTGTTCCCTTAGGCCTCTCTGAGTCTGAACGAGCAACTAAAAGATATGCATAGGCTGTATATACACATTTGTAGCAGATATGTAGCTTGAACTTTATGTAGTTCCAAAACAACTGAATTAGGGGCTATCCCAAAGCTGCTGTGTGTGTGTAAGATATGTTTTACTATCTGTTCTGTCATATCTGGTGTCACAGGGAGAATAAGAGTCTATTCTTGTAGAGACTTCAAGTATCAGATCTTGGGGGGGGTATACCAATGGTGTCACTCCACCTGCGCAGGGGAGATGGGAAGGTGAGGATTGGGGGCAGAATGGTGGCTAGGGGTTACTGGGAGGGAGGAAGTAAGCAGGATTATAAAGTGACTAGGTTGATAAAAATTAAATTAAAAAATTCTGAGTGTCTTAATTTCTTTGCAACAGTTCTTGAAATTTTCTGTATGCTATCACATGAACGTTCCCATTTCCTTGAACCTATGCCCTGTCTTTGCTCATCCAGGATAATCATGAAGATTATACACAGGCCAATGTCAAGTATCAGTATTTTAGAAGGTTAGATATGATCAATCCTCAGTCATCATTGAAGGGTTCTCACTGGCATTTGATTAAAGGGTGATGGAACGCAAGCATCCAATCTAAAGAACTGGCTTTCTCTGGTCTTCTATGACCATCTGAGATCAGTTCCTTAGGGACACTGGAATTTCTGCACTGTTTATTTATTAAGGGCGAGTTCTCAGGAATAAATAAAAGGGCACAGTGGCAAAGTTAGGGCTCCAAAGCCAATGAAGGAATTGCTCTCTGCTGGCAGTGAATTTTAGATTCTCCCCATGCTTTTGAGGCATCTGAAGATTGAGTTGCTACCACTCAAGACGTCCTATGTCAGTCAGCAATTGATTCTGTGTTGTTGTTGACTTTCATAGAGCCATGGTCAAGGTTGAGGATTATTTAATTAATTACCTTGAATGAATGGTCAGCTTGATATTTTGAAATCATTTCCATGTCATTTTGCAAACTACAAAATTTTAAAACAGTGATAATCTGACTTATTTAAGCTTTGAAGAAGGAATATGAAGGATTTGTAGTATAATTTTATCTAATCTCATTAACATGTACAATTCCATTTACTAAGTCCAAATAGTTGAATTTCATGAATAAAATAAAACAGTATACATTTATTAGATAATGTCCTTGAATGTAGTTTATTTATTTGTTAATTTACTCTGTGTGTTGATGTTGATGTGTCTGCAGATGTATATTCACATGTGAATCTAGAGATCATAGGCCAACCTCTGGTGACATTTCCCAGGCTTTCTCCACCAGTTTTTCTGGAGACATGTAGTTTATTGCTCTTGAATTTGCTGCTCTGCCTATGCTGGCTGGCCAACCGAACTCTAGGGATCATTTTACCTCCACCTCCCAGTGCTCTGCTGGGATTCTTCGAACACATCCTGGTCCCTGTTTCTCACTGGTTCTGAGACTGAACTCACACTTTGACTCTTGCAAGGTCACCAGTTTACTCACTGAGCTATTTCTCCAGTCCAAGAGACATATTTTACAACCATGAGTCTTCTGACAACATGGGGCCTTGAATACAATTCTGAACAAAATCTCTCTAGGATAAAACAAAAAAAATGAAACTTATTAATACAATTTTCACCTTTACTAAAATATTATGGGATGGAAGTTTTCCTTCTGAATCTCAACTCATCAGTGCATCCCAGGGGTCCACTTGTCTTTGATCCCTGAGCACGGTGATTATAGTAGATACCTTTGCGTGTAGCTTTTACTTAGTTTCTTACATGTGTCCTGGGTTCAGGATCTTGTGTTTCCAAATCAAATACTTCACTGACTAAGCTGTTTCTCAGCTCTATAAATACATTCATTTTAAATAATTCTATGAAAAGCAGGAAGAACCTGGAAAGAGTGAACTTATTAGCTCATGTTGGAGTAAAAGCAGGGTTATTTTCATTATGCCTAGGGGTTAGTTTCTTACGAAGTCTGCATATCTTAGCTCAGGAGAAATCTATCACTAAACAATGTCTGAAACAACAGATGCATTTATCTTAGTACATTAGAGGCTAGTGGTCTAATTAGTGGTCTAAGATGGAGGTACTACCAGAGTTAGCAGCATCCTGATGCTGCCTCCTTTGCTTGTAGATGGCATCGGTTTTCTTTATGCTATCTCTCCTCTTTCTGTGTAGTGGTCCAAGTTTTTCTCTTATTGAATCGCCACTTAAAAGTTATCACAACAGAGCTTCCACACCACATGAAGCTCAAGAGGATGGAAGACAAAAGAGTAGATACTTCAGTTCTACTTAGAAGAGGGAACAAAATAATCAAGGGAGTAAAGGGTGGGGTGGACTTGGGATGAAGAGAGAAGAAAAGGGATAAAAAAAGGAGCAGAATCATGTACAGGAGGAGATAGAGGAGATGTACAGAAGGTTAGGAAGTTGAACAGAGGAGTGTAGCAATGGAGAATGGGCAACTAAGGGTAGCAACCAGAAAGTCCCATATGCCAGAAAAGCAAGAGGCTCCCAGAATACCACGGGGATGAGGTTAGCTGAAATACTCCCACAAAGGAAAGGAAGAAACAGTAGAGACCAGATCCAGAGGTTAGGAATGGCCCTCATTGAGGAACTGAGCCACGCATGCATCTCCAAAATTTTGACCCCAGAATTGCTCCTGTCTAAAGGAAATACAGAGACAAAGATTAGAGCAGAGACTGAAGGAAAGGCCATCCAGAGACTGCCCCACCTGGGCATCCATCCCACATGCAGAAACCAAACCCAGACACTATTACTGATGCCAAGATTTGCTTGTTGACAGGAGCCTGATACAGCTGTCTCCTGACCAATACACATGTGGATGCTAGAACCCAACCCTCATACTGATCACAGGGACCCCAGTGGAGGAATTAGGAGAAGGACTGAAGGAACTGAAGGGGCCTTATGTGGCATCGACGGAAGGGGATGCTCTTGGTCCTGTGAAGGCTCAATACCCCAGTGTAGAGAAATGGTAGAGTAATGAGGTGGGAGTGGGGGGGCACTCTCATATAAGCAGGGTAAGGGGGGGTGGGAATTTGCACTGGGGAAACTGGGTAAGGGGATGCAAATAAATAAAATATCCAATTTAAAAAAAAAGGTACAGTCTGTTGTACCACCTCATTCTAACTTAATCATCACCAACAGACCCTGTGTCCTAGTATGGTCACAGGATATGATAGGGAGACCAATACTTTGATATGTGGATTAAGGGGGAAAATGAAATTCGATCAGCGCCATGCCAGTACTTCCTTATCTAGAAATTTTCCAGTTTTCAGACTTGGTTTGCTTGTAAAACATGTGTCATTTCAGGGACATTGTTCATATTTTGAACTGAAACAGAGTGAGTGTGATTCCAGTTCAGTTCTTATGTTTCCCTTCATATTGTATGGGAATCATCTTTAAATACTTACATTAAAATATTGAAATGAGCAAATGGTACAATCTTGTCCTTCCTCAGCAGTTAAATGAGAAAATAATGTCAGGTGCCAGCTTGTGTCTTTGCAAAGTTGGAACAGGATTATTTTTGCAGAAACTTAAGCAGCATGAGTCAAACAGAGTTTATCTGCATTCAAATGTAAACTTCCATTTAATTAGAAAGCGAATAAGAAGAAAATGCATTTCCTCCATATTAATAAAATATTACTCAGTGCAAATTTGAATACAATTTCTCTAAATTGCATATTTTCAAAGCTTGGATTAGCTGAGATCTGTGCTCATAAAACCTCAGGGGCCTGTCTTTGAAGCAGTCCTTGGTATGGCAATGAAGGGAGTTGTGAGTCTTGATAAGCAAGACATAGGAATCTGGGGTGGGGGCACATTTTCATTGGCCAATGAAACCCTTTCAAAAACCAGTCTTAATTTGTAGATATGCATTCCAGCAGCTGAGGACTTGCAGTAATACAGATGAAGATAAGAAAATGCAACCGAAGAAGGAAAGACAAAACGAAATCTGGAATCCAAGCAGAAGCATGTAGTGCATAAATAATATTTAAACCATAGCCTCTAGAATAATAAGACATAAGAGTATTTGTATGTTACAGAGGTTTACCACATATACATTGAGTGGTTGGTTGTTCCTTGTCTGTAGCATGTGACATTGCGGGCTAACTCTTCCATTCTCATTTTGGAGATTGAGAAATTACTGTTCATACTCAATCACTCAGTTCCCTAAAGCACATGACAGACAAATCACTTCCTCTGAAGTGGAAAGAGTAGCTTCTTTATAATAGCACAGGCATTTTTATTAAGAATACCAAAAATGGAAAAATGAGAGAATCCCCATCTCCTGAATTTCGGCATCAATACTATGAGCAGTCTCTCATGGGTCTCTCTTAAGGTACTGACCCAAACATAAAAAAGTGACCTTAGTAGGAACCGACACCTCCAACACTGAGACAGGGGGATGACACTGAATACACAGAGGCAGATCACCAAATGAGCTAGGAAATTGTTGTATATGACATTATAAAGAACACATTATTTTGAAAAATTAATATATGCTAAACGTGTCCAGAGAGCTCATCACATATGGAGTGTACTGTGACAGGCATGAGAGTGGGTGGGTGGTGGAGAACATGGAGCAAGTAAATTTTGACAGAGTAGAGAGACAGAAAAAGACAAGCTGGCAGAAAGAAATGACGGCAGTGTTAAATAACCTTGTTTTGGAACAAGTACTCCAAGCAATTAAGTTATATAATAAATTATTAGTACTGTACGTAGCAATTTGTGGTGTGGTAATATTTCTTTGCAAATAACATAATTGTTTACTAAGAAAACCAGAGAATAAATCGATTTTAAAAAGCTATTAGAAATTCTACACAGTTTTATTAAGATGATTTATTACAAAATACATGATAGTAACTTCCCTATCACCAATAAATGAGAGAGGGAGAAGAGGGGAAGACACAGACAGAATTTTGATGTGAGTCCCAGGCTCCACTAAGCCATATAGTGAGATCCTAGGGTCTGGAAGTCCTGCAAGACAGGTGGGGTTCAATATTGGATATATATCAGTAGATATGCATGTCAAATACCTTAAAGAACATTCTAGTATTACTGTTTGTGCCTAATGGCATAAATATACAAAGAATCTTAACCATAAAGACACTGGTTTTGCAAGGTAACATTTATTTGTTTTAAATGTGTGTACCTTTGAACCAATGTGTTTTCTTATTACTGGTGGGTGGCTTCACATGTGTCCTTGTAAATCCAGTCTGACTTTTGTCTAGAGGATTTCTGAATTTGTTCCCCGTAATTGGGAAGGAATTGAAGGTAGTGGAAAGACAGACAAGTTACTTAAATAGTTTTCTGAAATAGGAAAATTTCTAAATCTCAAGCAAGAGAGACGTAAAATGAAGGGAGACTTTTTGTTTAGATTTGATTTATATTAGAGAAGTGGGGTATGACAGAGAAATGCCAGGTTCCAGCCAAGTGTCCTGTAAACAGACCTACATCAGAGAGAGAAGCAAGCTACAGGTCTATTCATATACACAGTCTTTCATGGGGTCCTCTTGGCATATTTTATGATTTGCTTAGATTTTTTCATTCAGTAATCCCTTTGGAAGATGTTATTTTATTTGTCAAACAAGCACAACATCCAAGCAGCTCTGAAGAGATAGGTTTTCAGGAGCTATTAATATTCTCTCTTAAAAAAAAGACTCTTAAAAATTACATGCAGTTTTTAAATAAATTATTTATTTTAATTTGTTTAGAGGACCACTGATTTTAGTCATAATGTATTTTTAGAAATGAAAGTTGTCAACTCAGTGTATTGAAACTCTGTTAATTTCCATAAATTTTTCAGCATTTTTTTTCAAAAGAGATTTTGAGCTGGTTTCCTGCCTTAAGATGGTTTGTTTCTTCCCCACAGAAGCCAGATCAGAATGTCTGTATTCTGTAAGTGTCCCTGCTAACTGACAAGAAAGGACCCAGGATTACTCCGACTCTGTTGACATTTAAGGGAAGTCAAACCTACTCATCCTGGCAGAAGTTGAAAGCTGGTGTTTAATGTGTTAAGGTGCAGACACAGGGCTTACACTCAAGAGAACTTGAGGATAGGAGATAAGCAGAAAATAAAAGTGTCAGGACAGAGCCAAAGGTCACTGAGAAGTTTCATTTTTATTAAGGCCATGGGGAACCAAACCAGTGACAAGGATGGAAAAACAATGCATTCCATCATTGCTCCTAAAAGGTCGACTTCTAGGAGCCAGGTCTACTTCCTGCCAGGACAGCAGTACTAAGAACCTGGATATAAGAAGTCCTGTATCAGATTCTTCAAGGGCGTTGGAGACATAGTATCAGTCTATTGTAAAATTAAATGAGATAGGGTGTACTAAGTGCTTAAGTCCATCTATGGATACAATTTTAAATACATCTATGGAAAATAGCAGTTATATAATCGGATTGTCCTGTACTTTCTCTCCCACTCTAGATGCTGTGCTAGCCTTGGTTCTGTACATTTGTTGCTGCCCAGACATATCCAGGTTATACTGTTCATCAGAGACCTGGTAGGAAACAAAAGCTGGCTCTAATGGAGGGAGTAGAGGACTTTTATCTGAAAAGAATGGGGCCATATGAGTGTAATACCAAGACTGCCCAGAGGTGGAACTCATGACAGCTTCCAGGACCATTGTATAGCAGAAGGGGATTGCAGATCAAACAGCTGCAACTCCCTCAGCCCAAGGCCCGAACCAGGCACTCCAACTACTGACACTTCTACTGGAATCATCTGGAAAGAGAGATGCAATTTTGCAGCCACTGTCTCTCAACCAGACACTTTCTTCTTTGGCTGTGTTCAAGCCCCCTGCACTGTGGACAGGCATATCTTCTTCCTTGTTCTGTCTGGACTGAGGTCTGGAATTCACCATCTCAGTCCTTGCACCTAGCCCCAAGGTGGAGGAGTGAGGCTTTGTGGGACTTCTTGATAAAGTTCAAGTGATAAATATGGAGATTTTCCAAAAAGATTCAGAGTTGCTCACTGGCTATGGATAGAGCATTCAAGTTTAAGTTGCTGCAGAGACACAATTTTCTGCTTCAAGAAAATACTATTAAAGAAACACGTGGGCTGATATATTTTACTCTTGGGTATAGGGTCTGCCAGATCAGTGGTACTCTGTCCAGAAGCCACCCCAGGACATTCTGGGGAACTGCCTTATCAGAACCATCCTGTTTCAAGGATTCTTAGAATCTACTTCACATCTGTTGGGACATTGAGATGTGAAATAATTCCTTTCCTAAGCAAAGGCAGAATAGCTGATGTTGTTAGCTCCTTGGTGTCTGTATACACTGTGATAACTTTAATAAACATATACTTATATCCAAATTTTATGGTTTGTATATTGATTCTTTTCATTGCACAATAAAATCAAAATGGACTAAAAATACTGATTTTTTTTTTTTTACTATAAATTTTTGGCATCATAAGCTTGCTAATAATACTGAGTTGATATTTGTTTCAATCTTAAGTTAAGCCAGCAAGATGAATTATCAGGGAACTGAGTTCTATATGATCTGTTCTATCATCTTAAGTGCTACAAGTTGGAATGAGGATGCCAGAGAAATGTGGTATTAAAAATTTCATAATCACAGCGGATGATGATAGAAGAGCAATAATAAAAAATCCTAATCATCTGATTCTTAGAGCCAGTGTAAAACCGATCTATGGTTGAAAGAATATACAAGGAAAGAATAAACAAATTTATGTTAAGAGTTTTTATTTCCTAGAAGCAACCAAAAATGGCAAAAGTGTAAATATTTCAGTTTTACAGTATAAGAAAAGAAAAAGAAACAGTTTTTTAATTGTTTGTTTTGGTTTGCTTTTTAAAGGTTCATAGGAAATTATTTCATGTTCAAATTAATACTGTTCTAAGTTCTTGAACTTGGTTCTTTTGGACATTTATAATGACTGCACATTCCAAGTTCATAGGATTTTAATTATACTG
Organism: Micromys minutus; assembly: GCF_963924665.1. Classification (NCBI taxonomy): domain Eukaryota; kingdom Metazoa; phylum Chordata; class Mammalia; order Rodentia; family Muridae; genus Micromys; species Micromys minutus. The sequence continues at coordinate 47,941,786 of NC_137984.1, read as the reverse complement.
CAGTGTAAACATGTTTGAGCAGTGGGGTTGGGAAGATGGATCATTGTCTAAGTGTACATTTTGCTTTTGTAAAGGACTCTGGTTGGGTTCCCAGCATGACATCCTAGTGCACACCATTCTTCATTCCCATTTCAGAGGATCAAATGCCACTTTGGTCACTGTGGACACTGAACAGAAATGGTATACTCATAAAAATACAGGCAATAGTCTTAAATATAAAATAGAAATATCCGAATCCTGGAAAGTTATTTTAATTTGTTTTTATTGACATCAAAGAAAACAAGGTTTCCAATAATCAAAGTTAAAACAACAAGATTTTAACATTGGTAACAACACATTTCTAACTCACCTGTGGAACACAACCTTATATGAACGCTGTCTGCTATGATTTAGGAACTGGGCTCTGTTCTAGTTGCTGTAAGGAATCAGAGCCTACATAGCTGACCTGGGGAATCCTAAATCTATGCTTTTCATATTTTAGCTCCAGAATAACACATTTTCCATTCTTTTTAAGTAGAGGGTTGTGTCTTTGCTGTAACACTGGAGCCTGGGGTGAAGGATGCTCAGGGGAGGTGGCAAGGAAATGTGGTAGATGCAGGATGGAAATATCCTAAGATGAAATTACTGTGAAAACTAACAGAGAAAAAACAGCTTAGCTCCTAGACATATCAGCTCAGTGATTAGGCTGGGAATCTAAGCACTAAGTCAGGGATACCAGGTAAAGACAGGAGAACGGTGACTTCAATGTTAACACGAGTTTGAAGCACATGATAAGCAGCTTAAAGTGTTTGTCAGTCAGTGGAAGACATTATAAGCCAGAAGGAAAGTTTACAAAGTCAATAGGCATTTTAAAGCCACCAGTTAATACTGTCATTTTGAAGAACTTGTAAGAAAGCAATACATTTCACTCCAAAATTTCAGTATTTCCAAGGGCTCAAAATGTGGCATTTTGGCCCATTAAATTCATAATATGAGTATGAAATTATGAGAGTGGTGTTCCTGTAAATGATGTTTAAAAACAAATGAAACACATTTGTTATGTAGGAAATCTGTTGGTTTTGGTAAGGTCTACTTTTAGGGAGCTCTCAGGATGGGAAGTCTGAAGTATAAAGGCTGCAGTTTCCTTGTGCTGGTCGGATAAGCATGCCATCCTTGTGATGACTTTGCTAGCAGTAATGAATGAATGACTTTGAATTATACGAAGGTTAATTAACCGGTCATTCTTGATGAGAGCACAACTCTGTTGTGGGTCATTTGTGAGACATGGTAAATGCATGGCAGATTAAACTTGACATTTCAGTCTCAGCCCATCCTTTGTTTTGTTCACAGCTCTGAATATATTTCCTGTTGCATTTTACCCACCGCCATATGTATGAATTTACCAAGTCAAAAGCAGTTGAATGAATATCGAGATTAAATAGGTTAAATCTATTCACAGGTGCACATATCTAGAGGCAACTAGGATTGAAATGTCTCCAGTTGGGGGAAGCATGTCTCTAAGGAGGCTCTGTAGTAACAGCCAATGGGCAGTAATTGGTGCTAGAAGAAGTTTCATAAAACATGAACCATTAGCAAAAGAGAAAAAGGTCAAAAAGTCCTGAAAGATCTTTGTAAAGGATAAAAAAGCAACTATGACTTGTGTGTGGGATCCAGGGAGCCTGAATGCGTTCTTAATCCTTCTCTATGGTCCCCCAGATCCAATCCTTCAGCCTCATCCCCAGCTCTGCAGTAGAACACCTGCTGCAGCCCTCTCTGCCCTTCCCCCTCCTCTGTTGTTCTTCCCCTCTTCTCTCCCCATCTCCAGCAGGCAATCCCAGCAAAGCCAAAGTGCACTCCCACCAGGTACACTGTCTGAGGATCTTCCCCTTTATTTCTGCTCTTCTAGGCTTAATTCCTTTGATCCCATACCAGGCTCTATAGCACATCACCTTCTGCAGTCTCGCTCTCCTCTCCATGCCCAGTGGAACACACATATCCCTTCCAACCTTTCTCCTGCCAACTTATCCCATTATCTCAGCTTCTAATACCCATAGGCATTCCCTGTGAGCACACCAGCAGAGCTGCTCAGAGAAACAGGTAAGTTAACTAAAGACCATCACCTATCCCTCATGCAAAATCTTTGGAAGCCCTAACAGATCACACTTCTTGAGAGTCAGCTCCCAAGATCCAGAAGTACATTTTACCTGGAATCCCCAGGAAACTTTTGCCAGAAAACACACAGTCATCACACTTTTCTAAAACCCAGAGAACAAAGAGAAAGAACCAAAAGATTCTTCAACATCCCACAAAGACACTAGCTCAACTGTATTCATATCAGCTTTATCCATAATAGCCAGAAACTGGAAACAACCTAGATGGTCCTCAAGTGAAGAATGGATAAAGAGAATGTGGTACTTCTACACAACAGAATGCTATTAAGCTATTAAACAAACAAACAAAAACAAAACAAAACAAAACAAAAAAAGCAAACAAACAACCAAACAAACAAAAACCTTGTGAGTTTTGCAGGTAAATGGATGGAAGTAGAGAATATCATACTGAGTAAGGTAACCCATCCCAAAAGGACATGCATAGTATGTACTCACTTACAAGTGGATATTAACCATAAAGTACAATTACCATATTATACTCCACATACACACAGAAGCTAAACAAGAAGGAAGGCCCAAGCAAGAAAACTTGAATCTCACTTAGAAGGGGGAATAAGATAGTTGTAAGAGTCATAAAAGTCATGAGAGGCAGATGGAGGGAAGGACCTGGGATGAAGGGAGGATGGGGAGTGGAATGGGGCATTTAGGATCAGGTATGTAGAAGGACAGGAGAGATACCTTGATGACCATGAAAATGAATGGAAGTCTGAAACTGATAGGGGTGAAGAAGTTGAAGGCATCTCCAGGATGAGCCAGGGACCTGGGATAAGGGAGGTGCCCAAAAACCAATAGGGGTGACCTTAGTTGTGACTAGTGACTACATTGGGTATAAGGAACCTGAAGAAGACACTCCCTGCAGCCCATCAGGAACCCCAGTGGAATGATAGAGACACCAACCCACTCACAAAACTTTCAGCCCCAAATTCATCCTGTCTTCAAGAAATATAAGCATGGGTAATGAAGCAGAGACTGAAGGAATGGCCAGCCAATGACTGACCCAACTTGAGACCTAAGACATGGAAAAGCACCAAACCCCAAGGTCATTGATGATACTCTGTTATATTTGAAAACAGAAATATTTTGTCCTCCAAGTGGCTCCACCTAGCAGCTGACTCTGATACGGATATCTATATTCAAACAGTGTATGGAGGGTTAGCACTCTTATGGAAGAAAAGGAAGAAGTATTTCAGGCCTATAGGGGATAGGAACTCTATAGGAAGACCAAAGTCAACTATCCTGATCCCTATGAGGTCTCAGAGACTAAACCACCAATCAAAAATATGCATGGGATGGACCTATGCCTCTCTGCTCTTAAGCTTTACAGTTTGGCCTTCCTTCACATGGTTTTTGAAAACAGCTGTTGCCTGTATGTGAGATATGTTTGTCTAGCTAGACTTCTTTATCCTGCCTCCATGGGACATGCGTAACCTTCCAGAGACTTTAAGAGCCAGGGTGAGGTCTGGGGAATACACAGGGGATTCTCCACCCACTAGGAGTAGAAGAGAACATGGGGATGGGGGAAGAGACACTTTCTCAACCATGTTCGTTGCCGCTTTATTCATAATTCCCAGCAACTGGAAAGAATCTCGATTTCCCTCAAAAGATGAATGAATAACAAAAATTGTGGTGTGTTCCCACAATGGTGAATTACACATCTGCTAAAAATCGACATTGTGAAAGGCAAGAGAGAGGGAGAAAAAATAGCTTTGAAAGAAGGAATGTGGGGGGAGACAATCAGATTTGAGGGGCATTTGAGGGTTGCTATAGTAACATAGTGCGCTGCAAACTTTTTAAAGTATGTGAAGGTGATCCTAGTGAAGTCTCCAAATAATGAGGAGACAGAACACAGCTGGCCATCTTTTGTCACCAAGGGAAGCTTTAGTTCCAGGACTGGCTTATATCCAACTGAATAAGGATCCCATGCAAATTCCCTGCAAGTCCAGGTTACTGACAATAGAATAGGTTCCGTTCCGCATTCTGAAAGCAAGGCTCCATTCCTGAAAGCAAATATCACTGGTTTCACCAAAATGACCCCTGATAACATTCTGCTCCACCCATAGATCATTGTCTTGTCAGCCATCATTATGGAAGCTCCTCCCACAGCAGATGGAAACAAATATGGAGACTCACAGTGGGACTCACAGAAATAGCATCCTGGAAACACAGAGCTTTACATGGGATGTCTCCATCAAATCTATGAGGCAACCCTGCAGATACAGAGGCATACAGAGTTCAATAGCAGAGGGCATGGAATATACAAGGAGAACAAGGTCAAGGTCATCTAAATGAACTGAGTAAAGCCCATGTGAACTCACAGAGACTAACACAGCAAGCACAGAGCCTGCATGGGTCTGCACCAGCCCTCTGCAAATATATTATAGATTTGAGTTTAATATTTCTCTGGGATTCCAAAGTGTGTGAACAAGTGGGTCTCTCATTCTTATGCCTCTTCTGTGGCTCTTTTTCTTCTGTTGATTTAACCTTAATGTAATGTTTTCTAGTTTATCTTATTATATTTTGCTTTGTTATATTTTCTTGTTGCCTCTTAGAAGCTTGTTCTTTTCTAATGAGAAACAGAAAGGGATTGGATCAGATGAGAGAATGTCAGGAACTGCGAGGGAGGGGAAACAGTAATCAGAATATATTGTCTGAGAAAAAAATCTATTTTTAATAAAATAAGAAACATAATGACTACTTGGAAAATGAGAGAAAGAATGCAGGGTACACTAAACAAAGAGATGGAACACGATCCGGATGTAACTGTTCAAGGCCATGTGTAGGTGTTCAGGCTGCAAAATATTCAAGTAACTAATGTGTATGGCATCTACCCCAGGGGAACAATGTTGGCCTCTGACTCCTTTTTGATTTTGTCAAGAATTCTGTCAGCATACAGTAGTTTTATTTTTCTTTAGCAAAGGTTTCCTATTAGCAAGCGATGAGATAAAGAGGTGAATCTGTCCAGATGTGCTTCCTGATGTGCACATCTCTGCTGCCCAAGAGAGGGAGGCATGAGACCCATTGTAGTGCAGGTCAAAGCAGTGAGATGGTGTCTCACAAACAAACCCCAATGCAGTGCAAATTCAGCTCCTGTAAGACCTACCAGCAGCGTTGCTGGTTCTCCCTGGAAAGGCTTATGACTGCATGCTTTAATAAATTAAAATGTATGTCTTAATATAAAAATGTCTGACAAATCATTCTGGAAAACTAAAACATGGATCTTATTTTGAGCTACATAACTTAAAATATAAATTACTGTACAGTATTTGACATATTTGAGATTTTTAATTCTATCCAGATAATTATGTCTAACTAATAACTCTATAAATGTTGAAAATATCAACTCAGTTTAAAGTGACAAAATGACACTTGGTTGGAATCTGCTCTAACAAGGATTCTATATTCTTTGATTTATTGCTACAGCTGAACACAGAGGTCATTTACTTTTATGTTCCCTTTTCCTGGCAATAGCATAAGAGGCTAGCCAGCCAAGTCTGATAAATAAAGCGTGTGCCTGTTGTATTAATATTTTCATGATTAGCTGTTTGGGGATTTATGAATATGTTGTAAGGAACTCATATTGAACTTGAGACAAATACACTCCAGAAAGGGTCATGTGCCATGTGTTTTTGTAAATATTAATAAGTTGTGTTTGTTGCCAAAATTTTTATTACAACTATAAATAGTCACATCCCATTGGTCAAGGGTAATGCAAAGATAGAAAATATGATTGGTTTATACAAAGATATCCCTTGGGTTCTGTGATGAGACAATGCTATTTATTTATGTTCTGTTTTATGAATAGATTTTGGATGATATGAGAAAATCAGAAACATTTAGTAATCATCTTAAGAACTTTTTTGTATTCTCAACCACACATATACACACACACTCACTCACACAAACACACACACATACACACACACACACACACACACACACACATACACACACACCCTTTACCTAAGTCAGATCTATCTATATTCACTGATGATTTCTAGAACTTGTTACTATTTGTCTTGACCTTACACTGTTGTCTTTTGGTGCTGAGGCAGGATGACAATACAAAGAGTTAACACCAGGGCTACTCTACTCCCTGTATTTCTGACCATTTTTGGGTTCCCATGTCCATTAATGAGTATGAATTTTTGTGCAGGAGAAAAATATTTTTGATTTTTAGTGCTATGACTCAAAGCTCCAGCAAAAAAATCAGTTCTTGAATGAACATAAATTACAACTTATTTTAAATCAACATTGAACACAATATATTAAAACCATTATGCTCTTTGACTTTGACACATGAATTAGTTTATGAAAATACTTAAAATATTTATTAATTAGGGAACAGTCTTAGGAAAGTTGTCAAATGAACCCACGATCATCAGTCCTACTGACATCTTCATTACATACGAAATGGGAGTAATGGAGAAGAAAAATACTTTAAGTTCACTAGTGTGTGTAAAGACTGAGAGGGGATGTAGAGAGATGGCTCGACGGTTAGTAGCTCTTATAGTTCTTGAAGAGAACGCAGGCTTGGCTCTCAGCACCCACATGATGACTTAGAACTGTCCACAGCTTTACTACCAGGAGATCCAATGCTCTCTTTTAGCCTCTGCAGAAACCACAATGCATGCAACACACACATGCATGCATGCATGTATGAAACACACATACATGCACTCAAATACATAAAACAAAACTAAATACATCTATAAGAAAAAGAATGGGAATCAAAAGTCTGAGGAGATGACTCAGAAAAGCTCACTGTGCAAGCATAAGGATATTAAGTCACAGTATCCACCTACAAAGTCAGGTGCTCCAAAGGGTGGCTGTAAACCTTGGAAGTGGAAAAGCATCAAGAAAAACACTTAGGGCCTTTTGGACAGTCAGTGTAGTCTTGTAAGATGCATGTTCAGAAATGGAGCCTGTCAAACTCTAAGGTAAAGAATATTACGGAGAAACATCTGACATATACCTCTGACCTACACACATGAGTATTATGACCTATACACATGAGTATGTACACGTGTCTGAGAATGAGAAGACTATTGTCTTACAGATATAAGCCATATCAGTGGAGCACCTAATTATATTATTTGGGTGGCGTGTCAACATGAATTGAGCATAGCAGATCAACCAGAGACTGGAATATTAATACTGGCTTAGTATTACTTTAAGGGCTCATAAAATAGATAAGTAATTTTTGTTTAAACTTTGCCAATGGCAAAGTAAATATTGTAATAAAACAGTTTCTCTGTATTATGAAGAAATTTACTATGCAAATTTTATAAAAAAATGGAGAACACAGGAATCAATATAGTTTCTGCTTAATCCTGACCTTTTATATGCTTATGTGTAGTCTCCTAACTACTAGAATAAAGCCAGGTCATTTCATGCATGTGAAGAAAGTGGACCCTACTAGGTGCTGAGCAACTCACTGGAAGGCACAGTGACAAGAATTTGTCCATATGTTTAATTTTATCCTTAAATATTGGAAGGCTAATGTCAAATGTATGGCTTGTGAAGAATCAACAGAGTAGAAAGGTCTGTCAGAAGCCACTTGGGTGACTCTATGGCATAATCCAGTTTGATATTAATCACAAAACAATTTTGTGAGTCTTCCAAAAGGATTAATTACCAGGATGGCATAAGAACTCTTATTTTAAGACTTCCATTAGCAGCTGTGAAGATCTGTCCTATATAGCAGTTTAGAGTCTTTAATAGATCTTATATCATTAGCTTCTCCACTTGTAACATTTCCTTCCCCTTGTAAGAATTTATCACTGCTGTATATAAAGCAAGAACTAAAGGCATTTCTATTAAGTTTTCTTGTTAAATCAGCAAGAAAGCTGGGGAAAACATTTTGACCTTACACATATTTTTTGTTCAAAAGTATATTTAGCTGCCTGGTTTAAGAGGCTTGTATTCACAGAAATTTTATTTGCACACAGTAAAGTTATTAACACACAAACTGTTGATTAAGCGTTTTGTAATAGCTACCATTGTTCAAGGACTCTTTGTTCCGAGTAAACAGCAAGAAATGAGGTGTGCTATACTTGCAAAGTGTTAGTCAGACTCAGTTAGGAAGCTTTTGGTCTCAGAGCTACAAGCATTCTTGGACATTTTGCAATGTTCTGTAGCCCATGATTGAGTTCCCTCCAATAGCACATGAACTGAGCACTGGCCCTTCTGAGATTTGGCTCATAGAAGTGTTTGGTTTTGCATTTAACCCGTCTTCAAAGATATAAGCGATAGAAGCATGCTATTCATTGATTTATCATCTATCCATACCTATCATTTCTCTATCATTTATCTCTTTCTATAGCTATAATTTACCAATATCTATATTTAGTATCTATCAATCAGTCTTTCTATGTTCTATTGTCTATGTATATATCAACTATCACCTATCTATTATCTACCTATGTTCTATCATCTATGTGTTTGTCTATCTCTATCTTCCTATTATCCATCATGCATCTATAATTTACCTTATTTGAGTCATTATCTATATCTATATTTATTATCTATTTATCTATCAGCTATCTATTATTTGTCTATAATCTATTTACTTTATTGAAGTGTGTGTGTGTGTGTGTGTGTGTGTGTGTGTTCTCCTGTGCACTTGTTGGTCAAAGATCATTTCTAGTGCCTTTCCTCAGGATGCTACAAACCTTGGGGTTTTTTGTTGTGTTGTTTGTTCATTTGCTTTGTTTTTTGTTTTTGTTACTGGGCTGGAACTTGCCAATTTGGCTATGCTAGATATCCAATGAATACAAGCATACAACAGGCTTTTAAAATGTGGTTCTTGAAATAGATACTCCATACTTATTCTGCATGACAGCCACTTTATTAACCGAGTCATCTCCCAGACTAAGACATGTGTTTTATAATAATGTGTCTTCTGAGCCTAATTCTAAGCATCGTTTTGACATCTTGATGAAGTTAATTTATATGGGAAGATCTGTCTTAAGTGTGGAAAGGCCAATTTTTGAACAGGGAATCCTGAACTACCACATTGCATTCTGACTGTGGTACTGTGTGACCTTTCAACTGCAGGTGTGCCATTCAGATTTCTGCAACCTTGGCTTCCCCAACATGATGGACCTTGAACTAAGACAGACCACATTTTGTCATAGTGGCACAAAAGTACCTAAAATATAAGGGGGTGGAAGTAATTTGCATCTGTACTTAGATGTGATGGGGGAACTATCTTTTTAGAGTAGTGACTGATAATCATAACCCTGGGTCTTGAAGCCTTGACTTTAATTTTTGTTTTCCCAGTACTTTGCCTGCTAATTGTCCCATTGGTTTATATACTTACCTTAAGTGTTACTACTTAGAAATTCTACACATCAAATCTGCAAATTAATTTTAATGTTAGTAGATAGATAAAGGATAGATTGATTAATGGATAGATAGATGATAAAGAGATTTGTTGTATATTATATATTTTGTCAAATGTCTCGACTTTTCCATGTAACTCACTAATGAGGATTTATTCCTAGGAGTCTCCACGCCCACTAGAGAAATCAGAGGTGTAAAATAAGTTTAATCCAAAAACATGGCTGCTCTGGCAAATTATCACATCCAAAGAACTTCTAACTCTCTGTTATTTAGCTGGGATATAGACTCACCTTTAATACCATTAGACAGAGGCAAGCAGATCTCTGTGTTCAAAACCAAGCCTGGTTCAGAGCAAGTTACAGGCACAGAAAAGTTAGGTCCAGGTGTGGTAGTTCATGCCTTTAATCCCAGCATGTAGTCAGCTAGTTCTTTTTGGTCAGCTCAGAATGCAGTACAGTGGAGTTGAGTTTGCTCTGTTCCATTCAACTCAGTCAGTTGAGGCTGTTGAGTACAGCTAGTCAGTGTAATGAAGTGGAGTTGAGTTTATTTTATGGAGTTCAGTGTAGGGCGGCAGAAGCAGTTGAAGCCAGAGAATAATAAGAAACCAGAAGATTAAAACTGATGGCTAGAGTTAGTTTGAGGCCAAGCATAGCAAAAAGTCAGAAGCTGGGAGAAGCATATTTGAATCAGTCAGCTTGGAGAGGAGTTTGAGCCAGAACAGCTGAGTTGAACTAGCCAGCCAAAGTTCAGAAAGAACTAGAGATGGTGAGCTCATTCAGCAGCAAGCCTTTGGAGAATACAAGTACAGTAGGTGCGTACAACATCCTTTTACACAGAGGAAAGTTCAGACTGATGAAACTTTGTGGTAAGCAACATTTTTTCCAGCACAGAGGGTTTTCATGACTAATGGTCAGATTATATATGCTAAGATCAAAAGTTATTATTTGTATACTAGCATGCAGCTAGGCAACTGGTAGCTGTAATCATTTCAGCAGCTATGACACTAAGAGTATATTGGTGTTTAGTTTTTAGTACTGAGGAAAAAATAAATGAATTGAGTATTCTTATCAGTACCTGAATTTTGTTATCTGACACATTTAACAGTCTGCAAAATATACTACCCCACCAGTGTGATTTCATTTAGTGTTTCCTATTAGCTTTGTTTTTATTTAAGATAAGTGCACACTAGAGAACTGTTTAGCCAATATCACAATGTATGAATTTTTACAGAAGCTCATGGAGTGGACACTATGCTACAATGAAATCTGAAAAGATATCGTTAGTTTTCTCAGCTTAATGCATGTATGTAATTTATGTAATGAACATAATGCAATGGGTATATTAGATCCAAAGCTGAGAATCAACCTTAAAACAGCACTACTCCACAGCTACTTCAGTCTGGTATACTCATGGCATAACCATCCTGCAATAGCACTAGCTCAGCAGAGAGCAGGTATGCTGTAGGGTAGCCAGTCAAGTGTGAGCAGGCTTGGAAGTCATTGAAGATGGCCACCTTTTTCTTGATTGGCCACCTATAACACCAGAAATATGAAATTATAGGACATTGATTAATAGTTAAAATAATGATGTCTGAAACAAATCTCTGCTACTGTGTTTTTGTTTACTAGCCAAACGAGTCTTATTACAGTCAGGTAGACTTTCATGAATTAAGTAGAACATCATGATTACCATACGACCAGTCATTTAAAGCCAAATTATGTTTCAAAATCTATTTCTATTGCTGTTAGTCATTTCAAGGCTAACAGACTGAAAGGTAACTGCTAACAAAGGGATAGCCTGGTACCTAAAGCTGGTGTAGGCCAGATGATATGTTGGTTCATATTAGTAACCCCAGAGCTGGGATTATAACTTGAACCCCAGACGCTTGCTTGTCAGCCATTCTAGCTGAATTGGTGAACTCCAGGTGTGCTGAGATCTCTTGCTTCAAAAAGTAAGGTTGATTATGATTTAAAATGCCTAATGGTGACTTCTTCCCTCTATAGGATGCAGATTGACACCTGAGTAATTGTGTATGCCCCGTTCACGCACATGCACACTTCTGTAATGATTATGGTATTTTACCTATGTAACAGAACAGAATGCTTGTGATGAAAAAGTAAATACACTGACACCTAAACAGTAGAAGTTTCTCAAGCTTCACACTTTCTGTTTACGACAGAACCCTGGTTCTTCCAACCATTATCTTTATTTCATGTTTTTACATTATGTTATTACACAGTATCTTTTTGTATCAATATTCTACTTGTAATTGTCATCATGGTGGTGCATAAGATTGAAGGACATTTAATTGTTCTTTTTTTTTTGAGATTTATTTCGATTATAACACTTTGACATATTTCTGCCGGAGATGTTGAGGCAAAGTGAAATTTGTGAGTGTTGACTCTCGCCTTCTCCCATGTGTGTCCCAGGATTCAAACTAAGGTCCTCAGACTTGGCAGCATTTTCCTTATCTACTGAGCCATCCCACCACCGCAGCTGTAGGAACTAGAATTGTTGTCCTGGAAAAATGAGCACTTTCCATTTAAAAATCTTTATTTTCTTCTGTATCTCTTTGCATCTAAGTGAGTCCCTGCCACATGTGTGTGTAGGCCTGAGGAAGCCAGCAGAGGACATGAAATCTATTGAACATGGAGTGTCTGCCAGTGCAGGTGCCAAGAAAGAGCACTGATCCTCCGAGACAGCAGGGGGCGCTCCGAACTGAGCCATGTCGATATGCTACAGGATATTTTGTAAGGATAGAAGAACAATGAGATTATTTTAAAGTAGAGGTGAAGAGATTAAGTGTGAAAAGTAAAAGAGGCAGCAGAAGAGAACATCCTCCCACAGCAGGACAGATCCTGGGGTTGCACAGGAGTCCAGAGTCTGTGCCATGTTTGTAGCCGCACCTTAGGGTCCACAGTAAAAGACAGTACACTTTCAGCGGTACAACAGAAGATCGAGAGCATCGCTGTCGCTTTCTTCCTGCATGTCTTCACAACTCAGGGTAATTAAAGATGGACAAATCAGGCAATAGAGTTAAATTAGTCAGGCAAGAATTTGCCAATTCGTGAAATCACAGACATTCTGAGAAGCGGGACAAAGTTTATGTAACCTCTCTGAAGTTTCATGAACTTTCTTTAGGTACGTTGACTATTTAGATATTTAGAAAAAAAATAATTTTGCTTTTGGTAAAGAAAAATTTGGGCGAGGTTTGCATGTGACTGAGCCTAAGTAATGTTCAAGTAACCGGGGCCTTTGCATGCTAATATTTCACGGTTACATCTGTTTCTAAATTTCCTCTTCAGTAATGGGATAATATTCATGGGGTTTTCTTTTATGGCCGTGCCAGATCTTTTGGTATTCAGGCTAAGGTTTCCTTGGCAGCAATAGATGATAGATTCCTTTTTCGTTTAACCCTTCCCATGTATTTTCTATACTCCTTTAGCCTGCGGCAAAGCTATAGACCCTTTTCTGGGCAGTAGCTAAGCCCATGCTTTTTTTGGATGTCTGTTTAATACTTTCCAGTGCTTTGTAGAAAGCTTGGTCCTGGAGCTGTGCATTATTAACTCTCACTTTTCCTCCACATTCTGTTAAAGGCTGAGGTTTATGATTTTATATGGTTAAAAAATTCTGCAGCAGACATCTACATAAAATAAACAAGCAAGCCAACTATTAGCCAGTTAAAAGTCAGAATAGTGGTTATATGTGACTTTGTATGAAGAAAGAATCATGGTTAATCTTTTGAGGAGCTGTAAAGCCAGTGTCTTGATTTAGATGGGAAACATGCCCAGATGTATGTTTTGAAATGGTAAAAATTATCAAGTTGTGTATTTGGTTACTGGAAAATTTCAACACATTATACTTTCAAGTTAGGTGATTGGTAGAGAATGTACCTTCATGGAGACATGTGACAGGGGAGGGGAATGGGAACTGGGGATGAAGGGATAACATTTGAAATGTAAATACATAGAGTATCTAATAGTACACATCTCTACAGTATTAGCTTCAGAGTTGCACCGTCAAGCAGTTTTGATGATGTGTCTGAAGTGAATGAAAAGAAACCAAGTCACAGAGTAAAGCCCGTGGACGGCGGGGAGCTGGAAATCCCGCCACCATCAGGGACGACCGGAACAAGAGGGAGGTATTGATCACTGGAGTGCACCAGCACTTGTTTCTCTGCCTCGGTTATCCACCCCTCAGGTGCCACCACTCCGTAAGTGCCTTGCCATCCTGAATACAAAACAACACCTGGGGAAACAGGCAGCACAGCAACAGCTGTGATATTTGGCATAGAAGAGAAGAAGAAAGCAGAGGCAACCGCATGGAGCAGCGTAGCTCTAAATCTGAGCCAAGTAGCATAGCAAATCCAGTAAAGGATGGGGATTGCACACCGGAAGGTCCCTCCGGCAACCTTGCCTCAGTCCAAGAGTCCAAGTCAAACCATGTACTTAAGAGCATCAATCAAACTCTGTCTCAGGAACACCGGTCCAAAATCTCAGTACTCCAAATCATCTGTGCGTGCTAACCCAGAATCTTCTTCTATCGTTTCAAGATTTGCTAAGCAAAAGAGCTGGTGAAGCAAACCTCAGATGATAAATTTGACGGACCATTCACAGCTTCCACAGTTTCTTTGCACTTGGCAATGGTTTTAGGTAGTTTGGGTGGAACATCTCTGAGCTGTATATCTGTGTTTGCAGAAGTCAGGCCAGGCAAAGGGCATCAAAACCTCTCTGTTGGGAACTTGGGGTAGTATGTGTGAACCCCAAAGGAACATGAGATAATGAGTCTAGATAGAGTCATCATTGACAATAACAAGAATATTATATTCATGGCTGTAACCACCCCAAACACTCCCTGTCTTGTCTGAATTATAAAAATACACTGAAAACCACCAGGTAAACATAAACCAGGCAAAATCTACCCAAAACAAATTCAGTGCTTGAGATATATAGAAAACTAGATTTTTAGCCAGAAGTAATGTTAAAAAATGAACATGATAATGTATTGACAAATAATTTAAATTCTCCAGCCAGAAAAGGTTAATATGCTTAATTTCAAGAAACAGTCTTTCAAAAGATAAGAACCAAGTGACAAAATTAGAAAGTCAAACTCCCAAGTTCCCTACAATGTTGGTTTTTGACAAAATTTTCTTGGGCAAGTTTATCAGCCAACTCTAGAATGTGCCTAGGAGACCAAAGAACAAATGTAGCAAGTAGTTTTACACCATAAATAGAGCAAAAACATGGTATTTATCAAATATTTGTACATAATTGATTATACTTTCATGGAAATATATGTGTATTTCTATAAACTGGAACTGATTATCATAACATGTGTGATGTAAAGTTTAAAACAGTCATTAAAATTAGATAACTAGACTTTATATTTAGCTAGAAATTTAAAACTACAAATCTAAGTGAATTCTGGAAAAGGGGATTAGTAAGAATCAATAAATTATATATGCTAGTCATAAAAGTTTACTGTCGTGGTTTCCCATTGCTGGAGCAGAAGACATGAGATGGGGCGAGTTGTGACGAAAAGAGGTTTATTTTGCCAGCTGGCTTTTTGAAGACTATGAGGATGGTGCTGGAGGGAGGACCGCATGCTGTTTTTAAGAGTGAAAGAGCAGAATGGTAAGAAAGCTTACACTGATACAAAAGGGGGCGGAGCATCAGGTATTTAAGTGTAAAAGAGCAGAATGGTAAGGAAGCTTACACTGATACAAAAGGGGGCGGAGTATCAGGTATAGCTCATCATTACCCAAGACAAAAATCATTAAACCTCTCCAAGAACTTCTTCCTTGAACACTTGAGATTCCCACACATGCCAGTTAGGGGGCATATTAAATACACAACAAACGGCCATACTATTCTGCCTCGATTCAGCTGCAGAGCATGAAAGTGTCACAGGACTGGACAGCATGTGACATGGCAGTGCTCCACAGGAGCCTCACTGGCAGTCAGAGACCTGTGGATTTTATGGAACTTTCACATGTCATGAAAAGTTGTTTTACTTTTGGCTCCTCTCCAGCCATTTGGCAATATAGTAACTATTCTCTTCTCATGGGCAGTAGAGCACCAGGACCCCCCCTCCAATTACCGACCCACCCCTACTGTCCTCATCCACCCCACCACATCCCCTACCTCTGCCTCCAGTACCAACTCCACTTGCCCTGTCCATCCAGCTTTGCTAACACTTACTACAGAATACTACACTACAGGAAACCTAGAAGGTAAAAAACAGATGAGACCATGAGGACAAATGTGGAAACCATTGGCAAATCTCAGCTAGGTCTCACATTAGAGGGTGGTGTTCGCTAGAATGGACCAATCGCTGTCTGAGGTTCAAATCCTAAATCAGCATATTTATTTCTTTGTGGCTGACCTAAAACATCTAACAGTAGAGTACAGGTTCATGGGCTGGGTTATATCCAAACACATTGTTACACACCTATGTCAAATTTTCAGTTGGCAACATGAAGAAAACTCAGGTGAAAGTAAGTGTATAGTCTCAAGGTTCTGTGCATACATCCTTCTAGAGAGGAAACAAATGAAGACTCACAGGACAGTGAGTATTGGGGATCTAAGCTCTTTATTGTTGGGAACTTTAGAGAGATGGCTCAGCGGTTAAGAGCACCAACTGTTCTTCCAGAGGTCCAGAGTTCAATTCCCAGCAACCACATGGTAGCTTACAACTATCTTTAATGGAATCTGATGCCCTCTTCTTGTGTCTTTGAAGACAGCTACAGTGTATTCATGTAAATAAAATAAATAACTCTTTTTTAAAAAGGTGTTTACTGTACAACTACAAGGGCCCACATATCCCTACACCCAGGAAACAAACCAGGAGTAGGCTTACATGAATGCATAATGCACTGCTTTGTGAGATCAAAGAGGCTGGTGAGGAAGGTTAGCAAGCTATAGGTTTGATCAAGAAAAGATTCTTGCTTCAAAATAATAAGACAGAAGAGCAATTGTGGAAGATCCACAGCATCAAGTTTTAAATCAACAGGAGAACACATGTGCAAATCACACACACACACACACACACACACACACACACATGCATGCATACAGGCGCTCATGCATGTACTCATGATAAGAAGGAAAGTGGAAAACAGAATTTCTTTTCTCTGTCCATTCGTGTGTCCATCTGTCTTTCTGTCTGTCTTTCTGTCTGTCCTTCCATGCCTCCAGTTGCAGTCCTCAGGGCATCACATTGTTCCTGTTAGGTGAAGGCTCTACTGAGGTTCCATACCCTCAACTCTGGATTACCTCTTGAGTCCTTACATACATTGGCATCCTGAAACTAGAAACTCAGTGGAACTGAGAGATGCCATTTAAAATCCTGGCAGTGGAGCGACAGCAGACGTTTCTCACTAATTGGCTAATGGGTGCTTCATGTGAAAATTGTAATAGATAAAAATTACTAAGATACAGCTTATGCAAAATTGAACTTATAAAAAGAAATATCTAAAACACATATATCTGATGGTCAAAATAGGGAGGGAGAATAAAAATATTGGCCTGTGACATTGTCCTTCTGAAAGCCAGTGAGGCTTGGAAGAAGAGTATTGTTGCAGAGTCTTCATTTTCTGTTTTCAGTTAAGAAAGGCCATCATGGCGGACATCATCATAGAGGAACCGAGTTACAGTTGACTTGACTGTCAGGGACTGAATTATTTGAACAAAGCTGAACCATCACACAAAATACCTAGAGCATATGCAAATCAGCATTTTCTGTCTAGATGGCAGCTTTTCTTCAAGAGGAAATGGCAATGTTGCTGGATCAGCATTTTTACACTGGAGTTGTGATCCTAGATCAATACCCTTCTGCCATTTTCATCACCACTGAGCAAACAATGCCCCAGACCCAGGTATCTTGGTTAAAATATTAAAAAAAAAAAAAACAAACTCGGAAAACTTCTAGACTCCAAGAGGAAGGGTAAAAACAGGAAGCAATGTAACACAAACTCATAAGAATAACATGCTGAAGAATTCTGATTGTTCAGAATTGAAAAATGAGGTTGCAAATGTATCTATTAAATGAACAAAAATATTTTAATTAATTAATTAAATGATAAGTTCATTAAAGTTATGAGTATGGATTATGTTAATGTAATGATGTAACAATGGATTGTGTAATGTAATGATCTATATGTTGTTTATATTTACTAGATTGACATGTATATGTATGCATATGCATATGTGTGTATCATATATATCATATATACATACATACATATATATATATATATATATATATATATATATATATATATAAGCGTTTATATCTTACTTATAATTGAGACGGAAAGAACCATAACAAAGCCATATACTATAGCAATACAAAGGCACAATTCAGAAAATAACTGTCTTAGTGCAGGTGCTACTTCATTGTATCAAGTACGTAGGGCTTTAAATAGTTTGCTCTATTGGGTGAAGCAGCTCTTCTCCATGCGTCTTCATGTTGCTATGACTACAAGCAGTATTGCATTTAAATTCTGACAAGGCAAGATTCCATGTTAGGTCAGCACTCCTTTAATTATTGGGATTGATGTAAAGTTGGGATTGCTATAAAGTGTTACTGAAATATTTCTTTATTCACTGTTGGAGATCAAGATCGAGAATCTAGTATAGGCTACACTAGTGTTCTACCAGTGAACTATACCCGTAGCTCTTAGAGGTTACTTCTTATATAATTATTCAGGACTCACCATATGTGATATTTGTATATACTTGGCACAGGGCGTGGCACTATGAGGGTCTTTAATACCTCATCCTGGCTCCCTGGAGTCAGTTTTCTGCTAGCAGCCTTTGGAACAAGAAGTGAAACTCTCAGCTCCTTCAGGCCCATGTATGCATCAATGCTGACATGCCCCTGACTTAATGATATTGGACTGAACCTCTGAACCTGTAAGCCATAGTCAATTAAATGTCATCCTTATAAGAGTTGATTTAGTCATGGCTTTTGTTCACAGCAGTGAAACCCAAACTAACATAACATGTATGCCCCAAAATTTATGTCCTGGTGTGTTTCAGGTATTGTCTTGTCAATATTTTTGTATTGATTTGATGCCCATCTAAACTAAAGGACCTGGATTACCAAACTTAATAAATCAAAAAATGTCTAAATTCATATTTTATAAATGATAAAATACAGTAACAGATTATTCTCTTTTAAGGTTTTCTTTCTCACATAAAGTCATTTCAGCTCATCTTTCCTCTTCTTTTTGCTAGTGAGTTACTTTGAGCAAGGTAAAAACTATATTGAGTACAAAGAAGCTCACATCTCTTGGACTTTTTCTTGTAATATGGGAGTGTGGCATTTCAAATGCTCGAAGTGCCTGAAATGCCTGTGAACAACTGAGAATCCATAAGCCTGTTGAAAGTAAAGATCTTTAATAAAAATGAGCTAAGTAAGAAAAGGCAGACTGTCACCCATACACTGTCTCCTGAGTATCAGGAATGTTGGAGTAATGGTTGGCAAGCTCATGTGTCAGCAATGGTCAGTCTACATTCATGAAAGCTCTCTGGATATCAAAGGATGCTGACTGTCACAGGAGTTAAGACTCATATTTTTGGAAGCAATTTTTGGATTAGTATGTCCTGGACATGGTTTTGAAATTTTTTGTGAAAGATATTAACAAAAAGAAGAGATAATAATCAGTAAGAGCGTTCATCAGAATGTGCAGGGATGGCTGGGTTAATAGAGTAGTGGTTACGACTACTTGCTGCTTTTAGAGGAGCTTATGTACGAATGAGTTTTGCTGGAATGTCCACAACTACCATAATTCCAGTTCCAGAGTATCCAGTGTTTTCTTCTGACTCCTAGGGCACAAAACACACACATATATGTACACACATACACACAAACACACACACACACACACACACACACACACACACACACACACATGGGAAAAGCACTTCACCACACTCTCCAAGGTCACCACTGTAATGTTCTGTAAATTTATCTGTACTAGAGAGTTATTTCACTCTGACCTTTAAAGTTTTACAACACACTTGGTTTATAAAGTTAACAATTATTCTGACTGACCACTTTCAACTTACAAATAAAATGGCTTCTTCTTTAGAGTTATGCAGAGGCTGTGTGTCAATGGCTTTAGGAGTTGAGTCTGGGTGTCAGAGATCACTTTCCGAATTTACTTTACTGCCCATTGACAGAAATGCTGATATTTTTCAACTTTTGATGAAACAGCTAATTGAAATCTCAATGAGAACTTAGTAATAGCCAACAGACATACACATCTCAAGAAATACACTCAACACTCAACACTAGCTATAACAAACTCAGGTCAGATTATGTATTAGATGTTGTTATGGTTTTACTAAAGATGTCTTGCTCCAATTTAACTGTTGAAAACTTGTTTCCTAGTTAGGGGTTTTTTTTTAGGAGGTTCTGGAGACTTTAGGAGGAGCCTGCTTGAGGAGGTAGGAGATTGCAGACATACCTTCAGAAACCTGGGCCTGGTTTCTTCCTTTTTCTCTGTTCGCTGTCTGCTCTGAGATCAATTCGTTCCTGCAGGCCCTAGCTGCTATGATGGTTGGCCCAAGCATGCACATCCTAACAACTATCAACTATGTGGACTAAAACCTTTCAAACCATGGGACCAAAAAATCATTTCTCTTAGGTAGTTTCTGTCAGGAATTTTATCATAGAGAAGAGAAATGGAATGAACAAGGGTGGGTTTTGTCGATAGTTGGCATTTGATTTACCCAGCCTCAGCAACAAAATTACTGATATGTTAAACGTTGGTACCTCAAGGGGGAGTGTTTGTGACCAGGATCTAATAAAATTAAAAATAAAACCAATGAAAATGTTATGATATTTCTTGATTCTGAGTTTTGGCATATTTTAACCTGATAGACATGGCATGTGAAAGTGACTGAACAAGGGCGAAAGTACCTAGTACATAAAGACCCAGGTAACTGATTTCACACTGTGTGTGTGTGTGTGTGTGTGTGTGTGTGTGTGTGTGTAAATTTACATATAATAAGACGATGGTCATTTTGTGAACATTCTTCCTGTTTTATTTCTAATTAAAAACCTGCTCTTATTGCATCTGCTGTAGATTTCCATCACAGAGACAGTCTTTGGGCATAGTGGAGATGAGACAAACGTCTCAGTTTGGTGTCTTTTAGATTTGAGCCCTTGAAAAAGAAGATAAAGATTTTCTAATAATTAAAACAACATCAATTTTTGGAGTTGAAAATTATTTTTATATGAGAAGAGGATAATTTACAAAAAATAGAGATCACTCTTTTATTTAATATTTATTTACTATATTTTCTTGGTTGCATAAAGAAGAGAGTCAGAAGAAAAAAGACTTTGTAAAAATAAAACAACTACTTATTTATATAATAAAAAAATTAATACAAGTTCATGTTCATTATATTTTATAACGTTAATACATTTTTTCATAGATTGAAATTTACATGTTTCTTATTAGAGACACAAATATACCTGAAGTATTTTCATATTTGCCCTCCGAGTTGGTCTGTTCCCCTAAGGCCAAAAGAATTTTTAATAGTAATTGACCAACAGCATTATTTATCACAAACAGGTATTTTCTTTATATCATTCTATACTGGGATACTATATTGAGAATTACATACATTTTAACTCTTGTAATCTTCAACTTTTTGCTCTCAAGGCAGAAGAAGATAGATTTCAGAAGGAGATAAATTTCTGTAAACAAAACAAACATCAGGGAGAGGGGAACTCCTGCAGTATAAACTGCCATCAGGGCCTGCAATGGGATGTTGTGGAATTGAGGGCATAAATATGTCATATATAAAATATATAAAATGTGTGTATAATTATACTACTTACATTTGTCCAATAAATTTATTTAAAGTTGCTTACAAATAATGACATAACTCTATTAGCAGAATGAATGAGGGTGGGAAGGGAGGCTGAGGGAGTTTGCAAATTAAACAGTATCTTCATTGTTCTGAGTAAAAGCCTGTACAGACCACAGTTTAGGTAAATTAGTAAATAGTTATCTATCCAAGGATATACTTTTGGATAAAGTGTATTTGAGAAGAGGGATGGACAGAAAATTCAGAAATTATTTTTTCCTCTTCACAGAAAGACGGGATATAATAATAAATAAAGGAAATGTACTTGTTTTTATGCCAAGTAAAAATATCCTATTTTGGCCTTTAAGGATGTAGTGTACATATTTGATCAAATCCCGGACATTCCATTCTCTTTTCCACAAGATGAAAAAAGATGTTCAGTAAGATGGATGACCAACTGTCATCATAACAGTTCTTTTATTTCCTGCCTGAGTGTATCTTTAGAAGGAAAAAATCTATCCATTTTGAAAACTGTAAGTTCTCATTTTAGTTTCTTTGATGCATTTAGCAATACCTGAAAAACTGGCTCACAATGTTGTCAGTTTGCATTATGATTCAGTGAGGATTACCCCAGCCTTCAACTTTGACATAGACTTTGGTAAAATTCCCAAGTGAGGGTTTGCAAGCTAAGTACGTAGTCTTTCATGAATGTGTGTTCATGGATCAGTGGTTCACAACCTTCCTTATACATGAACTCTTTAACACAGTTCCTCATATTGTGGTGACCACTCATCATAAAATTATCTTTGTTGCTACTTCATAACTGTAATGTTGCCACTGTGATGAATCATAATGTGAATATTTTTGCAGGGATAGAAGTTTGCCAAAGAGCATCTGGCAAAAATGTGAAAAGAGGCTTTTGTTCCAGAGAGGGCAAGTTGTCCCAAAGTAGGGGAATGTCAAGGCAATGGAGTGGAAAGGGTGATCAGAAGGGAGTGCACCTTTGTGAAGGCAAGTGGAGGGGGAGGGAGTGGGAGTGGGTAAAGGGCTAACAACTCAAATGTAAATACAGAGTAACTAATAAAAGAAAGAAGAGAGAGAGAGAGAGAGAGAGAGAGAGAGAGAGAGAGAGAGAGAGAGAGAGAGAGAGAGAGAGAGAGAGAGAGGGGTTTGCCAAGGGAGTCATGACTCCCAGGTTGAGAAACACTGTGATGGATGGTTCAATCACTTTTCTTTTATTACTCCTTGATTCTAGATTATATCACCCTTCTCTTCCTCTCCCTCTTTATCCATCTGGGTGTATCTTTTTCTTTATTCTTTCCTTCTTGTCCCATTTTCTTCTTTTCCCCTCTCTGTACAGAGACCCAATTATTCATGTATGTGCACACAGAGAATTTCCAAGTGACAACATAATTGTTTTGCTTTCACGTATCTGCAGTTTATTTTAAGCATGTCTTGAAAACTAAACTTATCCTCAAAAGTCCCAGTAAACACTCACAGCTTTGTGTTTAAGGCAATACTTTTACCTCTCTCCTCTACAGAGCCTCAGCAGTCCGTCATCATCCCTGAATTCTTTAAAAGAAAAATTCTTAAGAAATAAGACAGACTTTCAGTTCGACCTTGAGGGCATTTTTGAACTGGAATCAAGGGCTGACCCCTAAGGACCAAGAAGCTTGATGTGCTTCCCTTCCAAAAGAGTTTCCATAAACACAGGAGAGAGCTCTCTGTGGCTTTGTGATGGACAGATACGGTCTAGGCACAGTCCAGTACTAGCACGGTTGCCTTAGAAGTAGACCTACGACATCTGGGTGTCACCTTGGGGGCTTCCAAAGAGAACCCTTCAAGACAGAGCCAGACTTTTTCATCTGTGGCACAAAGTTCTTCAGCGGTCAGACAGCAAACTTCAATTGAAGGGTCAGAAAACGGGTGGCTGAGTGGACAAACTTGTTGTTCCTGTTAATTTTCTTTCCACTTCTCTACACCATTCTAGACTAAAAGGAGTGACTCTGGGAGCCTTCTAGGTGCCAGGCCTTTGCTAGATGGTGCCCGAGTGTGGAGGAGAATAAGACCAGGTAAAGTGAGGATCCACAGCTTGGCTTGGCCTTTCAGAATATAAGATAGAGGGGAGAGATGAGATGCCCCTGATATGCCCCACAGCTTTTTCAACTAGAATGGAGTCTTATCAATTGGAGTAATAGACGTGCTATTGAGCACTAGGTAAACTGTGGGCTGTAAATTTTAACAGGAGTTATTTCCATTTCAATGTCTGCTGTTTATTGTTCCCGTGGACACTTACATCCATATGAAAAATCTCAGTGGCTCACCTGACTTTGTGCATGTGATATTTAAAAAGAAATAGTTCTAATTGCCTGCTGATATAAAAACCAATGCTCTTAACTCAAAGGGAGTGAGAGACTTAACCCTAGTAATAAATAAGCTATAGCTCAGAGACATAGTTTCTGATCATCCCAAATATCGTGTTCTAATGCAGTAACAAGTTTGTGAAGTTCCTTTATTTTTCATCTAATGTCATAAATCAGAGCACTCACTTTTCTGTCACATTCATGGGAACATCAGGGAGGCAGGTCACAGGATGCCAGGGAAACATGGTACAGTCCACCATTCTGTCTGATGGCATTCTGAGGTTTTGGAATGGTGAATGTTAGGGGTCTGTTTGTACATCCCAAAACAGAAGATTTGACTTAACTTGTAGCTAGACTGTTAATGCACACACGTGTGGACCATGAATGGGTATTTAGCAGTTAAGGCAGCCCAACATCATTTGGGTCTAACCCTGCATGGCTCTCCATGCTGACACATCCATTAACCTTGCAGAATGTTTAATACGAATTATATTTTATTCTGGGGAGTTCAGTTTACGGTCTTTACCAAGAATTGGCTACACTCCTAGAGTATAGTAATATAGTCATAGGCAATATTTTATTTGCTTAAACTCCTGACAGTAAAGACATTTTCGAATGACACACCAAATACCCATAAAAGAAACTTCAGAAGAGGTGAGTTTGTGTAAGAAATAAACGAATCAAAGGTCTTCAGAAGTAGACCAAAGTAAAAATATAAGATGGAGGCATGACAGTAAATATAAAAAAATAGTAAGATGGGATGACAGATACAGGACAGGTCATATATATGTGGCATATTTCAGGGCTGCAGGTTGAAGAGGATTCTTTGTATTTATTTTGTTTGCTTTATGACTGTGATGCCTTAATTGAAAAAATTGATAGGTTAATATTATATACATATAATATTACATATGTATAATATGATGTATATATAAAATCACACATATAGCAGAATATGTCATTATTTTTATTGTTTAGATGAATCCCTCAGCTTTACTTCAAGTTAGATAAATCTCACATTAACATTTCCTAAACAGTAAAAAATGGCTTTTCTTGTCAATCTTGTTATGCCTGATCTCACAAGCATTTTAAATACAATTGTTTTGGTGGCCAAGATAGTGCAAGCATTTCTCTGTTCACAAAATCACAAGAAGTAGTAATATATCCAGCCTAGCTATCCATATGAAATGTCCCCTCTCCTTTGGTAGAAAGATGGGAACAGCCTGTAGCCATCCTCTATTTCTTTGACACACACCATACAAATCTGCTGCTTAGAGAGTGCTGTGTCTCCAGATCCTGTCTCTCTAACTCAGCTCATCTGTGGATTTCAGTGGGACCTGACAACTTGCATTCTTTCCCCTAGCATTTCATAGATTCTTCATTAAAACAAGAAGCTTATGTCATGCTTCCGAAAATAAAACTTTACAAGAATCAAGTTTTATTGACATCGAGTCTGGCCCCCTCCTCTGCCATACCACTAGAAAATAATGAATTGTTTAACTTAATAGAAGCTATAATGGAAACCTTGGCATTTCCTGTCATTTAAATTACTCTGAAAGAATAAGAGGAATTACAGCTCAAAGTTCAAACAAGCTTTGGTGCGTTTTTCTTCAAAGCAGCAGATCCTGCCTTTATTGATAACTAACATTCTACATCTAGCAATGCTGTGCAACCCATTTCCATGTCTCACTTGATCCAAGTGATCAACTCCATAATTAGGTATATGTTAGACAATGAAACTTCCTGCTCAGAATATTGGTCTCTTTACCAATGTAGCTTATGTAATGGCAACTTCTTGCTCATGAGAGATTAATTGGCTGTTTAAAGTGTCAAGAAGGGAGAGTCAATGTTTACACTATTTAAATTGTTAGGGTGTGACGAGGACTCTGATATGCAGAATCATATTTTAATATATAATAATGCGAACAAAATATAAGTTTGAATGCAGAAAATGCTGCTCTAGAAGTATCATTGTGGCATCAAAAAGACTGTTTCCATACCTTACATTTTATTTGCTTCCTTTTAAAATAGAACAATTTGATATGTGTCTTGAGAAATGCAATATTTGTGCTCTATCATTGATTATCAATCTCTTATCTATTATCTATGTATATATGCATCTATCTCTTTCTATCATGTATCTGCTTGATTGTCTGTCATTTATCTATAATTTGTTTAACATCTATCTATCTATCATCTATTTCCGTAATTTATTTGTCATTTATCTATTGTCTATTTTCTCTATACAATTTATTTATCTTTCTATCTTATCTATAATTTATCTAATCCATTTATTTGTCTATTTAATCTATCATCTATCTATTGATCATCTATATCTCTTTATGTGTCTAATACATCTATTATCTATCAATCTATCTACCTATCATCTCTCTATTTATCTATCTGTCTATCTATCTGCCTGCTGTCTACATGTCTATCAATCATCTCTCTGTGTCATTTATCTGATCTATATCTTTTCATCCATAGGTATATATTATGCCTTTTTAGAACTTTCTTCTTCAGTAAAAATGTCCTAGATTCACAAATATCTATTGATGTGTCATTAGTCTTATCTTTGTTGCAGAAAAACACCTAGGTGAAAAGTGAAATTGTGAACCACTTTGAGTCCTTGTGTATCAAGGGATAAATTAAGACACTGTATGAAACCTCCTCAAGTGACTCCGGGGTCTTTATTGACCTGCTATAATGGGGTTGTGGGGCTAGGTGCTAGCTCAGTATGGTCCATCTCTTCTGGAAGGGCAGCAATGCTGCTGAGATGATGCTTGCTTTTGGCAGAGGGGATGGACTTAATGCTAAGGGGCCCAGGACATACCATTTTGCCCCCTTATAAACCCCAGAATGTTGAGGGAGAGAAGTTAGAACAGGAGTGTACACAATGAAGCAAAGCAGAGAAGTAGCTTAGTTATGAAAAAGTCTTTTCCAGAGGCCCTAGAAGAGTATCTCAGGGGCATTTCCTAATAGCAGCCTCCTTCTGGAGGTTCTCCATGAGGAATAGCCATAAACATGGTTGGTCCAAGGCCCATAGTTCTTTGTTATCACCAATTGCTTCCAGAAACAGCTGCGTATTAGCAGTACTCAGGTGTAGAGACAGCAGCTTTCTCCATGGACCCTTCAGGCAAAGTCTGTGTAATGGCTTCTGGTCAAGCACAAAGATGGAAATTAGAATCTTCATTCCAGTCTAGAGTGGGATTTCTCAAACATATAGTATCAGAGGCAACATATGCAGTCCATAATTCTGAGGACTTTTATCCTTCATTAACAGTATAACAAATATTGAGAATTTCCTTCTCTCTTCTTCCTTCCTTCCTTCGGTCCGTCCTTCCTTCAGTCCGTCCTTCCTTCGGTCCTTCCTTTCTTCCTTCCTTCCTTCCTTCCTTCCTTCCTTCCTTCCTTCAGTCCTTCCTTCCTTCCTTCCTTCCTTCCTTCGGTCCTTCCTTCCTTCCTTCCTTCCTTCCTTCCTTCCTTCCTTCCTTCCTTCCTTCCTTCCTTTTTTTCCCTCCCTTTAATGTTTGTGGTACATGTGTGTGCATATATCACATAAAAGCAAGACCTGAGTATCTTTCCTTATTGTTTTCCACTTTATTTCATGAGACAGGGTGTCCCAATGGTCCTGGAGCAAAGACTTTAAGCTCAGTAGGAAGGCCAGCAGGCTCGAGGATCACTGAGTTAGAGACCTATCTCAGTGCATCTCACCTTTACATAGGTGCTGGGTTCTAACCTCAGATCTCTATGACTACTGCTTCAGCCTTGCTATTGCTCCTTGCTATCATTCAAATGGGGCTCAGTTCTTTACTGAAGCTTTATGTGTCCACAAAAAGGAATTCTTATTTCATACACTGTTGAATTTTCAGTAATCAAATTAAAATGATATATAACTGTTATTTCAGTGTTTGTAGAATATCTGACCTTGGACACTATAGCATGTGACATTTACGTGGTATATGAAATACAGTGTTGTCTTGGGAATGACTGCTTTCTTGGAAGGAAATTTATTGAAGCAATTGGGGGATGGCTTCTCTGAGAGAAAAAGCAACCATTTTTTTTTAAAGATAAATCATGATGAAACAAGAGTTTGGCTTTAGAAAAATAGTTATTCAGCAACAGTAGGGCATCAAAATTTCTATGGAGTCGAATGGGTTTCAAATTAATATTTAAATAGTTATTCTTTAGTGTAATACTGAAATAAAATCAAGGCAACAATGTGATTGTTGTAATTTTCATTATGGAAATGATTCAGTATAAACTGATAAGCAATGCAAAGCACATCTCCTTCAATACTGGATCTTGTTAAGAATTGTATGATAAACTACTATAAAACTTATTCTAGCCACAGAGCTAAACATACATTACTTTTGTACCAAAGAATTTTATCAAATAAACTTCAAATCCAATTTTAGCTTATCTTTCTGTCTTTTAAGCAATAAAAATAATAAAACTAAAATCTGAACATGTAATTTAACATATAGATATTGCATATATCCTCAATATACAGAAGACTTCAACCTGAAAACATGCTATTCATAGTGTCTGTCCGTCTACCTACCTACCTATCTGTGTGTCTGTGTGTCTGTCTGTCTATCTGTCTATCTGCTTTCAAGGCAGGCTCTCATATTAGCTCAGTCTCATGAGGACCATATTCTATAACATATACTCTTCTCAAACTTATGTCTATAGTTCTGTGACCTCCTGTGTGCTCTGATTCTATGTGTGAACCAATACTCTCAGGCTTAAAAATTAGCTCTGGCTGAGCATTATTGTTGCTCTCAAATTATAAAATATGTGAAGTGAAATATTCCAACTTTTCAAAATATTTTGGCATAGCATGAGAGATGAACTAAAAGTGTCACAAAATTATACACATGTCACAAAATCATATGTGAACAAATACAAGTAACGGGAGGCTACGTTATACATCACCCTCTTTTTCCATTCACAGAGCTGCATAGTATAGTCTGGAACCCAGACATGTATGAGCAGTCAGGAATCTTTACCTGGTTGCAGGTAACCTAGAACATCGATCTATAATTCTGATAGGTAGGGTCACTAAACCAGGACGGCTGTTGCTAATAGTACAAGATTAATAGCTGAAGAAGTTGAGAATTAGTTGGGAGAATAATAACATTTTGTAGAAACTAAGCTAAGACTCAAGACCTGCTTTCTGAATTGGAAATAAAAAAGTTAATAAGCATAGAAGAATATAACAGAATTGAAATTCACTTGGGCTATGATAAAAAATAATCCTTTATCCTTCTGATCTGAAGCTAAAGCTAACTCAGCAGTAATCTGTATAATTGTCAGCATGCCTTTCCTTAAAGCTTCTTCGCACTGTATTTATGACATAATCTTGTTCATTATGGTCACGATATCAAGTGAAAGTATTTTTAAATTTATTATTATCATTATTATTTTGCTTATTCACTTTATACCCTGCTCACTGCCTCCTCCTGTTCATATCTTCCCACAATTCTTCACCCATCTCCCTCCCCTCTCCTTTGATCAGTTGGGGGGATATGGGTATCCCCCCCACCCTGGCACTTCAAGTTTCTGTGAGGCTAGTTGCTTTCTCTCCCACTGAGTCCAGAAAAGGCAGCTCAGAGAGAACATATCCCACCTACAGGCAACAGGTTTTTGGATAACCCCTGTTTCAATTGTTTGGAACTCACATGAACACCAAGTTGCACACCTGCTGCATATGTGTGGGGAGCCTATGCACAGTGTATGTATGTTCTTTGAATGGTGGTTCAGACACTGAGAGCCCCAAGGGTTCAGGTTAGTTGACACTTGGTCTCATGTGGAGTTTTTTTTATCACCTTTGGGGCCTGGAACCTCCTGTAGCAAGGAAAGAGCCCCAGTGACATTATAGAGACACCAACCAACCCACAAAGCTTTCAACCCAAATTTATCTTGTCTACAAAAGATGAAGGGATGAGGGATGAAGCAGAGACTGAGGAAATGGCCCAACTTTAGACCCATCCCATGGACAAACATCAATCCCTGACACTATTAATTTTACTTTGTTATACTTGCTTACAGGAGTATGTTGTCCTCTGAGAGGCTCCACCCAGCAGCTGACTCAGACACATACAGACACCCACAGCGAAACAGTGGATGAAGCTTCGGAACTCTTATGGACAAACACATATTTCAATGTATTAAAAGCTAGTGTAACAATGAGTTAGTATCACACAGAATCAAAACAAATGTCTTTTCTTGTACATTAATCTGAGTTACAATGAGCACATTGATAGTACTAGAATTATAGTTAGGGGATAGAACTAAATATATATTGTCTTATCAGATATAGCACAGTGGTGCCAAGAACAGACTCTAGTGAGAGTAAGACAAATTCCCACCCTTTCCTTGCTATTTTATGTGTTTCTCTGAATCGTCAACCATGAGCAAATGAAGCTGACTGTGTTGAGCAACTTTTGTGGTTGTTCAACTACTATAATCTTGGCTTCCTAAACAAGATAATGGCATCACAAACTTCAAGAATCTTCTTATTAGTGAGTAAAAGCCAATTTCTTGTTGGAATGAAATTATCTTTGATACTTGCATTGAAAATTCAATATAAGCAAGCATACAGTCCTAAAAATGATTGATAAAGTAAAATCCAATTAGAATTTTTTTCTCAGCTCTGTGCTCTCTGCAGCTTATCAAATCAGGGAAAGTTTTATTGTTGCTGCTGTTGCTGCTGCTGCTGCTGCTGTTTAACTTCGGAAGTATATAAATGTGTCACAGCCTACTTTGAGAATGGCAGGACACAGATAAGACTGTGAACTGGACATGAAGCCTACAAGGCTACATCAGCGCCTTTGATGGTATATATTGTTTCTGTTTCATATAGTTGATGTGCCGTAAGTATAATGAAGAGCGATTCTCTCAGCTGCAGGAGTCTGATGTCAAAGATGGAAGGAAGGATTCCATGCCTAAGCATGTTGAACATTCTTTTGCATGTCTTTGCTTGCCTGGAGATTGTACCTTACCTATTTATTTGTAAGTTAAAGGTGGAGTCCCAATTAAGAATGGTTGAATTCATCATTTTTGTATCTTTAGTGTGACTATGACTAATTTTTTATTCACTATTGAAATTGTATCACGGACAAAAACATATGCAGGGTTTTATTGGCTTTGGTAGCATTGTAAAATTGATAACTTTATGATTCCCCAATGCTGACTTTGTATAACATACTGAATCGATTGGAAATACAGTCTGCCAATTAGGAACAACCTGATGTATGTATGTTTCTCTCTGTGTGTCTGCACCTACTATTTACTTCGTTTCTTAGTTTCTGTTTTCTTTGGATTCAGTTTGCTTTAACCAAATGATGCTTGAATTCTTATAGCGGGAAATTAAAAGACACATGTGCCTAAAGAGCACTGGCAGGCTCATGAGTTCTGGTTGAATGAGTCTGAACATAAAATCCTACACAAGCAAGCACATAGTCCAAAAATTACAAAACCCTACAAAGGCATCTCACACGACATAGCCATGGCTCTGAAAAGATTGATAAACAGGATGCTTAGACTGTAACAAATTACTCAAACTGATAGATGCCATAAAGCGATGTGTCCAAAATTACTGATAGAGACTTCACAAGTCTCCATGCCTAGATGAAGAGATACAGGAAATCAATGGCCACTGAGAGAGGAAGAAACAGTCTTCGAAAGGGAAGAGCCACTGATAGATGATTAAAACCTAAATAGTGGTCCCTAAACACCTGTACATAAGAACACCACTAATTGGGCTCAGTGCAGTGTGTGTGTGCATGTTCATGCGTGTGTGCACATGTGTGCATACAAAACCAAACAAAATTATAAAAGATGTCATGAGCTTAAAAGGAAAATAGAGAATGAGCTCACGGAAGGTGATATAGAGGTGGAAGTAATGTCAACACAGTACTCAAATTAAGAAGAACACCAACCAATGATTTCACAAGGAGAGACCCATTGCCCCAGGTGCATATGCAGCAGAGGAGGCATTTTCTGGCATTAATGGGAGGAGAGGCCTTTGGTCCAGCAAAGGCTCGTTTTCCCAGTGTAGGGGAACCCCAAGGTGCTCAGGTGGGAGAGGGTGGTTGGGAGAGGGAGCACCTTCATTAAGATGATGGGAGGAGGAGGGGGATTTGATTGGGGATAACATCTGAAATGTAAATGCAGAGAATATCCAATTAAAAAAAGCAAAAGAAAGGAAGAAAAATCCAGTCTGCCCTAGGATTTGGTCACTGCTAACCGTCTACACCTAACCTGCCTGCTGTGTGACTGGTTTCACACTCTCATGTTGTGCTTCTAGCTTCCTAACCTTCTCCATTTACCCCTTTCTTTGTTCTGTATTCAGAAGCCCTGTGTCCACCCAGGAGCACAACAAGTCATAATTGGTGTTTATGAGTCACATAACTCCATTGCCATTGGCTTTCTGTTCTCATCATCTTCATCCTTATCCACACAATGACGTCCCTGAGGGTACTAACATACTGCTACCTCAGTATAGATAGCAAGCTCTCCATGGGCAAGTCTACAGATTT
This sequence comes from Micromys minutus, assembly GCF_963924665.1. Taxonomy (NCBI): domain Eukaryota; kingdom Metazoa; phylum Chordata; class Mammalia; order Rodentia; family Muridae; genus Micromys; species Micromys minutus. The sequence goes on along the minus strand of NC_137984.1, from coordinate 47,909,558 downwards.
ATGTTGTTGCCATGATACTCACTGTTGTTTTTCTGACCCCCTTTTCATGGACTTCCTTCCAATATCATCAGGTCTCCAAGTCTTCCTTGCCACTCTCCACATTTGCTCCATTTATTTCTCAAGACCTATTATCGTCACTTAAAATAAATCAGTTTAACTGTTTGCCTATATCTCCTAGAAAGAAAACTTCATGTCTCACTTCTGACTGTTCAAGGCCCATAGGAGAAAATGGGCTCAAGCAGATCTCAACGGCAAGGACAAGGTGACTGAGTAGGTTCAACCTCCCAAGTCACACATTTACCTTGATTTCATTGTTTAGCTTTTCTTCATGGTTACCATGGCCAAATGAAAATTCTAGGAATTAGTAAATTAAAAATTAAAAAAAGATGTAGCCCGTACCTGGATAAATCGGTAATTTTATCACTTTTATTTGGAAATCACTGTCATTCATGCTTCATTACAAGTTGAGTGAAAAGCAAATCCCTTCCTTGGATGGATTGTTTTAAATGACTGTGCTTGTCCACTTGGCTACACTGACCTATTCCTATGCATGGTTGACTAACCAGAAGAAATACCAATAATTTGTTGAAAAAAAAAACAGAAAAATTTGTAAGATTTACATTCTGAACTTTGAGACTCACAGATACTCCTTCCTACACTCTAAGCTGCCAGGATCTCAGAAATTCATGTACCCCTTAGTAAGGGCCTAGGGAGGAATTTTAGATGTTCCCCAAGTCATGTTGATTCTTTGGTCATACATCCTTGTGAGGTTCTTCTACATCTCTAAGCCTGCCCATGCTCAATGCCCCTCTTATAACATCTGCTGTGTAGCATGGTCTCAAAGGTATCGAAACACATACATACTATACATTAGCTGTCAAGAAGGCATCCAGAATAAAAAAGAACCTACCACATCATAATAGTGTTGCATTGCTTACAAGAAGACAGGCTTTATTTATTTCAATGTGACTTATATTTGCCCAATTTATTTATCCTTAAAGCCTCCAGTGACCCACCCTCCACATTACGATTTTAGCTGTCCACAGCCATGACAGTCTTCATAATTTCTTTCCACTTGTGTTGTTAAGTGCTACAAAGTTTGTGAACATTGGATTTCCCATTATTTAAAGCTGTCACATTAGAGTGTTAAACCGTTTACATTTTTTATTTTCCATCGTGAAAAGGATCTCTAATCTCTGCTTCTACAGTTCCTATAAATCATGAAAGAAGTTTCCATTGGTTCTAAAGGATTAAGGTCTCAAATTCCGTTTTGTATAATGGGGCCTCATTTTATAATATATTTAAAAAAGAAGGATATGATGGTATTGATCGGGGAAAGATGTGGCCATTAAGATTTTGTCCCCTCTTTTTCTCCAATGCCCTGTCTAGCCCCACTAATTCTGCCCTGTCTTAATTTTCATATCAAAAGGAGAAGTTCCTTTCATGTATAAGCAATTGTTTTTTTTTTTTTTTTTTTTTTTTTTTTTTTTTTTTTTTTTTTTTGGAAACAACAATTTTGCTTCTTATTTAATACATTCAGACACTGGGGCAGGGGGCATATTTTAAAAATTTATTCTGGATGTGGCAGATTTTAATTATTCCTAATTATAGTGATATAATATTTTTAATGTGGTATATTGGCTTCACCATTTTATGATTAATTTATTTAACTACTTGAACTTCTACAGTTAAAAGACAAATTAGTTATAACTTTTAAAACGTTGACAAGAATTAGCAAACAAGGCTGAGTGTAGGGAACTTTTTGTCATATTATGCTTGTCTTTTAACAAGTAGTACAATTTGTTTCTTATCTATTTGTTTGTTTAGAGTCACTCCAAGCCACATTGCACATATAGAAGTCAGAGGAGTACTTAGGAATCTGTTTCCTTCTTTCACTATATGGGCCCTAAGGGATTCACAGATATTTAAGCTTTCTAGCATGTGTCTTTCCCACTGGGTCATTCCACAGATGCTAGATGGTTCAACTGTAATTATGAATAAAAAATAAATAAGGAAGTAAATGGCATTACTACAAACCTATTCGAAGTTTATCTTTAATGAGAAATAAAGGAAACTATAGTAAATTCATTAGATTTCCCCCCCTGGTGGTATAGTATCTCCAATGTTCTTAGAGTCATACATATTAAAGAGAACTTCATTTATTTATTTATTCCTCTGTGCGTGTATGGCAAGGCCCAAACTCGGCTTGAAGAGAGGCTCCTGAGAGAATCCTAGTCAGTTTTCTCTAGATAGCTCTTGGCTCTGTAGTGTTCTCAAGACAGCTCTTTAGACTGTTCTCTCTGTGTGTACTGTTCTGCTCTGGACAGGTTTTTTTGTTATTAAAAAAAAAAAAAAAGAACAACTCTCAGTTGTGACAGCTACCTTTTTGCTCCACACAGCTCTCTCTGCTGGTAAAAATTCTAAAAGCTCTCTGGATAACAATTTTTTTCGATCATCCAACCAAGTCGGTTATTCTGTTAGAAAAATTCTAAAAGTAATTCTTGGGTTTTCCGATAAAAATCAAAATGCTACTAAGAATTCCAAAAGAGCTGTGTTTGCACCTCAGACAGCCTTCTCTGGATAGCTGGTAAAGAGACTCTAAAAGACCTGTGTTTGCTCTTTTATGTCATTCTTGGGCTTTCCAATGATGGTCAGAGATCATATTAAGAAAAATTCTCAAAGAGCTGTGTTCATGCAGCATGGATTTTTTGACCCAAATCAGAAATCTTGTTAGAGAATTTTTGCTGTGTTTGCTCTTCAGGGATCTTTAGACAGCTCAGCTGTCCCTAGAAAAACAAATTCTAAAGAACAACCACCACTCACTGCTAGCTCAGCTCCTGCAGACCAAAAGCCATGTTTTGTATTTACATATGAATTATCTATTTCAGGTTACCCTTTGATTATCTCAGGAATTAGAATTCCATGGTCTTAGCCCCTTGACTCTCAGGAAGATTTTATGAACACAAGCAGAGACAATAGGACAGGGACTCACCTGGACCTAAATTCAGTCTTTCCCATGCTGACCTTGAACTCAGAAATCTGCCTCCTTTGGATCTGCCTGTCTTTGTATTTCTGAGAGGCAGGCTCACAGTGTACCTCTCTCTATTTCTTTAGATACATGAAGCTCCTTATACAGTTCATATTGCATTCTTATATTTTTGCATTGCTGAAAAAATTATATATTTTTCAATTCATGTTTTTAGATTTCTTTTTCACAGTCTTAAGGGCTGTCCTGAAGTTCCCAGCAGTTTACCATTTTGCTGAAACTTTAGGAATAACTTTTAGGAATCCTGGACTCATGATTTCTTTGATTGTCAAAAAATTATTAATGCTATCAGGGAAGACATTGCTTGAAGGAGGGACATGAAAATAATGTACATTTTTGTACAAATAAGCCTTATGCCCACAGCAGCCATCAGTGCCAGAAGCCCATGCCCTTTTGGCCCTGTTCCAGGGGGGGGGGGGACCATGTTATTCCACCCCTATGAAGGCATGCTAGACTCTGCATGTGTAAGGTTTGTGTGGGTACACAGGCAAATGTGTATATTTCAGTCCCATGGAACTTCAAGGTTTTCTTCTTCAGTTTTTTTTTGAACAAAAACGTATCACATAGGTCCCTGTACTACGAGTTTTGGAATGGCAGAGTTCTGCCCATCTGCCATGCCAACACCGAGAGATTATAAGCACACACCAACTTGTTGGCTCTTTTACGTGGATGTTACAAGGCAAGTCTTTGTTATATGAGCCCCCAAATACTATCCAATACTTTAAATACTTTTAAATCGGTGACTATAACATGAACTTCTTTAATTTTAGTTTAGAAAAGTAAACAAATTTTCAGACTTTAAATAGTCATATAGTCTTTAAAATGCCATCCAAATAAGTGATGCTGTTGTTGACAGGAAATGCCAAAGTTATTACTTTGCATTATTCCCCTATTCTTCCATGTATTAATCTGGATTTATGAAAAACAAGAGAGGATCTTTAGTGAAATAGTTTCCAAGACCTCTGATATCGACTACAGTGAGGTGTTCTTCTGATATGGTTTTACATTTTTCAGGATGTTTTGAGTACAAATACATTTTGGATAAATATTAAAGAATTCTATGTAACTGGGGACAATGGTACAGATGCAATGCAGTGATAGTTCCTAGATGACAGGATGCTTCCAGAAGAAGTGGTTTGCATATGACAAATATGACCATGCATGACTGCAAGTCCGCACAGAGGGGGGAAGCAAGGCAGAATAGTTTAAGGCCACCTTTGGCCTTAATGACTTGGAGAAATTATGTCTCATTAATCAGAAACAATTTATCCTATGCTTCACATGTTTTGTGTTTCATTTTTGTTCTCTTTTGGGCTGTGTGTGTGTGTGTGTGTGTGTGTGTGTGTGTGTGTTTGAGATAGAGTCTTGTATAGCACAAGGTTGTCTCTTAACCACATACGCCATCATTTTCCTTGGGGCTGCGTAGGCTTAGACTTTTCTAAACCTACTTTATTTAGAATTCTAGAATTCTTCAGCTTCCCTTTTAGCCAATGGACCAGAAGTAAAGGGAAAAAAGGTTATAGGAAAAAAGGTGGTTGTGAACTTGTTTAGAAGTAGTTTTTTGGGCCAGTTCTACTCTTTGCTGTCGGGATACCAGTGGTCCAATCCAATAGCAAACCCCAAACATGAATCTGTAGCTGCAATCCAGTCCAATAGCAGACAGCAAACATGAATCAGTAGCAGGAGCTCATACAGCAGAGCTTACAAGGTTCCAGCCAATAGACACGAGCCAGAGGAAGCAGTGAGAACCAGCCAGAATACCATATGAAATTCTTTGGCATGTTTCTCTCTTACATGAAGGCCAGTGGAGTTTTGCATGGCTGGCAAAAACCAGTGAAGAACAGAGAAGTATTGTCAGGTTTAGCAATGCAATAGCATCCTTTCGCTGTCTGTGAGACTCTCCTTATATTCTTTCCAAACATCATGCACCTTCTCAAGCATCTGCTCCAGCAAAATAAAATATCTTCAGAAGACAGCTTCCAGAAAAATGTCACATGACACTCGAAGTTTCCAAAGACTTCAGAAATCCCCACTTCAGGGTGGACTTGCTAGAGTCCCAAATTGAAATATCTCAGAAAGTTATCTTATTTGGAGAAAATGTATTTATTATTATTTTTAATTATGGAAATATGGAGTTCTGAACCTAAGTGTAGTACATTAAAGGGCCAGAAAAGGATGGTATATCTTTTGAAAATGCAGTTACAGTGGTTGTGAGCTGTCCACCATGGGTGCTGGAAACTGAACTCAGGTAGTCTGCAAGAGGAATACCAGCTCTTAACCACTGAGAATGTCTTCAGGTGTGTAGAAACAGAATTTAAAGGGATAATTAAGTTGCAGTGAGGCAAAAGGATGTGCCTTCCTTCTATAGGACCACATTCCTTTTTAAAAGAATAAATCTGAACCCAAACATGTGCACAGAGAAGACAATATAAAACCTTTGGAAAATCCCAGCTATTTGTAAACCAAAGAGAGAGGCTGGAATTGGTCCATTGCTTAGAGCCAACAGAAGGAGCCACCCTACTGACTGTAGTAGACTTCTGCCTTCTGAATGTGATAATGAATGTCTGCTGTGTAAGCCACAGAATCTTTGGCAGTGTTGGTGAACTAATATCCTCCTCTCTGTAATGCTAATGTAATCATCATTATGGATCCTAGAATGGTATTCATGCTATTGGGACTGCGAAACAATATATGTCTAATTTTTTCATTATCTCCACTCTAAGATTTTGTTAACTTAATCAAATAATAAAATACTAATGGGTAATAGTCTTCAATGCACAGATGTTTAATTCTGTTATGAATAATCCTGACAGGTAATTTCTAATTTTATAGTTATGTAATTTAGATATGTAAATTATCACAATGCGGATCTCAGCAACAGCTGGATTCCACCCAAACTATCTGTTTGCAAAGCCTGTACCTCTCCTGTTCTCCTCAGTATTCTTCCTATCGTTTGAGTTGTGAGGATTACCCATAATGAAGGTATTTTAATATTTTTATAATGTGTGACAGATATCGACTATAAAAATAGCTTACTCTCTGGAACCTGAGACTGTTTCCTCCTGTTTTGAGCTAGATGGGGTTTTGTGATGACTCAGTGATGTTTCACGAACTATATAAAGCAGGTCTTTAGAGAGTCTATGCCCTCTGGCTGGCTGTCCACAGGTCATACTGGTCCCAGAAACAGGATTCCTAACATGGTTTGTGGTGCCCAGTAAAAAAATGAATGAGGTGTCTAAAATTATTTAGAATTCACCATGGTAACAGTGCACTAGAAATAAGAATGAAGAATGGAGCATTTACACATCAGAGTCCTGGGAAGGCTGTGGCTCACAGAGCAGAGCAGGAGCTGACTTGGTGTGTTGCTGTAGGGAATTAAGGAAGGCATATGTTTTTGTCTCTAAGGATGACAACTTTTTATTTTAATTGTATGCACATAATAGGATGGATTAAAATAATATATACTTTGGCTTTTTTCCTCAGCCTTCTGCTTACTCATCTCAGCTCAATCATAGCATGTGCTGTCCCTCTGAGATGCCAAACACTTGCCAATGACTTTTGAAGTAAAAGCTTTATGTCAACACTGTGGTAGACATTGACTTTGGATGTAGAAAATTTAATTTCCCTCATTTATAAAACAGAAATAAAGAGTGGTTATTATTGAATGGAATGTAAACTTCCCATCTAAAAATTCATTAATTGGAAGTGAAGCAAATTAAAATATTATTTAGCAGTAACTAACACTGGTTATATTGTCTTGACTACTCTAAATTTGACATTTACTAGATATTTTTCTTTTCTTCTTATACTTCTTTTTTATTAATTAAAATATTCCTTTGCTTTTTTTTAGTAATTAAATTTGTCTGTTGACCATGAAGGAACTAGGAGAGGCAAATAGCAAGATACAGGTGATAGGAATGGAAGAGAATGAGGAAAATGCAAATTGGGCTTTAATTGGGGAGGGAAGAGAGTTAAATGCAGACAAACAGGAGGAAAAATAATAATAATGGTGGGTAAAGCCTAAAAGAATATTATTTAATTTTTACCTAAAATTACACACAAGCACAGACACATATAAATATTTATGCCCACATATAAATATGCACAGATATATATACATATATAAATATATATATACATGTATGTATATTATGACCTGTGATAAGGAGAAATAACATTAAAATAAGAAAATACTATCTCTCTCTCTATATATAATAAAATGTATATATGTGAATATATATGATATTTGTACATATACATACATATATGGGTATATATTACATATATGTCTTTTGTGTGTATGCATATATATATACATATATATATATATATATATATATATATATATATATATATATATGAAGTTATGTCACAGGCTGATAATGCTCTCCACAAAAAATTTAGAGTAACAAACATATTAGTATCAGGCATGAGAACCCTCCTCTTTTTCAGTGATTGGTTAGGCACAGCCAAGAAACTCCTAAAACAATATAGTCTATCAATATTGCTCTTGGTTTTCTCCCAGAGTTTAAATGTAAGTCCTATTGCTGAAGTCATGACACCTAACTCAGAAGATTTGTGCTGCATATGAGTTGGAAGCTTGCTCTTTTAGGTATAGCTTTTGTTATTCCAGAAGTTTCTATGCAAGATGCCAAGGAAGGAAGAGATTGATGTTTCCACCTAGCTTTGTTGACTTGGATCTACAATGATGGTCATGTCAAGATATCCCTAAAGGTACAACAGTGCATTCATGCCTTGGCAGTAATAAACAGCAGTGTAATTGGGTTTGAAGCCTGCCTAACAAGAAGAAAATTATGTCCAGGATTAGAAACTTAGTCCTAGGGTGTCCTGCCTCACCGTGCAGGCAGTGGAAGCCAGCCCAGGATTCAAGGCTTCCAGTGAACAAATGTGTAATGGAGAAAGGGGAAAGACAGGAGACAGAGTGGTTTGTACGCCGTGGAGAGATACCAAACTAAAGACACAAATGCAGTGAGGACTAGGCTGAGGACCATGATCCATGCTGACTGTAGAGAGAAAGGAAGCTACTTTCGCAGTGATATTGATGATTGCAGATGCATAGTTGACAAAGAGGGACATGGAAGGCTTCTGTGACAACTCGTACTCCCACTCCAACCCCAACACCCGACCCCCAAAAATGTTCTGGCCTAAACAGAAAGCTATCAAAAAGAAATCTTAAAAAGTGTGATAGAGGATGCTGAAGTTAGTTCTTCAGAGTTGAAGGCATCTTGAGTGCATGTGGTGGGTAGGGGGAGGGGGTGACTTGGTTCTGTTTAAGGGGCAGGACACTGAAGGTTTGACCTTGTTCCAGTAAGTGTATAGATAACACAGTTTCGACTTTTCCCCTATTTATTTTATCTTTAACTTGTATTTTGGGGGGAGGTGTAGTGACAAGGGTGGGAGGGGAGAGCAGGGATGGACTGGGAAATGAGTGAGATTTGGGTGCATGCTGTGAAATTCCTAAAGAATAAATGAAATGTTACGCTGGAAAAGTAAAAAGACAACCTAATCAAGAGCCCAGTTTTAATGAGGTGATGGATCTTAGAGGTGAACCTACTACCCATGCCTTACGAGATTGGCACAATGCCTTAACCATAGTCTACCACAGATCTTTATACACACCCACACGGGCAGCTCTCACCCCTCATTAAAGCAGTTTTTTTTTTTTTTTTTTTTTTTTTTTTTTTTTTTTTTTTTTTTGCAAGAGACTGAGAGCATTAAGAAAACCATAATGAGTCAAAATGAGAAAGCCAACTGATTCTGCTGTACCCAGTTCCAGGAAAGACATCTGCGATACAACTCGCACACTTAAAGCTCAGGGAACAGCAAGGAAGAAAAAACAAAAAGTTTGTAAGAGCTAGAGGATCAGGAAATATTCTGTGAGATTGTGTCTTCTAGAGTTAACAGAAGAGTCACAGTCATGATACCTCAACAATATGGTGCCTAAAACCGACCTGAACAATGACAGCACCCATAAGCTTGCTAAGGTGGAAGGGGAAACCTATGGTGCCCCACTGGTAGATAAGGAGCTACAGTTAATTAATGATGTCTGATATAGATAGATAGATAGATAGATAGATAGATAGATAGATAGATGATAGACAGAAAAACAGATGATAGATAGATGGATAGATAGATAGATAGATAGATAGATAGATAGATAGATAGATAGGTAGATAGATAGATAGATAGATAGATAGATAGGTAGATAGACAGAAAAACAGATGATAGATAGATGGATAGATAGGTAGTTAGATAGATAGATAGGTAGATAGATAGGTAGGTAGATAGATAGAAAAACAGATGATAAATAGCTAGATAGATGATAGATAGATAGATAGATAGATAGATAGACGGAGGACAGACAGACAGATAGCAAATGAGGTAGTCTTCCCTGGGATGATCTCCCTAGTTGGTTATTCAATACCTAGTGGCCGCCCCTGAAACTATATACACACAGACAACATTAAATATACTCAGTGGCAGGTTCTATATTATTGGCCTTTGTATTTCTTCTTTTAGTTACTACATCAGAATTTATACATACATGCAGGAATGATTTACCATTTCTATCCATACTTATCATTATTTTCCAAAGTTGAAATGCAGAGCAAGCAAAATAGACCTTAAAGAACAGATCCAACATTAAAACCCAGGATTTATTTAAAAAAATATGGACTCCAGTACCAGTGTTAGCACTTAGCCAGTTTTCTCCTTAGCAGTGTGGGGCCATGGTCTGTTCTTCTCTGGGAAGACAGGAAGCATTTCAGATTCTCCATGTTCTCTGGAACAAATGAAATGAGTAACAGGGTAGAAAGACAAGAAGCCATTTTTGCATTTATGTCCTAATTTAGTTCTGACTTTTTTATTTGTGATTTCTCTGGCCCGCTCAGCTGCCATGTTGGTTTTATTCCTCACGAGTGCAAGGGAATGCGATGCTACTGCTGTCATAGCCATCATCACTTCCTCCCTTCACTTTTAATGAAAACCTTTGCAACAAGGTGGGGCTGGATTGGACTTTCTAAAGTTTAAAGTTGTGGAACGTGAACACTTTTCTTTCTCAAGGCTACTACTTTATCTTTGGCCACCCAATTCAAGGGGGGAAGTTTCAGAGAAAATGGGATAAGCAGTCAGACTGTGGTCTGCGCAGTTAGTCAGAGAGCCTGTGGGTGATTCGGCTGCTCACGCTGCAGCTGTAACAAAGGATGTTGCCCAAAGGCAAATGTCCACAGGAACCACTTTTCCCTGGCTTGCCTGGCAGCTCTGCTTGAGGCTAAACTTATAGCTTTCATTTACCTTACAAATCTGCAGTTTTGACAATTTAATAGAAAGTCCAGCTTCAGATTTCCTATGTTGTAAAAGGAAATTATCACTAACAGGCTTCTGTATCTCTTATTAAGATATGGTTCTTTGCTGATGATGCTGTGCCACGCCATAGAGACCTCATCAGTACAATGGCTGAGAGCTCTCAACTGCAAGAAAAAGATCCAGTGCTTTATAATTATTACAGGGCCAATATCTGGGGGCAGGCTCAGGAGTCAAGTGTCTGGTGATAACAAAAGTCTCTGGTGTAACATGAGGCTTGGCCCTGAGCTCTGTAAAATTAGAAAAAAAAAGTATCTCGACAAAATGAACAAAATGATAAATTAGGTAAATGTGATCCAGACTGCCTCAAGGACTAGGAACATTGAGCTTACATGTTTATATTTCTTATTTCTTCAGTTTGAAGCACTCCGGGAATGCAGCAACTGGAAGTAAGGCAACACCGACTGCTCGGGACACCTTGGATCCTGCTCTGACCGTCCTGAAAACAGGAGCTCCTTCAGTGCCAGGCCTGTCACTGCTGGAGCACTCTACCGGGGACATTCACAGGTGACACGGCATTTGCCTTGGGTAGTTTCTTGGCCTTGGGGAACCACATCACCCCAAGTCTTAGCTTCCTCAGTTGCTTTCTATGTTTAATAAACCTGATAGTCTTACCTAGCATGGGGAGTTTGAAATGATGGAATTGTCTGCCCTGATTCAGTGAGCTGATGAAGGATAAATGCCATCTTAGCACTGGTCCTTCTACCGCTCACAATAACCATTTCATACTAACACCATGGTTCCTGCTGTGCATGGCACATGCAAATATCACACCTTGATTGGTTTCATGTTTTATCCAGTGCTTGCTGATGTGCCAGCTGTCTGCCGTTCATCCATTTCAACATCTCTGTTACTCCTTGTGCTCCTTTAAAGAGCCTAATCCCTAAGATTTTGTGATGATGCTTACCTTGCAAAATTTATTTCCATTATGGAGGATTTTCAAACAAAAAGCATCATATGTTGGAATTTGAAATCAACCAGACTCAGACTTCATTTCAAGCTTTCAACAGGTGATCTCTGAAATGTTTCCTGAACCTGAAATGATACAATTTTACATTTGAGCCTAATTTGAATCTTGAATAAGAGGGGATAAGAAGCTTTCTTCATATGACATCTTTCCAACTTGTAACATTGTTTAAAACATAACTTTACTGATTCTTGGTCAGCAGTGTGTATTCTATTAAGTTGGCAATACAGATATACTTTTGCTTATTCTTATATAAATATTTGAAAATATCTCATGTTTATGCTCTTTATAAACACTGGTTGCATGTCACTGTTTATACCCCATGGTCGTTTTAATTTGTGCTCCATTTATAATACAATTTTCTATACTTTTAACTGTTTTAAAAATGGTCCCTATTTGGGCTAATACTAACTAAATGTTCATTACCTAGTTTGAGATGATTTTTGATCAGTTTTCATATCCTTTCACTGATGTTTGATCAGTTCAGAGAATCCTTATTTTGGGATGTTCTTTGCTTCCATTGTTGGCTTTGGAAACACAACTTACAGCAGACTCCAGTGTTTCCCCTGATACTATACTGTAGCACAGGCCCTCTGGAGAGGCTCATCTCAGTGTGTATATCCCTGGATGGACACCATTCTCTTCCCCTGAGTGCGTACTCTTTCCTATCCCTGGATGGATGCTTTGCCTCACCCATGGCTGGTCACTGTCTTCCATCCCATATGGATACTGTTTTCACCCTGGGATGAATGGGGTTTCAAATCTCCTGATGCTGCTGTATATGTGTTTGCTCTTGGCAGAAGCATCTGAGAGCCAGAAAAAGTCAATGTCAGATCACTGTTTCTGTAGTTTCCAAATTTCTTGGTCACTAAGGCAGTAACCAGCCCTGGAGGTCCTCAGTCTTCTTTACAGATCTCTTGGGGATGCATCTCGGTTTTCAAGAGTTAAACTTGTAGTTACAGGCAAAGAAATCCTTCAACTTGATGCTTCCCCACCTGATTCTTGCCGAGTTGAAATGTTTGAGTAGGTTCTTCAGCAGATTTGAAGTTGTGAGTTTATCTGCTGCTCTCCCGAACCACACACACAAAGCCCATTTTCTCTCATTTTATTTTATTCTTCTGTCTACGAGGTTCTGTGTTGGCGAGCCTATCCTACAGTGTCTTATTAGGAAATGTAATATCTCCATTTTATATTCGACTGAACTTCCTCGATTTCTAATTTTCCCGTCTTGGAGAACTAGATTCAGGACAGTGCACTAAGGAACCTTAGAGGCACCTTTGAACGGAGTCATACACAGACTCGACATGCCTTACAAACTAGCTGAGACTCGGAGTAATTAAAAGACAAAATGAACTTGATGTGCAAGTGAAGCCTGAATGCACTGAAGTATTAGTAATTCTATCCTTTCCCAAAGACATTAGGCTCACATTTTGGTCCACAATGACATTAGGCAATATCATTCTTGGTATAAAGTATAGCACTATATTAAGCTCAGCTAGTTCCAAATTGAACTATGTAAATTACAATCCTAATGACATATTAATCTATTCCTACATATATTATGTAAATTCCAAGGAAAATATGCATTAAACAAAAGAAATAATATAACAAATGTCTGCAGTAGCTTCAGCATATTTTATCATAATGTACTTTAGATCGGAGGAAACCAGTTGATCAGTGTTTCTAGGTAATTTGCACGGAAGAAAGATGGATTATGTTCCTGTTTCCAACAGCAATGCAGCCTTCCATCAAATATTTTGAACCCTATCACACCGTTTTCCAATGGTTGCTTCTGACTTTGGCTACAAATTTGGACACTGGTCTAGTGAATTCAAATGTCATTTGAGTTTAGTTGACTTAAACTATCTGTGGGATTTTTGGATACTTGTAGGAAAGACTGATACTTTTTTTTATGCTTAACTGGAATATTTATTGGGGATTATATGGCAGAATCCTACAATAGCATAAACTTTGAAAAAACTTTCGGACAAGCGGTAAGACTTGCATCTTACCAGCTCTGAGGAGAACTAATTGTATAGTTTTATTTCAATTAAAACGTAATTCCTGAAAGAATAAGTGTAGAAAGAAGGAGGTTGTAGCTTCAGATATTGTGTTGAGAAACTAGGGGACTTCCCATGTGATAACTAATCCAGTCAAAATAATTGGCCACTCTGGTGCAAACACCTGGGAACTCTGGCCTCCCACAGTTTTCACCACAGCTCACAAAGCCCCAAAAATAAGTGACATTGTTGACATCCTTGCATACCAAGGGTCCTCCAGAGTCTCCTTTGCAGGCGTCAATGGACCCATCACTGGTACATGCACACAGCATCTCGATACTTTTAATTAGAGAAATGATAGCCTATGAAGTCTAGAGATACTTTGTCTTCTTTTATCTTTTATTACAATGTGCCAAACATATACTAAAGTTCTTGTTCCAAACACTTATTATCCTGCAACTCAGTCAGTCGAGGCATAAAAGCAATCTATCACAGCATCTGTAGTTGTGGTTGGTCTTGATCTTAAGATTCAATCTATTTCTTGACTGGTACTTCCTCTATTCTGAAAGCCCTGGGTGAGGGCAGGATTACATTTACAAGGTCTGTCTTCTGAAGACTCATGTCCAGTGCTCTTTGCATATCCTCAGAGCATTGTTTCTTAAAGAGGCACTTAGTTTTATTTATGTGGAGGATGAGAAATCGGTGCATGCAAGCACCCAAGATTCACAGTGTTAACAAACTAACACAGGAATGACACACTACTGCTTTCACGGTTTTCTCTCCTTCAGATGGAACTGGACAACACCCCACACAGAGAGGAGCATGTAAACACAGGCAAGGATCACTGCTTCCCATCTCACAGGTCATCTCCAAGATGTTACTAGTGATGCTCTGTCAAAGTATGTGCAGATGTCTTGTGAGCATCTTCTCAGACACATCCCTTGATTTCTGTTGTTTTACCAGTTTCTAGTTTCCTACCTTTCAAAATGGAACATTTTTAAATAAAGCAGGTGCTAGGTTTGAGCTATCCCATACCAATGACCTGTGCTTTCAGCTGACCAGGTCCGGAGGGTTGAGATTTTTAAGCCCAGAATTTGAAAGATGGAAGCAGGAGATATAGAAATTCCATATTATCTTTAGCTACACAGCAAGTCTGAGATAAGCTTAGGTTGTATGACAAAGATCATGTCTTAGAAAAGAGCAAAATGATAGCAAAAGAAATTAGAGGCAGATTAGTTACTTAGTTCCCTTAGTTAGAAGGGAACTAAGATTGTCTCTAGCATATGCAGTGGTTAGAGTGAAAATGTCCCAGAGGCTCAGAAAATGTTGCTATTGGGAGATGTGACCTTGTTGAAGGAAGTATGACAATGTGGGGTGGGCTTTGAGGTCTCAGAAGCTTAAGCCTGGTCAGTGTGTCTCTTCTGCCTGTGTGCTGATCCAGTTGTAGAATTCTCAGCTACATCTCCAGCACCATGTCTGCTTGTGCACAGGCATGTTTCCCACCATGACAATAATGCATTAAACATCTGAACTGTAAATCAGCCCCATTTAAGTATTTTCATAGTAAGAGATGGCAAGGTTATAGTTCCTCTTCACAGCAAATAGAATAGAGAATATTCCCTGTTTGCATACAGACATGTGTACATGTATGTATTCATTGTACATATGTGTGTTCATGTGAGTGTGTATATTTTTATGTGTTTGTGTGTGTGTTCATATATGTGCCATGTGCAGATCAGAAAACAACTTCAGTAGTCAGTTCTCTCCTCCTCCCATGTGGATCACTGGAATGGAACTCAGAGCATCATAGTTGTACCACACATACTCCTCCCTGCTGAGCCATCACATCAGCTGTATTGCAAATAGCCTATGTTTTCTTTTCTGTAATGTATTTTTGTTTACAACAGATATTTAAAGACATTTTCAGTGAGTTTCCTGATGCTCCACACTACATGGGCTAATACATAAGGGAAACTGATACCGATGATTATAAGCCCAAAGCCTATCTGGGCTACAGATCCGCTTGGCTCCCATCTCAAAATAAAATGTAAGAGTAGAGCTGAGGCTCACTACTACTCAGTGGTAGACCTTGTGCTTAGCATCCTGACTTCCCTTGGGTACCACATAGACACAGATGAGTGTTCCCCAGCATCTCTTATCCACTGTCGGTGGGTGTTTGGAGGACAAGTAACCCTTTGCCTTGTAATAACAGTTTGACCCACATTAGTTCTGAAAAGTTTGCTTTGAATGTGTTTTCTAAGTCGCCAAGAATATTTAATATTATTACTATAACTAATTTTGTTTACAGAAATATGCTCATTTTTCTTATATATCTTTCCTTTTATGATCCGCTTCCCTTTTCCAGTATTTATAAAGAATGTTATCTAAAGGTAGAAGCAACTAACAAAACAAAGAGGTATGCCACAAGGTCTTTTATTAATAAATTGTAGTCCGAAGCCACCACAATTAAATGCAGATCTTGTCTTTTGTGGTTGAGAGTGAAAGAGTAAGCACGGGGGTTACTAAGT